>NC_140674.1:4772500-5396797 GCF_054131305.1 Coturnix japonica | reverse complement strand
CACCTCCATGGAGCCAGCCCACCTGCTCCCCAACCCCAGGTCCCATCAGTGGAGCACCACCACCCTCACTTACACATGCTTCCTGTGGAACTCCAGGATCTTCCCTTGGATTCTTTCCTGGTTTGGCAAATATCGATTTACTTTCAGGTGCTCTCGATCTTCCGATTCATCAAAATCTCCTATTTCAGCTATTAGAGGAAAAAAATGTGTAAGAATAGAAAGAAACAATGGAGCAGGAACAATAACAGAAAATGCTTGGTAAGGAACTGGGGGGGAGGACCCCAAAGGAGTATTTTCCTTTCACTGTTTGAAATGTGTGTTTTATGCTTTGTACCCAAATTCACTTTAGAAAACATTCACACTTACCCCAGGCAGATTTCCTGGGGCTCACAGCAGCACAAATCCACACCTTTCAGAGATGATGCTTAAGAAGAGATTTATACATGAAGCATGAATCAATCGTGTAAAAGAGTTTCTATCTGATAAAACATGAGGCCAGAAGCCTTTGGTTTGGAGGAGAAAATCATAACGCACACAGAACCCACAGCAGATGAATATAAAGTTACGAGGAGAATGGAAAAAATATACATTATGAAACCCTTTCTATTCCTTTCTTGCACAAGCCAAAAAATTAAGCTGTGAAGCTCATTTTCATTGAAGAATGCCAAAATAAAGAAGCCAATTGAGAAAAGAATCTGACAAATACGAGGAAGTAAAGCTCAAGGGCAACTACATGAAGAGTTAAGGAATCAATCCGACTTAGAAGGGCCACATGCAAAGATGATTGGATGGCTGCAGTAACGGAAGTATCACCATATGCTTGCTCTGTTTCTCACGTCTTCCCCATAGCATCTGCTACCAACTACTGTCAGAGAAAGGAGAGCGGACTAAACAAACTAATAACCTCATCCAAGACAGATGTTCTTCAACAGAGCATAGCAATATCCTGTTTAAAATCAAGCCAGCGTACAAAACAACATGAGAAAGACTGGAAGGCACTTTTGTAAAATAATTTGATGTGAAGAAGAATCATTCTTTCTCGCTTCTACTTTTTGAGTACAATAAAAGCAAGATGGGTAAAGGGCAGACACTGAGGTTTGCTCAGCAGCTCCACACTGCCCTGGAATCATTGCCAAAACTTACGCAAAGCTGTGACAAATTGTTAGCAAATTTTAGTTGTGCAACTCCCTGGCTGCACACACAGGACAGATCTCCTTCTGTGTGACGTAACTGTAACTAATATTATTATAGTTATAATGATCTAATGAGAGGCAGCGAACTAACAACTATTTAGTAGTGCACACGTGAAGAGGCATCACTTCAAGGCTTTTGCTTCACGTTAGTAAGGAGGCACAAACCCCTATTTCTGCAGCTCACATTATAGGTTTGGCTGCTGCTTGAGAGGGCAGGCTAAGCTGAACCCATCTGGTTTTGAAACCAATCAGTCTCTGAACCCGCTTGACTTAAATGCCACATTTTAGCTCTTTAGCTGCTTACTGGCTGAGACAGCAGAAGCATGGAGAGCTCCCAAATCAATCGCTTCCAATTTCCATTTCCACTCCCTCCAAGAAGGGAAGTTGCTGACAACCCGCCTGTTAAACTTGTTCTCACACATTTCTAGTTTTATTTCCCAAACTTCAGCCCAGTCTCTATCATCTTCCAACCACGGGCAAACTTAGAAACTAACATAAAGAAGCAGTGAGGCTGGCTGAGAGCTGAGGAGTGCTGGCGACCCAGTTTGCAAAGCCAGAGCAAGGAGGCAACACACAAGTGTTTTGGTTTTTCATGATCTTCACATAGCCAGTGCTACCTTACACATAAATACATGCTGTTCTCCATAACATTGGGAACCTTCTAGCCCTGATTATAATCCCACTGGTCAAACACATTTGGTAACTAGTACTGAAAAGAAACACTGCAGGACAAAATGCTTCTGGCCACCAGAATGCGTAGAAAAAAAATCCTTCATGCTGTTTAATGCAATGGCAATGCCACCGGGTCACTACAGAGGTAATACTAACATTGCAGGAGATGAGAGACAAGAAGAGCTGCCGTGTTGTCACTGCAGGTTAGTCGCTCCTCTGCCAGGTCTCTTTTGATTTGCAAAGCGAACAGGTACCTGAAAAGTGAGAGTAAGAAGTACAATCTTAACAGGTTGTGAGAACTTAAAAACAGCTAAACGGCGTTTCATATGCATCAACATCCCTGAGTCTTCCTCTTCCCAAAACCAACATAAAACAGAAGACCTGCTATTGCAGGCAGCCAAATAAAACTAAGCACACAAGTAATCCACTTGTACAGTACAACTCATCAGTGTAAATGAACACGGAAAAACAAAGAAGCAGAAGGAAAACCACACTCATCAACAAGCTTGAGCTGTGAAGTAACAGCAGCTGTATTTTTTAGATGGAAAGGAACCAAGGAAGACTTTGACTGAGAGGAGGGAACATTACTGATGCTAGCATCTCATTAGGAAACATAATTTCTGCTAGCACTTATTTAATTCACTCAGTGGTTGCATTTACCAGGACTATGATGTTAGCAGGCTACAAAGACAGCAAGAAATTAAATGTACTTTTCTTAATCACAATATTAGTTCTCCGAAGTATTTCCCAATGCAGCAGCTAAAGGAATATCATTAGTCATAAAGTGCCTGAAGAAAATACAAGGGAAGAAGAGAAACATGGCAAGACTGAAAGTGCAGCAATAAGGACTGACTTTGTAACCCAAGCAAATATTAATATGTTTTCAGGAATCCAATGTTGGAAAGGATTTGTGCTTTCCTTTTTACTTTGAAGAAAGTACAGTAAACAGGCAACAGTAAACACATGGCATCTAGTTATTATAAACCTCTGAACTGGTGATAACTACGAGCAGTAAAGCATGTAAAGAAATGTTCTGCTTATAAATAGACGAGTTTCCTCTATATGCTGCCTCTTTCAATGCTGTGATGGCTGGCAAGCCCTTACCTGCACCATTTTCTGCTTTGAAACATATTTTTTCCCATAGCATTAATCTACCAACATGTGTCTTCTCAAAATGTGACACGACCCAAAAGTGCTGCTTCAATATCTTCACTATAAGACTTGTTTGGAAGTAAATACAACACACTCCTATTTTCACCTTTGTTTCAGTGGGCAGTGCAAACCAAGTTCTTCCAGAAATGCTTTACCTTGTATATTCCTCTTGCAGCTGACCTGGGTCTGGAGGGAAGAACTTTACAGCTAGACGAAGCATTGTAGTCTTTGGTCCTGTAAGAAAAGTCAGGTATGTTACAAGAATTCTTAGTAAGCAAAACCCACCAGAGTCTAGACAACCTTCAGCTCACTACAGTGGGCCTATGGGGTATAGATGACGCATGTCAAACAGACAAAGCAAGAAGGTTTCTTTTAAAACTCTATCTGTAATACTCCCAGGGTGTAGAACGTAGTGAAGTAACTTCATGCAACAGAATGTTGTCTCCTTACTGGGAGAACTTTCAGATGTGATGACGATGTATCACACCCCCAGCAACAGGAAGGTATTGCTGCGGGAGTAATTTTGACTGTCTTCTGCACCTGACTGATGTTCAGGGACAATAAACAAAGACAGAACTGCATTTTTGCTTTTATAATGCTTCTGCATCACAACCCCATATATAGTCCTCACAGATGGCACCCAAATTTTATCTATGTATTGCGTGCCTATTAGGAAGCCAGAAGTCTGAACGTACACTCAGTGACTAAGGAAAGCCCTGTTACAACCAAATGCCATAGGTGTGAAACCCATTCCCTGCAACATTGCTTTTCTCAGCAAAAACAAACGTGCATAACCATTAACATTTAGATCGACGTATGGAAACACTCTTCTAATTTCAAACCCTTTGTGGTCTGACTAGGGGCATAGTAACTGCAGCATTAAAAATGGGCTCCCCTGAGATGTTCCTGAAACATCAAACCTGCACAGACACACACAACTGCTCCTGTTAACCTACAAACCACAGCACCATATCGGGCTATGGTAAAATTGACTACATTCCTTCTGAAGCTAATCAAGAACAAAATGCACATCGTACAAAGCAAAGTTTTCTATATTCCCAAACAGGTGATTACCTATGATGGATCTGAATGGAAACGTTGATCATCTCCATTGTTTGTTCTTATTTTTAGAAGACCTGTATAAGATTCAGACCTTGGCTAGAAGTAGTGGACACCCTACTGTGGGTGGAGCAGGAGTGGGACCAGGCGGACCCAGAGGCACCTCAAAACTCAGCCCTTCTGTGATTGAATCTTCACAACCGCACTGAAGCTGCAGCCACTCACACAGTGATAGCACACAATGATAGCACTGTGTGAGTGAGTGTCAACCAGTTCTGAGCTTTGCCTGGCAAACCAGAACACTGGAGAAGGCAATGCAGTTCCTGCAGTCTTTCTGAAAGGCAATCAGCTCTCAGAAAGGATCCCGAATGCAGGTATTACCCCATCCTTGCTCACAACATCCCTTCCCATTTTAAGACAACACAACTGAGAAAAGCTCACAAGCAGCAAACAGCACGTTTCACAAACTCACCACCAGCTGATCCAACCCATCCAGATATTTATCACAGAGAGAAAAAAAAAATCATACGCTCAGTAATTTTCCATCCCACCCACCACATACTCCATAATAAAAACAACAGGTTTGCATGCCCAAACAGGAGTCATTATCACCACCACCAAATACAATTTTCAGGGAAGCATAACCAGTAAATCAAGTAGTAATTATGCAAGCAGCCCACATAAAGTAAATGCAAATTAAGGAAAACTTCCTTTTTTTAAAACTACTTACTCCGTACTTGTTTAACAACAGGTTTCATTGGTTCCAGCCAAATCTGAAAGGGAAGGGAAAGAAAAATGACAAACTGGCATTCACACCTGAATCCGATGGGAAAACATCAATGGTAAATTCAAACTAAGCAGTTCACGCACACTCATTTTGCCCTCACTGTAGCAATTCCTTTATTTAACTTTAGTAGCTGTCCTTGTTCTGATGAGTGAAGTAGGAGCAGCAACCAGAGACAGCCCTATAAAGGACTCCTGCAGGACTGGAACCTTCAGCAGCCTTTTTAGTGTAACAAATTAGTTGGAGGATTATACGTACCCAGTAGGACTGGATGTTCTGGAACTCAATTCCAAAGTAGTCCGATTCAATTAAATTCAGGTGCTTGTAAACTTCTGTCAGTAACGCCTGGCCGTAATATTTTGACTGAACGGGACAGCAAACAAGAAAAAGATTAATAAATAAAATACGGCATCTTAGGAAACTTTAGGAAAGAATCTCAAAGATTTTTCACATCAGCATTGACACCTTCATTACTTTAATGTTGTAAATAACCAATATGCAGACATAGCTCAAAACAGACAAGCTTCATAGGATCGCAGGGACTGAAGCTGGAAGGGCCCCTGGAGGCCAGCTATTTGTAAGCCATTTGCAGTGCCCTCTGCCACCACATCTGTAATGCAGCCCCCCCACTGCCTTTGTACAGCTGGGTACGATGCCACAAAACCAACACTGTGATAACGTGGGAGAAAAGGGGAAACTTCCACACCCCAAATACAGCAGCACCTCAGCACCTATTGCCACATGGTTGCAGCAGCTGCTGCAAGGACAGTGCTGCTTGTGAAGACACACATCAGAGCATCTAGATTGTACAGACAAGGGTTCAAAGAGTTCTCACACCCCTTGTTAACTGTTCCAGCAATGCACAAAAGGTGCCAGGAAGGAGAGAAAGCATGAACTCATCCCGAATGTACATGCCGTCAGGATGAGACCTAACAGCCAGTAGCACAGTGCTGGCCTGGCACATACTGGATACTGAGGCTGGATCAGGCCCTGGGCAGCCTGATGGAGCTGTGCGTGTCCCTGCTCACTGCAGGGGAGCTGGACAAGGACTTTTAAAGGTCCCTTCCAACCATAAGGATTCTGTGATTCTATAGCACAGACCCTCACAAACTGCCAGTGGAAATTCACCACCCTCTTTCTCTCTCTCTCTCTCTCTCTCTCTCTCTCTCTCCCCATAGGACTGTGAACAAATCATTTCCCCTCTCTGCCTTGTTTTCATTAGCACACATTTGCCAGCAAAACACACCTAGGTATTCACACCACTCAGACCTCATTTATTTGGAAAAGTCAGAGCTCCAGAGCACACCATGGTTTTCCCATTGCAACAGACACGAACAGTTCTGTAACTGACTCTCAACTCAGAACAGTACATCTTTTTAAAGGGACAGATGCTGTAACACATTAGCAATGTAATAATTGATCAAATGCACAACCTGTGTCTCCATGACTCTATATAAGCTTTGTGCCTCATGATGGTCCACTTGTCTTCATACTCCAGTCCTTAGAAAGGGCGCTCATATCATAGACACATCACAGAGGCAGCTCTTTAATTGGACTGCTGAGGTGCACTCCATTTAAGACGAGGCCAGGAAGAACACGCTCCAGGTAAAGAAAATGAGAAGTTGAGGTGACAGATCTAATAACTGCCTACAGCTGTTTGAAGGGCAGTCACAGAGGTGACTGAGCTAAACTCTTCTTGGAACAGGCGTCACTTAGAGCAACAGGTTAAAAAACTCAACCCAAACTGAACTGAATCCCATCGTATATTTCCTAAGCACAAAGCAACTTTTGTGGCCCGTTTTAAAAGACTTTTTTCAAATAGAAATTAGTTACGAAGCTTGAGATGGAACACAGCCTTTTATTCTATCCCAAATGTAATGGAAAAACTCCCCTTATAGCTATTTAGTTCCTCAAGCTGCCTGTTATGTTCAAGTTCCTATGCTGCGATACAACCAACCATCCCTTCTGAGCTGCTTCATGCGACTTCAAAGCTCACAAGAATGACAGTGTAGCTCAGACAGCTCCACATCCTTGTTCAGTCTGCATGGAGGCAGCAGAAAGCCAAATCTTCCAAGGAATTACTTAATTACTGTCGCTTTGACGTCAGGGCAAGAAGCTGCATGAATGCCTCTCAGAAAGGGCCCATTTTCAGTATGGGCTCACAACACGGCATACTTTCCATTCCACAGTTCTCAATTACTCTTTATATGCTGCCAGGATGACAACTAATGGTATTACTGAACTACTAAATTATTCCACACAAAATAGAAGCAAACCCCAAACAGTGCACAAAATTCAACATGCAGCTAACAAAAGCTTCCCCCAGCAGCCTTAGCCCTAACTTAACTACAGGCTCTTAAGTCCTCATGAGAAGGCAGGTCAGTGTATCAGATTTTCTTCTAATAAACTTGTACGTTCAGCTCAGAACTCCTTAAAACCATGCAAGCGTGGTACCCTGACAGCAATACTGCAGATGGCAATGGCACTGACCCAACTAACCCAACTCATGGGATGGTTTCATGTACGTATAAATTCACTGCTGCACACATTCAGTTTCTCCTCCATCTCCTACCAGGATATGGGAATGCCATTAAAGCTGACAAAGGTCACAGTGATCCCGCTTTCATGTCAGTGCTGTGTACTGGTTTGCAAGGGAAGATCCTCCCTTTGCTGCACATGCACTCAGCAAGAGAGCAGATCACACGAGGCACACGCAGCGTCTATTTTCTGCAGACCACAGTTCAGTACCATCAAAAGCAACCTCCCAAATCTGTCCCTCTAGAACATCTTCACTTTCTACTTCCATGTATTTTAACATTCAAACAACCCCCCTCCAAAAAAACCCACTATATATATATATATATATATATATATATATATATATATATTAAAAAAAATATATTCCTCTTTCCTCTCATTTTCCAGGGCAGACAAACTGCCCTCGCTCAGGCTTTCCAAAACCAAAATACAACTTGGCAGCAGATAGGCTGGAAAAGTTTCAGTCCTAATGCCAAGAGTCGGGATAAACGGAGAGTTATAAACCAGAGGTATAGAATGGAAACTTCTGTGCAAGCCAGAGCTGCAGGAACCACTGGCTGCCAGCTGCAGCAAACAGCAGCTGACCTGGGAGTCTGCAACTGTTTTGCAGACCAAACCCCCCAACAAGCAGCATATGCATGGGAGGAAGCAGTTTGTATTTTACACCGCTGCTGGGGCAGAGCACCCAAAGTCTGATGATGACAAATCCACTTAAAGACTCCCTCGTTTAAATGCAATGGGATTCCTCCCCCTCCCCCCCCCATGCACTTCAGTGGCCTTCCCAATGAAAAAGTGACCTCTCCTTTTTTGGTAGATTGAAAACCAGCGATTGATGATTCCATGCAGTAGTTACACTGAACTTGTTATTTCCTTTCTTAACCAGAAATATACAAACAAGTCAGTGGTCGCAGAGCTCTGTTTATCTATATTCCTTCTAAAGTCTGTTAGATCTCTGTCCAAACGTAGCTTGAAATATCAAAAACACTTCAGAAGTTCCCTAATACTAAATATCACACATGTTAGGTATAAACAAAAATGGCATTTATGAATACAGACTATGCACAAACCACATTTATTATAAAGAAGGAAATAATACAAGAATACCATTCATTAAGTAGCAACTTTCACAGCTAAAATGTGGGGATATTAAAGCTCCACATCAAGTTTTTAATCCAGAGGTTGGAAAAGTAAAGATAATCATTCTTCTTTTTTAGTACTTCTCAAGTTTCCTCTATTTTGATTGGAACAAATAACTCGGATGGAATCAGTCCCTACCTCCAAACACAGACACAGAGACCTGCTGAAGGGCTCTCAGCCCACATCTGGGCAGTGCATCTCAGTGCAGAGCTGACTGCACAGGAGCACTGCTGCTATGCACCCACCCCATAGCTAAAATAGCTGCTCCTTCCGATAGCCGGACACTTAGCTACCACAGGCACAACTTAAACACACAGTTTGCTCTCCATCTTTCTTCTTTAGCATCCCACAGATTGTTTTAAGCACCATTTATCATTGACCTGCAACTATGGCAAACTTAAATTAGCACGCCCTACGTGAAGCATGAAATTATACACATGGAAACAGAAGAGTGAGGCACAGCTCCCATCCCCACACGAGTTCCATCTGTGCCGAGGCAGCAAGGCCCATCACACGTGGTCCTGCTTCCAAGCTCAGGCTCCGTGTGATTTTAGGAGCAAGCCTTCAGCAGTGAGCCTCTGGCTCACTAATTAAGGTTAGCTTTCAAGTATGTGATCACTTAAAAGTTCACAAAGTGCTAAAGCAGCTCACTGCCAACTGAACCAGCTCTACCCAACAAACATGCTCCTCCAGAGCAGCTAGACCTGCTGGGTGCCCCAGAGTAGGAGAACAGTCATTCACTGACATGGGAAAAGATCCCCAAGAGGGAGGGAATTATGTGAACCAAACTGGGAAATGTATATTGCAGCAAGTAGCACGCGGAGACAAAGTGGTCCCAAGTTCCAACAGAGCCCTAGAGCTGGAATATGCAGAGCATCCACCAGGAGATGAGCAAAATTCTCAGTTATTTTCCATACTGGAAGAGAAGAGAGCCCATGTCAGCATGCTCAATTAGATAAGTTCACTGTGTCAAGCTTTAAACAACTTGGAGGCTGAAACCAAGAAGAGATGAGTGTCTAGTTATAAAAGTGATCCCTTTTGACTGGACCAGGATGCCCTCCTCCAAAATAAGCCGTGTGCCACATCAAGAAACCAGGGCTCCTAACAGAACATCTCAGCAACCATTTGGCTCACACAGGCTGTAGAACAGTTTAACCCAGGCTAAGACACTACATGATGCCACTCCATGGCGTGTAAACTATATGTACTCCAGGAAATTGCATGGTGTCATTTCACACCTATTTATACACACATACACATGTTAAAGACAGAGTGTGTTATTTTAAATACAATGCCTTGCCTCCCTTTGTTCACAGATTATAAACCACAAGCCTTTGTCCATCAATTACACTTAAATGTCAGAACTACCAGCCAAGCTGGCATCAACAAGGCCGGACGTGGGCTTTCACCAGGAGGCACGAAGGCACTACACATTTCATTTGGCATTTCTATGTTCATCCCAAGCCCAGCCATGAACACACACCACACACTCAAGGCACCAGCAACTGAGGTTTAGCTCTGGCCATGCTAACACCCACACCCCACAAGGCTCACAAGGACCCAACAGAGCTGACAGCCCTGTGCTATTCATAAATACAGCAGCTTGCTATAGACTACACAGGCAAGGTTACTTTCCCATAATACTCCCCATGCATCTCGAACGAAGAGGATCAACCTCAGGGGAATATTATACACTTGTTTTATGTGTAAACTTCCACACCGAGTGCCAAAAAAAGACTGGCACATAGCTGTGAGAAGCCTACCTGAGGGAAGTATGTTAAAACATTAAGGAAATAAGAGAGTCATAAAAGATCCCCCACACAAATCGGGCCTTTTATTTCATAGGGAAGATCAGAAGTATCTTTTTATAAGCTTTCATGCCTAATTCAGCCTTTCTCTATCTCACATAACCTATTAGCTGTCCTGACATCACTCCCCGCTGTACTTTGGACACAGCTTTGATACTACAGCACAGTTAATAAATACCAGTAGGCCAGGTGAGTTAAAGCTGGAGCTCTGCTGGTTTTCCCACTTCCAGCAGCCTTCCCTATGTCTTCAGCTTTGGGCTGGCTCCCCCAGCCTGCCAGGGAAGCAGACAAATAGGCACAACTCTGGTAAACCAGGCTGATTTCAGATACACAGGACAGCTCTAACGAGGAGTTTCCACGAAGCAGGTTTTCTTGTTTTGTTATCATTTAAGCTAATGAACATTTTACCACTTCCATTTTGCATTAAGGCTCCAGCAAGGGCTGAGCATGAGCATTCTGCCAGAGGAGGCAGAAGAAAAGCAGCCCAGAGAGCAGGGAAGTCAAGCATGTAAACCCAGATCTTGGGACTGGGAAAGTACACCTGCACACCAGCATCTCTCAGCTGCCAAGTACCTGGTTTGGCTTTCTGAAACCCTTCTGGAACCTTCACCTCTCACAGCTTGATGTAAGCAGGCGCTAATAGTTCAAATTCTTCATCCTACATTCATCCATCTCAAGTCTGGGTAGAAACAGCTTCTGATATTAACAGAACAAGACATCAGGTGCGTCCCTAAACTTGCAACACAAACCCCCAACATCACAGTCCTTAAAACCCAAAACCACTCACACTAGGTGTCACCATCCCAGCACAGCCTTTGAAACGTTCATTTTATATCATCACCTTCTTACACAAACAGGCACATTGAAGCCCTTGCCAACAGTGCGTCCTGTTACAAGGAGAAACAGATGGCACAAAGGCATGCTTTTGCAACCCTGTTTATTGAAATGAATGTTCCCAAGGTTGCGCTATCACAAACTCCTCGCTCAATGCCAAGTCCCTTTTCCAGGAGGTACCAAGTGAAAGCTTCTCAGACCTGCCTCTGTATCTCTATGGCCGGTGCTGCATTTTCCTCACATGTTCCTAATGCTTTAAATAAAACACATGAAATTAGATTGAGTGTCAGCTACTTTGGAAGATATTTGAAAGGAATTCAATACAGGGGTTGAACCAATCCACATACATGAGAGTATTAAGCCATGCATGGGTTCACCTTACTTGATCTCTTCCAGACAGAACAATTCCAAGCAGGAAGCTCTCAGCACGCTCCCACTAAGTTAAAGGAAGCTTAAGAAGAGGCCAGCTTCACTGTGTTAAGCTGAGCAATACAGCTCTCCTGCATTTATCATTACCTTTATATTACAGTTGTGTTTCAAGGACTGTGCAAGTAATAAATTGTTCCTGTAATACAAAGAAAGTGTGTATCTCCCCTTAGAAGAAGCCTGCCTATGAAAGCTACGGCTTTACCTTTCCCCACCCAATACCACACTGCTCCATAGCATCAGAACAGTCAGGTCCCCAAACACAAAATAACAGGTTTATAAAGCCCACGGCAGAACCAGACAGCCCCAAAGTTGCAAAGCTTCAATTACTTTTATTTTAAACCCTACAATAACTCCAAACGTTACGCGGTGAATTACTAACTTCTGCTGCTGAGGTCAGACAAAAATAAGCCCTAAGGCTGCTGATTTGCCATATTTAGGATGGCCAAAGCGGAGCAATGACAAACATCTGGTGTGATTCTTTCTGGAATTTCGACTATTTCTTCCCAGTTGGAGAAGCAGAGCACAGAGTTTACTAAGACAGCGCCTCAATTCTTTCGGTACAGAGCTTAATAGGATTCAAGCAGCCTGTCCTCCCTCCTCCCACATATTTAAGCTGTTAATACTTCTGCAGCAGAGGGGAAAAGCCTTCATGGAACAAAGAGCTGAGCATGCAGGGAGCAGACACGGGGAAGCCTGTGCCACATCAGGATAGGTAGGGTACATGGGAAAGGAAACACAGCTACCGAGCAAGGAAAGCTGCTGCTGTAGCACAACATCAAGTGTTTCTCACTGCCAAATTCTGAAGCAGGAAAAGAGATGCACAGCAAGAAGAAAAATGCTAAGTTCTACTCCAAAACTATTTGGTAAACTTTAACTATTACAGCCTCAGCCAGTGGCTCAGAATGCTCACATGGAGCACTGAGCACAACTCCCATGAGGAAGCAGCATTTCCTATGTAACAACATACTTAATTCCACATCATAGCAGCAATTCCATTCAATGCCCTGCAAGCCAATGCACAGAAGAAGCTGAGCCAGAGTGAGCAGACAGCAAAAGTCCCCATATAAATGCATTACCTCAGAGGAAACAGGTGAAAGAAATGGGAATTGTGATCTCTGTAACCTACACCAGGTATTTCACTCACCTGGATATTAGGACAGCATCAGACCTGTCTGCCATCAATATCTCCCAGCAATGCCATGGAAGCAGACCCACTGCTCCCTCTAATGCAGATGTATGTGCTGTGCTCAGACAGATCAAACAGACACAGATGTAATACCTTCCATGTGCAGCTCTACTGCAGCTGAATGCAAAAGCATTCAACAGCTATAAAAACACAGCTTCCTCCACCTGCAAATACCTGCAGCACTGCAGCTCACGTTGCTGCCTTTCAGGATCCTCACCAGCTAAGAGGACAAAATGAACCCAGCTCACACTGATCCACTTACATGGGCCTGCCTGACTTTTATGCTGATCCAAGGCCTCCAAGGAAAAGGGAAAGCTGGCAGAGCTTCTATTGTAAGACCCCACTTACTTTGAAGTAAATTGAGTTTTTCAGCCATTTATCCCATAGTTTGCAAAAGCACCCATTGGGGCAGATCTAGCTTAGAGGGAAGGAGATAGGTGTCCCTTGGTACAGCACATGGAAGATCTGAGTGAAATAGGCTGCATAAACAGGAGAAAAGATTATAAAAATGAAGTGAGTTTGGAAGCAAAAAGAGAAAATCTATAGCTTAAGCTGAAATTCATATGAAAGCATTTAAGTATTTCTCCAAGTCCTTGCATTCAGGGGACATCCCTCAGAAAGAAGTTCTGCCTCACTGTGCTTTTAACACCAGCTCCCTTAAATAGACTAAAGTAACTCACAATTAACAACTTACAATGCAGAGCAGAGACACTGGATCTTAGACAGAAGACAGCGGATTCCAGCTATACTGAACCTTTAACTCACTGTTCTAGATTACAACATAACATAAAGGAAAGCCTCCCTTTCCCATTTATACCCCATTCTATCAGTCGTGCCATTTTGTCAGTCCCCTTTTTGCTCTCTGGTGAGTTAAAAAAGAAAACTTGGTTGAGCTACCAAAGGAAGGTATCCACCAGCATCTGCCACAACACAGGCAGGTATTTTAAATGGGTGCTGGATAAAGGAGAGAATAAGAAGTCCATAAGGATTAGACCATTATGGCAGCAATTTATCTGCTTCAATGTAAACTGCTGTGTGGATCATTTTAGGCTGCCTTCTAAGAGACACAAAATATTAAGCTCCTACTTCAGCTTCCTCACAGCTCTGCAGAGAAAGAGTTCCTCTGCAGAAGACAACTACTGTACCAATAAGCATCTTCTGAGGACAAAGCTCTTCTCTGTAGTCCTTAAAGGCAGCAGGGAGAGCGTCTTCTGCCATGATATGCATCTCCCTTTGATGGCACAATCAAAAGAAAGGCTTTTATATTTATTCTTCAGTTCTGCTCCTCTTTAAGACTTCACCACCTCCATTAACTTCAGAGTTTTAAAAAAAACAGATGATAAAAACCATGAATGGTTCTCTCTAGTCTATGTAAGCAAGGTCCATGTTTAACCAGTAAGACAGCACGACTTCCTTGGGAGCACCACATCATTTTCAGATTAACTGCCCACACTTGAGACACTTGTGCCTCCTTGGGAGGCTCAGACAAGCTGCAAAGCACATTCCACCTTTATACACTGTGCTCCAATGATACTGATCTTCAGGAAGTGTGACAAGGAGCAAAAACTCTCTAGCATCAACGAGTCCACTTGAGGATACAAGATTATAAATGAAAAGTAGCCATTAAAGAAGCCTTTCTGCTCGCCCAGCTGCCAAAGCCATGGAGACGCGTGTGGCTCAGGAAGGCAAGAAGTTTGGCCTAGGCCATTTGGTGCTCCCCCAAAGCAAATAACAGTTAAGATTTCTTGTGAAAGTATGTGCTTCTATTTAAATAAACGTCTGGTAAAACCACAAACATCTGTTAGACTACAAGATTTTAAAAAGCAAGGGGTCCTACTCATTTAGCTACTCGTAAGCAGGTAAAATCCCTGCAGGAATCTTTTGTCTCATATTGCCTTAAAATGTCCCAGCTCTGTTTTGCAGCACACCCCATCAGTTTTACAGCTAAGTGTACCTGAAATCAGGTTCAAACTTCTCTTACCTCAATGTCAAGTACTTCCACTGTGTTGTCCAACATCTTTATCTTGACCTGCAGGTCCCTCTCATGTGTTTTGGCAGGCGATGATGCCATGGCTGTAGAGAGATTCTGCCCCGGCTCCAAAGTGCTCACCCCGCTGTTCTTCTGGACGCCCAAACGAGAGCCAGGAGTCTGCAGGACCCTGTACGTTCCTTCTATCTCTCCCATTTCTCAACACCAAGCAAAGTCCAAACGAAACCTAGAACAGAGAATTACAGCATCCCACGTGAAAACACCATCAACACTTATTGAACGCTCTTCATCCCATCATCAAAACAAGGGCTAAATGTGAAATACTAGTCAAAAAACCCAGCTGCTGAGGAGAAGGGCAACCATTCCACAGGACAGTTAACAAACAGGACATACAGACTTCTGCCCTCCCCACTCCTTAAGCACTGACATTTTAATTTCCGCCCAATTAATTTTTCTGCTGATTTTGCTCCCTAAACCAGGTCACCACAACCAGCAACCACTGCTGACGGCACAAGAAAAGCCACCAGGAACAGCCAAGGGGAGCGTAAGGCTCCTCCTGCAGCGGCACCAAACCGCCCCACTGGCTCTGCTACAAAGTCAGGACGCACCCCGAGATAACAGGAGCAATTAACTTTCTTCATCCCTTAAAGTGATGACTCATATAAAACTGTAACCATTTCAACCAATGCTGGCTGCTCAGAGCTGTCATAATGCAGATTTCTGTGGCAGATAACTGGATCTTACTAGCAAGCCTGCACTGTACACTGGCTAAATCAATGGGCAGAAATCTCGGTTACAGAGCTCTACTGCAGCTCAAGCAGGACAACCTCCACAGCATCCTTGTTTTCATGGTGTGGCAGCAGTTGTTGCAAGCAGAACAGATGTTTAATTTGACGCAGAGGGAAAAAAAACAACACAACAAAAGCCCTCAGAGCTGTTGTTTGTGTTCCCAACGCAGTTTAGAGGCCCAAACATTTGGTGCCATGTGCTATGCGAGGACAGGAACACAGAGGAGGGGAGCAAGATGCTCAGCAGCTTCCAGGCCTGCAGCCTGCTCCAAGGGAACAGCAGATGGGGGCAGCTGGTGTGTTCTGGGCCTTGTACAGCCCTACCTGGACAAACTTACCTGAGTATCACACCTATCCCTGCTAAGGGCCTGGGCTGGCTCTGACTTTCAGAGACCACCCCAGCAGCACAGCTGGAAACCACCACGGGGAGGCAGCCCCAGCCCTTCTGCTAATGACGTTCACAACCAGAAAGCATGAGAAGGATGAGCTCAACATGAAAAGTATGCACGTACTGCCCATTGGCTGACCTACCAGTTCCAGTTATGATAAGTTAGAAGGAAGTTTCTTTCTCAGGCTGTTTTATTTCACCATACTCTCCTGATTGTGCGGCCACTCATCCACTGCCAAGGCCTAAAACCTTTAGATCACCAGATTGGAAACCAACACGGCAGCAGAAATCTGCAGACACTTGCACAGGTAACACCTCTACCAACACAAAGAGAAACCAGAGCTGGCTGCCACAGCAGCACTTTGATACAGAATCCCCTACAACTTGAAAGCATAGAAAGATTTTGCTACTGTTATCCAGCCCAAGTTACTCAGAATTAATTATACACGTCACCATTAGGTTATTTAGCAGCGAAACACTCCGTAAACACATTCTTCCTGCTCTAAGTTAACAGCCACTACAAGGGACAGGCATTGCTGGGGGTGCTTAACAAATACAACCTTCCAGCTGCCTTCAACTCAGCTGCAGCCAGATGGTACGTGGAGGTATGGAACACAGGCGGCCAAACTAAAGATCAACCAGGAGATCCTGGGGTTTTACTGGCTTTGGTGATAAGGCAGGAGAGAGCAAAGCCATGACAAACAAGCTGCAAGTGGCAAAGTCCTTCCTCACAGGTGTTAAGAGCAAAAGTGAATGCCAGCGGGCTCCCTCACATCTTGCTGATAGCACATTGCTAACAACATTTACCACTGCACTGAAGCAGTCCCCAGCAAGCATCTACGCAGAAATCTAGGGCCTAACCAGAATTCCTGCTTTACGTGGGCAGCAAACTAACTGCATATGACATTCATTAACAAGAAATGCTGGCTCACAAAGCATTCCAGTTAAAGGAACTGTCTGAAGGAAAGAATCGAGGCTGAGACAAACTGGAAGCACTGGGAAGAAGGAGGCTGTATTAGTGAGAGTAGCTCTGGCCCCAGCAAGCCAAGACATTTACCTCTTCATCAATGCAAACCCAAATGCCTTTACCACAGAATCACATCTCCCTTACGCTCACTCAGCCCATGCTTCTTTGCCTCGGGTGCTCACCCTGATCATCATCTCCTTATAAACAGACACCAGACATCAAAGAAGCAAGATGGTGCTTTTCAGCTAGCAGTAAAGCTGGAAAGGAAGCTCCAGGCAGCCCTGCGAGCACAGCATCTTCTGGTCACTGACAGTCAGTGCAGCGCTCCATCCCCAGCCTGCATGCAGAACCAGCAGGGTACCTCATGCTCCCACACATAGAGGGCTATGGGAGCCCTGCAAGGTTCCTTGCAGACAGCTCTGCAAACAAGCTCCAGCTCCCCATGTACAAGCCTGCAGGTGTTACTGCTGCTACTGCTACGCGGTGCCACCACATCGGCACCGGCTGATGCACCAGAAATCCAACAAAAGCACTGAAAAGAGCAGACGGCCACGAGCCCTGAGCTGCACCAGGACTGCTGGTGGGTGTGTGTGTGTGTGTGCGTGCCTGTCCCTGCAGCCCACGCTCCATCTCCCTGTGGTGCAGACCACGAGCAGCCCGGCACGGCAGCCGCTGTCCCACTGAGCCGCACACACACAGCACCGCACACACACAGCACGGCACACACACACACACACACACACAGCACACACACACAGCTCACACAGGCCGTCTGGGTGCATTCGCCGCCGCATACACCCAAACCCCACATTCCTTCCACAAATCCTGCCCCGTTGCCACATCGAAGCTCCATTACGACAAAGCGGCCGCAGCCAGCAGCGGGAGGACGCGGATCAGGAGCAGCCGGCACGCGGACACCGCCGACCCGGACCCGGACTCACGCACCGGCCGGAACTCGCGGTTCCCGGGCGGGCTCCCTGCGTTCCCCCGGCGGCTGCAGCCCGCACCCGAGGCCGCGGCCCAGCTCCAGGCGTTGTGCTCAGGCCGCTCGTCCCGCCCGGCTCCAGCAGCGCCGCCCTGCACTACGTTCTCCCCCGCTCCCGTCCCGCTCGGTGCTGCCCGCTCTGCTCGCTCGGTCCCGCTCCTCACCTCGCGGTGCCGCCCGCCGTCCCGCCGCACCGCAACCGCCGCCGCGTCCCCGGCCCCGCCGAGCCCGCCCCGCCCCGCCCAGCCATTGGGCGGCCCGCCCGGGGCCGGGCCCTGGGCAGCCCCGCGGCCTCGGCTCTGCGGCCGGGCACGGCCAACAAAAAGGGCTCTGTGTGCCACGGCAGCTCCGTGTGCAGGAAGAAAGAGGCCGGGGAAGCGAGGCCTCCAGCCGTGCCCACTCCGGAATGCCGCCCAGGACGGCAGCCATCAGCCCCAGGACGGCAGCCCCAGCTCTGCGCTTCGTGCCGCTCCTCGAGCCCGCAGGAAGCGCTTTAGCCTTGAACCGGGGGCTCCGCACAGCTGCCCCTCGTGCCTGCCCCAACACAGAACCGCTGCGGATCACATTCACACGCGTACAGGGCAGCAGCCACGTGCTGGGCGGGACCGGCACTAACACGAGGGACAGCCGTGGCCCTCAAGTCATCCGAACCTCTTCCCAAGGCAGCACAGCCCACCCCAAAGCAATCATTACAGGCTGAAGTTGCTCCAACAGACCCCTGTTTTCCCAGCTGAAGCAGCAAGCAGAGCATCACTCCCCAAAAGGGGCCACTTTCAACTCATCGCCCCACTCTGCCTCATCAGAGCCTGTTTTTCTAGATAAGAAGTAGGAAAAAGGAGAGAAACGCAGTGGTTTCTCCAGGGAAGGGGAGGTGTCCAATAACACGACATGCAAAGAGCCGCCCTGTATGTGAGAACTTGGCCTTTTCACAACCATTTGAAAAGCAAAGCAGCAGATGACTTTTACATTAACATTACATTAACAAAGCACACAAATCGTGTAGAACAGCCCTTTCATCCCGGAGCAGCTCCACCACTCTCACCCACAGCCAGAAGGAGCTCACAAATGCAATGGGTAAATCCTGATGAGCGACATTCTCCTTTAAAAAGGGAAAGTAACAGGGTTTTAAAGAGTGCGTTGTTATCCACTTTCCTTAAACTGACATGGAGCCAATCAACCTTCATGGAGAGAGGAGTATGGAGAGCTGCAGGAATATACATTTTAGATAACTCCATCCATGAAAATAATGGCAGTTCCAGTAAATGGAAGGCTTTCCTTAACCAAAATAGACGTTCCAATACCTTGCTTTGCCTGCTGTTTGCATTGTGCTCCCATGGAGCAGCCAGCTTGATTTGCATCCTTTACAGCAGAGACGCTTCAAAGTCATTTCAGAACTTAAAGAAAAGGAGGGATTGAAAAGAACACCAAAGATTTCCTTGTGGATAAAAAACAACGCAGCTCTTGGAAAATGGAGAACAAATCTGATGTGATCCCTTTAAATGCTTTTTAACTGGCTGCTGGAACTCACTAAACTTGCCTGAGACATGGTGGTGATGAATGGACTCGAGGCCTGAGAGAGGAAATGGATGCTATTATCATGAGTCAGCAATACATGCTTCACAGCTGTCTGCATAGAAAACAGAAACACAAAGACTCCTGAGTTTTCTTAACCTCTATAAAGGCAAACTTCCTGATCAAGCAGGCAGTCCATTGGAATCATTTACATGACAAGGAAGCTAGGAGAGGAATAACTTCATTACGAGAGTCAGCTGCTGATATTGGAAGGATGCAACACAAGGACTAAGTAAAAGAGGTACAAGACAGATTGAAAACAATATTGATCTTTTCATGGCACCTTTTTCAGTTACATGTTATAAGTTCTGTTTCTTAGAAGCTGATAAAACAACTTCAGTTTGGTCTCCCTTTTTATACACAGCAGAAGATAAGGTTGAGCTTGGACACAAAACAATGTAAGCAATGTATATATGATGTATTCTATACTTTAACTGGGCTGCACATCACTAGTTCCCTTCTCCAGCATGCTTTTCTTACACTCTATGACAACGTGCATAGGCATGTCGATGCTGGACAGGTGAAGATGGATGGGTACAGATTTCAGTGCAGGAAGGGCAGCTGGAGCATCAGGATCCCTGGAACGGGTGGGGTGTTCACAGAGCTTTGGATACCACAGATCAGTGCTGCTCTATCCTACTTTGATTCCAACTGGTGCACGTATTCTGCCCTGTACTACAGTCCTGCCATCAGTTACTACCTGGAGACACTCAGCAGTTTGCTGTGCACATCATTACCTGCCTAAGCATAGCGTTAGCTAGGGCTGAAAGCAAGGCTGATAGCATTGCCATGGGACAACTGCCCTTCTTTCTCCTGACCCCTTAAGACCTGCTGTCACAGTACCAGCTGCAAAGCATCTGGGAAGGAAAAAATCTTTCTATAAATACATTCAGAACTTAAACTGTATGTCATGAAAATTAGTGACTTCCCTGACCATATTCATCATCTGAAAATGTTTAGTCCCAGAAGGACTCACTAAAGTACTCTGCGCTTTGTGATGGACTGTGCCAGAACCAGACCTAAGTCTAGTTCCCCTGTCTGCCAGGCCCGTCCCATGGTCCGCCTTCCACATCAACACTGACATCTCAGCAGAGACTGGGCCGTGTTGATGGGTGAATCATTCCTCAACCTGTCTCATCCACGATAAACAAATTCTCTGCCTAACAGCTCTGAGTTGCATCAGACCACTTCCCAGTAGGAAAACCAAGCCAGTTTCAGCTGTTAGTCAGGCGTTGTTCTTTACCCACAAGCCACTTGTACTCTAGAAGATAGAAAAACACGAGAGAGAAGAGTGAAATTCTATAATTTGATTCGTACACTTGGCTTTCACAAGCAAAGGATAAAAGCATCATGCCAAAGTGAGCAGGGATAGCTGGATAGCAGTTTAGAGCTGCATTGTGAACACAAAGAATGGATGGTGAAGGTGAACCAATGTCTATTGTTTCCTGGAATCACTCTCTTACACTACATTTACTGTTAATAAACACCTGGAGGGATTAGAGAGATGCTATTTGTCAACATTAATGAAGATACTTTGCAAAGTGGCAGAGATCAACATGAAACCATCATAATTAGCAGCATCTTGCCGTAGTGCTAGAGCACTTATCACAAGGGTAATCCTTTATCCTTTGGGCTTTTCAGACTGCTCCCCTATGGGGCATTCCTCAGGAGCCCTTCCACACACACCATACCTATCAGTTTACCTTTACAAAGCGTAAAGTCCAAGAGTCTCAGGTATTGTCCAATTCTTTTAAACAGGCATAAGCGCTTAAAGGGAAAAAACAAACACCAACATAAGTCTGCTAACAGAAAAATTAGTGGATGCGATCCTTTTCTGTAATCACCCACTTCGACTTCCATAATTGCATTTTAAGTTGCTCTCATGGTGAAAGTGGCAATTACAGGAGACAAATTAAGCACAACGTATGTTCATACCTGTGTGTGAGCACACACACACACACACACACACACACACACACACACACGCAGGTACTTGCTCTGCAACTCCTGTCGGGCTGACTGCTGTGCTTGTCTAAGCATATTCCTCCCAGCCAGAAGATTCAGTCTGCAGCCAGCAGCAGTTATGAATCAACACTGTGAAAGCCCGAAGCACACACAAGCTACAGGCTGCACAGAAACATGGGACTGCTCAGCCACACGAGCTGGAACAAAAGTCCATGCACAAACCACAAACCGTACCACCTATTTCCTCCCCGTATCGATGACAGGTAAAGTCCAATGGCGTGTTGCCCCCACGTGGCGAACCCATCCTACTGCAGAAGAGCGTAAATACCCCTAAAATTCCCCTCAATTCGCTTCAAGCTGTTGTAAGCATTTCAACTGACGTCAACTCTTTGATTGTAGCAGCCTAAATGTTAAGCTGACGGATCAGCGAAACCAAGAACACAATTTACTTCTCTTTTGCACTTAGAACTTACATGGGTAATCTCAGCCTGTGTGTCCGAAACAGCAAGGCCTTAAGAATAATGTATATTAAAGAACCAAACCAACAAAACAAAGCAGAGGAAGCCCTCCTCCCTCCTCCCCTTCCCCCCAAGTTCATCTTCTTTCCTTGTCCATCAAACCAGGCCAGTATCTGTAGCATTCATTACCTCACAGGAGCTGCTCAAGGTTCACTCCAGTCACAACTTGTACCAGGCTGCTAAGATCGACATCAAGAAGCTTTCGGGGGTAAAAACAAGACACCGTCAACCAGAAGCCATAATTCTTCCCACATATGACATCCTAAAAGAGAGGTCGTGTCTCTTTTTCACATCCCTGTTAAATGCTGAAGCCTTCAGACAGTACAGCTACATGAAAGCACAGTCATACAGATGTCAGTTGCAAAACCACTGCTGATCCAGCCTGTGTGTTATGGGGAAAAAAAAGCCTGTGCGTTGAGAAACTCACTACTACAGGAAGAGTGTGACCTGGATTTTGGGCTCTGCATTATGGAAAAGTTCCTTAAAAGTAGAAGTGAATCAAAACCATCAAAACAACGGTGGAATTGCAAATTACAGAGAGCAGGAACAGGCATGTTCTGAACAAAGCATTTTTACTGTCAGGGCTTTTCCTTCTTTTAATAAACACCCTGTTGAAGGAGCACAGTATCTGTTTCAGTAAGTGTTTTGCATTAGCTCTCGGGGTGTGTTTATTTACTCATTCTACACCGAGTTATATTCACACAACATTGGACCTCCTCTGTTTCCTACCTGGGAATTTTCCCAGGTATTTTTGGCTTCTGCTTCTAAAAATGAGGCGATTCCTTCTCTTCGCCCCACCAGCCTCTATTTGTTTATTAATGAAAAACAGGAGAACAGCCAGCTTAAGTAAGCCAGCTTAACGCAGTAAGCTGCTAATGGCTGCCATGTCTTTTAATTCAGGTATCTTGACCTTTTGCAACTACCTCCTTCCACGTGACTCCTATGATAGAGCAGGATCCAAGGAGGGCTGAGAGCAGAGCACAACTACCTGCACCAGTCCTACAATAACCATTTACACCGAGTTTCATGGTACTTGCTCCTTGCAACTTCATGCAGGACAGCCAGAGGTAGTTTGTGAGCAGCACATTGTTCTCTGTCAGTGATAGCCAGACACCTCCTTTGTCTTGCTAGACTTACAGGAACTCATTCCTGTGGGTGGAAATGAGCTCCATTTTGCATTTCAAGTACCGAAACCTGCAAACTTAAAGCTACATCAGATGCTCTGGCCTTTCTAAACACAGTAGAAGCTCCCCGGCACACCTGAAACTCCGACACACCTGTCAGTGGCTGGGAGCCAGACCCACACATCCCATTACCTCCAGACCATTCTGCCAACAGAGCTGGCCATCAAACCAGCCCTTAGACAAACCTTCTCTTCCTCTTCGTGCTCTCCCTGGGACTGACCCAGAACTACACCAGGCTGACCTCACAGCACATGCACTTACCTCATGTGAACAGGCTGGTTTCTGCACCATTCCAATCTTATCATCAAAAGAACACAAGCAGGCAATAGCACCACTCTGTCACTAATTAGCAGCCATAGTAGCTCTCAATTCCATACCGCATGCAGCATTTCAGGATCTGCAATTCCTTTAGAACAACATGAGAGCTATGCTTTATAAAGCCAGTTTAAAATTAAACCTGCTTCAACACTTATGTACTTAAGTTAAACAATATTGCCTACAAAAATGGATCAGTGTAACATTCCTCCTAGCACCATCAACAGTAACTAATGCACGAAGGCCTTGGAGGTGGGACAGTTAGCTGTATTTTGCAGGTTGTGATTTTAATACTTAGACCACAATAGCATCATTCACATCTTCAGAAATCCCAATTCTTACTCTGGATGAAAAGCTTCCAATGTGTTTGCCCAACTTTATGAGGTGCTTTACAAGTCAGTTTTACCTTTCTATTTCAGTCCTCATCCACAATGATCCTTTTCTTCGCATGCACAGAACACATCCAGAAGACTTATAATGCTTTTCAGGTATTTCATTGTGCAGCTCTTAGTGTGATTCTTTTTGGTGCTTCTTCCCAGAGGTGGGTTTGTATCCTGCAGGATAAGTCCTCTACAACTGACAAAAAGGATCTGCTCTGAAAATCCCAGATACAATCAAAGCAATACACAAAGAGTCACAACACCCGTAAGTCTTTTTGTGTCATGGTCTCACAGCATAACGTGCATCTTCCAGCAACACAAAGCAATCCAAGACAGCAATCTGAAGTGAGCTCAACAGATCAGGGCATGTACAAGAGCGACACACTTCAAACTGAACAAGAACGGACGTCTCTGATATCAAGTTAGTTCAGGAATCTGAAAATGAGGTGCTCTGAGCCTGTAACAGCAACAACCCTTGCACTTAAAACAACACCTACAAACAGCTTCATTGCGTGTTAACTTAATAACTAAGGGGCACATACTTGGTGAGAGCTGCTGAAGAAGCAAAGTCCTGTAGTCAGAACTCTGGGAACACCCACTGGGAAATGCACTATACCAATAAACTCTGAACACACACAACATTTAATGGTCATAACAAATGCAGGTTCATCACTGCGTCCTCTTTACACCATGCCTGAATGATTCCTTTATAATTAAAACACATCACCACAAATAAACATTGCCAGGGTCGATTATAATAAGGAATCAAAACAAAAGAAAACGTGTTCTTTTATTTTAGCATTTTTATTATAGCCTTGGCTAATGACAGTACATAAAACAGAATATAACAGTAAGATTCCTGTACCAAGAACAAGTCATTTTTGCTACCAAATATAAAGCTCTGCAAATTCAAAAGTACTTTTACTTCTAAAATAGGAACTCCAACAATGCTGTACCAGAAAACAAACCGTGGCCAGTTGAGCACAACAAACATCAACCTTTTGTCCCCAGACTTTTCTTCTACCAGTAGCTGATTGATTTCTTTTTAGACAAGCTTCAATCTGAGAATGGTGGTCTCACTTATGTCTCACCACATATCCCTGAAATCAAGGCCATCACAGGAAACATGAAGGAGAAAGAGACCCTTCATTGACATCAGGCACCACTGGCAGATCAGATCACCCCCAAGGGACTCAAGAAGCTGTTTTAACTGAAAGACAGATGACTACAAGTGCCATAAACTTATTTTTCCAATGAAAAAGTATACATGAAAATATTTATTGCCTAAGTTTCATCCACAATGCTTAACCCTGATGAAATATCTCAATAGATACATGTTATTGCCAAGAATAAGACGTAGCCTGAAGTAATTCCACAGGTAGTGACCAAACAGCACTAAAAGCACAAACAATTTGCCTTTGTTCCCATGATAAAGAACAAACACAAAGTAAAACCAACACACACACAGAGTTATATGTATAACCAGGGTCTGGTTCAAACACATTTGAGGTTTCACAGTTCAAGTACTGGTTCATATTGCTATTGCAGATTACCTTACCCTACTAAGCTTATATGTGAAAATAATATTACACAGCTTTCTCTCCTTGGCAAAGTGAGCAGTACCTGAAGCATACTTTGCTCAGAGCATTTAGAGATACTAAACTGGTAGCTTAAAAGTAGGAAAGCGCTGCAGAATCAGAACAAAGCACATTTGTGGCGACTGAAGAATAGGATGGGAGTTCACAAACTATTTAGTGATAGGAGTGTATAATAAGTTGTTCTGGAATATCTAGAGTCATAGAAACGTATACGGTGGAAGTGACCTTTAAAGACCACCTGTCCTGCAAAGAACAGGGGTATCTACAGCAGATATGTTACTTAGTGGCCCCTCCAGCCTGACAACTCATTCACAGAAACGTACCAAAAGGTTTAGAAATAAGGTGCTGTGGATTATTGTTTGTTTCTTCCCAGTAACACTGCCACCTTATTTCTGTATGTTGTCTAGAAAAAGCAAGACAAGAACTCTGGAGTGTGTGCCCTTGCATTCAAGCTTTATACAGACTTATTTGACAAAATAGGACTTTGTGCTTCTGTGCATCTAAATATATAAAAGGTTGCCATTGTTCACATCAGTGGTGATTAGGGAAGACTGCACGAGTCATGGAACACTGAGAATTGCTTTTGCAAAGCAAACTGGAGCTTCCTAGAAAAGGCAACGATGGAAGATTTTACTTCACATTTTTAGAAAGATTCAAATATAAAACAATTCATAAACAGCAGCTGCAGGCAGGTAGAAATTTCAGCTGCTTGGCTAGATTAAATATCAGTCTGCTATTTAAGTACCACTGAAATCATACGTTAGCTGTAGAAATCTTACCACTTCTTTTCAAATAAAAGTTTAAAAACTCTAAAAATCATTGCTACACCTGAGCTCAGAAGAGAGGAAAAGCTGGAGTTTTATCTACTCATTAGCTGCTCAGATAACAACTATTCACACTAGTAAACCCAATTGCTGGCTTTATCAGAAGTACTCAAAAAGCCAAGCACAGCACATGGCTGCTTATCCTTATCAGCCAGCACATATGGAGCTGCACACTACAGCTGCTACTATGGACCGCAAACTATACCTGCCATAATATGCAGTCAAGCACAAAACACAGTTCCCTTTCCTGGCAGTGTTAAGGAAAGTGACCTTGACCTTTAAAAAATAAAGATTAAAAACAGCATAGCATATTGGAGCCACCTCAGAAGTAATACTCCATCTTGGAGCAGAACCTTAAAATATAGTTTGCACTGATCCTGTCAGGCACAGATCACTTTGAAGTAGAAAGAGAAGTGTGTAGTATGTTTTTTATTACAATTAAGTTTGCAATGCCCTAGAAATAGTATGAAAATACTCTTCAGTAACTATACAGTTTCATATATTTGGATATGGAAACACTCGTGCATAGAAAACTACTCTTTGGGGTTTATCTCATTTAATGTATCAGCATCGTTTAAGATTATGTGGCTACAGCAATGCCAGGAAACAGCAGGACTGATTTGTGCTGATCTACAGGAAACTCTTAAAAATTATCTGCAATATAGAGGAAGAGATTTTAGGCAAGCAATAAAAGAACATATATCCTTCAGCATTAAATCTGAAGGACACGATGCCTGTCATATAAAATGGAGTTTGCCCTTATGGAAGTACTGCCTCTTAGTTCTTTTGTTAAGACAAGGCATGCCTGGAGTTTAATTAGATACTTACAGAGACCAAGGAAATCAGCACTGAGCAGAGACAGAGGAAGGGCTAACGTCTCACAGACACACCTGAAAACACTGCAAAAATATAAAACCAGCCTTGCAGGACTCCCTAATTAGTGACTATTAGACACTACTGAACAGGATACCACAACAGATGCTTAATCCTAAACATAACACAAAATTAAAAACAGGGAGTTCATATTAAAGAAAGTCACCTGACATCATGTCAGGCAAGAGAAGTATTGATGACTACTTTGTAACCCTATTACAACGGGAAACTGAAAATAAGCTTAATATAAGAACTACTAAACAAAAGCAACGTCAAAGGTATATAATATATAGAATACTGACTACGTGTTATGAAATACGTATCACAAGAGTTACCACAATGCATTTCCATGTTAAACTCCAAAATAATCTCCAAGTCACACGTTGAGCACAAGGCATTCCTTCCGGCATAATGCCACCACAATTCAACTCCACAGTGACTCCTTTAAGCCAGGGTAAAAGGGAAACTGCAAACAAGTCAAAAATATACATTTTAAGATTCGCTATCTTCATACACATGGAAAACAAAGTAGTAGACATTTTCCTATTCACAATGAAACAATGAGTTCACCATGAGATTGAAAGCCACTTGCTTATACAACCTGAGAGACTCCTTCCATGATTGACCTGTATAGTATTTCTGGGGAAAAAAATGAATATATACATACACACTTATAAAAATCACACTGCTGTGTAGTTTGGGCCCCTTCACAAACACCAGCTAAACTATAAAATGAAAACGAATACTGAAACCTATCAAACCCAACTTGTAAGTATTTTTTCCAAAGCTTCTCAGTACAACCCATATCTAAAAAGAGATCTCTTTAAATCTTTATGGCTATTTGAACATCTTACCAAAAGCTTTATACATTGTGTCCTTGAACTGCACTGTCTCCTTCTCCACCTTGCATTTGCATCTGCATCTGCGCCTGCATTCTTGCAATCATCTCTTGCATGCGACGAAGCTGGAAATATAGCAGAAGTGAAGTTTTAGCCTTATCTCAACTCAGAATATGATTCTTTGCTGTCACCACACTATTAATCATTATTATTAAAGATAGAATACACATCAGCATTGGCCTGATCTGATGAGTTGCAATCTTAGGTTAAAGACTGCTTTTCTACCACTCATATTCCAATAAAAATATATAATAACTGACTGAAACCAATAATCTTTCTTACTGTAACTTGGGACATTCAAGCATCCCTAAAGTGAAGTCTTTTCTTACCCCAAAGTTCAATAAGTCAGACTGGCGCTGTTGAAATGCCAAACTCACTTACTAAAGCTCTTACATCTGTTTCTAAAGCAACTAGAGCTACAAATTATGGATTTATCACAGTGGCAGAATGAGAATTTCCACATTGTCCTTCATTCCTGGCAGTTCCTACCACTGTTTCCTCCACTGTTGCAGAGTTGAATTGATCTTTTAGCCTCAGTTTGAAACTACTAAGTGTAGAACCTTTATTATATGAGGATGGCTCTCCCTTCCCACACAACATGCAGAACATCCATTATTGACCAGTACAGTGAAATCTGGCATTGCTCTTGTTCCAGTAAGTCAGTACTCAGAGAACCCCTCCACCTCTCCATGTTCTGGTTTTACTGTACCTTGCATAGTTTGATATTAGAACATTACATCTTTCCCATCACAAATTATCAAGATTATATAAAATCGCTTATCCCAAAACAAAGATAAAACTCCCGCATCCAAATAACAGAGACTTTTCATCTTACTTCAGCTTCTTTTTCAAGCAGAATCTGGTCTTTATTTACTTCTTCATCCTCTATTTTCCTAAGATAAAAAAAAATATTGTTCAATAACTTCTTTGTAGACATCAGTGAAAACCACTTTGGAACATTACTCAAGTAGCGCATCATGTTAATTTAATTGACAACAACTGGAGTACCACACAACTCAAATCTGAGTACACTGTGCTCAATTCTTTTTCATTGGTGCAATAAAATCAATACAGCCAAATCAAAACAAGTTCAAGACAACACTGGACAAGATATTTTACATGTTACTCCCATATTTTTTGTTAATATCTAGGAACTTTGAAACCTCGTTACCCCAGGTGGAACCTCCTTTTGACAGATCTCTCATCTCTAATGTCACAAACCACATTTGCTATCAAACATCTGGAAGGCAGTATCAAACTATGCTTCTTCCCCATAAAACTTTTAGTAAATAAAAAGCTGAAACCAAGAGATAGCAAGACCCTCATCCTGTTTTCAGTACAGCAGCGTTGTGCTTAAAGTGAATGCCATTCAATAAGTAAGTACACTTTGAGTAAACTTGCTAGGATACATCTGCACACATTTCTAAGCTACTCGTAATCAAAGCCACAATAGCAGCAAATCACTGCACAGATCTGCCATCCTTCCATCCTTTATCCTCTTCTCCACTTAAGAGTTTGAAGTTGGGTTATTTTTATAGTATGATCACCTTTTTTGCTCTTCCCCAACTCCAAAGATTCCTTGGGTGTAACATGTGAAAGTAAAATCCAAACACTGATTGCTTCTGTCAAAGTCCAGTAAATACCTCCATCTGTATCTAAGGAAACTGCTGCTTAATGAGAACATCCCAGTTTTACACTGAGAAACTGAACATAAGACTATTTGCACATGCTGTATTTTCAACATTTCATACCACCTTGCAAGTACATTTTTTTACCCCACGCTGCAATGTGGAAGATCTGCTAACAGACAAAAACTCCCATTTCTGAAAGCAGACCAGGCATGTGACAAAATCTATTTCAACAGCAGAATGAAAACACTTTGCAAAATATATCAAACCCACTGACACGTGCAATTATGAAACCCTCTAGTGGCTGAAATAAGAGAAGCAACATTTAAGTTAAGAAACACCCTGTCTTCATAAAGAACTCACAAAACTCAGAGACTGCTATTTTGTTTAGAAACAGGGTGTTCTTCCTGCCTCTTTTACCACAGCCCAAAAGAGGACTGAAAGACATTATCCTGACTGCTCTTCAAAGAGAACTATTTATTCATACCATGTTAAATAAAGCACTACAGGAGGACTTCACTTTCTTTCCTAAAAGCTGCTTTCTTAAAGTCCAGATATACAAGTCTAAGAAACGATTCATTTTAATGTATCAGCACTTATCTAACTTGCATGTATTTGGAAGGTATTTATCACACATTTTCCCTATGGATTTGCCTTGAATACACCCATCAAACCGTGTTCAAACCTTAAAGCAGAGATTTAACTGTACTTCTTTTAAGGACACAACTGACTCATATTTACATCATGCTTTTTCTTACAGTGAACGTAAACCGATTGAATTATTGTTAACTGTCCCTAGAGAGCTGCAGTTAAATGGTGGGAGGACAGAGAGAAGACCAAGAAATGAATTCAGAGGAAGACACGGCTTGTAGCAATAAGATGACAACCTGCCGCCTCGTTTGAGCCGCTCAGAACGGAAGTTCTCATAGTGAAGATCTTGGGTCACCTCCTGAAGATCTTGCATATGGGTGCTAGAGGAATGAGAAAAGTGAAGAGATAAGACATACCCTGTGTTACCTCAGCTTGGTTAAGCAACTCTCACATTCAGCACTGCATTGTGGCAATGTGTTCAGCACATGGATTCATTTAACATGACAATTTCAGAGCTGACTGAAGTTAAATCAGTGCTACAAAAAACAAACAGGCAGCACCCCAGTCTCTGAGACAGCTCATACATAAGCAATCCGACAAAGCAATGTTGGGCAGGGAAAGCGGAGTAACAAAGCCTGAAAAAACTTAACTGGAACAGGCTGCCCAAGGAGGCTGTGGATGCCCCCTCCCTGCAGGCATTCAAGGCCAGGCTGGATGTGGCTCGGGGCAGCCTGGGCTGGTGGTTGGCGACCCTGCACATAGCAGGGGCTTGAAACTAGATTATAATCATGGTCCTCTTCAACCCAGATCATTCTATGATGCTAACCAGCAGACTTTTGAAGTCTAATACTTTGCAGACACCTTTATATAGACAGATAACTGAGAAATAGATGTCTTTCAACAAGCACAAGGTAAAAAGCAACCTGCTTTTATTTTCTTAGGCATATGTTCAACAGAAGATTTAGACACAGGATTATTTTCACAGAATCATTAAGTTATCCATATTGGAAAGGATCTGTGGAGGGTGTTGGGTCCAATCCCTACCTAGGCCAACTAGATCAAACTTGCTCACAGCTTTCTGCAGACAGATTCCACATCTTAAAGGATTCTATTATCTTCCCAACCCCCCCCCCCCCAGCCCAACTTCCAGTGTCTGAGAATCTTCCTGACTATTTTTTTTCAGTTAAACTATTATTTAATTGGAACTTTTTCAACTTACATTAACATGGTCCTCAATTTCAGGAAGTCATTATGTTCTGGATTCTCCACTTCAACAACACCCCATGGGTACAGACGACCTCGAACTTTTTTACCTTTGGCTTCAATGAGTTGATTAGATCCCACTACACAAAACGGAATGCTGGCCTGAAAATCCAAAATTCAAAGACTACTATCAATGAACCAGGACAAACAACACCTTCCCAAAAGAGAAGCCTGAGCACACAACCATAGTGACTCATTCAGGGTCTCAAAGGTCGCTTATGTATTTTGATTAAATGCCACTGGAGCAGTCTGAAAAGATACAGTATATTCATACCTTCAGCAGTCTGGTCTGCTCTTTAAAATCTTCATCCTCATCAGATTCAGCATCAGGCAGGTGATAAATCTTGATGCCATGCTCTTCAATTTCATCCAGAATCTGAGATTTTGATATAAGAAATTGAGACAACATACACAAAGTGAGCGCTTTTAAAGCTTCAGGTAAACCAATAAGCTATACACAATCTCTTGAGAACTTGGGCCTATCTTACTAAATCAAAGTACTTGCCAACTATGTGTTTTTAAAGAACATTCTTCATGATTTCCAATGACTGCTTCCCACACTCGCAGACAACCAGTGGTACATTTCCTCCCTACTGCTTTATCTAACACACCAAAATTTCCACTACTTAAAAACCACATTTGCAATTAAATCAGCTTCAGTTATGAAAATTAGTGCCTCTAATAGAATTATGTACCCAGTAGCACTGTTTTTCCTATAGAAATAAGACCTGCAATTGAGCCTCACAGCATTTTGTTGTTGTCATTTTATTACAGCTAGAATTACACGCATTACCAGCCATGAAATTTAATTTTAAACAAAGCTACAGAAACAATGGAAACAATTTGCTCTTCCAATTTATCCTGTTTCACCTTAGCTCTAACTGACAAAACTGAAGCATGGCATTCCTTGCTTAGGGAAGGCTACTAGATTCTAGTTTTACTTGAGAACAAAGTTTCTGCAGATTATAGATGCCTTGTCTCTGCCTTGGAGCTGATCAAACAGGTGAGGGAGCAACAACCACTACCAAACACATTCAAATGTAGCTTCCAGGTTTCCAAATTGACTCGGTGTAGCTGTACATGTAACCAATCTGCCATTTCACAGGCAACATTTGAAGGGCAAGTTCTCAGTTAAATACCCAATGTCAAGATCTTTAAAGATATAAAAACACATATTAAATAAAGTTAATTAAATACAGATTGCATAAGAGATTATATTTTCCTTGTAGACGGCAAAATAAGGTTGAAAGAGACTCATCTTGAGTGACCACACTGCTATAGCCAAAACATTTCTCCTGCAAGCTAGAAAAATACTTACCCTTTTCTTTAGTCTTTCTCGTTCTTTCAGTGAAAGTGTGTCAGCTTTTGCAATTACTGGTACAATATTTACTTTGTTGTGGATTGCCTTCATAAATTCAACATCCAAAGGCTTAAGGCTAAGAATAAAACATGGGAAAAGTTTAATTTACTTTTAACATAAAGGATCAACATTAACCAGGTCCGAGGTAAACACTGGATTGATACTTGATGGTCAGTTTTTATTATTAATGATGCATCTTAGGCTGCCTGGCCCTCTGAGCTGGAGAAGCACGACTGGGGGCCACTGAAGTTCTAAGGATAAGTTGTATCAGCTGAACATTCCTAAATCCACAGGGTCTGGCAGGTCTCACCCCAGGGTACTGAGTGGGTTAGTGGATGCTATATCAGGACTCCTCTCAACAGTTACCAAATATCTTAAGAATCTGAAAAGGTCTGTGCTGACTGGAAGCTATTTGATGTTACAGCCATCTACAAGAAGGGCACAAGACCAAGGAAACTACAGACCTCTTAATCTAACCTCAGTCTGGAAAAGTTATGGAGAAGATTACCCTGCACACTACTGAAAGGCATTTAAGAGCTATTATCAGGCAGAGTCAACACAGGTTTATGAAGGGAAGGTTCCACCTTAGTAATTTGTTCTCCTATGATAAGGTAAGGTGATGAGCTGGCTGAATGGCCAAGCTCAACGGGTCATGGTGAATGGGACTGTACCTGGCTGGCAGCCAGTCACTAGCAGAGTTCTCCAGGGCTCAGTTCTAGGGCCTATTCCATTCAATGCTTTTAACAATGATCCAGACACAGGAATTGAATCCAGAAGTTCCTTCTGAATTCATTAAGTTTGCTGACCTTACTAAACTGGGAGGTGACGTTGACTCTCCAAAAGGAGAAGAGGCCTTCCAGAGTGATCTAGATATAATGAAGCACTCGACAATCAGCAACTGAATGAAACGCAACAAGGGAAAATGCCAGATTCTGCACCTGGGATGAAGCAATGCCAGACAAGCCTGAGAGATGAGTGACTGGATAGGAACTCGGCAGAAAAGGATCTGATGGTGCTGGCTGACAGCAGACTCAGCATGAGCAGGCAGTGTGTCCACATGGCCAAGAGAGAGAACTGCACTTTAGGGTACAGCAAACACAGCATATCCAGTCAGTGTACATTCAGCATCAGTGCAACTTCATCTTGAATACCGTGTGCAGCTCTGGGCTTAATGATGTAAAAAGGAGATACTAGTGACCAGAGGATGACAACAAAGCTGACAAAAGGGCTGGATAGCATGTCCTGTGAGAGGCTGAGGACACACTGTCTGGTCTGAAATAAAGGAGGCTAAGAAGCAAGCTTGCTGCTGCCAACAATTTAGAGAAGGGGAAACTGTGGTGCCGATCTCATCACTCTGGTCACCAATGACAGGCCAGGTGGGAGCAGCACAAAGCTGCACTAGGGGATGTTCATATTAGGCATTAGGAAATATGTCTACTGTGGGGGTGATGAAACATTGGAACAGGCTTTCTACAGAGGTGGTTGATGCACTGTGCCTGGTAGTGTCCAAGAGGTACTTGGATGATGCCCTCACTAATAAGCTTTAACTTCTGGTTAGCCATAAGATGGTTAGGCAGTTGGACATAATGATTTTTGTCAATTCCTTCCAACTATTCTAATTCTCTATGTAAGGAGACAGACTTAACAGGAACACACACATTAATTTCAGCAGTTCTACTCCTGCTTTAAGGAATGATTCTAAAGATCTACATCAGCAAGCACCAGAACAATTCACTGCAGTAAAATCATTTCAAAAATAAAATGACAGAAATACTTACCCGTGACCAAATGGTGAAATGAAATAAAAGCAGCAATGAACACGGTTATCTATGATGTGCCTTCTGTTCAAACCACTCTCATCATGCAGATAACGCTCAAACTGCTCATCGATGTAGGAGATTATGGTCTTAAAACTGTAAAGCAAACGGAGACTTAAACTGTGATCGCTCCTAAATGGACAGCAATTTTAGTGATCTTTCACAGGTAACATTAAAAGACAACCAGCTGACAAAACAGCCTGTTGATGAGCAAAAGTAATTTACTGGTGCTGGCAGACTATATCTTAAGTGCATATCTGAGCATTCCAATTGAACTGCAAAATAACAAGCAATTGTTACTGCTATGCACAACACAATACATATGCACAGTGCATATATATTAAGATCAAATATGCATACATTACACATAGTAATACATTTCTTCTAAGCAAATTGCTCTTGAGTTGGCATTCACCTTGTGACTAAGCATTAATTACACATACTGAAGATAACCTAACTTTCTTACTCCAAATCGATTTAAAACATTAAATTGTCAATGCTGATGCAAGAGCCAAGACAGTCAGCAGCTGTAACAGGTGCAAAAGTGCAGCAATCTTCCATCACTATTGCTCTGAGTTGCATCTCCCTGAACCAATTCACCTTACACACATCTGTTTAGCTTGAGATAACAACTATACTCCTCCATGGGCTAAGCATGCAGGAATACCAGTTCATTGCTGAATGGAAGAATAAATAAAACATTTCTCTTGCATGAGACATTCTGATTCCCAGTCAAGGTGGAGAATCAACATAAGCAGAGATCCCAAATAAGTCTTTACTAATGGAGCAAAGGGGAGCAGAAAGTAAGGGCAGTATGATGCTGTAGTGAGAATGGCTGAGATGGACAAGCAAGTTCTTGACTGAAGGCAGGCAGCAGAGGCTACAACTGAATGCCATGCATCTCGTTATTGCTCAGTACTTATTAGAACACTAACTTTTTAGAAATGTCAAAACCCTGCAGCGCTGATTCAGTACTTAACCCATCAAAAAAGGGTGAAGTAGGTAGTTATTTTCACCACCACCCCTCCATACAAACACAAAGCGGATGTATACTGATCTGCATATGATGGCTGACATTCTATGTACATACCAATCCCTGCAGTTGATAGCATCCCCATATCCAGGTGTATCTACAACTGTCAGACGTAGCTTCACACCCCTCTCTTCTATTTCAACTGTGGAGGCTTCAATCTGCACAGTGCGTTCAATCTTCTCTAAAAGATAAGAAGTTTGGTGTTTCAGAATAGAATCGATAAGAGCAGCTCATTTTGAACTAAGATCAGAAGATTAAATAGCAGGTTAGAAAACTGAGATGGCTTACTTAGCTCAAGTCTTATATAGAAACCAAGTGAAAAGTGTTTGACTGAGAAAAACAGAAGTACTCAGTAATTTGGAAAGCAACACCAGGCTACACATAACAGTTCTTTTTCCCTTAAGGTTGAAATATAATAACGTGGCTATTTATGAACACCCAAAGATAAAAGAATTCACTTCAAAACTGTCAGAAGAGATGAACTAGAAGAGTGTGTTTACCAGCAGCTCCTGGGATTATCCGTTCTGGGTAGAGGTCTGTCAAGAAGAGGCTGTTTATTAATGTAGATTTTCCCAGTCCAGATTCACCTGCGATTCAATGTACAGATAGACTCAATATATTTGAATAATTAATCTCAACTGTAACCAGAAAGCAATATCCAACTATATGTGTTTTTTTTTTTCACCACATCTAGTATAAGTCTTTTAGTTGTCATTCAAAGACTTACAGCTTATAACTTCAGGCAAGGTTTTGTGCTATCATCCCAGAACATAGAAGCTCATACACACTGAGAAGCAATAGAGAAAAAACTGAGAGCAATGTGATATGCCTGCTGAGTGTGCACACAAAGCAAACCTTCACTGCTGAACCTGGGGATTACCAAAGTGAACCACAAAAAGGCTTTTCTCCTCCAGCTACTGACAGAGCCATTGGAAGAGCTGGAAAGCCAACTAAGCTGCTAAAGATGTTCATAGCATTAATTAAAAGAAGACCAGCAACTTAAATGGCTCAGTACTGGAATTCAATGTACGAGTTATTTTTTGAGGTTGTTTTAAATGAAGTGAAAATGATACCAGCAGCCTGACAAAGATATCTGAACAAAACAAATGACATGGAATTATTTTTAAGTCAAGATCTGAGCAGGAGCTGCTATTCTTGGACAGAACACCTCTCTGAAAATCAGATTTTCCCAATGCAGCCTCTAGCAGCGAAAGAGACATGCAGACAGAGTTATTTAACGCTTACATGGCATCAGTTCAGCAAGACCAAAACAGCTTTGACTTTAACCAGCAGCATACAGCCTGCTTTCAGTCTGGGTAAACAGTATATCTAAAACAAATCAGTTTCCTTGTCTCTGTCAAGGAGAAGCAGCAGCTTTTTCTGACTCTGAGTATTAATAAATTAAAGTCCTGATCAGAAGGTAAGAAATGTGGCAGGTTACTGAAGAGTTACAGCTCAATACAGACATTGTGATATAGGCCATGTGGAACATGCTTAAATCCCATGCATATTTCAAGAGGGAAAAAAATTAACATTCCAAACTATTGAAGTAATCAACAATTTAAAGCACAGCTTATCTTCATTTCCATCAGCTCCTCCCTCTGCCAGTTTATCTTACAGCATCACTCAAAACCTCCAGCAAAGTTCCTTTTTTTTGCAAGTTCTCTTGCTGTAGTCTCCATTTACCCCTTTGAATAGTGGCAGGCAACATTACAGTCAGATGAGGCACAGGGGGCTAATTGCTCTGTTACCCTGCTACCATGCCATTCCTCCACTGCCTTCTATCTCAGCAGGCAGCAGAAATAAACACTTGGTCTGGATAATTTTGTATGGCTTCCTACCAGAACTATTTTAGGTAGCACTATTTGCCATTCATCTGAGAGATCTGGATATTAAGCACATCCCCGTTTCTCACGCATAGGACCAAAAAACAGCAAATGCTGAAGAATCACAGCAGACACCACAACTTGGAACATCTAAAGATTGGCTCTACCCTTAGGTTTTGTAAGGTATCCATTATGGTATTATCCTAAGCAAATCCAATGAAGCGAAAATTAAATGACTCCTAACAATTATAAGGTACTTAGCATGCCGTATAACCTCATTAACCCATGTCCCTGCTCTCTTCTACTTCTCCACCCCAAGTAACAGGAACCAACCACCATCAAGTTCTTAGAAGCCAAAAATAAGGACCAGTGCAGTCCAGCACCGTGCTGCTGAAGACAGAAATGGGTCAAAAGCAAAACAAGGGCTGCCATTTGGCAAAGCTAATGACAGGCTAAAGGATAAATGCTGCCTGTAACTACTGGGATCCCAAACAATCAGCAGCTCTCACTATCAGGTTCTGTCCCACCTTCTCCTTTGAAAGATGTAGCCCATGCAGATTCTTTTGAACTACAGAAGCATAACAAGTAGTTTAATACTATTATCTTAATGAAAAGAAGCCAGCAGAGCCTGTATTCATACGTTAGAACAATTTTAAGTTAAACCTTGAGAAGAAGACTCCAACCCTGTGAGACAGAAGGAAGGAAGTAACCATCACTGGAGCTCAAGACAGAGTTCTTTCACTTCAGCAACAAAATGATTATCATACACGGTTTGTGATACAGAGAGAACTCACTGTGAGCAATACAACAAAATGCTTCCTTACCAACCACCATAAGAGTGAATTCAAACCCCTTTTTCACAGACTTCCGATGGACCTGATTGGGGAGGTTTGCAAAGCCAACATAGCCAGGGGTTTCTGGATTGGTAAACTGAGCAGGCTGTTGCTGAAATAAAATAAGACAATAATAAGCAACCATTCAAGACATACTTGTTTGGGTGATTGTTTTCCTTAGACATTTCTAATAAGATAAACTAGAACCACAAAAACAGCATAGAAAATAAGATCAGAAATCTCATAAATTATTTGGCTTCCCAAAGCTCAGCCCACTGCCCCCTCCAGAAGGTCTCAGGAACCAAAAAATAGAGTGCAAACGTAACATGGAGCCTCTTGTGTGCAACTCCATCCTTGTGGGAGCATCAGTTCACTACAGAGGTTTAAGTCAGTCATTCACTGTCATCTTCTAAACGGGAATTCACTCATGCTTGTGAACTGCAAGTTTAGCACACACAGCCCCACCAAAGATGAGGTAACGTGGTGTGTGAAGATGAAACTCATAAAACAAAAGGGCCATCTTAGAATGTTCAGTTTGAGGGCACAAATCTTATTCTTACCTTGGACATTTTAATGGAAGCTCAGGTGCAAATCTGAAAGCACAAAAAACGATTCCCACGTTATTAAAAATAGCATGAGAATTATAATAATAATAGTAATAATAATCCCTAACAAATCACTATTTGCTTTAAGTGCTAACTTAGAACAGGAACATACAGGTAGCTTTCCATTGAGGACCAGTAGCTGGATCTCCAGCGTTAACAAGGCGCAGAATTCCCAGCATCCATTTTATTCCTATTATAACATCAGTGTGCAATGAACTCAAGCAACACGAACACTGAACGCTAAAGGCACTGGATGTACAACAAACCATACTGCAGCCTGAAAAAGAGAAGTTCACATCCGTTCCAGAAACTAACCAAACCCCAACACGCCGCTAAGAGGCATCTATTCAGAGGAAATGGCTTTTTTCAAAGCTCAATAAACCAACCCAAACACTCTTTTCTTTTTAAACCTCCTCCCCTCAATGTTTCCTTTCATGTTTGAGTGCTCTGTGGGGCTTCAGAAGGAAACATTTCCTCCTTCTCTTTGGTCAGGACAAGCTCAACCATCCACTTTAACTGCTGCAGCCAAGATTGTCACACACAGCTGCTTCACTCTGAAATGGGAAAAGCAAAATCTGACACCTCTATAAGAAAGCCTCCAAACAGACAAAGACCTGCCAACACAAGAGGGTTGTGTTGGTTGTATCAGGCTTACTCGCATGATTTCAAGGAACCATACTCTGACGATATAAGAACATCAGCATGAGTTGATGCATGTTCTGAGTCCCCTTTCCAGTTCCTCCTCTGGCCTGCCCTCTCTAACCAAGGTATCTGTTCCTACTCACAGCAGCCACAGATCAGAGCTGTCCCTCTAGCAGACTTCCACTTTGTCAGCAGGAAATTACTCTGGCTCTTTCTATATGCCAGCTGTGCTTGCTCTTCCCACCCTTCCAGGTCAGTTCCTATCTGACCCTGGGCAGTTTGCTCGGACAACAAGATGGCCAACTAAAAGCACCACACATCGAAGCCATTTGCTGAACTCACAAAGATCTGTCGTCCTGATTACAGAATATACAGAATAAAAACCAGGCAGCTTGTTTCTGCAGTGAGAATTCATTCTAAAAACCAAATCTGCCATCTGCAACGGCAGCGTTTCCATCAGTCGGCTGATCTGGGAGCGATGGAGCATTCGGCTGCTGGAGATGCTCCTCGGGAGGCTCCGATAAGAAGCGTTTCCTGCCGGGTGATGTCATCCAGCCCCACTTCTCCGTTCTCCATGAGGAATTCCGAACGCCAACCCAAACCGGATGGTGCCGGAGCATCCTCCCTGAGGCTCGCCTTTCCACCCAGCCATTTCTCACTTTCCCACAGCCGGCAGGACACGAAGCAGAGCTCTATATAGCAGAGCTCTATATGCAGACACACGGGCTGTGAGCAGTGCTGTCTCTCTGCTCTCCCAGTCTCACAGCTCCAGGGCAGCGGCCGGCCGCTCCCACAGACACACACCGTCTGTGTGCAGACGGCAGCGGAGCAGCCCGGCGTGTTCCGTACCCTCCAGCTCAGCCCAGCACAGCCCGGCCCGGCCCAACGCGTTTTCTCCCCCTTATCACCTCAGCTCTCCCCATTCCCACACAGTAAAACCACATCCCCGACCCCATCCTCCACCCCACGACGGGGATTTCGAGCTTTCACACGGCCATGCGCACTAACGGGCTCCCAACCGGGCGGATGCAGACGGGATATCACCAGCCCCACAACCCACGGCCCGCTCCCACCACCGGAGCCGTCATCCCTGAGCATCCCATAAACCTACACGGCCGCCCCAACCTCCATCCCCGGCTGAGGGGAGGCTGCAGGCCGCCCCTAATGAAGGGAGGAGGTTCCCATGTCCCCTCACCTGACGCGCTGCCGCCGCTCCCGCTCTCACTCACTCTGAGGGAAATGGGGGGGGCGCCTCGTCCCGCTCTCCCGCAGGCCCCGCCCCCTCCGCCATCAGGCCCCGCCCCCTCGCCCACAGGCCCCGCCCCCTCACTCCTAGTCCCGCCCTCAGGGAGGCTCCGCGCTGGCTCGCACTGCGCATGCTCCCGTCCGTTTCCCGTAGCAACCCGGCGGGCAGGGGCCGGGGGGCGGGCCCGGCGCTGTGCGGGTAGGTCACGCGAGTCCCTCTTCTTCACCAAGATGGCGGCCGGCCTTTCGGCCTCGTACCCAGCATAGGCTTCGCTGCGGGCCTACTAGAGGTAAAGCTGTCGGTGATACCCGGCGGTACCGGCCTGAGCGGGAGGGTGGCGGGGGTGAGGGGGCGCCGCGGGTGAGCGGGGAGAGGCGGCGGGGTCCGACACCGCGGCCGGGCGGCCTCCGCGCCTCCGACAAGATGGCGGCAGCAGAGAGACGGGCGCCGAGGGGGGACTGTCTAGCCGGCGCCTCGCTCCGCTCTATGGTGTCGGCCTCTCCCATTGGCGGGGGGTGCGCCACGTGCCGTCGGCCTCCCACCCCCCACGAACCATCGAGACGGGGCCGCCCCCCCCGTGAGCGGCCGCCCCCGCCGCGCTCCGGGTCGGCGGACAAAAGCCATGAGTCATGGCCGCCCGCGGGCAGAGGGGCTGCATGGCGCTGTGTGGGACACGGCTGTGGGCGGCTCCACCGTGTGCGGCTCCCTCCTGTCCGGAGCCTCGCCTCGGTGCGCCTTTAGGTGGCCTAAAGTGCTGCCCTTATACTGTGGCATGGTGAAAGCGTGAGGCTGCAGGCTGCGGGTTGGTACCTGACGGAGAGCTGAGCCTTGTAATGTGCTGGGGGATAGGCCCGCACTGCTCTGCCTTCGTGTAAGGTTTTATGGCTGGCTGATATGGAGAACGGAGGGCTAAGTGCATTGAGTTCATGGGCCTTGGCCTGCACTAAGATGGCTCAGCTCGTGGTAACAGCTCATCCCACACAGCCTTCCCCAGCAGCAGCAGGAGGCAGCGTGCTGTGCTGTGCAGTGCAGTGCAGTGCTGTGCAGTGCTGTGCTGTGCTGGGATCTCATTGCTCAGGGCTGCTGGGATGAGCAATCCCCTTCATTTCCAGCACCTGCACACACTGCTCTGTGGCTGGGAAGTGAAAACTGGAGCTGGTCACATGGATTTTAAGGGAATTGTTTTCTATTGCTGTGCTGTTGTGTAACGAGAGATAAAGATCTGCATGTTATTATGAGCTGTATTGCTTGAGTGTACATTTTCTTTTTAGTAAGGTGAGTGAAGCCATAGCCAGATGCATTCAAGTCTCCCATTTCCCATGCTGTTCCTATCTGAGTGCTACAAAGGTTGTGTCAGTTCAAAAACAAAACCACAATTTCCCAGGTAATATAGTTGCATAATTGCTTTTTCTTTTCCAATCCAGGGTGAAAACTTGTGGTCCAAGCAAGGTTTCATAGGCGAACTGAATATTTCTCCCTCTTGTACAAGAATATATATAGAATAGAATCATTAAGGTTGGAAAAGACTAAGATCAAGTGTGACTGTCAGCCCACCGCTACCAAACCTACTAAATCATTTCCTTGGACCTCTTCTTTAGAAGAAGAGCAGAAAAAGAAACAGTCTATAGCCGTCAAAGCCTGGCATCTCCAGTCCTTTGTTCAGACTGAAGCTGTTAGAGGCAGCAGTCTTCCTGTTTGTAATGGATTCTCACGCAGTGTGGCCTGTACTGTGGGCAGGGCCGCCCACTTGCTCAAGGTACAAAAAAGCCTTTTCCTTTCAGAACAACCCACAGTGCTATGACTTTTCTCAGAGCCAAATTATAGGTACAGGAACAGACACGGAGGTAACGATACCTGGAGGCCTGTAAAGGTAGGGCTGGGAGAGGCATCACCCCTGTCTGCTGTGAGCTTTGCTGCTGCAGAAACATTCAGTAATCCAAGGTCATTCATTCTCAGAAGGCACTTTACTGAACATTTTCAAAGAATGAAGATTTCTCCATGTTTGTTTTGCATCAGTGATTGCAGTGTTTGGCTCCTGACGAAGGGATGTGGCTTCCTGTCTCATTTGTTGCAAGTTAAGCTCATTTCTCTTTGCCTCCTTCCCTTGCTCCAGTTCTGCCTCAAGCGGTGAAGATATAATGGTGCTATTTCTTACAGGTTAAATGTTATGTTCTCCATTTTTTTTTCCATTGGTCTTCTCTAGAACAGGCTGCTGGAGGAGTTGGTGAGGGAAAGAAACTGCCTCTCGATCTAGTATCTGAATGAGTTTATGTAGGATAATGGTAACAAGAGCAGCTTATTTTCGCTGGGAAAAGGGCAGTTCTTCAACAAGTAGCTGGTCTCTTATGGTGTTATCTGGCAGGAGAGAGCTGTACCCATTGGTTTCTTGGCTCTTGTTGGTGTGGGAGCTGTCTCAAGGCTTTTACAAGGTAAATTATGATAGTGTACCTGTGACAGCATTCCAGCTGATACAGCCTTTCCCAAAATGAACTCTCTTGAACCCAGAAGCACGTCGAACTGGAACAGATGCAATCAGAAAGAGAAGTTAAATCTCATAGCAGGAGCAGACAAATATTGTCAGGAGAAAAGCCTTTGAGTGCCCTATAGATCCTGCACAAGAACAGACCGCTGCCCTTATGGAAATGCTGTCAAAGTGTTGGTGAAGACCTGCACCACCAGAGAAGTTGCAACAGGGGTTTTAAAGTGGGCTGAGAAAGGCATGTTCACCCAGGATGTAACAAGTCTGACTTGTCCAAGAGCAAGTTACCCAGAAGCCAAGAGCCTGTAAAACTTTTGCAATGGGCATATGCAAGAACAAAGGAGGTGTTAATGGTATGAAAATACCAAAACAGATAAGAAGATAGGAAAGAAAAACCCAGCTGCAGCGTTGGGTCCTCTTCTTAATTACCTTCGCCTTGAAAGAAGAGAGGGGTTAGGTTGCTTTGTGCAGTGTGGTGGTGGTAGTTGGTGGCTTCTTGTTTGGCTTGTGAGGTTTTGGTCTAGAAGCTATTCCAGCAGAACCTGTGCTACTATTTACTGTGGGCAGTGTGAGGCCAGGTGTCCTGGCTGGCAGGGCCCATTGGGTTCAATTGTGGAGGAGCAGGGGTGGCACCCGGAGCCATTTTCCTGACCTTGAGACTCATGCCAGGCTGGTAGTTGATGTACTGGTGTAATGTTCTGGGTTCAGGTTTTGTTTCAAGAGCCCTTTTCATGTTAGAAATCCATTGTGTGAGAAGAGTAATTTTGGGTTACAGCCTTATCCCGGGTTGGTCTTCGGCTTGATGGAATTCAGCTTGTGGCTTTATTTAGCTATCTCTTTTTTTTGCTTTAAAAGGACTGTTTACATTCTAAAAGTGCTGTTAAAATCTCGTGAGTTACACTGCCATCTTAAAAGGAAGAATCCTGCGTGCTTCAGAATTTTAATGACCTTTCCCCACTGCCACCCCCCAGTCTTCTTTCTGTGAGCTGACATTACCTCGAATGGGGTGACTTCAGTGGAAGAGAATCTTGCATTAAAAAGGGAGTCAGGTTGAAGAGAGATGTATATTTTGCAAGTAATTTAATGGATATATTGGCATTGCTGTGCTCACTTCTCCACTTCAGCTGACTAAAAACATCTGGTTTAGTCTTTGCGGACCAAATCTGCTTTGTGCCTTTGTGTTTTGGAAGGGGTTAGGCAAGTAGCTTTGTGCAGGAGGCAGGGGCTGTGCACTTAGGTATGTCTTTGTGTATGAGAAAACCAGCTGGGTTTCTTCCTACTGCTTTAAGTCATGTGAAGGGGTAGGGGGGTTCAGATGAAGGGAGGCAGAGAACGTGTCATCAGGCAGTGGGGACTGGCTGCAGGACCTCTTGTGTTCAGCAGACAATGAACTGCTTGTTTGTGATCTACCACAGCCTGCAGAAGAGCTGTCTGACCCATGCACGGAGCAGGTGATAAGGTTACCTATCAGGACTCGGGTTTTAAAGGAAGGCCACCGCTATCCTTATCTTGTGCCCGTGAAGCAGATGTGTCTAGTTTCTGTACGGCCAACCTCTGACTTATTTTTCATCAGGGACTGGATGAAGACTTAGCACCGTTCAGACATCAGGCTTCATTTAGGGCATTGATCTGTAACAAGGGCATCACTCCTCTGTCCCTTACCCCATATCAGCTGGGTTTGGTTGGCTGCTTATTCAAATATTTCGAGGTGGTTTGTCTGAAAAATCCCCAAAGGCCTCTTTGAGTGGAGCATGTAACACCTCGATCTGCTGTGCTTTATGTCACCACGTGCTGGTTTTCTTCCCTGTTGCTTCTGGGACTGGAATTGTGTGTGTCCCTGCATTTCTGGTTCTGTCAATAGGGCAGGACAGGATGTTTGCCAAAGGTGGCTGACAAACACAGCTTAGGCCAGGCCATGGGATAGGAACAGGTACATAGGATGGATACGCAGGAAAAAAGGAAGAGAATAAGGGACTGCACTGATGCAAGGAAGGTGCCCCTATGGAAGGTGCAGGGGATGCCAGAGAGAAGCCCCAGTGTTAGGCTGGGGGTAGTGGAATGGCCCAAGCTACAGCCCTGGTGGGCAGTGGGCAGTCTATGTCCCCTGCAGGTGCTGTGGGCTGTCTGGCTGTCCTCCCCTGCCCTCCCCCAGTGCCAGCCAGGCCCCAGCTGTTTCCATTGCACTGCAGAAAGCAAATTTGCCTTTATCTCCATTCAGGTGATAAGGGGAACGAAAAGCTGTGTCTGAGCAGTTGCAAGGAGAGCCGAGGAGAACAAGTCAGAGAGCAAGCAGGGTGAGAGGAGGAACGGGGTGTGTTATGGTTGGCATGTTACATGCGCTTGTGTTCTCGAAATTAATACCTTAGTGCTTCCTGCAGCCTGTTGGGAATCAGGTGCCTGGTGCGATGGGGACCCTGGGAATCTCCGGAGAGCAGCTGGTTTGTAAATACGTGGCTGCTGCTTAAAAGAAGGGCTCATTAAGTAGCACTGTGGAAACTTTGTAAAGTTCCATACCTGCCTCTTATAAATAGCTTGGTGAAATGAGAATACTGAATGGGCAGCACTGTGTGGGGCAGAGCTGTGGCTATAAAGGGGAGCAAACAGGCAGTTAGAGGAGTTTGGAAGTTCTTGGAAATTGAAGATGTTTTAAACCCTCTATTTTTATTTGCAGATTTGAATGCTTTGCTCAACCAAGAGATGCAATAGCAACGTGTGGGTGGAGGGCCTGACAGCATGAAGTATTAGAGCAAAAAAGACCGTACTGAAAGCAGCATACGCATCCTCCCAGCTCCAGCCCAAGCCCAAAGAAGAGTAGGGTTGGGTTATCAAAAGACATATGAAGTGTAGAATAATATTTGCAACAATGAGTGGAACAGGCTTCACTCAGAGCCGCTGCTGCCTCTTCTTTCATAGCAGGCTTAGGGTGGCCCTGCAGATTTGGAAGGGAAGAGTGGCTGTTTTTTTCACTGTCAGTTTGGATCACCATGATGTAATTCTCTCTAACACACCAAGAGCCTTTTGCTTGGCCTGGTAGAGATTAGGAATTAGTGCTTGCCTGTGGATATGCTGAGCCCCTGTTGCGTGCGCTATGAATAGGACAAAGGGAAGTTGTGCTTAAATAGCTGGGGTCCTCTGATGGCTTTTAGAAGTGCTGGTTGGAGTCAGGTATTTACTTTATTGCCTCTTCGTAGCAATTGCTGCCAAAGCGGAGCTTTCTTTTTTGGTAATTGAGAATTATCCCTCCTCCCGCAAACAAATAACTGGCTTCTCTGCAAGTTTGTTTGATTTTTATGAGCTCTTTGAGGTTTTTGCTTGTCACAATGATGCTGGCTTTTATGGGTTGCTCTTTCAGGCTATTTATTGTAACCCGAGGATGGGAGGAAAGAAACGTCTGCAAAGTAGGAGTGCCTGGTGCAGCGATGTGATGTGGGGAGCAGAGCATACCAGAGAGCATAGAGAGTTTATAAAAATGGAGCTTCAGCATTCCCTTTAGCCTTCGTTATCCAATAAACATTGGGAACTGAGGAATCTTCAGAATCCTTCAAGGGGCCGCAGATCTTGCTTGGCTTTTTCTGTCCGCTATCAGGAATCAAAGCAGCAGAGCAAGATGGAAAAAGAAATAAAATTACATCTCATTTAGTTCGCTGTCTTTCTGACTGATTTTTTTGTTCCTTTTGCTTTGTCTCCCAACCTAATGGAGTGCAAACAAGTGGCTGTTGTCTTTGTAAGACAGCGGGTCCTCCTGTTCTGGCCTGCAAAAGAGCAGCCAGACATACCTGTAGGAGTGTGTGGGAGAGCACAGCAGCACGTCTAAGCTGAGGGGCATTGAATTATCAGTGGCAGGTAATGCAATAAAAGGGCGAGCTCAGGCCTCGCAAGTCCCTTGCCCTTCCGTGCTATGTGATATGAGAGCTGCTGGCCATATCTCTTTGGAAGGGGGGGGTTGGGGGGGGAAGAAGTTGCCACGTGTTCACTTTGCATTGTGATTGCCAAGGGAAAGAGAGCAGGGACACTGCAAAGGTAAACAAAGGAGCTCATGGTCGAGTAAAGTAAAAGTTTCCTTTTGAAGAATAGGAAGGAAATAGTGCCTGCTTTGTTCTGCAGGATCTCTGCCATCCCCGCGTCTTGGCTAACCCTGATATTTGACCACAAGTGTCCAAACAGGCTTTGGGAGGTGGCTCTGGGTAATTATTGGTGGAAGCTTTTATTTCTTGTTTCTTAGTGCAGGGATAGTGCTGCAGCACCGCTCCAAAGGCACCTGTGGAAGGTGAGCACACACTGTGGTCATTCTGTATGTGAAAAAACACATTCAGATCAGCCTAAACAGGCTTTGCCTATAGACATCACATCTCTGAAGTGTGGGTGAGAAGCTCAGTGGGCTGGTGCAGGTGTGTTATCCCTTTGTGAAATAGCACAAGTGGGAGCACTGCCTCTGACCTTTGCTTTGCTGGTGCATTGATTTGATTCAGCTGCCCATAGACTTTCTTCCTCATCTCTGAAAGGGCGTTTGCTTCGTGATAGCACCTGGCATCCAAACAACCCGACATGGAATATCGAGTCCACAGAGCAGACCAGACCTTGTGTGCACACAGCCAGGGCAGCCGAGAGAATTGCACCAATCAATGCAGTAAATGGCAGCAGGACCTACTTGTTTGTGTTACAACTCCATTGCCTCCATTAAGTTGCTCCTGTTCTTAGGCACTTTGCTTGCTCCCTATGCCCCGTGACAGCCTCAGAAGGGCAGTGTCTGCGTTGTTTGCTCACTGATGATTGCGTCACTTTGTTGTCAGAATGCCCAGGAAATAAATTTGTCTTTTGAACCAGCTTTTTGGCCTGAGAGGCCTGCAGAGGTTAATCACCTTGCTTCACTATCTGCTCAACTCTTCTGCTTGTGCAACAGGAGACCTGCCCTCTATAAACAAGGCCCGTACCAGGAGAAAGGCAAATGGTGCCGTGCTCCCCTGGGACACTGTATTTATAGCACCTGGGTTAGCAGAGGCACAACACCTGGCTGCACGGCTTCCTGCCACCTCCCTCCCCATCACGGCACCACTGATCACAGCTGGGGTCACCAGTGAGCTCAGATGGGCCACAGTTTCCCTATTGGATATTCACAGCGTTCTGAAGGTGGTGAGATGGCACCAGGTGCAGCTGTTTGTGCTGGTGGATGAGTGAGGAGGGGGGGAGGTGGGTTTGGGGGCCCCTAGAAGTTGCAATAAGAGAATCTGGTGTGAAAGCCAGTGGGATGCATACAGTGTGGTCTCACACAACACCAGGCAGTTCTTAGCATGTTGGTTGATGTATGTGCTTGGTAGAGGTGTGAGAAACGCAGAAGGATCTCCATCATTTGATCCTTAACTTCAAGTTTTCCTGCTGGGAGATGGCGCGGCAGGTTGTAGCGATGGCTCCAGAACAGCATCTCCTGCTCTTTGGATGGGCACTCAGACGTGCTCTGCTATTCGAGTGCCCCGTGCCCTGGATCCTCCCTCACTGTGCTTTTTAATGAGGCAACGCGGTTCTTTATCCCACTCGTGCCGTGCTGCTGCCGAGGGCTGTGGGTGTTTGGGGCGGTCCTTCGCCGTGTGGGGTGAGTACCCAGAGCACAACTGGGCGCTGATGTGTACGGCAGACAGGAAACCGAGCGTCGGCACGGGGGGAGCGCGCCCGGGGTGCTTTCCAGAGAAGTTTGTGGCTCGGCACACAGGGCTGTCCGCGTAGAGCAGCGCACGGGAAGAGGCCGCGAGGAATCCCCGCCGAGCCGTGGTGCGGCCGGGGGCAGCCGGTCCCGGCGACGTGCTGCCGAGAGCTGCCGCTGCCCCGCCGGGAAGGGGCACGTCCCGCTGACGTGCGGCGCGGGGATTGGCAGCGGCCCGCCCTATATAGTGCCGCCGGACGGCTCGCGCCGCTCTCCCAGGAGCGCTCCCGGTTCTCCAGCACGGCGGGCGAGCGGCCGCGGGCCGGAGTGAGTCGCGGCTCCGCGGGAGGGCGGGGGGAGCGGAGCGGGGCGGGGGGGGCTGGGGTCCGTAAGGGGAAGCTCTGTCGGCCCGAGCGGTGAGTGGGGGCGGCGGCGGGGGGAGCGGGGAGCGGGGCGAGGAGGGCGCGGGGCGCGCCGGGAGGAGCGGAGCGGAGCGGAGGGACCCGCGGGACGGCGCTCGGGACGGCGCGGAGCCCGCGCTGGGTGACACGGCCCGGCATGGAGCCGCGCGCCGCCCCGCCCCCGGTGCCGGCTGTGCTGAGCTGGCGCTGGCGGCGCCGCCCGGCCTGGGCCCGCAGCCTCCACGACGCGCACGGAACGAGGAGCCGCGGGGCCCCGCGGGCCGGGGAGGAAAGGGGCCGGGAAGGAAGGGGCCCCGCACCGAGCTGGGCCTCCCTATGGGCGAGAGAACGGAGCGCGGGGCGGCCGGGCACAAAGTGAGCGCTGTGCGAGCACAGGAAACCGAGGTAGGGGAGGTGGCGGCGAGCGGGTTAGGAGGAGACAGAGCGCACAGAGCTCGGATTGAAGGCTGGCCGCGGCCAGCAGGCGCCGGTCACGTTGCGCGCTGCCGCAGGAAGCGGTGCGAGGGCTCCATCCTGCCACGCAGCAGCTGCGGGAGCCGGCCGAGCACAGCCGGGAAGCACGGACCTGCACACGGAACCGAGAGCTGCCCCACCTCGATGGGCACCAGCAGCGGGTGGGCGCGGGCACAGGACAGCAGCTGGGTCGGCTGCATGAAGCTTCAGCTGAGTCCGGCTGTAGGCACCGTAACACAAAATGCGGGTACTTCAGTCAAATATCGCCCGGCTGTTTGTGTCCACTAACGTTGGTTGTGCTGGCAGCACAGTGCAAGACTTTGCTTTTGTTTCCCTTTGTACAAGCGTTTCCGTATGGTCAGGGCTGGCCCTTGTTAGGAGCTATTGTCGGGATGATTTTGTTCATATTTAAGTGTGCTCCAAACATTTGAAGCCTTCTTCTGTTTGGAACCTGGTGACCCAGCCAGCCGTGTGCCATCCTGCCATCGCCGTAAGCTTAGTTCCAAAGCCTGCAGTGGGATGGTGAGGAGGTGTGTGCTGCTAACGCTGTGTTTAAAATACCATTCTGATGGCCACCTCCAATTTTGGCCAGAGATGAATCCCTGAGGCCCACAGTACACCAGATGTTTGGGGTTACTGGAGATGGAAAACATTTGTTCTTAGCTTGCCGTATGGGTGACAAAGCAGAAATTCACGCGGGTAAGTGCTGCCCTTAGATTTCTCTTTGAATACCCAGCTCTGCTCTGAGGTCTTGCCTGCAAGAACTCCACAGCTGACGTGGACACGCTGAAACCAGCAGCTGTGCCTTGAGGTTACGCTTCTAGGTTATGCCTCATAGGCTGCCACTGTTTCAGGTGTAGTTTCACCTCATCCTCCTCCCCCTCTAAGAAGCAGAACCAGGTGATGGTTCCCCAAGAGATGAGAGTTATAACCACATCCATGCCATTACCAAGGCTCTAACCAGAGCCTGGCAGCTGCTCGTGGCATATGGGGTGGCTCCTGCCCTTGGTCGTGCTGGCACCTTTCCCCATTGGGCTGAATGCGGCGGTGGCAGCCCTGTTTGCATGGTGACGTGGTGCTCAGCGGACCCACAGACAGCGAGCAGAGCACACAACCAGCTGCCCTTCCCTGCATGCCCACCTTGCGGAGCCTCTGTGTGCTGCAGAAGCTGCAGGCAGAGCGGCTGGGAGCTGTCACCTGGCAGCAGCAGGTCGCTGGAGCATTGGCTGTAACGTTAGCTCCTTTGCTCAGGTGCTGGTGAATTAGGTGGAAATTCCCTGCGTGGCTTTCACCGAAGCGCAGATCAGGTCCCTGCGGCCCCGGTGCATTGCTGCTCTGCTCTCCTCCTGCCTGTGTCACCTCTTGTGTCGCCACATCAGCGTGATGCAAGATGCCACGTCATGGCTCAGTTCTTTGAGGCTTTTCTGGCACATTGGGAGGCCAGAAATGGTGAAGATTGGTTTCCTGACGAGTGCTGGAGCTCGCTGTTAGAAGCAGCACGGCAGGCTTTGTGCAGGAGAGGGACCTGTAGTGCCACCAGCACTTGGAGGCACTGCAGTTCAGGAGGCTGCAAGGCCTGCAGGAGCACACGTGTGCAGCTGGGGGGTGTGGAGGAACCCTTTTACAGTGCGTAACATACCGGCTTTGGTTTTCTTATTTATATTCCTGATCACTGCTGCAGATGCAGGAGATGTAGAGCTCCCACCAATGCCTATTTATTGCAGGGTGCCTTCTAAACAGTCCACGTAAATCGCTGTGGGATTTGTTTCTTCTGAATGACAGACCTGGAGCCAGAGCTCAGTGCTCGTACCATCACACTGCAATAAAAAACAGAGGTGGACTGGCCAGCAGCTGCATGTGGACAGTCCCGAGCACTCACTTAAGTTTGTGAAGATGTCTGTGTTGATTCACCCAAGCTCCACCACATTCCTAACTTGTGAGTGATGGCAGTGCTGCTGGCAGATGTGCAGGTTGTCAGTCTCCTCTGACTAGATGTCAATGCTCCTGCTGCAACCCTGAGATTTCACATCTACCTTGTACATTTGGTGCTAATTGACTGTATTTTGGCCCGTGCTGCATGGCTGCTAGTGCAGCCAGTGTGATGGAAGGGCTGCTACCCCAGGCTTCATGCTGTCTGCAGCTCTAGTAAAGTATGACAGGTAAAGCGTGGTGAGATGTGACTCAGTAGGAGAACATGTTGGATAGGATGTGAGTTTGAAACGCAGTACAGCGATGCTCTCTTGTGAGTTACAGTAACGCGGGTGTCATGTTTTCCTGTTGTCTTGGAGCAACCGCATAAATATTTTTCTTTTCTTTTTCTCTAAAGCAAAAGCTGGCAGGCTGACAAACGGGCAGCTTACAGGACGGACTCTCTGGCTACTGACCATTTAGCTGGTAAGTTCCTATTTTGGGAGTGCCAAAGATGTTGCTGTTGCTAAGTGTGCTTATCGGAGTGGCTTTCTGAGCGTATCCCCAAATCGACAGGAGTTCAGAGGCTTAACTAAGTCATCTTCAGGAAGAGGCAGAATCCTGGGCCTCTTTCATTTCCTCTCCAGGATTGCACTACGGTCTTGGACTCACCATCCAGACTTTTGTCACGCCTTTAATAATGGATAGATTAATTAGAGTATCCTTTAGCACCTTCTGTTGCCCCCCCTTTCCAGTAACATCCTTAAGTTGTGCATCCTCTCCCTTCTTAATGAAGAACTCTGCTTTTTGGTGTCCAGTGTTCTGTGAGTTCCCATCTGGTCCAATAAGAGCAGCTGAGTGGCACTGTAGGTGGCTGATTTCAGGAGACTGAATGAGAGCACTTAGTAATGCGTGCATTGCCTTCCTTGGGTAATTTTGTGCCCCTGGAATGGTGTTGGTAAGAGTGCCACCACCACCTCTATCTCTCTCTCTCTTTCTCTCTCTCCCTCTAGTGGCATACCCGGATTGTGTGTGGGTGGGAAGTCGACAATGAGCTCCGTGGCAGTTTTGACCCAGGAGAGCTTCGCTGAACACCGCAGCGGCCTGACTCAGCAGCAGGTGAAAGGTGAGAAAACAGCCGAGTTCCTGCGCTGTGCCTCTAAATGCAGACAGGGTTCCTTGCTAGTACACTGCATCTCATTCCCTGCAAGTGTGCAGAAGTTCCCTTCTCCATTCCTGTATGGGTGGCTCACCACACTCTGGCTTTCCACTAGTGGCAGCACCATGCAGAGCCTGGAGGAAGCAAGCCTCAGATCTTCATGCAGCTCAGACTAGCCGTTCTATTGACTGTGAGACAGGAGACACGCAAGAGTGGGGCACTGGGCTGCAATGGGGCCTCAGTGGATCAGTGTGCTGGACTCAGTCATTTCCTTCCTTTGCTCAGCCAGGTGCTGGGTAAAATAAGTGTAACTGGCTGGCTCACTGGTGTGTTTCTGCACCCATCGTCCAGCTGCCAGCTGGCCCACTTGGCACAGTGCAGCACAGCACTGAATTGAGCATAATGTCCTCATACAGACTTTCCCTGGAGTCTGCCCTAACTGTAACACTTCTCCCTGCCTTCCCCTTGGGTGTGTGTTTGTCTCACACCTTCTGGCCCTCAGCCTTTCTCTGTTCCTTTACATTCTTTCTGCTCAGCCTGTTGTCCCCTCATTAAGCTCCTCTTTACAAAGCATGCAGCAATGTGCTGTTTTCTGCCACCATTCACCTGCACGTTCCCTTTCTGTGTTTAACAAGGTGAGTTGGTCATTGCATCTACTGCAGTCTGTTGTACTGAGTTCAATTGTGCTCCAGATTTGGCTGCTCCACAAGCATAACTGTAATAGGATTAACAGTAGTGAACAAGTCACTTGCTTTCCCTTGTTAGTGTATAAATGTCCTTGCGCTGCCTGGAGAGCATCTCTTTATCCTGTTTGCTTCACTTCAGTTACAGCTTTAAACTCTGAAGAAGAGAATGATCCTCCAACCTACAAGGAAGCCTTCCCTCCGCTCCCTGAGAAAGCACCATGTTTGGAAGCTGCCCAGGAACCATCTGGTCCCTGGAGCAAGATCCGACCGATAAAGGCTTCTGTCATCACTCAGGTTGGTGGGAGCAGGCACCCTATCTCCTGCCCTTCTCCTTTCTTCCAGAAAACAGGTGAAACAAAGCTTTCCTCAGGGCATGAAATCCTTTTGTGTGTGTCAGATTGGCAGCCTCTTTGCCTCTCAGGGCATGAGGAGAATTGCACCTAAGACCTAGGACCACTCTGGGAGGAGAAGAAAACTGCTGGAAAGCTGTTCGGAGAATGGTTTCAGTCCCTATTGCAGAAATAGCTAGAGCAGGCCTGAAGGGAGGATTGCAGAAGTCAAGCAGTGAGCACTACTGTTTAAGTACTCCTGCTGTTAACTTAGCGCTTCTACCTGCCTGACATGCTTTGGGAAGACTCAGTGTGGGACAGTCTGGCTGCTGCAGCACTTTTGCACTGTCACAGCTCACAGCCTGTGTCCACAGTGGAAGCAGCCATGGGTTACCCAAACCTGGGAACTTAGTTTATCAGCAAAGTCAAGATGACAGTCACAGAGGGGGGCACTGGCAATCAAAAGCATACTCACTGTTTGCTGTGCCTTTTCTCTTATTTGTCCTGTGCCTGAGCAGGTGTTTCATGTGCCACTGGAAGAGAGAAAATACAAGGACATGAATCAGTTTGGAGAAGGCGAGCAGGCCAAGATCTGCCTTGACATCATGCAGAAGACAGGAGCTCACCTGGAGCTGTCTCTCGCAAAGGACCAGGGCCTTTCTATCATGGTCTCTGGTAAGCTGGAAGCAGTCATGAAGGCTCGAAAGGAGATTGTTGCTCGGCTGCAGACACAGGTAGGGGCATCTAACTGTTTCTTACTTCATCCTTGCTCTTCCCAAAGGCTTAGAAATATCTTGAGACCCCTGTGTGTGTCTGCTTATAAGCTGAGAAGGTGTTATTAGATGACTAATTCAGCTTTGCCATATATTTTCAAAGCACACCGTTGGCGATTTGGAATGGAGATGATGCTTAAAATAGGGTTCAGTGTTAATTACAGGCCATGGTGTTGCATTGAGGGTGGAGTCTACAATCTCTGAACACTTGGACTGCAAACAACTTCATGTTGAGGTGCCAAACCTGGAGGGGATGCGGACCCTTCACACTAGAGTGTGAGAATGGGACCGTTCCACCTATGTCCTTCATGAAGGGATGAGAGAATGAGAACTCCTGCCAAAAGCGCACTGCTTCAGGTCAGGGCTCTGGGTGCTGTAATTAAAGCTGCACTAGTAAGGAGCCACAGCTCCGTTGTTTCAAATGCTTCTTTCAGTCCTGTAGGTTTTGATTCATCACCTTCAGATTTTTGAGTTCGTAGTCAGGATGGTGGTACTTGTTAGGCTGTATTGCAGCCAGATCTTGCAGTGTGTATTCATGCGAAATGTCAAAGGCAGTTAATACAGTAGTTAATATTATGTTTACTTCAGTGCTATTCAGCCCATGTGTCATATCCTGCCAGAGGGAAGAGAAAGGGACAAACCCTAAATAATGTGCACCTGAAAAATTAGTTCAGGTTGTATTATACCTGACCCCAAATGTACCTCCTACTGCTCTGGCCCCAGACAAAGGTGTGTCTGGATTCTCAGCTGCTCCCAGGCTTGGCTGCCTCCATTGTAAGAACACAGGGTCGAAGATCAAATGATCTTTTTCATTTTTTCCAGTGTAGTTTGAATGCTGTGTGTCTAATTACTGTTAGTAGTTAAATATTCACAGGAGTCACGAGCATGGTAGCAACTGCAACCTAGCAGACAAGTAAAAACTCAGTGAGAAGGGAAGAAGTCAGGAATCCCTGTTACAAACCACCTCTTTAAAAGTAGATGGAGGGAAGTTCTTAGGACCCTTTTTCCAAGAGAGACCTTCTACAGGTAGTCCTGGCAGCAGTATGTGTTACACTAACGACCAGTGAGCAGCAGTATCTCATAGCTGTCTGCCTGCTGGAGTAGGTTTCTGGTGTTAAATTTCTGTTTCCTAGGAGTCAGCCTGTGTGTCTTGTTCTCTGTAGCCTTAGCAGCAGATGTCAGAGTTCAGATAAACTCCACCCCTGTGCCATCGTTTCAGTTGCTGTCTGGTACTGCATCTGTTTGTTACACTGAAAGAGGCATCTCCTCATCTGTGCCCAAAGGCCTTTGCAAATTCTGGGCAAACAGAAGGGTTTTGAGGAAAAGATGAAGTTTAAACTCCTTGTCTGTAGGCACTGTAGATTAACTGCTGTGGCACAGAATCAGTGCTTAGGCAGGATATGCTGGGAAGGCATCGCATTTCCTCTTTAGTGGCACTACTCAGCAGCATCTAACTTGCTTTCCCCAGGTCTGTTTCCATGGGTCTGCAAGGCAGGCAAAGGTTCTTACACTTGTTTGGCTCCTGTGTTTCAGGCTTCAGCGACAGTTGCCATCCCCAAGGAGCACCACCGCTTTGTCATTGGAAAGAACGGTGAGAAACTGCAGGACCTGGAGCTCAAAACTGCAACCAAAATCCAGATCCCCCGCCCAGATGACCCCAGCAACCAGATCAAGATCACCGGCACTAAAGAAGGGATTGAGAAAGCCCGGCATGAGATCCTGCTCATCTCTGCTGAGCAGGTACTGCAGGGATGGGATTCTGCCATTTTGCTTCTCTGCTGAATATTGATGTTAGTAGCTACTGTGGCCATGCTTGGTGGCTGGTATGTTAGTGAGCATGGACACATGTACCGTGCAGACTGTGCAAGCACCTGCATCAGCTTCTTCAACTTTTTGATCTCCATTTTGTCTGTTTCTCAATTCAGATGAGTTTGTTTCATGTTTGAAGTGGGCCATAATCAGGTGCCAGCTTAGCCAAGGCAAGGTGCTGGAATGGTGAATATCATAAAACAAGAGCAGCAACAGTAGGATTTGTAGACAGAAGAGAAAGATTTACATGGGCCAGAGTGTCAACTAGGGCAGCACTGGGAACTTGTACCCATGTCTGTTAGAGATTGTATTACAGAGGGCAGTTCTCACCAAGCCTTGTTCCTCCAGGATAAGCGTGCTGTAGAGAGGCTGGATGTGGAGAAGGTGTATCACCCCTTCATTGCTGGCCCTTACAACAAGCTGGTGAGTGAGCTCATGCAGGACACGGGGACGCGCATCAACATTCCTCCACCCAGCGTCAACAAGACAGAGATAGTCTTCACTGGAGAAAAGGAGCAGCTGGCCCAGGCTGTTGCTCGTGTTAAGAAGATCTATGAGGAGAAGGTACGGATGGTCCCTAAAAGGTCCCCATCTTCCTCTTGACCTGTTCATAGTCCCTCTTCTCTTCTTGCAGTTCTCTCTGTTACGTCCTCCTCGTGTCAGATTTGACTGTGCAGTCCTTGCAGTACATAGCCCTTGATCTTACCATTTCCTTACTCAGCAGAGTGAAACTTGGGGTGATGTTGCCAGGGAGGTGGCAGATGTCTTGTTTTCCTGTGTTGTGGGACTCAGCAGACCATGTAGAGCTCCCTTAGTTTGCACGGGTGATTCTAAGGAGGGAAGTGTAAAGTCTGCAGTGGTGGCCAGCTGACAGTAAAAAGCTGCTACATAAATAGGAGTTCCGAACGAGTGAATTTCACTCCAGTTTATTCTCCACTCCACAGATACATTGTGAGTATCCTTGCTGTGGGTTGTTGGGGAGTTTTTTTCTCATGGTTAGGTTTGTATTTGTCTGGATTTCAACAGAGATAATCAGCTTATAGCCGAGTAACCTACATGGTATTGTGTTACACTGCTGCCTTGAGGACAGCTGAGTGTTGAGCCCTGTTGTGCAAGGCCGTGTGCGTAGTCTCCTCCATGAAGTGTTCTAGGAAGCTTGCCACAGAATGCTGGTTTTGTACTTTGACTATGAGTCTGCGAGCATAAGGCTTTCTATATGGACAGGGCCCCAATAGGTGCTGGGATGCCACAGGACCAACGTGCTCAGCTTTGCTTTGCTCATCACTTGGTGCAGAGATTCTCTGCATCTGCTGCCTCTTCCTTCCACTCTTGTCCTTCTCTGTCCTTCCTGTAATTGATGCCCCAGTGCCTCTCCCCTCACAGAAAAAGAAGACTACTACCATTGCGGTGGAGGTGAAGAAGTCCCAGCACAAGTATGTCATCGGCCCCAAGGGGAATTCCCTGCAGGAGATCTTGGAGAAAACTGGAGTCTCTGTCGAGATCCCACCCACTGACAGCAGCTCGGAGACGGTGATACTGCGAGGCGAGCCCGAAAAGCTTGGGCAGGCATTGACTGAAGTCTATGCAAAGGTACTGATGAGATGGGCTGGGTCTTCTTAGAAACTCACATTAGGGTGTATCTGGGAGCAGCATGGACAGGTGGAGGAGGAGCGGTCTTTTTTGGGCTGTTAGAAATGCTGCTTAGATTAACTCAATACTGAGGATACAACACAGAAATCAGACCTGAATTTTTGTGAAGACTTGTCCTGGTCTGCCCATCAAACAGCTTCTTAAATTTTGTCTTTCAGGCCAACAGTTTTACCGTCTCCTCGGTCTCTGCCCCCTCTTGGCTTCATCGTTTCATTATTGGAAAGAAAGGACAAAACCTGGCCAAAATAACTCAGCAAATGCCAAAGGTATGGGTGAGCTGGTTGGCTTTAACACCTTCTGTAGAATATGGTTTATTCCAGGTCACTGTTTGTAGAAGAGAAACTCATTCAAGAGTGGTGAAACCAAGGTGGAGATTGTAACATTAAAGGGAGCCTCTCTTTCACTGCTGCTAATGCTATTCATCCTAAGTTATTCTTCTGGTTATTCCTTCAGAGGAAGCTTGAGGTGGCTCTAGGTGGAGAACTGATAGGGTAGAGTACCTATAAGTGCTGAATTCAACCAGGCTTTCTCATTCTGAGTTCATGTTGAGAGAAAGGTTAGGTGAGCAGCTTCTCTGAAGCTTTTCTGAAGCCATAGGCTCTAGATGTTGTGGCATGGCCAAAATTGTGCATTGCTGTCTTCTGAAAGCTCAGGAATAATATGTGGGAAGGAAGATGTCTTTAGTGGCAGAGATTATGTGGGCCTGACTAAGGGCATTGATCTGTCTCACATCTTGGAAAACTCTTAATGAAATCATTGCCTTGTTTCAAGGTTCACATCGAATTCACGGAAGGAGAGGATAAAATCACTTTGGAAGGACCTACAGAAGATGTGAATGTGGCTCAGGAACAGATTGAAGTCATGGTCAAGGATCTGGTAAGTTGGCACTAGTAGGTTCAGTTCATAAGAAGGGATGATAGAACAGAGATGATAAGTTATGTATCACATTTATGTCATTTTCCCATGCTTAACAGAACTTGCAGGAGGCAGGTTGAGTGTCAGATGGTTACAAAACTTGTCCACAGCACTCTTAAAAATCAGCACCAGGTTTTGCCGCAGATAAGGAAGAACTGCTGTTCATTTGTAACTAGGGAAGAATAGAAGTCTCTCCAGATGTTTCAGAAGCACGGTGCTCTCAATTTAAAACAGAGATATGTTTGTGTTCTGCTCAGTAGCAGACAGTGCTTGTGGCTGGTTACTGGAGAATCAGGCAGTATGTAGGGCATGAGCTGGGGTAAGTAAGGGTTGGCCTGTTCTACCTTACCCTCTGCAACTTGTTGTAGATCAACCGGATGGATTATGCAGAAATCAATGTTGACCACAAATTCCATCGACACCTCATTGGCAAGAACGGAGCAAACAGTAAGTGGTGTGCTTTTTTTAATCCTTCCTACGTTCAGACTCTACATCCTTAGTTGATAGTGCCAGGGGTTCTGTAGCTCATCTACTGTGGTGCTTCCATCACACTTCAGCTGCTCTTGTCGAGTGGCACAAAGAGATAAATAGGCAGTAAGTAAGTGTTGATAATCAGGATGCCTTGTTGCCAGCCTTGGCCTAGCAGGTTGTCACCACCATCCTTGCTTTGAAGTTAACAGGATTAAGGACCTCTACAAGGTGTCTGTACGCATTCCCCCGGACAACGAGAAGAGCAACCTGATCAGAATTGAAGGAGATCCACAGGGGGTCCAACAGGCCAAGAAAGAGCTGCTGGAACTCGCTTCCCGTATGGTGAGCAGGACATGATGCTTAGGGAGCCACAGGGGTTGAGCTGTTAAGATCCCTCCTAACCTTCCCTGGTGCAAATATGTGCCCCTTGCCCAATGAGCACTTGGATCTGATGGCAGGCATTAGTTCCTGTTTGCAGATGTGCTTCTTTATTCACTTGCGTGCCTGTTGTCAGCCTACAGCGAATCCTCTCTAGAAGAGACAAAAAGGCAAAAGCTGACAAGTAAAATGTTAGGCAGCAAATGGGTGAAAGAAAACATAAGGCTCTCCTGCTGAATACTCAATTGTAATGTGTATTACCATTAGGAAAATGAACGCACCAAGGACCTGATCATTGAGCAGAAATTCCACCGGACCATCATTGGGCAGAAGGGTGAGCGGATCCGGGAGATTCGGGAGAAGTTCCCCGAGGTAAGGCTTCGCAGGGGATAAGCAATCTAGGGGGGACACTTGCTACGTGTATAGCAGTCCTGTTGCTAAAGTTGTAAATATAATGGCTCTGTATTGAATGCATATTCATAAATAGAGAAAATTCTTCTCTTGACCAGCAGTTGCTAACACAGCTGTCCTTTTCTGAATGGGGGAGAGGGTGTACAGGATCTCCCCAAGCTTTGTTTGTGTCTGACACAGCAGTTCCTGCACTTGCTTGTGATGACTCTAAATGATTGTTTCTTGCAGGTTATCATCAACTTCCCAGACCCAGCGCACAAGAGTGATATTGTCCAACTGAGAGGTCCCAAAAATGAGGTGGAGAAGTGCACCAAGTACATGCAAAAGATGGTGGCAGACCTGGTATGGGCACATTCTTCTTTCCTACACACCTAGGTAGTCCTGAAATAAAGTGTAGCTGTGCTGTCACTGTACTCAGTTGGGACTGAAATACCTCTGGATGACAGAACTCCAGACATAAAGGTCTGGCTGGAGGCAGTCTCTTGTACAGAGATCTTCCTTGGGTCCAAGCCTATTGCTTGTATTTATGGGATGGGACGGAAGTTGCCATGATGGTGTAATATTCAATTCTCCCTTCCTTTCTCCCTTAGGTTGAAAACAGTTTTTCTATTTCTGTCCCCATCTTTAAACAATTCCACAAGAACATCATAGGGAAAGGAGGTGCCAACATCAAGAAGGTGAGGTGACTTCTCTTTCTTTGGTGCTCAGCGTAGTCTCTGCCTTCTGCTAAATCCCTCTCCCACTTACTGCTCTTTCTGCTCATTGGTGATGTGAAATGTAATCTCTAAGGGCTTTCTTCTGACATGGGACACTTCTGAAATGATTTTTGTTCTTCCTTGCAGATTCGTGAAGAAAGCAACACCAAAATCGATCTCCCAGCAGAGAACAGCAACTCAGAGACGATTGTTATCACAGGCAAGAGAGCAAACTGTGAAGCTGCTCGCCATAGAATTCTTGCCATCCAGAAGGAGCTGGTAAGTGACCTTTTGTGGATGAGGGACTTGAAAAGGATGGTAGAATACATTAACACATAAGCAATTGTTGTAGTGTGGAATAGCAGAGAGGAAACAAATAGGAATGCGCTGTGGGATGATGCAGCAGGCCTGCCTGTGGCTGCTTAGGTATAAGAGGCAGCCAGTCTCAAGCTTCTGTGATCAGATGTTTGTTACACACAGCTCTGTAAAGATCTTAGCAGAGTGGGATATGGAGGATAAGCAGGGTAGACACAAACACTCTTCTGCAGCTTGATTAACAACCTGATTCTGTCCTTAGGCCAACATCACAGAGGTGGAGGTCTCTATTCCTTCCAAACTGCACAATTCCCTCATTGGCGCCAAAGGTCGCTTCATCCGCTCCATCATGGAGGAATGTGGTGGAGTCCACATCCACTTTCCCACCGAGGGCTCTGGCAGTGACACTGTGACCATCAGGGGCCCAGCCCAGGATGTGGAGAAAGCCAAGAAGCAGCTGCTGCACCTGGCAGAGGAGAAGGTGAGCCCTGACATAAGGACAGGAGCAGATTGTTTTGGCCAGCTGTTTCTTTTCCAGAGTTCAAATGGTCCCCATAGTCGGCTGAGAAGTCTCTTGCATCAGACAGCATAACCCTCTTTGGAGGGATTTGAGTACAGTCAGGAAGAGTAAAAGTAAACTCATTGTTGTGACAGTGAGTTCTTCTCTATTGGGTGAAAAAACTGGCTGTAATGCTTCTCTCCCATGTTTGGGGATGTACTCATAGGCTCCCTACTCTGGAGGTCTGAGTGCTGTTGGATAGCCATGCTACTCTGAAATGTCTGCCTCTGCATATCTCCTTTCCTTTTCCTCCTGACCTCTGAATTCCAGTTCCAGCTCTCACATTTCATTGCATATAAGTGGGTTTTGGGGAGCCCTTGGTTACAAGACATTTTAACAGCAAGAAAAAAGAAAGAAACACCTTTCCACTGCCAGCATATGAACATGTTCTCCTGAGTGGTTGGGTTGGCTGCTGCCTGGCCAACAGTGGGCAGTTAGCAAAAGGTTTTGCTGTTGAGTGTGAGTCATAGACTCCCAGGGTAGTCTGTTGTGCTCACCAGTTGTGCTGAGAGTAGAGGTAGCTCCTCAGCACTGAGAACATCTTTCATGTAGCTTTTTCCTTTAAGATGTCGTACCTTTTTGATTTTGACAGCAAGCTGCATCCGCCTTGCCCTTGCAATATGTTGTATGTATGTGGAGTTAAATATCTCCATGCTTGTTGTGGATGCTGATGTCTATTTATTATATACTAACGTGTTCCGTGGGGATGTGACTCCTTTCAGCAAACTAAGAGTTACACCGTGGACCTCCGTGCAAAGCCAGAGTATCACAAATTCCTTATTGGTAAGGGTGGTGGCAACATCCGTAAAGTGCGTGACAATACTGGGGCCCGCATCATCTTCCCAACCTCTGAGGACAAAGATCAGGAGCTGATTACCATCATGGGAACTGAGGAAGCCGTTAAAGAGGCACAGAAGGAGTTAGAGGCCCTCATCAAGAACCTGGTAAGAGCTACTATTAGTTCTTTCTGCCTAGCAGTGTGACAAGATACCAAGAGTTAGCGTGGAGGACCTGGCAGTCCTAAAACTATGGCTTTTACAAGATCTTGTGAAGATTCTCCTTGCTGTGTCCTGTTGGAGTGAGATTGTGAACTATTTGCTGTTGAAGTGCAGCAATCGAGTGCTTATGAGCAGAGAGGGCAGGGCTGATTGGCTGGCTGTCATCTCTTGGCAGGATAATGTGGTTGAGGACTCCATGGTGGTTGACCCCAAGCACCACCGCCACTTTGTCATCCGGAGGGGGCAAGTCCTGCGTGAGATTGCAGATGAGTACGGTGGGGTGATGGTCAGCTTCCCACGCTCCGGCACCCAGAGCGACAAAGTCACCCTCAAAGGAGCCAAGGATTGTGTGGAGGCAGCCAAGAAACGTATCCAGGAGATCATTGAGGACCTGGTATGTCTCAGGAAAGCTGTTCCTTCTACTCTTTGTTGTTTCAGCAGTGTCCTCTTTGAACCTGCTTTACATGAGTAAATCCCACAGCAAATTTGGATTTGAAGCTTTGCTGTCAGTATTTAAGGGCTGCAGACTTCAGATCCCAGCTTGGGGCATGGCTGCTGGCTCCAACACGGCCATTTTGTATGAAGTAATTGTCTCTCAGGCAGTAAAACATTGGAGGCTTCTTGTATCTACCCTGTTCCTGGTCCAGGGCAGTGGCACTCACTGGAGTTTCCTGTCTCAGTATTGGCTTTCGGAAACAACCAAGTCAGACCTGTGCTCTTCTTTTCCTTCAGTTATTATCTTTCTCCTTTCTCCTACTGTTTCCTTCCCTTCAGGGCTACAGAGAGCTTGAGCTTTTGTCTCAGGAGCCTTTAACATTATGGGCTGGAGGCAGCTTTCAGTAATATATTCCATGCTAACCTCTCAGAGAGGAAAAAAAGATTCCAGGAAACATTCAGTTCTTTCAATGACAGCAGCCACTACCTTTCCCAGCACCTCATATGTCCATTCTGGATTTCACCATGTGCAAAAGCATCCTGTTTGCACCTGTGAAAGGGGCTGCCTCGCAATAGAGCAACTCTGCTTTCTCACAGGAAGCTCAAGTGACAATTGAATGCACCATCCCACAAAAGTTCCACCGCTCCATTATGGGCCCCAAAGGATCCCGGATCCAGCAGATCACCCGGGACTATGGTGTCCAGATCAAATTCCCTGACAGGGAGGAGAACCCAGGTATACCCGTGGATGCATGTTCACATGGCAGTTGGGGTGATGAGATGCGTAGTCCTTACTCAGTCGGTGGAGAAGTTCTACTTAAGCTCTGTTCTGTGCTGTGTTCCTAAATGTGGGCCTGGCGTGAGCCTTGTCCTCCTGAGACCAGGGGCCACTTCTGGAGCATAAAGACACAAACATGAGTGTTCTGAATGTGTCCCCACTGCAGAACACAGGGACAGAAGTACCTATCCTGGCCAAAAGCAGAACCTCCCATTGCTCCCTTGCTCTGCAGGCTTGCCAAGGTTTCTCTGAGCCCTCGTGCTCTTGTTGTTGGGTGCACTGAATTAAGCGCAGCTGGAGCCTGCATTACCAGTTGTTGGATAGTTTGACCAGCCATCCTGCTGTACCTTACAGCCAGTGCCATGTGATGAGATTCCCTGCTGCTGAAGAAACTGCCAGCCTTACTCGCTGATTCTGTTGATGTAGGAGCACGGCTTTGACTTCTGTAGTGTGGCTGCAGGTCCTCTCTGTGCAGGCAGAGCCAATATCAGTGCTGTGCATAAAGGAGGAGATGATCTTAGTGGATATTCTTGCTCTGCTCAGTCCAGGCTAAGCCACGGCGAGCTGCCTGTGTTGGTAATAACCAGTACCATAGTAGGCTGTAGTGACTGATCTTTTTTGGCAAAGACCAGAGCTGAGCCTGAGGATCTGAAGGGGGTGGTGCTGAGCAAAGAAGGGGTTCTTGTGCCCTTAATGTGAGACTTTCCATGTTTTCAGCTCCTGTTGTAGAGCCAGCATTGCAGGAGAATGGTGAGGAGGGTGGGGAAGGGAAGGATGCAGACCCCAGCTCTCCAAAGAAGTGTGATATCATCATCATCTCTGGTCGCAGAGAGAAGTGTGAGGCAGCAAAGGAGGCACTGCAGGTACGTGGCTTTGTGGGCCCCTTAGCCTTACTACAAAGTCCTGTTCTGATGTAAGAAGCTCCCCGCAAGCTTCAGTGGTGGCATTCAGCTGGGACTGCAGTCCAGGTGGTCACTGGCACTAACTGTGGAGGTCTGCACTGCTCAGGGGAAGGTCTCCAATAGCTCTGTAATCTCACCTGGTGGTTTGAGTCACGGTGCCTGACCCAGCAATTGTTAGAGCTGTAAGCAGCCCCAGGTTACTTGTCAGAAGAGCGTGACGTTCTTATTATATGAAGCAGGGCTGGAAAGAGAAACAATCTGAGGCTGAATCATTCCAGCCTTAGCAGACCTTGCCATGCAGGGAGAACTCTAGTGATGCTGTCCAAGTTTCTTCTAAGTGGACGCTAAGGACATGAAAACAGCTTCTGACTCCTGAAGAGGGGGGGCAGGGTTAAGGTGGCTGGCTTGGAAAAGATGCTAAACACCCAACAGGATATCTTAGTGTTTGCAGCTGCTCTCTCCTGTAGAGTTTGTACCGTGTCTACAGGGGAAAGCACCTTAATTCAGCAGCACAGTCTCTTGAACATATACATAGCAAACAGAAAGTCAGAAGAAGTCTTTCAACTGGGTAAACTGTGATCTCTTCTCTGCAGGCTCTGGTTCCTGTCACCACTGAAGTGGAAGTTCCCTTTGATCTGCACCGTTACATCATTGGCCAGAAAGGAAGTGGGATCCGTAAAATGATGGACGAGTTTGAAGTAAGTTGTTGCTTTTCCTCCCAACTTCACTGTCCTGGGAAATCTGCAGGTGACCATGTTTGTGCTGTTGGCAGCCAGCTGTGACATACTCAGGACTGTGTTGGCTTGACCATAGCTCTATGATAAGGAAATGAGACCTGCATGATTTAATCCTTGGCTGAGAGGCTCGGTAGATGTTGCGATGAAGCTGTAAGATGGGTGTTGATGCTGTGAGTACTGAATGGCTTGTTGGGGCTTGTCAGGATTCCTTACCAGTGCAAGAGTAGTTTTTCCTCCTTGGCCACGGGAGACAGCTCTGCCATGCCTGCCTGTTTGGGAGAATTCCCTCCAAGCCCACAGGGATGGTGGACCTCTTGCTTTCAGGTGTGATGCAGGTTGGCTGCAAACAGCGTGTTGAACGTAGGTTTGTTTCCTAGCCTCTCCAGGGTGACACAGAAACTACTAGGGGCTGAAGTCCTACAGCAAAGCAATTTGATGTTGGTAGTGGCTGAAGAAGCGGGTTTCAAGCTGGGTAGGAGCTGTGCTTGGTGGCAGAGATCAGTGAGAAGCCAACGTAAAGCGAACAGTGGTACAAAATGAAAATCGTGTTGCTCAGGTGAACATCCAGGTCCCTGCTCCTGAGCTGCAGTCGGATATCATCACCATCACTGGGCTGGCTGCCAACCTGGACCGTGCCAAGGCTGGGCTGCTGGAGAGAGTGAAGGAGCTGCAGGCTGAACAAGAGGATCGGGTAAGGCCTGTGCCTGTCCTTCCTTCCAGCTGAACACCAGCCTGTGCCTTCCTACCACCCAGACTCTGGGTGTTTCCTTTAGAAGCTGTACAACCTCTGTCCATTTAATTGCACCCTTAGCTGCTCTGCAAGTCTGGGGAACTCAGAGTAGCTCATCCAAATATAATACGAGCTGACAGGAGAATCACTGCCCAGGACTCACCCTGTGTCTCATTGAGATGCTGAAGGACACTGCTCACTCACTGTGAGCACTGAGTCTGTACTTCATGGGGAATTCCTATCCCAGTTCTGAATAAGTAGATGAGGGATGAGTTGGGTGGTTGTTTGCTACCTGTGGATGCCTGCTAGACGTGACAAAAGCACAAGACCCCAGCAAGTGAATGTCTTTGGTCTTCTGTAGCCATTTACACTTGGGCAGGACCATACAGAATCTGTCCCGTGCATCTCAGAAGAAAGAAGTAAATGCTGGGACTTGAATGGATGTCACTGAACCAGCCATGGTGCATTCTCTGCTGTTGTGCCTCACTTTGCTCCTCTTGTTCCAGGCCTTACGAAGCTTCAAGCTGACAGTCACCGTTGATCCCAAGTACCACCCCAAAATCATCGGGCGGAAGGGAGCAGTGATCACCCAGATACGCACAGAGCATGAGGTCAACATCCAGTTCCCTGACAAAGATGATGAAAGCCAGGTGAGACAGCAGAGGATGCACAGAGAGCGCCGCTGGTGGTGAGCGTAGAAAGCACAGCATCTTCTCTAGGGCTCTGATTTCCCTCTGCTACTGTTGCATAAAGTGGAGGGTAAAAGGAAGCAGCCTGGAGATCTGCTTGTTATTGACACATGTCCTTGTATTGCAGGCGCAGGACCAGATCACCATCACTGGCTATGAGAAGAATGCTGAGGCTGCCCGGGATGCCATCATGAAGATTGTTGGTGAGCTGGAGCAGATGGTGTCTGAGGATGTGACTCTGGACCACCGTGTTCACGCACGTATCATCGGTGCACGTGGCAAAGCCATCCGCAAAATCATGGACGAGTTCAAGGTGAGCAGGGAGGGCTGCAGCACGGGTGGGGAAGTCCTGGGTATCTGGTGGAGCTGGTTACTAATGTGCTAAGCCGGCAGTTTGGTATGAGGGTCTGAATTCAGGACTGTCTGGCTCAAATCTTGTGATTCTTTTGTCTCGTGCCTGTGGAGCACTTCCGGCTGGAACAGACACAAAGAAAAGGCAGCGCTGTTGTGCTCTCCTGCATGACCTGAGCTGTGAGTCACCCTTCCTCCAGGAGCTGGGCAGGGAACAGGCTCAGCTGGTCTTGTCTTGATTGAACATGGTCTTAGGAGGAGCCTGGAAATGCTCATTTTCTGCTCTCAGTTAGCCCTGCAGACAGCACTGAGCTATGTCCCTCTGTGAAGCACTTCTAGTAGATATCTTTCAGGTGGGATCTCAGATGGTCTTTAGAAGGGAGAGGTGGTTGTGAGCTGCTCCAGATACTGGAAACGGGCAGGAAACTGATTTGGGGATCTCTGGGAAAGGCCTGCACCCAGACCCTCTTAGCTCAAAGAGATTCTCTGCATTTCTTCCATAGTTTTAATCATTGATTCCCCCAATTTAAGATTCCCAAAGATATTTTTCAGGGATTCAGATTTGCCTTCTGGAAGCTGAAAGGTTTTGTCACAGTCCGCTTACCTCTGGGAAGGGCAGGGGTCAGCATCCTTGACAGCACATGGCAGTAGTAAGTGCTTTACTATGAGCAGCTAATGAATGTATATCCAGAGTGACGACGTTTTGGGGGTTTGCATCTTGGCTGGTCTTTGCTGTTGAAACAAGTATAAATGAGCAGCCTTTGGTTTTGGTCTTATCTTGCATGGCTTCTCTGCAGCCATCTGGAAGGCAAGCTGTAAGAGAGCTCAGTGGCTATGTTTGGGAACGCTAAGCCATCTACATAAAATGGTTGTTAGCCAGGATTATCTGTGGAGGGGACAAAGCTTACTGTGCCTCGTGCTGATAGCATGGTGATGGAGATGCAGAATGAGGACACTGGAACTGCAGCCCTCCTTGGCAGCTCTGCACAGAGAGCTAAACGCGGTGCAGTGGGGAGTGGGCTGTAGCTCTTCAGTTGTGCAGGTCTAAGTCCTGTCCTGTTCCTTGTCTTGCAGGTGGATATTCGTTTTCCCCAGAGCGGAGCTCCTGACCCCAACTGCGTGACTGTGACAGGACTCCCTGAGAATGTGGAAGAAGCTATTGATCACATCCTGAACTTGGAGGAAGAATACGTAAGTGTCTGGCATATCTGTATGGGGGCTTACAAGGATTTCCTTAACCACAGAGCTGAATGTCTGAGGGATCTCCGTGTGATATTTTCTACCACAGCATCAGAGAACTTGATCCTTATGCAGGTTGCTGTTAGCCCTCACCTGCAGCTGTCCCTCAGACCACAGGCTGCAAGGACTGGCCCCACTGTCTAGGAAAGGGCAGTGATATCGCCAGCATGTGCACGTGCTTGCATTGCTGCAGCTTGCATCAGTTACAGTCTAGTAGCTGGTGGCCATCACAGTGGTAGAGAAACGCCGTGTTCAGTCATTGTGGAACAGGCTGGTGACATTGCACAGGTTGCAGCAAGATGTGGGATAGTTTGGGGGTGGGGATTACACCAGTTTGAAGAACTATTAAGATCCATCCTAACTGAGCCATTTGACTACAGCTTGCAGATGTGGTGGACAATGAGGCAATGCAAGTGTATATGAAGCCCTCTTCCCATGAAGAGTCCAAGGCCCCATCCAAGGGCTTTGTGGTGAGGGATGCCCCCTGGGCCACTGTCAACAATGAAAAGGTGAGCAAGGGCTGCTTCTGCTTCGGGGTCACAGAGTGTATGACTGACTGTGTTATCTGCCTCCCCATTTCAACTGGGGAAACAGTGCTCTCCCTGCTGTGGGTGCAGAGAAAGCGGTGAGGGGCCATCCCACTCTTTTGTGGCCTATACAAGCTTCCAGAACACCCCTGTCTCTTGCCAAACATCTTGCCTGCACTGAGTGTCCCACTGTCAGATACAGCAGAACTGTTGGGGGATAGGCCATTCTATGATTCTCTGGGTTGAAAAGGACCACAATGATCATCCAGTTTCAAACCCCCAGTGTTATACAGCCACATCCAGCCTGGCCTTGAATGCCTGCAGGGATGGGGCATCCACAGCCTCCTTGGGCAACCTGTTCCAATGCATCACCACCCTCTGGGTGAAAAACTTCCTCCTCAGATCCAATCTAAACCTCTCCTTAGTTTAAAACTATTCCCCCTTGTCCTATCACTGTCCACCCTTGTAAACAGCCATTCCCCCTCCTGTTCATATGTTCCCTTCAAGTACTGGAAGACCGCAATGAGGTCTCCCTGGAGCTTTCTCTTCCTTATGCTAAACAAGCCCAGTTCCCTTAACCTTTCCTCACAGGAGAGGTGCTCCAGCCCTCTGACCATCTTAGTGGCCTCCTCTGGACCTGTCCAAGAGCTCCATATCCTTCCTGTGCTGGGGCCTCAGGCCTGGATGCAGCACTGCAGATAGGGCCTCACAAGGGCTGAGTAGAGGGGGACAATCACCTCCATCTCCCTGCTGGCCACCCCTTTTTTAATGCAGCCCAAAACACAGTTGGCCTTCCGGGCCGCAAGCACAACTGCTGCCTCGTATCCAGCGTCTTGTTAACACAGGCCCACTTCTCCAGAAGAAGCAGTGTCTGAAAGCATTCCATTAGGTCATGTGGTTTTAGAGGTTGACTGGGGCCCTGGCTCCTCTGACCTGTGCTGCAGCACAGAACCAGCTCAATGTTTGCAGCTGTGATCTCGCTGTGAGCCATGTATCAGGACACACAGTTGCTCTGTCCTCAGCTGCCCCGGTGCTGCTGCAGGACTGTCCTGACCCCGCTCCAGTGACCGAGTTACTGAGGTTGGGCTCTTGAAGGCCCTGATCCACCTGTTGTTTCCTTGTCTGCACCTTCCCCTGTGCCACCTCTGGAGACTCAGATGTCTGTCCTGGGCACCTAAAGGACACCATGGCCGTGCTCAGCCCTCACCCCCAGGACACCAGAAAAGCTGCCTAGCTCAGGGATGCCGTACAGGTTTGCAGCAGGGCAGGAGCTTAACGTGTTCCCTTTTTGTTTGCTCTAGGCCCCTGATATGAGCAGTTCTGAAGACTTCCCCAGCTTTGGGGCTCAAGTTGCCCCCAAGACTCTTCCCTGGGGACCCAAACGATAATGACCTGGAAGCAGAACCATCTCCTCCAGCCCGCTGACCTGACACTAACCTGCCACAAATTCTTCCTGTCTGAAATCTGACCCAGCGGCTGGAGCACAAGTCAATTGCCCCATGAGGTCTCCTAATGGTGTCTGGAGTGCTAGACCCCATCCTGCTCCCCTCAGCTATCACCACAGCTAGGACCCATTCTCATCTCTTGATGGATCTATTTTCCTTCTTTGGAACGAGACTTCCGCTCAGATTCAAACACTAAACGTGTGTATTTTTGTTGGAAACTTCATAATTGACTTAAAGTGACTAAGATTTGCAGCTTCCCAAACGCTAGCAGAAAAATGAGCTCTATTGAGCGTGTCTTACTAGGCATTCTGGCCTTCATTAGGAGACCTCCTTTACTGTGGCTAGGAATCTACTTCCTGTCTCATGACCTCAGGAAATAAATTTCCTTGACTTTCTAAAGCCAAAACGTTTGCCCTCTTTCCTTTGTGTTTATCCCAGGCCTTACCTTACCTTTGTAGAGTGCAATCAACTTGTTTCTTTTTTTTTTTTTCTGTTTTATTTTTTTCCTTTCAACTGCCAAAAATTCATTTAATGCTGATAGCTGACTGTGGGGAGAGCTTAAAATAATCTAAAAGGTCAGAAACTTAACTTTTAAAGGAACAAAACCTTCAGTAGGCTGTAGAGGCAGCAGAGATGGAAGGGACCAGAACAACATATGGCTGCCCTGGTCAGGTAAGAACGCGTTGCCAGTGCACCTCTGTGCCACAGCAAGCACAGCCCCAGCCTGCACGCTCCATGAGTCTTCCAGTGCGCCATGACAGACCCTGCTCCTAGTGCCCAGCACTTCCTTATTCACCCTTCCCAAAAGCCCACGTGGGCAGTCAGGCAACCAGCACGTGACAGCGTTATTGGACGGGACAGAGTTTGGGTTGGCTGAGGTTGCTGTGATGGCGTGGCCCAGGAGAAGCTGGTGGGAAGCAGAGCCTTGAGGAGCTGTAGTCCCCTGCGAGCACTGCAGCATCTAGGTGTGAGTGGCAGGGATGTAATTTACTATTGCCTTCTTTCTACCTCAAAAGTCAGTATGATGGTGGCCTCTCAGTGTGGGTGGGTGAGCAGCTGCTTCAGCTCTCACCTGCACCCAGAGCAGAACCCTGGAGAAAAATCAAGAGGAGCATTTAGAGTACCTGTGTGAGCTCCTCTGGAGGGAAGCAGGCTGCTCACAGGCACATGCAGGCTGTGGGACCATAGGATTTACCTGAGCTAGAACCAGGCTTGGCCTCAGGATCTTAGCCCCAGCCTCACAGCAGCCAATGCCTGCAGAGGTTGGGAGCCAGGCATCTGCTCTGGTGGAAAACAGGAACTGAAAGTGATGGGGCTGACAGTGTGGTGCGTCGAGCCCTCCCTGAGGCCTCCATTGTATGGGCTGGAGAGGGTGATCCATGCTCTGTCCTCTGGGCTGTTTGTGCCTAGGCCCTGCCCTGGCTTGCTCTAAGAGGCCACGTCTGAGCTCCTCCAGCCACTAAGAGGAAAAACACATCTATGTAGAGGGAGGCAGGGGGCATGGAGTCCTGTGTAACCTCCTTCCCCTGCCTTGGTCCTATAGAAGGTTGTAGTCTGAGCCATTCCTCTATCCCAGCTGCTTCAGCTCTTGGACAAGCAGGAGGCCCTGGCCTCCCTTCTCTAGTGCTGCTTATGGGCAAAGGCCTGAATTGTGGCAGGCTGGGCCCACCATGCTTGCCTTTTCCAGCACTGCGCTCTGTCTGCCAGGCCTGACAATGCTTCTCCTTCCCATGACAGCTCTCCTTGGAAGAGGCTGCTATGCAGAAGTTGCACCAAAACCTCTTAGCGCTCTCTGTAAGATTGAGAAACAATTGAAGCAGGCCACGTCCCTTTGCAGGGCACCTACCTGCCCCTGAAGGACTGGGTGTCTTTGCATCCACCCAGAGGATGGCTAACAGGGTGGGTCAGGCAGAACTAGGCTAACACCCTCCCACACGTGTCTGTCAGAAAATGGTTATTACCCTGTAGCTTAGGTCTGTCCTGTGTCACCAAGCCTATCACCCCCTCGTTCTCTTTATACCCCCTGTCCTCACCAATTGCACAGTTAGGCTTGAGTTACAGTTGGGGCACCGCCACCTGGGCCTGCCCCACAGCCCGACCCTCCACTCTAAAGAAGGTCATGAAGTGATTGTACCTAGTACTGTCCCCCACCACCCTCCTTCTGCAGCAGACTGTGGCATGTGTCCATTTCCTCTCTGACGTCTTCCATATTGTATGTTTCCATAGCAATGATCCCTTGGCCTTAACTTTGGAATTTGGAGACTATATGCAAACATGTAAAAAGGCTCATGAGTATGGATGACACTGGAATTTTATAAATTCTAAAATAAAACCTGAAACAGCTCAGAGTGTCACGGATGTTATTTCTGCTGGTGGGTTGAGATGCAGAGCAGCCCCTGCTTGGCTGGGCTCAGCCTGCTGTGACAAGGCCCAGCTGGCCTGGGCTGAGCCAGGACAAGGGCAGTGAGCGCTGCCCTCTAGGGGAGCTGAGAGCAAAGCCTAACAGTGTTTGACCCTGACCTCGTTCAACCTGGGAATGTTGGCACCAGGCAGATGAACACCCTGCTGGCAAGAGGGGATGCGAGTCAGCACGTCCCCACTCAGCACCCATGCCCCATCCCTCCTGGTGTGGCCCAGTGGCCATTACCTGAACCTTGATGAAGAAGCCCAAGCGTACAGCCAGCAGGTACCAGTAGGTTGAAGTCGGGTTGCTGTCCCTGTCTCTGAACGCCCTGTACCTCTGAGAGCCACATGGAGCTGTCACTGCACCTGGATGGCAGCACAGCAGCAGGTAAGCCCAGTCCCGGGGTGATCTCAGCTGTCTCCCCACAGCATTGACATGTCCCTATGGCCCAGCTGGAGAGCTTTTGCAGTCCAAAGCACACAGGTGCATTAAACCAAGGTGAGAGGGGTGGGGGAGTCATAAGGACAGGCTGCCGGCCCCGTGCTGCCTGTTCAGGCCCAACACACAGGCATGTGCTGGGCAAGCCCTGGGATAAACAGGGCCCTGGGGAAGCTCAGGGTAGCAGGTGGGCAACCTGGACCCAGCTGAACTGCAATGTGTGTTGAGGAGGTGGCAGTGACTACAAAAAAAAAAACAAATAAGGAGCCCAAGCAAACAGCCGGCTGGAGCAGAAGGGCCCCACCTGCAAGCAGCACTGCTGTGCATAGGCTGAGGTGAAGGCACACAGGCTGCTGTTGTGGACATACTTGTTGTATACACAGGGCAGGAAAGTGGAGGTGAAGGCAATGAGGAAGGCCTGGGACTAGACCCTTCCCCTCCCCAGGTGGGATACACAGTCCATTATCTTACCTCTTAATTCCTTCTCCAGTCCCCAGCTTGGTCTACTGCTCAGCATTTAATACAGGTGCCATACTAGCAGTGCCTCCATTGGTAGCTCCATCCAGGTACACACATCCTCACACAGCTTCTGCAACTCAAGCTATCTCTTCTCAGTCAACTATAGCAAACCTGTGACTGTGCCTCGAAAAAAAAAGTAATAAAATAAAATTGCTATGAAAGGCTTCCATTCCTCCTCCCCCCCTCAGGTTTTACTAACAGATATTTAGCAAAAACTCAGCTCTGAGCACCTGGATGAGCATTTTTTTATCTGATTCTCCCCCATGTCAACACCATCACCCACATTTTTACTGACCACCTCTAGGTCTGGATCAGGAACAGCCATGTTTGCAAGGATATCACCAACCTGAAGCTGTGTCACCACGTGGCTCCAAGCAGAAATGCTCCAGTCTGTTGCAAATGCTGCCAAACCTCCCAGGCAAATAAGATACAAGCACAAGGAAGTCTCTTATGTTAAGATTTAATAATAACAACATTTCAAAAACAATGAGTGCATTGTACACAAGGTCTGGTAGTCAGTGCTTTTTGTTGACCATTTGCTCTGAGAGTGTCAGTGTACTGAAGACCTGGGGAGTGGTAAGTGGATAAAAAACCCCAGCTGGGACATTTCTCCAAGTAGGGCAGGAAAGAGAGGGGCAGCAGGAGGTTCAGAACCGAACAAACGTGGCATCGATCTGCCGGACAGATGGGAGGGTCAACATGATCTTACGCCGGTACTGGGGGTCCTTCTGCAAAGGGTTTCGCTCCAGGTACACAGTTTCCAAGTTCTTGGCTCCTTTCAACTCATCCAGGTCACTCCAGCTCTCAACGAAATTATCATTCATCTGCAGAGCACACATATGGACACACACATCAATACTTCCAAGTATCAGAAACCACACCAACGCTGCTCAAGAGGAGCATCACCCAGCAGCTGTAACTGTCCGGTCTTTGTGCATGAAGGCTATGTGAAGGCCCTCCTCTCCAGAAGAGAAAAGAAATAAGCCAATGAATTGGCTCTGGCCTCCCTCAGCAGCTTTTCTTTTTAAACAGTGCTGAAGGTGGGATGGGGGGAGAAGCCAGAATTGCATTTTCCATTTCCAGGTAGGGAAAGGAGTCGGACAAAGCCAGGAGATCCCAGCCAATGCTCTGTCTGGCAGAGGACTCTTAAAGCACCATGTTTTTGCAAGGAAAGCCCAGTGAGGTTGGGATGTTGCCTTTGCTTCCTGTATAAGGGACGGAAACAGCTGCGCAGTGCCTTCTATAAGCAGAGCAACCACAAACAGGAGGAAACTGCAAAGGATGTCAAGAGGTCACACACTGACCATACTGTACCACCTCATTTCTAACATGACATCTTTTGAACAGGCTTCTCAGCTCCTATTAAAGAATTCCTTATGCAATATATACCACCAGGTAGCACCACTGGCAGCCGGCTAAGCTACTCTCCAAGGTGAGAAAGATGGTCTACGCAGCCTGGACAATAGGGTCTGCAGCTTGATTCCATTTGCAACTGCTTTTCCATCCTCTCTCTCAGCCTCTGCTCAGAGGCTTATACAACTGAACTCCAAACAACAGGCATTAAGGCAGCGTAACATTCAGCTCTAATACAGGAAATTCATGAATACCTGCTGCTTGTCCCTAAAACAGGAACAGATTTGTACGTAGGTCCCCAGAGTGGCACAGTACTGATATAGCAGGCGAAAAAAGTCTCTGCTTATATCCTTAGCAGACTTATGAATGGTAAAGGACCTGTTACCCAGGGTGTCACAGAGGTAACAGGAACAACCCTACACAATTATCTGCCTCCTAGGAGTGGAAGTAAAGCAGAGACAGTTCCATTTGTTTCATATTTGTAACATGACCATATCAAGTCTGTTCTAAACAGAGGCTGTGTTCCAGTGCTGTGGTGACACAGTATCAGCTTCTCTCATTACACAGTCGTGCTGACTTAAAGAAAGATGAGATTTGCAAAAATAGGACACAGTAAGGCTGTTTCATAACCACCTCAAGTGTGAAGGCAGGGCCTACATCCTACATAGAAACAGGTTTGTACCACTAACCAAAGCCCTGCCAAAACCTTGGTAGGCTCAACTCCTTCCTAAGGGGAAACCATCACTGTACCCTCCTAAGAGGTTCACCAAGATGAGAAGCACTGTGAGAGCTCAACAAGACAGACACTCAGCACTCCTCCCCATCAGAGGCCCTTTTCACTGTGCACAGCACTTACCCAGAACTCCTGCAGCTCTGTCAGGTGACTGATATTTTCGATCTTCTTGATTCTATTGCATGCAATGTCCAGCATTGTGAGTTTGTTCTAGACAAGCAAACAAAAGTGTTACATTAACTTTCCTTTGATCTTCTGTCACTCAGATCCAGAGATAAAAATCACTATAAGCAACGACATGTTATCACCAGCTGTCCTACAATGAGAACTCCTGTCTACATTTAGGCAGAAAGACTGCTTTTAATTAAGCTGGGTTACTGACCTCCCAGAAGCCATGCAGCAAAAATGAAAGCCATTACTTGCTTGGATGGCAACTGTCAGTTGAAGGCTCCTAGAAAGTAAGTTTTCTCTCTCCACAGTGCATTAAGGATAGGAAGCCATTAACATTTGGATCAGAAGTGTCCTCCTGGGCAGAGCTGAGCACTTTTTGCGGCAGGAAGTTCAAAAGCCTTAGAGAAAGTTTTCTGCCCTGCACACAGCCAAGTTCCTCATTTCTCTGCTCTCCTCCATCGCCATCTGCTGCTGCGTGAGAATCAAAATGCTACAGGCTTCTGTGAAATCATTCCCATCTAGAATTACAGTGACAGGAAGGCAAACTATATGCCATGGCTTGTCCCTCTCACTCCCAGCTCCACTTGTCCTACCCATGAAGACCCATGGTCATCCACAAACTGCTGTCTGGAAGGCTACATCAGAGCCAGCCAGCAGTGGCCATCAGTCATTTCACTGCTGAAGATCTGCCAGGCTGCTGCATGAACCACGTGCCTCAAATGCTCCCCTCCACAATCAAGAAATCAACTTTCTCCAGGATCCAGAGGGGCTTTGTGCATGTAAGGGATTTCAATGTAACTAATACTTGGGATTTTTGAGGTCTTTTCAAGATACTCAGAACCCTCCACACCTAACTGAAACAGCTGAGGAACAAAAGCTACAGGAAAAGCCCAGCCCCCCCTTCCCCCCCACAGGATGCTGAGGGCAGCAGTTGTGACACACTTATACTGCTCACATTGTTCTCCAGTCCCTCGATGACTTCGATGCCATTGTTGCTGATGTACAACTCACGCAAGTTCACTAAGCTCTGCAGCCCCTCAATCTTGGTCAGGCGGTTACTCTGAAAGCATAACAACAGTTTAAGATCAGTCTGAACTACCCAAAATCCAAGAGAGATAAAACATGGAAAGGGGAAACAGCCTGTCTGGGTCAACAACAATGTCATGTGCTTGATCTTAAAGAACTGTACCACCAGACCTAAGGAAGTTCCAGAGGAGGCAAAGTTCAGGAGAGTCAGACCCTGATCTCCCCATCAGAAGCAGCAGTTTCCTACTTGGTCTCTTCAGAAACATGACAATGCTTTAGCAGCATTCATTCTGTAGGTCTTTCTAACATAATAATCCTAAGTGAAGTCACAGGATTTCAGTTCTGATACATACAGTTCTATATCAAGATGCCTACATGTACTGCAACATGTAGAAAGTATGACTTCCTCAGGAACTGTTTGCCTAGCTTGTGCCAGACTGCATGAACTTTGTCAGATGGCATTTATTCCACCCCAGTAAAGAGCTGGAAGCTTCCAGTAGCTCATTAAGGGCAGGTTACATTTAGCACAGGCTTGTCATTCACTTCTCTTTCCTGTTCAGGCAGAAGGCAGCGATGCTGAGCTGACTGCCAATAAGAGGACTTCCCTAGCATAACTCATTTGATGTTACTGCAAAAATGACAAGCAGTATTTCAGGAAGGAAGCTGGGCTTCACATTCATTTCACTCTTCTAATACAGCAGCTTGACCCAAAAACCAAAGATTCAAAAGAGCTCATCGTAAAGGTGGTTCACGTCACCAAGGGTGTTTCAAACACAACAGGACAGAGCAGGATCAATACCTGTATACTGAGCACGGTCAGGTTTGTCAGCGCATCCAAGTTCTGGAGCTTGCTGATTTTATTCTTTCCAAGGAACAGACTGTCGAGATTAGTCAGGGTGTCGATGTTTTCAATGACCTGCAAGAAGACCAAAGCAGACAGCGTTGCTGTGATGCAGAACTCCAACCTGTGGATACACTTAGCACTGTATAGCCTTGACCTGTGCAGCAGTTCCCCTCCTGTGAAAAACAAGCCTGCCAATTCCACAGCACAAAGCGTGTGGGCTGGGCCTCCCTCAGGACCCAAGAGCAAAGTGCAGGGCTTTGTGCAGTGACAGCAAACCTCAGCCTGTGAGGGCTGGCCCACGGCATTGCTAGCTGCTGGCTTCAGCAGGGGTCATATTGCTTTCTCCTGGCTGTAGCCCCACTGTCCAGGCAGGATCAGAGAACGGACAGGCTATGTAACACTGAAAAGGCCACTCCCTGGGCCACAAGGCGTACACCCAGGGCAGGAGATGCTCGTTTGTGAATTCAGGCCATCTGTCACTGGTGAATGGAAAGAGAAGCTGGGAGGAGAAGTTCCCAAACTCAGTTCTAGCCATCAGTGATGAAAGCAGTTGGAGGCAAGTTGCCCAGCTCCTCTGCTCATTGGTTTCTCTGCCATAAACAAGGTTAACTGCCTCTTGGGTGTATCTAGATGCCATTAGCTGCTAGCACATTTATCTACTGTCTGCATATTCACACCACTGGCAGAACATACCAATTTAAGCAACATACACGATAAATATACACACTACTGACAGAGCATATACACTACATCAGTTTAAACGCTGAGCTCAGCTTTTAGTGGAAGAGAAAATCTCTGTGAGGCACCATGAAGAACTATATTCTTTACTTACAACAATTAAAAAGAATGGGGACACCAGAAATCATCAACAGAAGATTAAAGAAAGACAGGGCAAGAAAAAGGATAAAATATGGGTTTAGAAAGGGCTCCTGTAAGCAGGAGGAAAGAAAAAATAAAATCCTTCTTTCTTTGCAAGGAAAAGTCTATAAAAAAATACAAAACAGAGGTAGGTGCTGCTGAAAAGGAATTTTAAAAACAGATTTCAGCTCACAGAAAAGCAGCAGCATGGATACATGGATATAGATACATAGCTGTGCATCTGCGCTCAAGTACTTTGTGACATGCCAGCTTTCAGAACCCCCCTGCCAGGCAGGGTCAGAGCCCAGCAGCGCTGGTGAGACAGGACACCACATCCCAGCACCACTCAGACTTCTGTGTGCACTTGTGGGCATGGGAAGGCAGAGGAAGACGGGCACACAGCATATTATAGGTATGCTCCAGAAAGAAGCTTTTCAATCTCTATCCCAAAATTGCCAACAGATTCAAAATAAGCTGTTTATCTGCTCGTATTTGGACTCACCCTCCTTCTAAGCCTGTGGACTTACCCCTCTTTTGGCCTTGCAAGAAAATAATAGATTTGTTTCTCAATGGTAGCTCCCCCAGCCCTGAGGAGGAAATACTTGTGACTCTGAGGGTACTGAGAAGAAATAATCAGAAAGAAAAAAAGCTACTTAAAGCTATAAAAAAATAAAGAAGCCACATTTAAGTATGAAACAGGCACGAGGAAAAAAAGCTAGGGAACAAGTTAATTGCTTGCCTTGTAGTTGCCTCAGTCCAACTTTGGAAAGAAAAGCATGAAAATGGATCAGCTCAGGCATGAAATTGTTTCCCCATCATTCATGTAAGGACAGAACTACAAGTGTTTTCTAAGTCATGACGGACCCCAGGTAAAGTGCACACCAAGAAGTTAAGTTTTGCAGCAAATGACTAACACAGCATTACTGCAGAAGCTTTAATGCTCTGGGGATGAACTTAGCAGGCATCCCAGACCCACAGACACTGCCTGACCTGCCTGCTCATGGCTTCTTCCCCTCCAGAGTTACAGATACACCCACCTATGAAGCACGTAGCCAGGCCAACCTACCAGCAGGAAAACCACCAGCAGAGTTCTAGTCTCCCCAGGTGAGATGCATTTTTTCATGCCCACCCTAGACACAGGTTTCTCACTCCAGTAAAGCAAATGTAAAGCACAGAGCATTGCTTTTTAAAGAAGCCAGAAAAGAATTAACAGATAAACATAAAAGATGCTAAAACAAGAAAATTTAGCTTGTTACTCATACAGTGATATCATTGTTTCGGTTTTTACCATGCACAGCCTCAGTACCACAAAAAATGCACATAAAATAGTTCAAGCTGGTCATTCAAAGTATATTCTCCAGCTTGACAATACTGGTGGCAATACGCTGCTCAAGTATCAGTACAGAAACCCAGCTGGTTTGGTTTTTATTCTTGTTTGCACTAAATAATGATGCTGAGAAACGGGACATATTAGTTTTCTTTAACCGAGCTTTGGAAATGCAAGGATTGATTTCCCTAAAGCATATTATGCTTCTGAATACAACAAGTGCACTTCTATAAATCACATTCCCCAGCCTATGTGAACCATAAGGCTCCTAAACCACTCATCGGCCTGATGTTCTCCCACTCAGGATTTATTCCCCCTAAGTAACTTTCCAATGTAACAATTCCTTCAGACAGAAGAGTCACTTCAGTTCAGCTTTTGGACCAAAAAGAGTTTTTCCAGTTCACAAAAGCAGCAAACATTTCTGCCTTTGAAGGGTTGTTTCTAATTGTTTGAAGGCTGTTTCTAATTGTTTAAGTTTCCTTCTTTTCCAGAAAGGAGACTTTCTAAACTTCCACAACACTTAAAATACAAAGAACAAATATGTACCTTCCTCATTTGTTCATTCAGCATAACAAAGAGTTTCTCAGCATCTGCAACTGGGCAGTATCATTTTATACAACTTTCAGATTGGAATGCATTCACTTCTTACAGCTATTTTATGAAGTGTATATATCATTGAAAAAGCTTGTAAAAAATTAATAGTTCGCTTTGCACACACTGAGTCTTCCATGTTGCCTGTTTCACCCATTCCCTTACGACCTGGGCAAAATGCAGGAGCCTGCCCTTATGGACAGCAGACACCACTCAGAACCGCCTCCCTTTAAGTGCAATCAAAATGAACAAAATTGGAAAGGCTGCTGCTAAGAAAAAGCAGTCAGCAATGGGATATCAGGTTTTTGAGGCACTTCAGAGCAAGGCCTCAAGAAAATGTTTTTCTTGAGTGAGACAAATGTAGAGATTTATCAAATACACACACAAACCTGAAACTGCAATTAGAGTTCAATTGGTTTGATGAAGAAGCAGACAGAGCAAGAGCCACGAGGAAGGCAAGAGAAAACAATAGCTGGTAGTTTTCATAGGCTTGGTTCTCTATAGAGAGAAAACTGCCATCTGCAGAGGGCAGCACACAGGGAATGCACTAAAGAGAAATTCCTCTGTTATAGCTTAGAAGCCAGGCACTACATGCACACACAACGGAAGGATCCAGCAGGTGCAGCAAACAAACAACTATACGTTGAATGGCTAGAACAATAAAAACAGCAAAATCACAAGTCAAAGTCAACACAGAGCGCTTTGAGAACGGGCTAATCCCAAAAGCCACAGAGCTCAAAACTCTCCAGCTAGCATCTTGTACAGCAAGCCTACCCGAATTCGATTGGATCCCAACTCTAACATCTGTAACAGCTGCAAGTTGCTCAAATTCTCAATTTTGCTGATTTTGTTGTTGACGAGGAAGAGTTTTTTAAGTTGGGTAAGCTGATCTAGTCCTTCAATGTGTCGCAGAACATTAAACGAGATGTCCAGGATCCTGAGGTAAAACAAAACAAAGGGCTCTTCAGTCCAGGATGCATAGAAGGTCCTGGCAGAGGCATTTGTAAACTGATGGTGAGCCTCACTATCTGCAGAAATCAAGCATTTTGTTAAGCCATGAAGCTGGAGTCACAAGTGGCATTTCTTTAATCAGAAATAGTGAAAACAACTTTCATAGCATGCCATGGAGAAAACAAAGGTATGTCACGTGCAAAAAGGACGCTGTTTGGCCCAGCTGTGGAACTGCCACCATGGGGGGAAGTCAACTTTCAGCATGTTCAGTCCATAGGAATTGTCACATCTCTAGTCACTTTCTGCAGGAGTACAAATGTTATATGGAGCTCTCCCTGTCAATACAAAGGAATGTCTGAGTGCTCCTGCACCTGCATGGAAGCTGTAACCACCTACCTTTCCTGCTGTCTTACACAGATGGTGTTTCATTTCCACTGACCCAGGTGAGCTCCAGGATAATAAAACTAGTTTACTACACAGTTAAATATCAATGGAGACCAGATACTGTCTTCACAGACAAGAGAATGACGAGAAGCCTCTGGGTGATTAAGACTGGAATAATTACAGCTCAGTAACTCAGCGAGTGACAATCTATCCACAGCCCAAACCTGGTGATTCCCCATGACTCACTCAAGATCCGCTAGAGTTTCCAAGTTCTCGATCTTCCGAATCTGATTGTCGTACAGATCCAGCTCCCTCAAGGTCTGCAATTGCTCCAGGTTTTCGATGCGCTTCACCAAGTTCTGACGCAGACACAGAGTCTGGCAGGAAAACAGATATGAACAGCAGCACGTCATGTCTTTTGGCATACAGACAGAAAGCGGGCTTTGTTTCTTAAAATACAATATTTTCCAGTTTTCCTCCATCAGTGCAGAAGGAAAGCTTTTACCAGGAATGCAGCCACTGGCACAGGGCCCCACAGAGGTCGTGTAAGCGCCATCCCTGGAAACACCCAACAGTTTCACTGGACCAGGCCTTAAGCCACATGCTCCAACTGGACCTGCTTTGAGCAGGAATTTACTAGAAGCCTCCACAAGTTCTTTAAGGTTCCAGGAAGACCTCACTGTGGCCTTACAGTACTTGAAGGGAGCTTACAAGCAGAAGAGGGACCAACTTTATACATGGTCTAACACTGATAAGACAAGCGGAAACGCCTTTAAACTAGAAGAGCAAGAATTTAGGTTTGGATGGACCTTCTTCAGTCAAATATAACGTGAAATTGCTAGGATGGCAGCCAAAAAGACTCCCGTGCATGTTCTCTAGTAGGTCAGACACACACAATCTCCAGCTCCAAATATTCTCTATTCCTTTGAGCTGTTACCTTCACTTTCTTGAGCACCTCAAACCCTTCAATCTTCCCAATTCGGAAATGATTCAGGTCAACATCCTGAAGAGAAACAGAGGTCAGAGGAATTCAGCAAGTGTTCCAAAATACTCTTCAAAGATGAACCTAGTTATTTTCTTCTAAGGAAAATGACAGACTTACAAAAAGCACAGCTCGTTAAAACTCTTCTTTAAAGAGCACATACAAATTTGGTTTGGCAGATGATTTTACCAGCAGTGGTGAAACACATGCCTAAGTTCATTAATTGCAAAAGCAGTACCTGTGAGAAGGCAAAAGCTTTCTCATCATCCTCAACGTGAGCTTGGTTTCACCAACAGGGGACTATTTCTCTTAGTAAATCAGTAATTTTACTGAAAAAAAGTTGCATAGCTTGAATAAAGCACTGCCCAAGATTCTCTTACCCACTTATGGCTTAACTGGAAGACACTTTATTTGCTTCTATGTTTATTCTAAAACCCAAAATGACAAACAAAACGTTCTGGATACTGATCAAGAGAAGAATACTTCCATATCTAGCCTGAAGGCTCTGAACCAGTTTCAGAGAAGATACGATAGCCAGGGCCTTCAGAAGAATTAGATCTTTTAGCTAGGTTTCAATACTAGTTTTCCCTTTCATCCTGCTAAGTAAAGCCTGAAAGAACAAAACACGTTTCTTTACCTCAGCTTCTGGGTCCAGACTAATTGTATCCATGTCCACTGGTATCTCTGCTTCTCCTGCAGCAGAAACAGATATGTTATAGACTTCTGCTATCTGATAGTTAAAGGCATGATTACAATGGCTAACATCCAGGGGGACAAAGGGAGCAAGTGCTCTTCAGAACAAGTTACACACAAGATGCACAATGTGGATATTCTGCTGCATTAGAAATAGACTCACTTTCATCACAACAGCAAGTAATGAAACAAAGCTTTCTTACCAACACAATTCCATATCTAGATGTATGGGAAATTGGTAATCACAGCCTGAACCTCTGATTAATCAACTGAGGCAAGTGTTGGGTCAGTTGTGGGAGTACAGGTGAGGGTAATTTAGCTGTGCTCCCAGAAGGGGTGGAGCTTGATTCCACCTCCTCTAGACCTCATTTAAGGGCTGACCACCACTAAGGCAACGTCTCTTGGAGATTGCTCCTTGGTGGAGACTGCCTCAGCATTTCCCAGTGAAGACATCCATATTGGCAAGTCTTTCCTTATAAATAACCTTTTGCTTTGTATCATTCCACCTTACACCTAGAAGCTTAGGAAAAACAAGCAGCACCTTATTCAGACTGCCTTCCTGGCTGATGTGTAACACTGGCTTAAGACTGAACTTGGCAGAATTTCTTTCCTTTACACATAGGGCCAGTATCCCCCTGAGGATGTACCCTCCAAAGAGTCTGTGTCCCTTAGATAACCCAACACATGGGTCCCAAGGAGGAACCTAAGTACACCTAAGCTGGCAGCTGATAGTGCCAAGAATGACGAAGCATCTCCACAACCCCACCCTCTTGTCTTTATTTCACAAATATTGCCAGAATATGGATTTGACGTTTTGTTTGAATAAGCTCACTAATATGCTAGAAAACACTGTTTATCACACTGCATACATTTGCTTGGGAAATGCTTTTGTAGTTCTGGAAGGTAGCCCAGCATTTGCTGTACTTCTATCACAGCACAAGAGGGAGTGAAGTTTACTGGATACATCCATGCTGAATAATTCACACCAATTGCAGATGGTGTGCTGTCTGCATCAACCTCCAAAGGAAGTCTAATAAGACTTTACAAAACATGCAACCCCTTTCCATTCTAAACATATAAGCCCTATGTGTAACCAAAAAACTAGAAGCATATTTAATTACAGTCACATTTCAAAGGCTTTGGATTAACTCCTGCATTACAGGATGCAAACCCATCTCATTAACACAATAATGACTTTTTATTTCCTGAGCACGGTCACAACATTCATACAAACGCCAAACATCCCCAATCCTTAATGAGTGCTGTTCCTACAAATGCCTGGCATCGTCTGCAGTAGGGTAGGGATTAACTGTACAAAAGGCACAATTGTTAATCCTGCCAAGCTGCAGGCTTTGATAGCTCCACACACTGTTATTTACCTTGCTGTATTAGGGCACGGCTCTTGTCTGAGCATTCAAACAGGAAAGAGCCCTCACTGAACTGACTTGTTGAAATTAAGATTTCAAGAGAATCCTCTGCTCCTCATCTTTTAATATTTTATACAGCATAAATTAGCAAGGAGCATAAATTACATTTGGGGATTGAAAATGAGCTGACAATGTTGGTGACGCTGCATGGTGGTATAGAAATGCCAGCAGAACTGACTGGCATAAATGTGCCCGTCAGCATTTTAGCACCACGCAGCACCTGAATTCCCATTTTTCTGCTAGATGAGGAGGGATGTGCATCAGCAGGGGCTGCTCCCGTGACCACATCTCTTTAACCTATTTCTAGGGTACAAAAACCTGCCAGCATAGGGAGCTCCAAGCCAAACAGCCCAGCTGAACTTACAGCCAACAGGAACAGAGTCCGAGGTCAGAACAAGAGTTATTTGAGACGTCACATTAGAAAGAACCAAACTATTCCCCCCTTGGACTGAGTCATACAAGCAGTGTTACACTGCTCAGCGATGGAACCTTCTCTTTTGGAGCTTTAAAGGTGCAGCACAGAGCGGCAGTTTCTGACTTACATAAAACCACAGCACCACAACCACTTAATGTAGCTAGAACCCCAACACGCATGAAAAGTATAAGACACACTATTAGATTTCACAGCAGCAGTGCTGGTCCTCAGAGAATTAACTCAACAACAAACATGAAATCTCAGCTGTCTGAGCTCTATTTGTGAGCTCCAGTGAAAAAAGGTGGCAAAACACCCCCGCTCCTTTCAGCTGAACACCTTAGTTTCCTTGCCAGCTCCTAACTCACGTGCTCCAGTATTATTCCTCTTCTCAGTTTCTACCCTAGAAATAGTTGTTTGTTTGTAGCATCTAATAGAAATCTGACAATAAGTTATTTTGCCTGCCCCCGTTTGAAATAAAAGTATGTCGTTCAAAGTCATTTCTCTCCTATTACAGCTCCCAAAGGGAAACAACATACAACACACGCCTCAAACAAATTACACCAGCTAAATGAATGCTCAAAACATTATGTGCGTGCAAAGGAAAACTGTCTCCAGCTGATCTGTGTGCTTCAACTGCTTGTGCACAGCTCAGGATTTACAGTTTGTTGCATGTGCTCTCAGACACATCACCACACAACCTTCAACTTGGAGGGTTTTCTGACTGTTTGATAGCTAAAAACAACTTCGAATATGCTGCAGAAAGTGCTTTATACTTAGAAATAGTCCTCTTCGCCTTCCAAAGGGATCTGGTGATTTTTAAAGTTAAAAGCTCTACATAGTACAAGAGCTGGTGTCGTTCATTTTTAATAAACACTTCCAGCATCTTTCTATAGAAAGCGAGGAGCCTTCCACAAAGCAGCGTGAATCAAGCTCTTTCTCAATGCTGACGCCACGTATCCACACAGAGAAATACAAAGGGCTGACACAGGTGGGTGGCTCCCACCTCCCTGAATCACTGAGGTGGAAAAGTACCTGGGGAGCTCTCGCCATTCTGCTCATCTCTCAGGCTCTGCTGGCTGAGGTCCGTTACTAAGCGCACCGTCTTCTTCCCTTCGTCCTCGGATTCTTCTGATTCGATCCGCTTATCGACTGTAGGAGATAGAGAACAGCAGAGTTAGGCTACATCTGGCAGCACACTGAGGGCAAAAAGCAGCAAGCAGATATCACAACCAGGACTCACAAATACCACTATGCAGTTAGTAGAAATCCTAAGTTAACTAAATGAAAGGTTTAGTCTTAAATAAAAGGCCTCTTACCCCTTGTTTCTACTTTGATATTGGATGCACTTTTTCCTCCCATCACATCTTCCTATAAACCAACAATCTGGGAAGAAGACTGGAGGAAAAAGGAAATTTCTTAGATCAATGAAGTGCAATTCCAAAGTTTACGGAAATGGAAGGAGATCTACGACACTGAAAGACCTTTGAGAAGAAATAAAACCAGTAGCACATGTGAGGGGACCAATGACACGAGGCTACAGGAAGAGCTATAAAGGCACAGCTGGCTGCAGCCTCAGCACGGCCGGTAAGCACAGCATATGGGAAACCATGAGGGATCTGCCTTTCGTTCTCCTTATGTATGAAGTCTCAGCAGCCTGCACAGCCTCGCACAGGCCCCGCTCCCAGCATCACCACAGGGTTCTCCTCAGGCCGGACCTCCAGGGGCTGCCCGGTCAGGCCGGCCCCGAGCCCATCACCCCCCTGTGGGGGCTCCCTATGGACAACCAGCTCCCCTGCCCCGCGCCGTTCCACGCTCGGTTCCGCCCCGTCCCCGCGGTCCGCACGGCGCTCTCACCCTCCATCATGTCCTGCGGCCCCTCTCCGTTCCCCGCCGCCATGTTCCTTCTCCTCCCACCTCCCCCTTCCGACAACCGCCTCAACGGCGGCGGCAGCCAATCAGAGCTCAGAGCCGGCGCCCCGCCGACAGCCAATCACCTCCACGGCTGTGCACCTGGGGGGGGTAACGGCAGGGGCCTTCCTGCTCTGGTGCGCATGCGCAGCCGTCTCGCCCCGCGGCATTCTGGGTGTTGTAGTGCAGCGCCGGGGCCTGTCCCTCGCAGAGCCGAGCCGGGCCCGGTGGTTCGGCCGCAGTCTCCGTGGTAGGCCGCAGCTCTGCGGGTCTGCGACCCCGGCACCAACGCTTGCGCTGGAAGTATCGTGTCCTCGCTTTCTTTCGGCCCCAGAAGGCGATGGTACAGAGCAGGGCGAGGCTGCGGCAAGGAACGAGGTGCTGAGGGAGCCCCGCGTTCCCGAACGTTGGAGCAGCTCGTTCCGAGCCGAGCGTTCCGAGCAACGGCCGCAGGCGTTCGAACGGCCCGCCACCGCGCCGCGCTCGCCCATTGGCTGACGGCCGTGTCGCTCTGCCACCGCCTTCTCCTATTGGGCAGCGGGACGGCTCTGCTCCGCCCCCCTCAGCCTGAGGTGGGGGCTGTGAGCAGCCGGTTGTGCTGCTGTGTCGGTGCGGCCATGGCCGGCAGCGATAACACGGTCACGGGGCAGCCGAGCGGCTCCTGCCTGTGGGGCGGCGGGACGAGCCGCCTGGCCGGGCTGTGCCGACGGGGAGCAGCGCTGCGCGGTGAGCACTGCCAGCAAATGGGAGCCTGGGCTCCATCGGGAGAGGGGCGGTCAGCACGGATAGGGAGGGGATTGTCCCTCTCTACTCTGCTCTTGTGAGGCCCCATCTGTTGTACTGTGTCCAGGTGTGGAGCCTTCAGTACAAAAAAGATATGGAGATTTTGGAAAGGGTCCAGAGGAGGGACAGGAAGATGATCAGGGGGCTGGAGCACCTCCCCTATGAGGACAGGCTGAGGGAGTTGGGTTTGTTCAGCCTGGAGAAGAGAAGGTTGCGGGGTGACCTCATTGCAGCCTTTCAGTACCTGAAGGGAACTTACTCCCAGGAGGGGAGTAAACTCTTGGAAAGGGCTGACAATAGCAGGACACGGGGAAATGGTTTTAAGTTAAAAGAGGGAAGATTTAGGTTGGATGTTAGGGGGAAGTTCTTCACTAGGAGAGTGGTTAGGCCCTGGAACAGGCTGCCCAGGGAGGTTGTGGATGCCCCGTCCTTGGAGGTGTTCAAGACCAGGTTGGACGGGGCCCTGGGCAACCTGATCTAGTAAAGGTGTATGTTTGGTGGCCCTGCCAGGCAGGGGGTTGGAACTACATGATCCTTGAGGTCCCTTCCAACCCGGGTCATTCTGTGATTCTGTGTGTGTGTTCCCGGGCTGTCAGCGGCAGCGATGGGGAACCTTAGGGCCTTTCCTCCATCCCTCCCTCACACTGGTATCAACAGCATAAAGATTAGCTGGCTGTCGGATGAACATGAGCCTGTAGCCTGCCAAGGAGGCCAATGGGAGCTCAATAGGGCGGCCAGCAGGTGACCGTGTGGAAGTGAAGCGTTGGTATTGGTAATGGTTGGACTAGATGATCTTCTAGGTCTTTTCCAACCTTGATAATTCTGTAGTTCTGTAATTTGGTTGCTGATGTGACCTCCCACAGGAGCGTTCATTACACTCAGAACTTCTGGAAATCTCAGTACAATCACTTGCTATTGTGTGACATCAAGTATTGGTGTGGGCTCTGGTATTTCAATGTCACGTCTTGTGTGTAGTTAATTAACTGGCTTCTGACTAACTGCAATTATATTTAATAATAGTTCCAATTTTAACTAGAGATCATTCAAAGCCTTTTAAACTCACGTGACTTAAGCAGAAGAACAGCTTGAATCGTCTGGTTGAGTTATTTGCACCCTGATAGTTTATCTTCTAACCTACAGATGGAGTTTAATTATCCCAATGGTTGTGACTCAAAAATGTTTATTATTGCAATTGTTTCTGTTGTCTTTAGTTTCATCAGTTTTATTTCCTTGTATTTTCTTAAAGTATAGAAGTGTGTATTTTAGGGTGTAATTACTTGACAATCAGAAAACTGATTTTTCATTAATTTCTCCTGTCGTAAACTATTATAAGAACACAGCTGATCTGTTTGTTCTCACAGGGGAGAAATGGAGCTCTTACTGCCTTCATTCACTGGCAGCTCATAATGTTTGTGCCAGCAAAACTGGCAACTCTTGGACTCAAAGGGACTCTTCTGTTTCCATATCTATTGGAAGTTCTTCTTGCTCTTCTGTGCATGCCCAAGCCCTGGAGGAATCCAGCCAGCACTTCCTGACCCGCAATCCCAACCAGGCCATCTTCACTGTGGATGTCACCACAACAGAGGTATTTGCAGCTGTGATTACTAAACTGTAGCACGTGTAACTGATGATATGTTATACTTGTATCTTTAGGCAATTGGAGTGTCGTGACGGTGTTTTATAATTTGCTTAGTAATTTTCTGAAGACTAGCAATGCGTGTATTTTTTTTTATTGCACGTTGTAGTTGGCGAATTTTACATAACCAATTAGAAGCAATTATTTCAGATGGAAAGGGACTGATGAAGAATGCAGCTACAGTGTAGCATAAGGGAAGAAAGGAAAAGCTGAACGTGCTTCAGGCATTTTGTCTAGAAAATAGCAGCCCAGGGGTAATTTTATGGCAGCATGACATCTCCATCTTCCCCGCTTAACATGCTTTTTGCACTGGGAGATGGAGATTTCTCTGTTTCTGTCCTGACAGAGACCAGAGTATAAAACTAAAGGCCAACAGCTGTAAAGAGCTGAGGCACTTATAGCTGGAGCTGACAGTTTGAGATTTCCCATACTAAAGAGACTTGATCTTAACTTCATCTTTAACAGGGGCTTAAGCATGGCAATGATTTATGTGATTGCTGCATGCCTTTAGGAGTGGATAAAACTCTATGGCCTGCCTCAGCTTTGCTTGCAAGCACAACTTTGTAGCTTTGCCTCTGTGGGTATAATTCACAAGGGTGGAGGAGTTAGGTAGTTAAAAGTGAGCAGGAAACCTAAAAGGAAAGCCATATTTCAAACACTCTCCACCAAGAAGACACTTGGGCAATGGATGTCTTAGAATAAGGAGCTGAAGTGAATAGTTTTCCAAGACTTCAGTTTGAAAGGACTGCTGCATTTCCAATGGAAGGAAGTGTCATTATAAGATACTAAAATAACAACCTAAGGAGTTGATCATCTATAAATGAAACTTTGAGCTTTTATTCTTTGTTTCCTTTCTTCTTTTCTAGATTCTAGTGGCTAATGACAAAGCTTGCAAGCTGCTTGGGTGCAGCAGTCAGGAGCTCATTGGTCAAAAGCTGTCCCACTTCGTATCCAAATGCAACCAAGAGACATGGGAAGCTGTGGATGATGAGTATTTAGAAACTGATGAATGTTCACCAATGGTTTCAGGAACAGTGGTATGTGAAATGTTTGAGTAAATATCCCTCGCTGTATATAATATTTGTGGGGTTTAGGGTGGTTTTGGTGTGTTTTTTTTGTCAGTTTGAGTATAATTTCCTGATGTAGTGAACTTAGTGGGCATTCAGTAACTAAGCCATCTGTCAGGCTGTTCTGTTTAAAAGTTTGCAGACATGGGTGTTTAAAGGGTAAAAGATGATTTGAAAGGCACGTGCATGAGCTTTCCAGCTGCTAACAGGTATAGTCATGATGACTTGACCAAATCAGAGCTTCAAGGACATTTGATCTTCTCCCATAAGAAATTAAGCTGCTGCTCTTGCAGCTGAAAGTAAGAACTATATTACTAATGTGGAGTATTTGCTAGCATTGTGGGGCACCTCTGAAATGCTCTTTTCATTGAAAAGAATGTTTTTGATCAACACGTTTATTATGATGATTGAAATTCTTTTGAGTCTTCATGAGGCTGTGAGAGAAGAAACAAAAACAACAACAGGGAATTAATTGCAGTCCTTATCAATTCTATATTAAAGGTGTTTCTCCCAATAGAAACAAATAAGCTGTCAATAAATAAGTTTTTCTAACAGCAAGGGACAGACATCTTACTCTTGTTCAAAGTCTTACAATGTAATCACAGTCTTAGCAAATTTTAACTGCATCTCTAAATCCTGTGAAAAGGTGGATGTTATCAACCATCTCAAAGAGAAGATCCCTGTCTCAGTGTGGCTGAGGCGAATAAGAATCAAGGACAACCAGCGCTGTGTGGTTCTGCTGGAGCCAGTGGAAAGACTTTCAGCTTTTGTTTCCTTCAGGGCTGATGTGAGTGTTTTCCTAATGATCAAATGAGACAGCAGTTTCTGACAGTTTGTGTGCAAATTAAACATGGCTGAGAACTGGTGAGCCCATCATTACTTGTGAACACAAAGTGTGTGCGTAGCACTGCTTGAACTTGGGACTGGATGGGCAGGATCTGTGCCCGTTTTTCCCATGAGTCTCACCTTGACATTCAACAAGTCATAATCCCCCAACCCTCCTCCATGACAGTCTTAGACTTGACTTGTGGTGGTTTGGCAGGTGGTTGATACTGACCACAGGGATACCCTTGTGAGGGGATCTCCTTGCTGAGGGGAAGTTCCATGAGGAATCCTGGCCTTCCCTGCTTGCTTCTGTGACATGCTAATGTCGGAGCATTGCATTATGCCTTGCCTGCTTTTATACTGAGTTAGTTGTATTCCTGAAGGGACAGCAGAATGAGACCTGCTGTTTGATAAGATGCTTGCAGAAACTGTTAAAGGTTTGAGTGGACTGTGACTAAAATGCTGACTTAAAACAATGCTGTATATTTTCTTGTCAAGGGAGGTGTTACATCATGTGACCTTCTTTTTGCCCATCTCCATGGCTACCCGACACTGGAAGAAGTAGTTGGACTCCACATAAAGGACCTGATTCCTGCTGTGCAGATCCCTCTTCTAGGCAAAAAAATCCCAAAGGTATACTATAAGTGCCAACCGCTTTCTTCCCTGTCCTTTCCTTCTGGGTTGCAGGTGCATGTGGTTTCCATCCTTATGTAACAGATAAAAGCCTTTTTAGAGAGAAGCACAAATTCTGTGAAAAGGGCATAATGCTTATTTATGGAGCTGTCAACAGGGTATTTTTGATCTAGGAATGAGTCCAGTCCCCGATCTGTCACTGTACAGTCTATCTCGGTGAAAGATGATGTCTGCAATCCATCAGAAGGCTGGCTTTTAAGAGAACATGCTATCTGAGTCAGCTCCCTGATATTCCTACAAATTCTTAAGCCAATTTCAAACATGTCTGTCTGAGGGGTAAGAATCTAAAGAATATCCAGGTCTTGCAAATGTCATGAAAACAGGCAACTGGATAATTGAAAGAGGCCTTAGTAATGCCTCATTTGCTGAAAAGCTGCAGCATGGACTTTCCTGCTCTTTGCTGTCAGGATATTTATGCTGCAGGAGTTCATCTCAGGCTTCCACATCCTTAGAAAATCAGACTTTGTTCATTTTGATATTCACTGGATCTGTTTGCTTTTATTTTTCTGCTCCTTTTTCCTGTGAACATTGAATTAATTAGGGTTTTTCTGTTTGTTTGTTTTTTTTCCTCTCCCCTCTAATCTAGAACCTGAAGGTTCAGAGAGCTGTAGGTCGATCCAGAGAGGGTAATGTGTTTCCTCTTACTTTAAAACTACAAGTTAGCCTTCTGGAGGAGGACCAAGTGGCATCACAGAACAATGGTGCTCTACAGACAGGAAGAGAAATCTCTTTCCCAGACTATCATTACACTGCTGCAGTTGAAGTTTTCTCTACCATCAGCGGCCTTATTACTGTACACTCAGATGGAACCATCCAGTGCATCAAGGATAGTTTTGCTTTAACACTGTTTGGCTATGAGAAGAAAGAACTCCTGGGAAAGGTAAGATGGTAATATTAATGGTCCACTGATCAAATGAGTGCTGTGTCTGGCAGTGAATCCATTAGAGTTTTAAGGTCATCTTTTGTACTATTTCTGTCTGTCACAAAGCTGCACGCATGTGTTGAGCAAGGGACACGTGGGATGGTACAGAAATTATCCTGCTGTATTTAAATCTTGCCTCATAGAAGAGCTGGCTGGAGCCCAAAGCAATCTGTACAATTACACATTCTCCACCAGTGATGTGGACTGTGTTTGCATGGCTGTCCATGAGAATCAGGTCTACAGTTACTGCTAGCATTTGCCCCAAGTCTGTGAGAGCCTCTTTAGCTTTGTAAGGTTTCATTCTGTGTTTTAGAACATAACGTTCCTGATCCCTGGTTTCTATAACAACATGGAGAGAAGCAATGACTGCTCCTTGCCATTACTCCCTCTTGATGACTCTCTGGGGACAGAAAGTGAGTGCTCCTTTGAAGACATTTATGCCTGCCATACAACTGGTTCTGGTTGCCGTAGCAAAGGTAAAATCAGTAGAGGAGAGAGATTTTTTTTCATATGAAAATAGGAATGTGCTTTGTAGAAGCATTTTACCTGTATGCGCTTCTTAAGCTGGATTTCTGCCATAACCCAAGGTGAACAGAATTGTTATGTAAGGTTTTGCTTCTCTCTCTGTTGCTGAGATGAAACTGAATATCCAAGGCAGAAATTGTTCTGTTAATAGAGAATGCTTTGTATGTACTGAATGTTTCTTTCTCCTCTGTCTTTTTATTTTCTTTTTTTTCCCCCCACCTTAAAAATCTGCAGCAGCATTGGAGCCAATGCACAGCTGGTACTGGAACAAAGAAGAGTTGGTAGCAGTGTGCAGATTCCTAAGTAACTATTTGGTGAAGCCGTGCTTCTAATCTGGAAGTCATTTTTTTTTTTTTTTTTGCTGAGGAGACTATTTTGACACTGAGCCTTTATGAAGAGCTGCGATTGTTCCAGGTTCTAATCCAGGGTTGTTCACTCATTACCTTCTGCAGCAGCGGTACCTGGTTTACTTTCTCTTGTGACTGTTTTTCTCTTTTGACCTCCTGTCACTGAGGAAGGAAGTTCTTACCTTAATCTTTCACTTAGACACGCTTGGACTATTTCTTTTTCATCCTGCAACTTCAGTGAGTTATAAACCTTTTCATTTTGAATGTTTGAATTGGGAAGCATGTGTGTGTTTAGGCCCTTCTTTCTTTTTCTTCTCTAATACCTGTGCAAGGAAGGTGAATTTAGAGCCTTGAAACACGTTGGTTCCTGGATAGGATGATTTCTCAGTCCAAACTTGACTAAAATGCTCGACTGCCTTACCTGAATTGACTCTTCTATACTCAATTCCTTAGGGACCTGTGCAGTTTAAAGTTGTTTTTTTTAAGTCACCATAGCTACTGAAGCATAAAAACAAAAGGCTGTATTGCTATGGTTTTATTTCTTGTCTGTTATGGGTGGCAACTTTTTGTCTGCATCTTTAGGCAACCTGCTGTCAAGAGATGAAGAGCAGAAATTGGAGAGCAGACACAGAGAAGCCAGGCTGCTACATGGTGAGACAAAGCAGAATGGGAGCAGCTTCTTATCTATTCCCTCATCTCCTGAAGTAGCAGCCATACTTTCAACTCGGTAGGCATCTTATGGACCATCATTTCACTTTGAAAACAGCAAGAACTGGAGTGATAACTACAAGCAAAAATCTGAGATTCTGAGAACTGTTTGCAAGTCAGGCTGAGCTTTGCTTACCTCAGATTTTCATTGAGATCTGTATGTTGTACTGATAAAGTTTTGGAATTCAGCCCCTAATGGGTACCAAGTGTTTAATCACAGGCCATCAAAGGTAATTATGCCCTATATTGCTAGATATGAAACAATGGATGGTTATTTCCATCCGTGGTATCAACTAGCTGGTGTTGCACTGAGGCTGGGTTACCTGGAATGGGATCTAAACATTATTTCTTCTGGAGTTTGGTGTAGCTGTCAGGCTGCCCATTAAAGCATGAGACTGTGTTTCTAGAGAGCAGACATCTTTATTGCATTTTTCTAGGTCTTTCCTTTGACAATGTTAGGACTTCTGTGCAAGGCTCTGTCTGTATGATGCACACAGTTTTGCTTAAGAGAAGTTTTAAACCTTCCACATCAACAATTCCAATGCTCAAAAGTCATTTGCTGCCTTTTTAATGTACATTTAATGTAATGATTCAGCACAGTTCTCGCCCCTTTTTAAACAGGTTGATAATCTGTTAGCTTCCTTGTGCTGTCCTTTATGTCTCTATCACAGATGGGTTATGGTTGCTTTACTACATGGGTGGTTTTTCTATTCTGCATCTTTGCTGATATAAATATTTATAAAATACTTTGTGCCTTGAGCTTCAGTGAACCATGGTTAAAATGGCTGGAAGCACCACAGGGATCTTCTGTCCTCAGGACCTGACGTGTGCAGCCATGTGCTGGCTTTTTGTTTTGACCTAAGGAATACATTTGGAAATTAGTCTAGAGAAAGGATTAATCCCCAAGTAAAGATCAAGTGTACCTATCCTAATCTGGTGGAAATGGGATTTGTTATGACAAAGAGCTTCTTTGCCTTTCTCTTTTAAATTAAAACTAATCTTTAAAAAATGGGTCAGGCTTTAAGTAATGGACATACTAATGGAAGAGTGGGTAGGATGTAAGTGACTATTTTATCTATTTGTCATCATGATATCACTAATAACTTGGAATCCTTGCAGTGAAGACAATGTTGTGGCTGATGGGCTGTCAGCCCACTGTGGAGAGCCTTGTGAAACCCAGCCTGACAGAATCAGAGCACTGGAACACTGCGGAGTGATGGAAAATGCAGGATCATGTAATCCTCCAGAAACGCACCCTGCATGGGTATCTCCTCTGTCATCTGCTTCAGAGCAGCTGGATTTAGATCAGAACATAAAGACACCATTAAGAAGTGACCACAGTGCTGCATCTGGTACCTCTGAGACTGGGAATGCCAGCGAGAATGTTTTCTTGCTTAATGAATTACACATTCATCATCAAGACCCAAAAGAATTAAATTGTCAGCAGGTCTCTAGGTTGCCATATGAAATGCTGAAGGATCAGCACTCCACCAGTGCTCAGGGACAATCTTCTTCAGCAAACATTTCTTCTAGCCCAGCAGATGAGCTAGATACTGCATCCAATGGAGTGAGTAAGCCACCTTCTTGTTTTCATTGTAACTCACCTGGAACACCAAAGACAAATGAACCACAACCTGGGACAGCACTAGGCCGTGCACAAGAATTTCAGAGTCATGTGGTTAGAGGACAGTTGACAAAAACTAGCTTCATGTGTGATGGAAAACATTCCAGTCTTGAGCACGCTGTTGCTGAAAGCAGCTTGCTAGAAGATGCACGTTTCGTTGCAAATGGAACAAATAGTATCCATGTCTGCTCAGGAAATACAATGTGTTGCGCTGGTTCTGCTTTGAGAGCTGCCCCAACCTTCAGGACTGTGAAACAAACTGACACTGAGCTGAACTGTATTTGCTCTGATCTCAAGGAACTGGATCTGAACATTGGTGTCTTTTCTAATACAGTGAGCTCAGCTGCAGACAGTATGTTAACTCAGAGTGGTGCTTCTTCAGCGGAGCAGCTGTTAAATGGCGTTGCCATAAGAGGTGGTTCTGGGTGTCTGCCTTCACAAAAGCATTTGGAAAACCCTGAACAATCCTCCAAAGTATTTATTGAGAAGTCTGAAACTCTTACAGAGGCTGTGGGGGATAATGTCAACAGAAACATATTGAAAAGTAAAGGAAATCCTGAAGAAGACTGTCAGTTGCATGGGCAGGAAAGCATGGAAATAAAAGTAACATCTACCCCTGTGAAACAAGAAGGAAGACCAAATCATGCAGCTCCTTTCAGCACAGAGATTCTGGAAGGCAGCTACAGTGGGAGCTGCACTCACAGAGATGGTTCACAATTAAGTAAGTTGCACCTGTCTCTCCTCTTCCCAGAACTCTTACTGGGACACTGTCCTCATCCCACATCTTTGTTGAAGGCAACCAGCTCTGGCTTAGAAGCCTGCAATGAAGAAGGAAGCTGTAGCTTCTAAAAGGATGTCTAGTATTTGAGTCTGTGTGGAGAGCTCTGGTGAATAGCAGGTGATTGCTGTGAGACTCAGACTGACTGAACTGTCAGAAATATTCTTAAACACTGATAACTGATTTTGAACAGAAAATCTAAATTCCTTTGGAAATATACATATGTGTGTATGTGTATATATATATATATAATGAAGTGTGCTTCATTTACTCATTCAGCAGCACTTAGTGCTTGTATAAAAACTGGAATTTTAATGTCATTTGGAATAACAATAAGAAATGAACAATCCCAATTGGACACTGATGAAAATTTCTGCCAAAGAGTGGAATGGGATGCTGTGGAGGTAACCCCCTACATATCTCTAAATAGCTGTGCTTTTGTCCTTGGTGATTCCTTCCTAAGCAGGTGTTCTCCCAAAAGTAACAAAGAAAATGGAGAAATTCAATTTAAGAATTCAGAATTTCATCCTAAGCTTCTTTGATTCTAACTTTTGATACCACCATTTTAACCTCCTTGTTTCTATAGGCATATTCTTTGAAGTAAAACGCGTGGAGCTGCAGGACCCTGCTGTGCTTTTCTGTGTCTGGGTAGTGAAAGACCTGCAGATCCAGAAAGAAGCAGTGGCGAAGACTCAGCTTTTGCTTTCCAGTCTAGCAAGCTCGACCCAGTCTGATCTAGATCTTTCCACACAGAGTCTCGGAGAAGTAAGAAACCTGGCCATTTCATGACACTGAGCTGAAGCTAAAGTTGAGAAGTTCAAATATCATTAGGGCAGGATGGATGTATTGCTTTTTCCTGGTTTTCCTCTTTCTATATATTAAAAAAAATCCATTAGTCCTATGAAAACAACATGTTATTTACAACATTTCTGGCTGTGTGTGTTTGGCTTAGCGTAGTTATCTTTCCAGCCTGATGAGTAGCAGCACCTGATGTTAAATTTATTCTCAGGCTGGTTTAAGTACACCTACAATCGATGTTTACATCAGCGTGGTGAGATTAGTTTTAAAATCAATGTGATCCTGCAGTTACAGGTAGGAAGGCCCATGGTGTTTCTTTGCTATAGATTTTATTGAGGTATTAAGAGGACGTGCCTTGAATTTGTTCTCTCCTGATATCTGTTAAGAGAGAAATCCATGGAACTAAACAGATGCCTTATCAGAAAGCCTGGTAAACACGGGTAATTAAGTATCTTTTATATAGATACATAGTTTATGTAGAGGTTACTGAGGCAAATACAAATCGCCAAATACATAGAGCTTGAAGCAGTACCTTTTATTTCTTTCCATTTAAATGTGTTGTTTCCTATCAGTATTTACTTTGGTAAATGTTACTTTGTGCCTTGCTCAGATCATCTTCTTGCTAATGTTCTTTGTTTTTTTATCTGTACCCAGGCCATCAAATCATCTTCACTCTCTGAGAATTCCCAAAGAGCTGAAGAGCTTGGAAGATTAAGGGCTTGTGAGGGAGAGTATGCCAAATATTATGACACTCTCAGCCTCGTTGGCAGAGGATCTTTTGGCTTTGTCTGGACTGCCAGGAGCAAGAAAAATCATCAGGAGGTTAAACGTTTCCTTTAAATATTGAAATGTAATTATTTAGGATGTAAATGGAAAGGTTAGTGTCCACATAATGTCAGAGCAACGCTTTCAGAAGCTGCTGTTTGATAGTTCAGGACTTCACTTTCTTTTGAATGCAAATATGAGATCACTAACCTTGTGAAGGCAGGACTGAAAAGTGTTCACATTATATCAATGTTAACAATGATGCATGTTACCCAAGGCAGCAGGTGCAGAGTGAGACTGGCCGTGTAGCCCTTTTAACTCCTTGAAAGAGCTTTACTTCAGGCTTAACAGGGTTACAAGTTCTAATCTGACCTTACTGAAGAGAATGACAAGCTCCAAAGTTTAGCATGTTGCAGCTCAAGCATGTGGTTTCTTTATTGTGCAATAAGCATGTTGAAGTTATGGGGTCCTCTATAAGCAGAAGTATTTTGGGTGCTGAGAAGCAAAGCAAGCTGTAATGTTTCTCTGTGTGAATGTAAGTGCTTGTTTTCTTCTCTTTGCCCAAGCTCACCCCTGCTGTGAATGATAAGAGAGCTGGCCTCTAAGAGCCTTCGGAATTCAATTTTATTAGTAGTCAACTGGCGTCTCAGACTAAATTAGTTTAAAGACATTTATAGGTGCCATAAGCAAAGCATACTGGCTTACTTCTGTCCTTGAAGTTAAATGATTCACTAACATTTTTCTTGGAAGTTAACATACCAAACACTTAAAGTTTTGCTCTTGCAAACAATACTGAAATGCCGTTTTCTGTGCAGGCTGTTGTGAAGTTCATCTGGAAGGAGAGGGTGCTTGAGGACTGCTGGGTAGATGATCCTGATGTGGGGAGAGTGACTCAAGAAATAGCAATCCTGTTGAAGCTGCAGCACCCCAATATCATTAAGGTACAGTAACTCAGAGTAAATGCAGTTTGAACTGTATCAGATAGTTCCTTTAACTGCTTAAGGCCTTATGTTCCTCTTCAGGAAATCAGGGATGTCTTGATTTCTGTTGTTAGGTTTCTCATTAAGAGAATTCCTCTGATTTTTCTAGTTCTACCCTCTTTTCAATGAACATTTTATACTCAGTGAAATGGGACTTATAAATGAGTTACGATGCACTTTGCTTAAATCTCCAGAGGGAAGTTATTGTTTCTTTAACTCAAATCATAATTACAAAGGGAATTAGAGGGTGAAGCGCACACAAATAACAAACTGTTTTTTATTAGGTGCTGGATGTGTTTGAAAATGAACGCTTCTTCCAGCTGGTGATGGAGAAGCACGGATCTGGTCTGGATCTCTTTACATTCATTGATAATCAGCCTGATTTGGATGAGCCATTAGCAAGCTATCTATTCAGACAGGTGAGAGCTGGGAATATACAGTTGCTACATTCAGGGAAGAGATGGTTAAGGTAAGAACCAGGATCCTATTTATCTCAAAAGCAGTAGTGGCTAAATCACAGTCGTGCTCTATACCTACTGAGCTTTTCTAAGTTATTCTGCAGGGTAGATTGCCAGCTGACAGAAATGTTACTCGCTCAGAAACCTGCCACAAATTTGCCTTTATGGGACCTTGCTTCCTATGAGGGTTTCCTACAGAGTAGAGCTGTCATCTCCTGGTCCTTTCTGTAGCAACACACCCCCAACCTATGGGGTATCCATTAGCGTGGCAATTGCATCTCTGTGTCAGGAGAACACTGCTCACAAGTTGCCAGTGCAGAATAACTCAAAGGAGCTCACTGTTGAACAGGAGCCTGCCTGAGAGCTGAGTTGTGCCTTATTTATTGTGTAGCTCCTAACCTAAGAGCAGTCATCAGGCTCTTGTGTTTTGGAGCAAATGTCCTGCTCCAAAGTATGCAGGAATTACTGTGCACATGGTAAGCCACTGCAGTGCCCGCCATCCCCTCACATGGGATGCTGATGGAAGACAGTGGTTTAGTACTGCACTTTGTGTGTCTACTGTGCAGCGTGTTCTCACAAATTGCACTGTTTCCTTTAGGCTTCTGATTGCTGAGCCCCATTCCTGTACCACTCCTGAGTTTATAGGGGTGCTTTGTTACCTTGGACCTGCACACTATTGCTTTGCTGAAGGAGCTTTCTATTATGAATAGAAGCTTTATTCTCTCAACCCTCTGCTTTTGTCATTCAGATATGTTGTGGTATGGATCAAGATTGTCTTGATCACACAAGGTGATGTAATTCTGATGCTGTTCTTAATTATAGCACTGTTGCATGAATCGTGCAGCAAGAAGAATGGAGTTTAAGAGTAAGGATATTATTTATACTAAACTTCACTCCTGAGTGCTTTGTCATCCTGCAGTATTAAAGGCATCCAGTGTTATTCTTTCAGTGAAATGAAAGGACCAGCCAAACAGAGCTGGGATAAAAATAAAGTAACCAGCGGGACTGTAACAATAAGCTCTGATGTTTCTAACCAAAGCACTGTGTGATTATAGCATGCCATCTTCCTGCACATCTGTGTGAGGAAAGCAAGCTTTTCTAAGTCTCTCTCCCAAGAGCATTTCAACACCCACTGCAGCAGTGCTGACAGGCATCCCGGACTTTGTGTATGCTTACCAAAATGAGGATCTGTGCCTTTATACGGTGTCAAAGCAACCTAAGATGTGGCTGTGGTAGCTCTGATGCCATTTACATCACTTGGAAGGACATCTGTATGAATTAACACATCGCTCTCTCTTCCTCTTTCAGCTTGTGTCAGCTGTTGGGTACCTCCACTGTAGAAACATCCTTCACAGAGATATCAAGGATGAGAACATTGTCATTGCTGAAGATTTCACAATTAAACTAGTGGACTTTGGTTCTGCTGCCTACCTGCAACCTGGCAGACTGTTCTACACCTTCTGCGGGACAATTGAATACTGCTCACCAGAAGTGCTGTCTGGCAAACCGTATGTCACCCTATGAAAAGCCCTTTTGTTGTAAATCACACCCCCACACAAACCCAACCCTGTGTGTTCAGGGCTGGATGGAAGCAGGCAGGGCGCTTTGTCCTTGGAGCTCTGCTGGAGCATCTAATCACAGAAAACCAAAGTGAGACTTAGGGCACTACAGTGACACAAATTATTTGCAGAGGCTGAAATGCACGTTAAGTTGATTTTTATTAAGCCTGTCGATGAGTTTATGTATGTTATACGTTAGTTTACATCAACATCTTTCCTGCGACAGAGCTGAGTTCACAAACAAGCCTACAGTCGTCATTTCCAGCCTGGATGAGTTGTGCTGTGACTTGGTGTCCTTCCCTCGTCTCTCATAGTATGCACGTCAGCTTCCTAATTCTCCATACCCACCTCTCAACTAAAAGCTGCTCTTTTGGAGAGCTTGTATCAAGTTTTGTTTAAATATTTATCAGTTTCAGGTTATGGTTACATTCCTTAGCACACAATTATGTTGTTGCATTTGGAACTCATGCAAGCTTGTGTATCTCTGTGTAGGTACCGCGGCCCTGAGCTGGAGATGTGGTCACTTGGTGTCACCCTTTATACCCTCGTATTTGGAGAGAATCCCTTCTGTGAGCTGGAAGAGGCCATGGCAGCTGTCCTGAATTTTCCTCGCCTTGTGTCCAAAGGTGACTTTTCTCCCATTTAAAGGAAAATACGAACAGAGAAAAAAAGGGGAAAACAGTTCCAAATGTCCTACGCAATGATTTAAAATGCTGTTTTCTGAAGCAGAGAAATTCTGCTCTGCAGTTCTCTATGCCTGCAATTCAGCTACTTACTGCCTGTCTTATTAGTTTCAAATTCCAGTCCTCCCACTTACAAAGATGATTCAATCTATTGTTTTGTCAGAATTCAGTGAGGTTTATGCTTGAGAAAAGCAGAACAAGGCCTGCTGGGAAGGCTGACTATAGGACATAATGTTCAGTCAATAGAGGCACTTGTCTAACTCTAATGCAAGATTTATCTCACTTGAACCAACTGTCAAGTGACAGTGTGTCACTCTGGGGATGTTTGATGATCATCTCTTAGGATATGATTTCTTAATGAATTGTATAGCTTGACATCATAGGAAAAACTCATTGCCCTGCTTTGAGCTATAGGAAACCAGGTGTGCTGGGCTCCAAAGCAGTTTGTTAGGGCTGCCTCTGTGGCATTTGTTTCTCTGTCCTCGGGGTCAGAACTGCTCTCTGTTCTTTCTTACAACCTGGAAATCCCATCATCCCAGGAGCTGAGCACACGTAAGTGCTTGTGAATAGAGCTGCAATAGAACAGGATGGTACAAGAGATTAGCAGGGAGGATTTGTAATTGAGATCTGCGTTCTTTTGAATATTAATCATATCTTGCATTCCCAGCATGCCTAAAATCCAGGCTGAGCTGTTTGTCTCTTCCCAGATCTCATGAATCTGATGGTGGGGCTGCTGCACCCCGCTCCGGAGCAGCGCACAACTCTAGAGATGCTGGTGGAGGATCCTTGGCTGAAGCAGCCTGTGAATCTGGGTGATTACAGCTGGGAAGAGGTGTACGTCTCTGCTGGGGCAGGTGAGATGTTCTGAAGGCTTTTTCTCCCCCACCATGGGGAGGGTTTATAAGACAAGGTTTGCCTGTGGTTAGCAACGTGCTTTTACCCAAAGGCAATCTTCTGATAACCACGTGTGCTTTGAACTTGACCCATTGACCAGTGGGACCTACGGTTCATCCCTCGCTGTTGATCTTTCTTTCTAGACAGCAATGGATTGAGCAATGGTTCACACAGAGCCAGCCCCTCAGCTCCCGGTGTGTGCAGTGAGCCGTGCCTGAGCGCTCCCAGCTGTGTGTGCACACATCCCCCCTGGGAAGGAGCTGCAGCCGTCAGGGGTCAGGGCTGGAGCCTGGGCAGTCGCTGCAGCCGCTCCCTGCAGCAGCCCCTGCCAGTGCAGCGCTGACTGCCTGTCTCCTTGCTTAGCCCCTGGTGTGCAGCTCTCACCCTGGTCCCTTTTGTTCCTCCCGTATGCAAACCCTGGTTACTCAGTAGTGTAAGTTGTGACCCTTTTATACACTGCAGCCCAGGGTCTGCCCCTTGCTTGTGGCTCACAGCAGCTGTGTCAAAGCTGTGTCCAGCTGACAGGGTTGTAATTATTCTTACCTAGAATGGGTTTTAAAGCCGGGAGAGATTTGGGTTGGGGTTTTATTTTGTCTTCTTCTATTGTTTATAGCTCAGAATATATTTGTATTGGCTGATTTTACTTTTATATGTAGTTTTACTCTTTCAGATAAAAAAAAAAAGAAGAATAACCACGTGTACGGTCCTGTTGGTTAACTGCGCCCTGGATGTGGCTGTGTGCAGCCTGTGCTGTTAGTGCAGGGTCACCAACACAGCAGCGGGTTGGAACTGATGGTCCCCTCCCCCTGTATTGCGGCGGCTGCGCGGTGCTGTGCTCCTCCCCGAGCCATGGCGGTTCGGCTGCTGGCTGTGCTGCGGCTCCCCGCGCCCCGTGCCCTCGTCCCGGTGCTGGTCCCGTCCTCCCGGCCCCGCTGCTGCACGCCGGGCTCGGAGCAGGGCGATGCTGCGGAGCTGCTGGCCATGGGCTTCAGCCAGGCGCAGGCCCGGCGGCTCCTCCTGCTGCAGCCGGGGCTCGAGCCGCAGCGGCGGGTGGACACGGCGGCGCAGCTGCTGCTGCTGGGGCTGAGCGCCGAGGCGGCGCTGGGGCTGATGGAGCGGAGCCCGAAGCTGCTGCGGATGGGGAGCGCGCAGCTCAAGGAGCGCGCCGGGTACCTGCGGCGGCTGGGGCTGGAAGGAGGTAGGGCCGGGGATGGGAGGAGGCCGGGCCGGGAGCGCCCCGTGTCCCCGCTCAGCCCATATCCCCGCTCATAGCCCGGCTGCAGAGCGCTGCGGGCCGCTGCCCCGAGGTGCTGACGCTGCCCCGGCGGAGGATGGAGGCGGTGGTGCGGCTGCTGCGGGAGCGGTGCCTGTTCACGGCCGAGCAGCTGGCGGAGCTGCTGCGGAGCTGCCCCCACGTGCTGCTGGAGGAGCCGGACCGCGTGCAGCTCCACTTCCAGGTGCGGGGCGGAGCGCCGGGATTGCGGGCACGGCCCGGGCGGCGCTGAGCTCCGTGTGCCGCTGAGCTCCGTGTGCTTCCACGCGCAGTACGCGTACTTCAGGATGGGCGTCCGGCACAAGGAGATGGTGAAGGCCCGGCTGTTCTGCACGCCCTTCGCCGAGCTCAGGAACCGCCACATCTTCCTGGAGCGCCGGGGGCTGTACCGCACCCCGCACAAGGGGCAGAGCCAGAGCGACAACCCGGCGCTGCGGGACGTGCTGCGGCCGGACGACGGAGACTTCGTGGCCGGCACAGCCCGCGCAACGAGCCAGGAGTACGAGGTGTTCAAACGGCTGCTGGCACGGGAGGAGGAGGAGCAGGAGATGGAGGAGGAGGAGGATGAAGAGGAGGACGAAGAGGAAGAGGAGGGCAGTGCTGCACTGCACGCACATGGAGATGACAAGGACCTGCCCAGCACCGAGCCCTCCCGAGCTGCCCCGCGTCCCCCCCCAGCTCATTGACCAGCTGCTCCACACAATATAGCGTTTCTATAAAGTGTTTTTATTTATTTATTAAAAACAAAACCAAACCGAACAAAAAACAACCCCCCTCCCCCCACTCCGAAAATAAAAACACCAACACCCACGGAACCCCAATAACTAATTTCTTTTAAAGACTAAGTTAAAACCTTTTGGCTGTGTTTCGTGCTGTGCTGGAGGCTGCTGTCTTAGCGCTGCAGGGAGGGCAGCTCCAGCGCAGGGCAGCAGAGGGGCCAGGCCCCGCTGTGGGGCACAGCCCAGCCTGCTCCGGATCCTTAAGCTCACAACCCCAGGGGCTGGTTTTCCAACGGGAGGATCCCATTGCGGCCACAGCCTTAGAGATAAACAAGGGCTCCACCTGCAAACCTGGTTCTCCCCATGGCAGAAGCATCCCCAGCGCTGCAGGGCACCCTGCTGCTTAACCCAGCGCTCAGACAGGCACTGCAGGGCTGTCCCCCCTCCTGCCAGGGACACAACACTATGTAACTACGATATATCTCTGGTACGTATTAATTTATAATATACACCGTGTATGGCAATACACAAATCTATGTTTAACTAGCATCGTCGTACAAACTCACAACAACTAGGAACGTTTCTAAGCTACTTTTTTTCCCCCCCCTCCTCTTCTTTGCTGGCTCTGCTACAGTCACCGGGGGACCCACAAACAGCGCGGGGATGGCAGCAGCCCCACTGGGTGACAGGGTGCAGGGGGGGGTGGCACCTTGTGCTGTGTCACACTGAGCGCAGCATCACCCCCTGCTGCCAGCCTGCCTGGTATAGGCGAGGTGCTCCATCACTTTCTGAGCTGGAAAGGTGGTTAAAACCACACATTGTTTATAAAACAAAGTAAAGGACAACCAAATGGGGGCAGTGGAAGCTGCCTGGATGTAGGAAACAGATGTAAAGACCTCCTCCCCACCAGACCGTGGGATAGCTAAGGCTTTGGGGTCCATGTTCAATTGTTTTATTTGGGGGTTATAGGTAACTTCTTATAACCTTGGGTTATGAAAACAGGTTGGTAGAGCTGCTGGTGGGCTCAGCCTGTTGGGTCCAGAGCAGAGCCAGAAGCCCAAAGGGGCTGAGGGACCCCCAGGGGCAGGTAAGGCAGGGCAGGGCAAAGGCACTGCTGGTCTGGCAGAGAGAAGGCAGCGCTGCTTGGATGTCAGTCTGGCTGCGTGTCCCTAATGGGCTGGAGGAGAGGGAGTGGCTGAGGCCAGGCAGGAGGGTGGCCCTGCTGCGTTCAACCCAGTGAGCAGATCTGATCTTCCTGGTGTTTCAGAAGCCCTTAGATGTGACAGGATGAAGCTCCTACTGCTTTGAACCCTGCAGAGGGGCAGGAGGAGAATGAGCTGGTGTGCAAAGGGCCCCCAACCCCCAAAAGCCCATCCAGCTTGTGCCAGCCTTGGCCTGGGACCTGCCCCCCATCAGAGCTTCTGCCTGTGCCTGGAGCAGACACTTACACTATGGCTTCTTCAGTGTGTGACTGTTGCTTCGTCTTCTGCAAGGGAAGGAAGGAAAAGACCCCTCAGTCCTGCAGCACCTCACCCATTGCTCCCACAAGGCGCTAACAATGCAGCCTTGAGGTACAGGAGACACAGTGAGTGTGCACATGCCTCATGAGCTGCCCTGCACCCCTCCCTGCCCACAGCACCCCAGGGCCCACACTGTGACCCCCAAGCAGAGGGAGGGCAGTGTTTCTGCTGGCTGTACCTGCTGGTGTTCTTGGAACCGGTGCTCTCGCAGCTCTCCTTGTAGCATACATCCTGGTGTACCTTGTATACCCTCTTGTACCTGCACACAAAGAGAGAGAGGAGCTGCATGGAGTAACAAGGACAGAGCTGTGTTTGTAACTGCTGGAAGGAGGTTTCCCCTATTGATATGAACGTGGCTGACTCTTGCACGCCTGGGCAAAGAGCTGGGCTGCTGTACCTGTGCCACAAACAGGCTGGGATCATGGCAGAGGCCCCCATGCCCCAACATGGTGCCAGCCCTCTAACAGGGACAGGTGGCACTGAGCTGGGCTGGCAGGCAGGGGTTGCACCATGCCCTGATGTGCAGGCTTTGCCAGGCAGCCAGAAAGGCCACGGCACGGGACAGCCCTGTGCTCACTCTCCCTTCCCTGGAGCCGTGCCGCACTGACAGCCTTGGCTCTCGGCACCAGGGGAAGGGGCAGCACAACCCGCGGGCAGTACTCACAGGTAGTGGCAGGTGCCTCCTTCCCACACAGGGAATGACTTGGTTTCCGAGTACAGCCGCGTGCACGAGTGTGGCACCTTCTTGCAGGCTGCTTGGGGAACAGGAGAGGGGGGCTACCAGCACGCCCACCTCTGGCCCTGCCTGCCTGTGCCCTGGAGGCCATCAAGGCCCCCCAGGATCCCCCACTGCAGTCCTGGAGCTCCAGGCTCTGTCACTCGGAGTGGACCCTCTAGAAGAGAGTTCCAGCCTATTGGTACCAGGGGACACAGCAGGATCCTGGCTGCTGGAGGCTCAGCCAGAGCCTGGGAGCTGGGTATGGATGGGGCTGCTCAGTGACCTGTGCCCTATGGGACCCCATTGCTGGGATGGCTGCCAGCCCTGTCACATACCCTACAGTAGCGCAGCACTCACCTAGCTCACAGTGCCTGCCCTTGAAGCCCGGGCTGCAGTCGCAATGGTAGGATTCACTCTCACTTACACAGGTGCCTCCATTCTTGCAGGGGTTTGTGGAGCAGTTCTGCCTGATGCCTGGAAAAAATATGCACTGCCATCAAGCAAAGCCGTGCACATCCATACGGTCAGCTCCTGCCAGCCATGCCCAGCCCAGACTCACTTTTGCTCCATGCCTCTCGCAGCTGCAGTGCCAAACTGCTCCGGCTGGGCTCCTCGGTGTTCTCCAGCCTCATGGGAGCCTCTGGCTCTGGGCAATGAGAGGGTCAATGTGACTTCCAGCCTGAGCCAGACCCAAAAGCAGCCCTTCTGCAACAGCAGCAGCAGCAGGCAGGGGGACCCATCCTAGCATCATGGGGCTGGCTACGCTTGGGGCAGCACTTCAGCCCTTCCCTTTTGGAACCTGGGGTATAGCAAACCAGGGGTTCGCTTGCCTCAAGCATGAGGCAGCATCTGCTGCTGGCAGTGTAGGTCAGCTCATGCTGCATCCCACCTTTCCCATCACTCAAAAGCCATCTCTGGGCTTCCCAACTTGCCAGAGGCCACCCCTCTCCTTAAGTGGGGCAGATATTTGCACATCCAGGGAGAGGTGGGCAAGTGGCTCTGCCCTGCCCTATGGCTCCCACAGCCTGCCTCATTGTAACCCTATCCTGGAGGAGTCAGCACATGGTGACAGAAGGGGGACAGAAAGGCAGCAAAGCACTTACGTGTCTTCACAGTGATGGATTTGCTTGGCAAAGTGCCGAACCTGGCACTGATCCTCCTCCTGCCATCCACCAGCTCAGTGAACCTGGGGGAGCACAGCCGTAAGGGTGCAGGCCAAGGCAGGATCCTCAAAGGCTGGAGGCAGCCTGAGTGAAGCACTTGCAGGTGGTTCATAGCACAGTGCAAGTGCTGCGGGCAGCTCATGGAGCGAGGCTGGGGTGGGCAAGGGGCACAGCCCAGCTGGAGCTAAGCTTGGCTACAGCTGGGGAAAGGGGCTGTGCTCAGTCTGCCAGTGCCTACCTGGGGGCTGGTGAGGGCTCCTCAGCTGTGTCGTGGTCTGCGAGCAAGCGGAGCTCGGGCAGGAAGGCTGGGGGCAGCCTGTTGCGCAGGACACGGGGATGGCCAGCCTGGCTCCAGCGCCTCTCCGGAGCCCCATCCTTCTGCACTGCAGACCACAAAGAGTCAGGCTTAGAGAGAGGCAGGCAGCAAGATGGGTCCCTGGGGTGCCATTTAGAGCTGTCTAAGGGAACACGATGCCACCTGGGCCACGTGCTGCTCCCTTCCCCAGCAATGGATCACTGAGATGCAATTCTGCACCCCTCCAGCAATGGGGGACCCATCCCATACCCAGGCACCTGCTTTGGGGGCAGAGACGGGCACTCACGGGTGGTGACGTAGAGGTGGATGGGCTCGCTGTGCACTTGCCCTTGCTCTGTGTTCTGCACAGCTGTCACAGACAGGCGGTAGCGCTGCATGGGCAGCAGGTCCCGCACGGTGTAGGACGCGAGCTTCCCGTTGGGCACATAGCGGCTCTTGACGCTCTGCGCAGTGGTGACGTTGATGATGTAGCCCTCCACCGCACCCGTGGGCGGCTGCTCCCACGTCATGGACACAGAGGTGGGGGTGACGCGGGAGGCTGTGAGGTTGCGGGGGGGGAGAGGCCCTGGAAAAGGAGGGAGAGAAAAGGATCAGTGTGAGTCTGACCTCGCGCCTCTCAGGGAGCTCGACCCCAGCCCAGCAAAGGCCCTGGCAGCCTGCACCACACAGCCCCACTCACTCGTCCACACGTGGAAGGGGGCTGTGGCCAGACTCTCCGAGGGGTGATCTTCTGTCCCCATGCCACTCAGCGTTGTGACATGGACAATGTACCGCTCTCCTGGCTGCAGGTCCCTGTGGAGGTGGGCAGGGGACATGAGCGGGGCAGCCCATGAGCACAGCTGGTCCCACCGCCCGCCTGCCACACTCACAGGAAGGTGTACTTGGCCACGCTGCTGTTCAGCTCCACCGTGCGGTCTTCCAGGTCCCCAGGCTGGCGGATGGAGACACGCACCCTACTGACGGTGGAGTGTTTGAGCCGGTGGAGAGCCCACTGCACCGTGATGGTGCTGGCCGTCACGTTCGTGATCTCAAAGCCTTCCACCGGACGCGGTCCTGGCCGGAGCGAGCAGAGAAGTGCGGAGGGCCACGGTCAGCAGCATCCTTCCCGCATCCCATATCTCCCATGCCCCAGCCTGCCATCTGGACCAGCCTTCCTAGAGCCACCACGGGCACATCCACAGCACCACGATGGCTCAGTGTCACCGCCCTGCGTCCCCTGAGTCAAGAGCACTCAGCCTGGTCCCCATGTTGATTGCTCCTCAGCAAGCATAGAGCTCATGGGTCCAGCTCGTAGTCATCCCCAGGCCTGGTGCTGCCTGCCCGGCCTCTAGCCTCCACCCAGCCACACACACCAGCATGGATAAGGCCCAGACCCAAGGCTAACCCAGTGGCAGAGGCTGCCTGGCTGCCCCACACCCTCAGGCCCCTGCTGCCTGCTCCCAGCCCGAGGCCACCTCTAGGCTGGTGCCACACATGGGCAGCACTGGGGTCAGCCTAACTCAGCACCAAGGGGATCCAGCCCCTGGGCCTCCCTCGCTGTACACGGAAGTTTTTCCAGGTCCAATCTCTTTCATCCTCAATTTGCTTTCAATTTATACTCCAGCCATCCACAGGCCAGGGATTACATGTGATGGAGGATGCAGCAGCATCTGCTTGTCCCACAACAAGGGTCCATGCTCAACGGAGCTGTCATCATGCTCCACTGCCCCCACCCACAGAGCAGAGGTCTCTTATGCCTGCTGAGCCAGGCTGGGCTCCAGATAGCAACACAGGGGTCATTTTCTGCTGGGCACTCCAGCCTCACCACCCAGCCTGCATTGAGGCTTTACCAGGCTGACTACAGCCAGGCCCAGACCCCAACAGCAAGTGCAGCACGATGCTGCAGCCACAGTAGCCTTAGGAGGCTTGGCTACTCTTTTCAGACCCTGCTCTCACTAGCCACAGAAGAGAGTTAAAAAACAAAACCATCTACTCCAAGCACTTTCAACCCAGGACTTCAAGGCCTGCACACCGCCTTTTTCAGCCACACCATGGCCAGCAGGTTCAGGCTGGAGCAGACCTCCAGGACACGAGAAGTTGGAGGCAGCCCTGGGTAGGGCAGCGGGCTGGGAGCAGTGCCCCAGGCACTGCAGGGCCTGTACTCACAACCTGATTCCCTTGAGGACGCTACTCACTAGTGCGCGTGGTGAGCATGACAGGCCTGCTGATATCATTCTTGTTGTTCACGTTGCGTTTGACTGAAAAGACAGAAATATTGTAGGCTCTGCCGGAGGCTAATGCCCGCAATTGGTGGGCAGAACGACTTCGGTCCACAAAATCTGTCCTGCGGTAAGAGCCGTCGAAGGATACGTACGTCACGGCGTAGCCGTCTATGAGTTGCCTGGCGGCTGCGTCCTCAGGAGGGTGCCAAGAAATCAACACACCAGTGTCCTCCACCCTTTCCACCTTTAATGAGGTTGGTGGCAGCAATTCTTCAGGGTGTGGGCAAAAGCAAAGGGGAGAGGTAATGCCATGAATCTTTAGAGAACACACCCCAGCAACGAAATGCAGATGGAGGACAGGGTCCTCTCTCTCTCTCTCTCTCTTGTGTTGCAGCTTGCAGAAGCCCTATGGCTGCCACTGGCTGGTCATGCCAGGTGCCAAGCGTCTGCTGGAGGAGCCATGGTCACCCAGCCACCCCTACAGGCCTGAGCAGAGCCAGGGCGAGCAGGCAGCCTGCATGGCAAAGCTAGGAATACAGCATCTGCCTCCAGCTACTGGACCACGTGGGAACAGAGTTAACAACCTTCCTCCAGATTAACACCCCACGGGGATCGCTTAAACCAGATTAGGGGCCTCAAGGATGCTCCAGCTCTGAAGCTGGAGGCTTTAAGCCATTTTCTTTACCTCCTCTCCCAGTGGCATCCAAAGCAAATGCAACCCCTTCTACACTGCTGGAGCCTGGAGGAACTTGTCCCCGGCATCCCCATGTGCCTCATTCTTGTGCTGCTGCTCCTCCAGCAGCCACCCAGCACCTGGTATGATCAAACTCTGCTGGCATCTGCCCTCAGCATCCACAGAGCCGGGGCTCCCCTGGCAGAGGTGAGATCCAAGCCCTGCCAGGGGGAGGAGAGCTGCAGGTCCCCGATGGCCAAGCCCCTTGCTGGTGGGTGACAAGGCAGGCACACCGCTGTTTAGCCCCTCACCACGTCCAGGTGCTGCTGCTCAGGGCCTTTACCTTTTTCGCAGCTCTTGCCTGTGTAGCTCACTTTGCAGGTGCAGCTGTGGGTGCCATTGCTGGGCATGCAGTAGCCTCGGCTCCCACACGGGCTGGAGAAGCAGGGGTCACTGGCTGCAGAATGGGAGAGAGACATTAATGGCATTTAATGCCTCAGCAGCAGCAGCCGTGCAGGGCTGCAGCACTGCCCTCCTGCATGCCTCACCTGTCTCACAGTGGTAACCAAAGAAACCCTCTGGGCACACACACAGGTAGGAACCTCCATCACCTTCACACTCCCCTCCATTTTGACAAGGGTCTGACTCACAGGCGTCCACTTCTGCAGGAGAGAGCAGGCTGGCAGTGAAGCACCCGCAGCAGGCAGTGAGTTGATGTGCTGGCAGCCAGCCCCATGCATGACCACAGCAGCAACACAAAAGTGTAGCCTAGGGCTGCCAGCCAGAGTCCACCTTCAGAATCCCCTGCTCAATGCCACGGTGGCCTCAGTGCCCTGCCTTGCCAAGCAGACAGGCACCCTGTTCTGCCCGAGCCCTCTGCTGGGGCTGTTCCCTCCCCAAGGGACAAGTGTCAGCTCTGCTGCTGGCAGACACAAGATGCAGTGAGCAGCACAGACAGCTGAATTCTCTCCAGGGCAAGGTTAAGTCTGTATCCCCAGCGGCATCTGAGACTGAGTGCCAACCTCGTGACAGACACCCAGCACCTGCCTTGGCACAGGTGCTGGCCGTGTCCCTGAGCCCAAGTGACAGCCCCTGCCCAGCAGGGTCCCTACCTTCTTCACACTGGGTCCCCACGAAGCCCTCGGGACAGGAGCAGGCAAAAGAGCTCAGGAGGTCCCTGCAGGTGCCACCGTTCTTACAGGGCTCTGATTGGCACTCATCAACTTCTGCAGGGAGGAGACATGCTCAGAGCAGAGCCAGGGCTGGCAGGCAGGACAAAAAGCTTGGGGAGATGCAGTTTCTCCTCCCCATATCATTCAGAGCCCAGCAAACACTGATGTGACAAGCAGGGGGGTGTTGGAGGCACATGAAAGCCATTCAGGGGATTCAGACCCAGCACCCTCGGAATCACAGCTCCATCAACGCCAGATTGGCATGGATGGACAAGCATCACGTGCACCCTCCCCATGGGGGCTGGGGGCTCCTCTGAGCCACAAGTGGGCAGGAGATGGAGGCACACAGGCAGCCCCCTCTCCCAGTTGCATGACTGTAGCTGTACTGACAGCCACCCGTAGGGACTCCCTCCTCTGCTCCCCATGTGAGCTCTGTGCATTCTCTTACCCAACTCACAGTGGAGGCCCGTGTATCCTGGCTCGCACACGCACAGGAACTCAGCGATGCGGTCTTTGCATTGGCCGCCGTTCAGGCAGGGCTGAGATCGGCACTCGTCAATCTCTGCAAGAGTTTGGGCAGGGGGCAGATAAGGTGAGCACCAGGGTCCCATGGACACAGGCAGAAGCAACACAGCCCCAAGGCAGGGCCATGGCTCAGCCACTTCCTGACACTGCCTACCGTCACATTCAGGAGGGTCGCTCCAGACGCCCTGCGAGCGGCAGACGCGGGGGCTGTTGTGCTGGCTGAGGACGTAGCCCAGCTCACAGTGGTATTTGGCCAGTGAGCCCACCGTGGTGGAGTTGTAGGAGGCCTGGGCATGCTTCACAGCGCTGGGCATGCCGCAGTCAATCTCTGCAGAGAGATGGGGAGTCAGTGTGGCTCAGGCACCTGGGGCAGGGCTGTGGCAGCACAGGACCCTCACCTGTCCCGCAGCGCTTCCCTGTGTAGCCCATGGGGCACGTGCACACAAAGTCCCCGCCGAGGTCCTCGCAGGTCGCACCATTCTCACAGGGACTCATGAAGCAGGGAGATGGCACTGGGAAGGGCAGAAGGCACCGGTGTGGAACCAGCAGGGTGCAGAGCAGCTGCCACTCCACCCCCAGCTGTGTCCCTAAAGTGGTTTGGACAGCAGGGAAGAACATTCAGCAGCACTCTCACATACCGATCTCGCAGTGCCGTCCAGCGTAGCCCGGGGCGCAGTCACACTTGTACTTGCCAATATAGTGGAAGCAGGTGCCCCCATTCTGGCAGGGCCCTGAGGCACAGGGGTCCGGTTTACCTGTGGGCAGTGGAAGCTGAGTCTGGAGCAGGACACACGCAGCCCACCTCCCCTCGCCATACCAGGGCTGTACCTATCTCACAGTGGCGGCCGGTGAAGCGGTATGGGCAGGAGCAGTGGTACTCGCCATCAGCCTCCTTGCATGTGCCCCCATTGCGGCACGGTGCCGTGCTGCAGAGCCGTGGCCGGGCTGCAGGAGAGGAACACGAGATGCCCACCGGCTCTCCAGCAAGGCCCATGCCCCACGAGCCAGGCCCTGTTCTCTCTGGCACGTACCTCTCTCGCAGTGCTTGCCCAGGAAGCCTGAGGGACACTCACAGGTGTAGGAGTCATCCTGAGTCTCGCAGGAGCCCCCGTTCAGGCAGGGCTCAGAGTCACAGGGGGATGGCACCGCTGCAAAGCCAAATTAAAACCTCAGAGCTACAGACCCTGAACACACCCGGTCCGTGTCCCTCCCTGCACCGTCCCCATATTCCAGCCAAGGGCACTCACTGTGGTTGCTGCCGTAGTCGGTGTGGCACACGCACAGGTAGCTCCCACCATACTCCATGCAGTAGCCACCATCTGGACACTGCGTGTTCACATTGCACGGCGTGGTGGTCACTTCTGCAAACACACAGCAAGAACCTTCATCAGCTGCAGTGCAGCACCTTCCAGCCAGAAGCAGACCCCAGAGCTTTGCAGGGCTTAATGAGATTGGAGGGACTATGGCCCCCCCACACTCCTCTCTCTGAAGGCCGTAAGGATGGTAATGGTATTTTGGGATGCAGGAGGGAGCTACAGCATGCTCAGCTAGAGCTTCCATCTCCAGGCCATGCCCAGGGCTTTGCAAAGGCACACCACAAAGCACAGCAAGAGTGACATCTCCTCACTACAAAGAGCATATCTCCAGGCCTTAGCTAGGCTGCTGTGCTAAGTTTGGACACAGGGTGGATCCTTCACATTGGAGCCAGGCTGGTGTTAGGTGTCCAGAAGAGGGAGCAAACACAAAAAAATTCGAGCAGCATGTAAGAAGCCATCACCTACCAAATTCACAGAGCAGGCCAAAATACCCTGGCAGGCACTGGCAGACGGTGACATTCCCCTCCAGGCAGCTGCCCCCATTGCGACACTCACAGCCCTCAGTTAGCTCTGCAAGAGATGGAGGGAGTTCCCTTTGTATTATGGTGCCAGAACGGCCTAACTGGGGCAGTTCAGGACCCATAGCCAAAAGCCCCAGGGCACAGAGCTCAGTCCTGGAGCCCTGAACAAACTCTGCATGGGCAGCTTCTCCCTGGGATTGCACAAGCAATCCCTTGCCTCCCCAGCAAGGTGGCACCCCAATGGAGACTCTGGGTACTCACTGTCATGGCAGTCCTGCCCAGCATAGCCTTCTGGGCAGTCACAGGCATAGCCTTGCTCCAGCTCCAGGCAGCTGCCCCCGTTCTGGCAGGGGTTGGAGAGGCAGGCGCTGGGCACACGGGGGCCACCTGCAGGGAGGGAGATGCTGCTGGGGATGTCCTGGGAAGGGACACAAGAGGTGCCCTTTCCACACATCCCAGTGCCACCGTGACATCCCCGCACTCACCGTATTGGCAGTTGTTGCCATAATAGCCCGGGGAGCACGTGCAGATGTAGCGTCCCGGGCGGATGTAGTTGCATGTCTGCCGGTTCCTGCAGCTCCGGTCCTCGCAGGAGGAGGGGTCTGGAGGGGAGGACGCGATGAGCCCAAGAGGGGGGCAGCGGGAACTGCCGCTGGCTGCCCCGGGCATGCAGGCACCAGGCACCTGTCTCACAGCGCTGTCCCACGAAGGGCTCCAGGCACACACACGTGTAGTTATCAACCAGGTCAACACAGTGCCCTCCGTTCAGGCAGGGGCTGGATTCACACTCGTTCACGTCTGTAACACAGGGTAGGGAGGGCTGGTTGGACACACACAACACCACAGACTTACAGCTTCAGGGACCAAGGAATAAGGCTGGGCTGGGACAAAGGGGAGGGAATGCAGCTTGACAAAGTGGGACACAACTCCATCCCTGCCAGATGGGCTCCTGCTGCTGATCAGTGCCCACCTGTCTCGCAGTCTCCTCCTGCATACCCCGGCTGGCACGTGCACACCGCTGTCCCATTTACCACCTGGCACGTCCCACCGTTCTGGCACACCTTGGTCTCACACGGTGACTCTTCTGCAAAGAAGCAAAGGACAGCAAAGAGAAGGGGGTGGATCAATCCACACGCAGGACCAGCACACCGTGTCCTCTGCCGCTGCCAAGGCAGTACTGGGCAAGGACAGCTCAGAATGCTTCCATCCAGCTTTGCTTTCTGGGTACGGGATCCCTCCCCCAAAGGAAACTCCCCGCTCTCCCTCCCTGCCGGCACGAAGGCTCACACAGAGCCCAGCGCCAGCGCGGGGCGAGCCGGCACCGCCAGCAGAGCCTGCCCCGTTGCTCTGCTCCGTGGAAACCTGGCTCCAGTGCGAGCCCCTTGGCCATCAGCCCTCACTGCTGTCCCCACGCCCAGAGGAGAGGTGTTGTGAGCAGATGCCTTTTTCCCCCCGGCGGATGTTGCTGCCTGCATTAGCAGTGACTCATCCGGAGGCGAGCCGGGGCTCGGGAGCCTAGGAGCGAGCCCAGGTGCTCCCAGGGGCTCAGGACTCGAGTGCCACTTGTAAAAGCCCCCCATGGAGCAGGGCTCCCCCAAGACCCCTGCTCAGGCACCAAGCACCGGCGCTTTCCAGCGCAGAGAAAGCAGCGGGCACGATGCTCACAGCCATGCTGGGACAAGCACTCCTGGGAGCAGGCTGCCAGCGGAGGAAGCGCTCGCTGCCAGAGCAAAGTTTCCTTTGCTTTCAGCAAGTTGTGATCCAAGACCGCGGTGCTCGGCGCCCAGCACGGCTCCCGCTGGAAGCCGCTCGTCCCCGGGGCACAGCGGGAGCTGCTGTACAAAGCCTGACTGCCCGGAGCTGCTGTGCCTCCAGCGGGTGACCACAAGGCAAGCAGACCCTTCCCCAGCACTGCTCACAGTCTAACAGGGGCTTCCCACTAAACACAGCTGGGGAGGCTGCAGGAGAGCAGCTGCCTGTCATTGGCTCCTCTACGCTCTCAGAAAACAACTGAGATCTTCCCAGCCTGCCCACATGAACTCTGCACATCCCGTAGGCACGGTGCAAGGGCACATGGGGTGTCTGAGAGCCCCAGAGCCCCACTGCATCTCCATCCCTGCCTGGGGATATCGGTGGTTCTCTGAACACTGTGGACATGGCTCAGAACCAGGAGGACTGCCCAAAACTGGGGCAGTAGGATGGGGCAGTAGGATGCTTCACAGCAACTCTGACACCTGTGAGCTGGCTCTGCCGACCTGGTGGCACAGCCCCCAATGCTCCTCCATCCCTAGGCACCCCACTCCAAAGGCAACATACCCATGCACATGCATCCCCTTCCCACACAGGGCAGCTAAACGCAATGCTCTGCTCCAACTGCCTGCAGGGAGGAGCCAATACATCTCAGAACAGATCTGGGATGCCCAGCAGGCACGATGGGTGCCAATCACTCTCCAAGCAGCAGAGCCCACTCTAATGGCCAAATCTCAGCGCGACACTCACCGATCTCACAGCTGGCACCTCTGAAGCCTGGTGGGCACTGGCAGCTGAAGCTGTTGACGCTGTTGATGCAGGTGGCTCCATTCTGGCACGGGTGAGACAGACACTCATCCACGTCTGAAAGAGCACGGGGAGAACAGGGGCTCAGGGCAGGCAAGGAGGCAGCAGGGAGGCTGGAGGCACAGGAAGGCTGCTCACCAACATGGCACCTTTTCCCTGTGAAGCCCGCCAGGCAGGAGCAGGTGTAGGAGGGGTTCCCAGTGATGCAGTCCTCGATGCACTTCCCCCCGTTCAGGCAGGGCCGCAGTGTCAGGCACACGGAGGCTGCGGAGACACGCACGCCCTCCGCTCACAGCCCGCTCCGGCTGGGCTGACACGCTGCATTCCAGCCACGCAACCGCCGGGGTCCGTCCCAACATCCATCCAGCCCCGCCGTCCGTGCATGGGGCTGGATACGGTCACCCGGCTCTCCAGGGAGCTTGGGGAGCCCGCACTTGGGGGCTGTGTGCCCCACAGATGGGCTCGCTGCTCACAGGCAGGGTGAAGGTTTTATTCTTGCTTCAGGAGTGGGGAGGCAGGGCCAGAGCCCTACTGGGCAGGGACAAACAGTGAGTGTTATCCAGTCAGCCCTTGCCTATGGCCCGGGGCAGAGGGGAAGAGGGATGGATGGGAGAACCTGTCCAAAGCAAACCCACAGGTCATATGAAACACGCGTAGATTAGCGGGTAAGAAAACAAAGCCAGGGTGGGGCAGGGACAAGGAACAGGAGGCCAATGGCTCTGTGGAAGTTGCGCTGGGATGGCTGGGCACAGCCCCTGTGCTGCCTTGAGGCCCCACAGGACAGATGAGCTGCCCTAAGGGTGACAGCCCAGCCCCACAGCGGTGCCAGGGCCCCTCACATTTCCCCTCACCTCCTCCCCAGTACCCCACAGCCTGTATTGGTCTCAGGAGCTTTCCTCCCCATTGGCGTTTTCCATCCCAGCACAAGCGGGTAGATCCCAACCAGACTGGGGATCCCCAGGCACAGAGCCCAGCAGCCACACTTCCTGCAGCCATGCAGGGGGCTGGTGGCTCCAACAATGGTGTGCCCATTGCTGCACCCCCTCCCTCCCCCCCCCAAGCCCCTCGAGCTGTCTGCTCCACCCGTGGGTCACTGCTCTCTCCCCTCGGGGGGTGGGAGGTGAGGGTGGGGATTGAGGCAGGGAAAGATAGGGCTGGAGAACAGTTTGGGGTCGGGTTGGGAGTTAAATAAACCTAACTGCTGTCCTCTTACTTGTATTGCTGCAGCCCCCCACTTGCACCTGGGCATCATCGATTCTGAACACCCAGCGCCCGGGGATACCCACATTTGTCGTCATCTCCACGTCAGCGATGTCGTCAGTGCGGGATCCGGGAATGTTGAAGTAGCGCTTTCCATCACCGGCGTTAAAACCTGCCTGGAAGGACAAGGGCAGAAAGCAAAGAGCCATCAATACCACAAAACAGCATCCGAGGGGCTACGGCATGAGGGGGTGCTCTGCTGGACCACACGCCGTTGCTACCACGCGGGTTCTTTCTGCATCCCTGCAGTGATGGATCATTCCCTGGGATGACTGCTTTTCCCTGTGCTGAGGAGCACAGGCTCACTGTGCTCTGTTTACATCCGTAAAACCCACCCTGCTCCTGAATTTGGGGATTCAAAACGTGTCTCTTTCCTCTACACCTGCGATTTCCTGCAGGCGGGCAGGCAAGGAGCCAAGGACAGATCAACTGGTGGTAAATTCACACATCCGAATGGGGACTGGGTTGCATTTTTTTTTCCCCTCTTAAACACAACAACGCACACAAGGATGAAATAAAAATACAAGCGAAAGCTGTGCTGGCCGCAGCAGCTGACGGGCTGCTCTTAAAGTCTGAGGTTAGGAAGGAAAAGGAACTAAGAGGCAGCAGCCAAGATAAAGAACCGTGGTTTCGTTATAACAAAGTCCCCTATATGGTCTCAGCTTTGGGAATGAGAGCACACACGGATATTTAAGAACTTTAAAAAAGCAGGGGGAGGGAGGGAGCCACCACCAAAAATCCACAGGCCACACCACGCTGCCAGAGCGGCTCTAGGGAATGCAAAGAGCACTGAGTGCACTGGGCTCAGACACTGCCTGGGGGAGCTGCTTACCTGAGCTGCGATGCCGCCAAGCCCAGCAAAGTCCCCCCCACTGCTGGCGTGCATACCCGTGGTCCAGGTGATGGACTCATAGTTGAAGATGGTGAAGGAGAGCTTGCCGTCCGTGATGAGGACGATCTGGAAAGTGTTTACCTGCGGGACGGAGGAGAGAAGGCAGTGAGGGAGCACAGTCACAGAGTGAGCGGGTCAAAAAATTACAGCGTGCAGCAGTAGGGGCTTCCTTCAGCACTGACTCCTCTCCCAGAAAAGATGGCCATGAGCCCCCAGCCCGCGGGAGCAGCAGCACCAGAGCTCAGCTCACTGTACAGAGCAGCACTTTTGTGCCAAACGGCCTCAGCCCATGACAAGCCAAGACTAAGGAACCCCAGTGCCTCACACTGATACTCTTTCAGAGACAAATTCCTATTCCCAGCAGTGCTGCAGGGGAGGACAGCGAGTGGCACAGCCCTACAGTATGGTGGAGCAGCCAGCCCAGGGAGCAAGAAGTGGCCAGCATGCAGCTGCTGGGGCTCTAATGGGAAACAGGAGGTTCTCCAGGTTCTCCAAGTGCAGTGAATACCGCACTCCTGAATGGGAAATCAAACTTATTCTGGTATGAAAACCTGCCTCTGGATCCCTGAAGCTTAGAAGAAAGCTGCAGGATGGCGGTCAGGCTCACAGCAAAGAGGAACAAAGCCTCAGAGCCAAGCCTACCACCAGCACAGGGGCTCAGAGCTCCAGGCACAAACCCAGGCTCCTCAGCACAGTCAGAGGGGAACCTGCTGAAGACACCAAAGCTCTGTTTCCTTCATTGTTACTCTTAAAAAGAACCCACCCCTAAGCAAATTGCTCCCTCCCACATCAGAGAATGCCAAGCACTGCCCACTCCCATGGGTGCCCCCAACCACTCACCGGAGAAAACGAGCTTCCCCCGAAGAAAGTGACTCGGTACCAGGTAGCGATGAACACCCACTGAGCGGAGAAGTCGGGGAACTCGGGGAAGTACTGCGCGATGTCTTTGGTCGCCCGCTCCAGGATGGCCCGGTCCTGGCTCTCCCGGTAATACACATCACCAGCCCGTCGGTTGTCCACGTCCGCCCAGAAAGCCGCCACCACACGCCGGTCCTTGGAGATCGGGAAGGCCACCGGTGTGAACTGGGAGACCTCCTTCAGGAAGGAGATGATCCCGTTGTTGTTCACCTGCAGACAAGGGGGGAACAGCAGGCAAGGATGATGCCGGCCCTGAGCTGCGCCCACGGGGCCATCCCCGCTGCCCTCTCAGCCCCAGCCGTGCTGAATTCTTGTTTTAAAGGCACTTTTTGCTTCGCCTGTTCCCCCCGCAGCCTCCTTCCACAAATATTTGAGCGTTTCCCCTTCCTGCCCTTTGAAGCACGGGCGGCCAGGCCGGGAAAGTGGCCTCACCCCCCGACCTCCACCAAACAAACCCAGCCCTGTTCTCCTGCCAGAGCACTGCCAGGCCCAGCAGGATGCCTGCATGAGCACCGGCCTGTGCTGGGGGCACACAGAGCAGTGGTCCATGATGGTTAATGAGAGGCACCCAGCACAGTCGGCCCACTGAGGCCTACCAGGCACAGGCAGGCAGCACGGGGTGCCCACTCTCATGGGCCCTATGTTCCTAGTGCTGATTAACTCTGTTAATTAGTGGCTGGGGAGGTGTGGGCACACAGGTGTGACAGTTCCAGGGGGGCTGCTTCACCCTGCAGCCCTTTGCATTGGCTGCGGCCATTTGTAGGGTCCCAAGAGCCACAGGCAGCGGCACAGGGCAGGCCCCGCTGTGACTGAGGGAAACGCCATTCCCTTTCAGAAAACCCTCTGTAACCTCACAGTGTCCGCAGAGGAACATTCTTCCCCTTATTAAAGCAAGATGGGAGAGAATCAGTGCCAAGAAAGGGGTTTTTTGTTTGTTTTACAGAGGAAAGGGCAGGCCCGGAGGGACCCCCAGGGTCAAGCCCTGCACTTTGGGCCTCGTGCTCTGGCCACAGCTTGTGTGTGGCTCCCTGGGGACATGAGGTGACAGCCACCCCTACAGGGCCACCCCCCTCAAGGCAGACACCGAAGCCATCTGGCCCTGAGGACAGTGCATCTTTTCATCCCAGAGCAATCCCTGTGCCAAAGACACACGAGGTTGAACCAGCGAGGTCCAAGCAATGCGTGCCTGCAGCTGAGACAACGGATCAGAGCATCCCAGCAGGAATGGGCACAAATCGTGGTGTGCCCCATCAATCTGCTCTGAATTGTTGGTCAACTTGGGCCAAAAGAGAGAAATGGGATGAGCCCACTGAGACACCAACTGTCCAAAAGCACAGGGAGCATGACCGCCAGGTAATCCACACCTGCCCATCTTCTCCTGCTCCTCCAACCCAACAGAGCTGGGTTTCTCCAGCCCAACTGCCCATAGGACACCTTGCATGCCAGCTGCTCCAAACGGAGCCGTGCACAGCAGGGTCCCAAGCAGGATCAGGCTGCCAGCTGTGTGTCTGCCCATGGCACAGACATACAGGCTGGGCTCCAGAGGGGAAAGTATGGGACAGGTCGCAGCAAGCCCCTGTGCCGTGCCCATCCCTTCCTGCATGTTGGGCAACACCCAGCCAAGCCCAGCAGCCTGCACAACCCTCCTCTCGCTGTGCCAGGTCCCTGCAATCTGTGCAGAGCACTCCCAGATCCCAGCTCGCTCAGAGGCCATCAGACCACCCCTCACTGCTTCGATGATGCTTTGAGAGGAAGCATCAGCAGTCAAGGGTTCATCCCAGCACACTGCTGGGTCAGCCCAAGATAAGCACAACGATTGCTCCTTCCCAAGACCTCAGCTTCAAGGCTTGGCACCAAAGCGTGACTGTGGTCAGGCTATCTGCCTGCTGCCTCCCTGAGCGACCAGCGTGATCGTGGTGCATTCAGTGTCAGCAGAAATGAAGGCTTTCTGGAGGCTGGCCAGCATGGAGAGAGGGACGGGGACACGGACATGCTTCCACTGCTGGGTGCTGCCGATGGGAGCCCATCCCAGAGCAAGACAGAACGCTCCTTAGAGCTGATGGCCGCTGCATGGGACACGGCCGCACACCAGCATCCCCGGGTGGGAACGGCACGGAAAGCAGAAGGTCGTACAGCCCTCGGAGGAAAGGCAATTTTAGAACGCTCAGCAGATGCCAGTGCGTCCTGTCAGCCCCATTAATGACTCGCACATGGAGAGCGGCAGGCACGTCCCACATCTGCCGCTCAGCTCCCGGCCCGAGACCCCACAACATCTGCTCCATGCCCGGCCCCACCGGCACCGCCCGGCCCTGCGGCCGCCTCCGCTCGCTCCCTAAAGGCTGAGCTTCGCTGTTTGCCCTCGGTATCGCTCCGGATTCAACAGGGCTCACGCAGCCACCCGTCTGAGAGCTGCAACGGGAGCGTTAAAGCAAGAGAAAGGAAGGCAGGAAGGTGAGAGAAGAGGCTCGGAGGGACAGAATTGCGGCCGGCAGCCTCGGACCGCGGCACGGCCCCGCCTGCCCCGCTCCCCCCTGGGCGGGCCCCCACTCACGTAGAGCCCGGTGTGCCCCGCTCCGAAGAAGGGGAACGGCACGGAGAGGGGCCGCAGCTCGGAGCCGCCGTCGTCCTGTTTCAGCGTGGCGGCATCGCCCTGCGCCGGCCCGAACGGGTAGAAATCCGCCAGCGGCACCACGCCGCCCGCCCGCAGCCACTCGCCCAGCAGCGCCGCCAGCGCCACCCAGCACGACAGGCCCCGCATGGCCGCGCCCGTCGCACTCCGGACCGAGTCTCGCTCACGCCGGTACCGGCAGCAGCGACATGGCGGAGCAGAACGGATCTGAACGGAGCCCTGAACGGAGCCGTGCCCGGACCGTGCCCGCAGCTCCCCGCTCTGCGCTGCCCGCGGGGAAACTCGCTCGGCGCGCCCCTCGGGGGGCGCATTTGCATAGCCCGGGCTCAGCTGACCAATAGGAGAGCCGATCGCGTGGCGGGAGTGGCTATGCAAATGAAGGAGGCGTGGCCGTGGGGTCCCCACGCGCGGGGTGTTCGCGCGGCCCCGGTTGGCGGCTGCTGCCATGAGCGGGGCCCGACAGCGGGGGGGGGGGGGGGGAAACAAACGCCGGGATTTGCCTTTTTTTTTTTTCCCCTTTTTATTTTTTTTTTTCAGGTGCTAAAAATATTATCAGGAAATTCTTTCCAGGAATGCCATGTTTGAAGTTCCGCTGCTCGGCTCAAGGGCCTCTTTGTCTCCTCGGAAAGAGAAAAAAAAGAAAGAAAGAAAGAAAAAAGAAAAATCAGGCTAATTAAAAAAAAAAAAAAGAAAGTAGCCAACCCAAAGCAAGCCCGAAACAACGCGGTTATTATCCGGAGGGTGTGCTGGGAAACGCTGCGGGGAGCCGGGGTGCCACAGGGGGATGCCGTGGGCTGCAGGTGGCCCTGGGGGCGTGAGAAACAGTGTGGGGGGTGTTGGGATATGGGGTGGGATGGGGGGCTGCGCTCTGTGCCCCCACGGTGCGAGCGCTGCGGTGAGGCCGTGCTGTGCGCTGAGCGCCGGCCAAGGACCGCGTTATGTAAGGGCTGAAGGGCTGCACTCACAGCGTGGGTGCCGTCAATGCAGAGAGAAGGGTCCCCAAAGGGAGGGACACGCGGCGTGGGGAGCAGCCCCCTCCAGCAGGAATCAGCTCACAGCGCAATGAGCGGCACCCCCAGCACAGTGCAACCCCCAGTGCTGTGTCCGTGGCCCCAAAGGCAGCGCTACGCAATGCACTGAGCACACGGAGCTCAGAGAGAGCAACGAGGCAGGCCTGGCCCTTTAAAAATCTCCTGGAAGGCAGCGTTGAAAGGAAAAGAGAGGGGAAGGGAAAAAAAAAAGAAAGAAAGAAAAAAAAAAAAGGCGAAATCCAAAATAAATAAACGGCCACATCCGGATTTCCCCCCTGAGACACTAATAAAGGGTTTATGAGTTTGATACGAATTACCCTCCCTGGCCACTCGCAGCTGATCTTCTGGAAGGCATTAAGGCTGTGCTCCTCTCACCATCCCACAGGACACAGTGATGTGGGGGTACACTGCAGCCCCCGGCCCCGCTGCCGCCCCACACCCACATGCTGGCCCTGCTCCTGCCTGCACATGGGTCACATCCACCCTCGGGGTTGTGGGTACAGGCTGACCCCACACCCCGATGGTGCGACCCCTTTTAGCCAGAGCACCCCATGTACCCACTAGAGCATCCCTGCATGGCACATCTCTTGGGGAGGGGGGTTCCCATCCTGCAGCATGGATGGGTTTGGGGATGTAGTGATGGCCTCGTCGTGCTGTCGGAATTTGGGACACTAAATTGAAAGCAGGAACCAAGGCAGGAAAACAGCTGTTGGCCACAGCCCGGAGCCATTTCCTCTGGGTCAGAAGATGGACCCAGTGTGAAGCCGGGCTCAGCGCTGGGGAGGAGAGCAGGGAAAAGAGCCCTTTCCCTCAGCATCTGCCTGCACTCTTGGTGCTGCCTTTCCAAAGTGCCTCTTTCCCTCGCCTGTAGTGGCTGCGGTGATGCATTCAGAGCTCTCCTCTCCTTTGTCAGCCCTCAGTATGGGGCCAGGAGCCTCCATGCCCACCCCAGGTTTGCTGAGAGCCATAGGGCTCAATGTGGCTGTGCACCAGGCTGGGAACCGGAGCAGGTCCTGGGGTCACCTTCTGCTCGGGGTCTGACAGAGCCACATTCCCGTGCACAGAGCAGAGCGGCTCCACTGAACATCACCGTGAGCCATTTCCTTCTGCTCGCTGCCATCCTGCAGGTCACCAAGTGGCCACCAGCCATCAGTGCTCATCCAGCCCACGGTGACCGGGTGCCCCTGGGCCCCATGGTGGCACAGTGGCTCTGTTGTGCCCGGCTGTGCAGAACAGCACTCACGGTGCGGGAGCACGGGATGTGTGTTGCAGTAACCTCGCTATTCTTGGCCCCCCTCCAGCCACTTCCCACCACACGCATTCATGTGCATGATTAGCGTTCTTGCATTCTTTGAATGCGGGCCAGATAATGAGTTCAAAACTTCATTAAAACATAATCTCTTCCTCGCCTCCCCCCCCTGCCCCCTTTCCCATGCACACGCACACACGTGTGCACACACACGCATCCCAGGGCCACCTGGAGGGCCCCCTACCCCCCCGCCTAGGGACAGGGCTTGCAGGGACCGCCAGTGTCACACATGTGTTGGGGATCAGCGGGGACACTCTCTGGACTTGGCCTAATTAGCTGTAGCAGAGGGGGAGAGCGAAATCCAAACCATGTGCTTGAATTTAATACGAGTGCTTTCGTGCTGACCCGCTGGCCCCTCCACCCAAACGCACCAGGGCTCAGCAGGCTCTGCATCTTTAACAGCTCCCCGGGTCTCCCTGAAAGCCCCACAGCACGTGGAGCAGCTCCGGACCTGGGCTGGGTTTTCTCTCCATTCCCAGGGTCCTACAGGGAAGGAAACAAGGCCTGCAGCTGGAGGCACTGGGGGCTCTGCTAGGTGCAGGGTTTGCTTGTGGTGCTGCCCCTGGACACGCTCCATCCCCCTGCCCCAGGAGTGGGGTCACTAAGGAGAGAAGGACGGTGGGGTTCAGGCTGCGGGCACCTCCAAAAAGGAGGTGGGAGCAGGGCAGGGGATGAATGTCATCTCCCAAGCCGTGCTGGTGCAGGACCCAGGGCTGAAGGTGGGACCAGATTCAAAGCAGTTAAAGACAGTGGGAGGGGGGCAACCGCTGAGCTGTGGCTTTCCTTTGTGCAAGCAAACCTCTCCACTGCAGTCCCCAAACCAGCAGCGTCCTGACAACTTGTAGAATCATCACATCCCTGAGGTTGGCAAAGACTGCTAAAATCATCTCATCCAGCCGCCTACCCATCCCTGCCATACCCACTCATGAGGCTGGAAAAGAGCTCTAAGATCACCAAATCCAACCATTGATGGTGATGGTAATGCCCCCACCGTGCCCACCAAGGACACAGCCAAGGAAGATACTTGTCCTGCAGACCCACACGGTGACCCTTTCCCACGCAGTGACGCAGGGATGCACTCACCCAGCACCCGCATCCCGCAGCCCTCAAACACCTCCAGCATCACGTTGTGGTGATGTGGTGTTCCCCATAGGGCCAAAAGCCCTTCGGATGTGCTGGTGCTTCAATTACTTGACACAGCGTGTTTTTTAAATTACTCTTGTGTAAATATTTATGCATTTTTACAAGAACCACGTTGGGAGCAACAGGACACGGCCCAGGAAGGACCGAAGGGGAGCGGGACGGGTGCTGGACGGCCCCTGCCCTGCATCCATCCCCTGATCCCAAGGGTATGGAAAAGTGCTGATGCTGCCCAGAGCCACCCCCGGCGGCCCCGGCCCGCTCCCCGGGGCTGTGTTTTTGGGAAGGCCGAGGGTAAGCTCCCCCCCTCCCTTCCCCCACCCGCAGATGGGATCCACAACGAGCCTGGCGTTTTCCGCCGAGCTCAGCAGAAACGAGCCCAGGAGGTCAGTGACCAGAGAAAGGGATGATCCATCATTAAATAAATTGTTTTCATTTCCCAGGATAAAGGGGAGGAAGGGGAGGGGGGGGGGGAGGTTGGGACTGAAAATAAAATGAGTGAAAAGCAGGAAAACCCCCCCTGCGCTCCCTGCACGAACAGCCTCGTTCCCTCCCGCTCAGCAGCCCCACGCTCTCGCAGGGCTTTTACAGCCAATCCCTTAATGTGATTATAATAATTATTTCTTTACTAGCATTTTTTTTTTTTTTTTTTTTTTATAAACAGCCTCTTTTGAAATTGCACCGGGGGAGCCAAGACTCCAGCTGAGCCCTGGCCCGCAGGAAGGAGCCGGGGCCGGGGGAGCGTGTGAATGTGCGCGTGTGCGTGCGAGCCAGCACGTGTGCGAGAGCGCGGGTGTGCACTGGTGCCCATGTGGTGCTGAGCGGTGCCCGTGCCCAATGTGTGTGCACGGCCCGGGGGTGTCAGCGAGGGCACGAAGCACAGCGGCCACTCACATGTCGGTGCACACACGAGGACACACGTGCTGGGGAACTGCCCCACTCCTGAGCCTTCCTCAGGCTGTGACCCCCCAGCTCCCCATGATAAACATGCTGGTGTTGGCGCCGCTAGGATTTCCCCCTGTTCCTCTGCCCCTGATTCGTGCTGTCCCCCCGCTCCTCGCTTTGCCCCCCACCCACCGAGCCCAGCCCAGAGCCCCATCGAGCCCCCCCAACCCCTGCTCTGTGTGGTCCCCCCCCCAGCCCCAGGGCTGGGCTTTGAAATCTGTTGAAAGGAGACCATTTTTGCCAAAATAAACAGCCTGTCATGTTAAATTACTCTCCCTTCCTCTCGAAGTCCCCTGGTTCCCTCTCCCCCCACCCCGATCCCGGCCTTTCTGCTAGGGGCCGTCCTGCTCCAGGCTGACTCCTGCTTCCCTGGGGCACGAGGGAGGCAGCCGGGGCAGCTGGGAGCCGCTTGGCCTCTGCATGGCCTCCATCCTTGCTGCAGAAGCACAGCAGGAGGCTGAGGGCTGATGGTGGGCCCCCCGGCCCCACGCTGCAGCAGCGAGTGATGCAGAACTGCTGGGTTCAGGCTGCGGGGCAGGGCAAGGCAAACCCTCCACGTCCCAACCTCCTCATCCTCTGCCAGCACCTCGCTCAGGTCCCCCAGAATTCACATCCACCTCATTCCCTTCATGGTGGAACTCCATGTCACCACCCCAGGAGCGCAGAGCAGCGCAGGGGCAGCTGGGGAGGTGCTGAGCTGCTGCAGGGTGCTGCAGCCGGGAGGTGCCGTGCCAGCCATCCCCACGCTGCTGAGTTTTTTCCTCTCTCTTGCTTGCCCTCCCTCCCTCTTTCTTTCTTTCTTTTTTTTTTTTATATTTTTTTTTTTCTTTCTCCCGTTTCTAATGGAGTGAAAATTCGTAGAACCATAAAATGCAGAGATGGAAAACGACCTATTACCTCATCCAGCCCAGCCCCTCTGCCAGCACTGAGCCGTTCCCTGTGAGCGTCCCGGGTGACTCGTCTAGACCAAGCACGCACCGCTCCAATGGCCATTCCAGCGCTTCCCCGAGGAGATTATTCCATGCTCTAACTGACCTTATGCTTAGGAAATTTTTCCTGATGCCTCAACTCAAGTGTTTCTGTGCTAAGCTGGAGCCCTACTGCTTGCTCTGCCCTAGCACCCATCCCTCTGTCTGCAGCAGGAGGCTGTGCCCCTCACCTACAGGTCTGGAGCGGCCCTGGAAGGATTTCTGTCTATCTGCTGCTTCATTGCTCCTGGGTCGAGTGCTTGAGGTCTTCCTTAGATGCAGGCCCACAACCATGTCCTGTGAGGAGGAAATGGGATGTGGGCTGGTGCTTCATTTTGGTGGCTACCCAAAGTCCCTGTGTGCTCCTTTTGGGGAGCCTGGCAGGAGGCTGTAGGCAGGGAGGGTCACAACAGGGATTCAAGGGAGGCATTTTTTGATGCAGTTGCATTTGGTTCCCAAACAACCTTTGATGTCAATGATTTGCAGACTTGTTCTGGCTGCAGTTCCTCGCTCTGTTTGTGTTGGGGGTGTCCTTCCTGTGCTCACCCCGCTTTGGGTCGCCTCTTGAGTGCTGACCCTCTGCATCCCTGTTGCTCCCAGGCATGCACTGCGGGCTGGAATAACAGCCAACCCACTCCCCATCTGCAATCATTCCCGAGGGCTTTCCAGGCAGATTGCAGCAGATGCTGCAGCGCAAGAACTCCTGCTCCTTCTGTACATCTCCATCTCGCCCCTGGGCAGCCCCAGCTGCAGCCATCCTCTTTGGCAGCCCATGGATTCATGGACCCTATCAGCCCTCTCTGCTGCATGCCCCAGCCTAGGAAAGCCTCTTGTAAAGGATCCTGAGGCACTTCATGAACGTGGAGGATCTGGGCTCACTTTATAGAATCACAAGATGGTAGGGTTGGAAGGGACCTCACAGCCCACTCCGTTCCAACCCCTGCTGTGAGCTGGGTGCCCCCCACCGGGTCAGGCTCCCAGGGCCCCATCCAGCCTGGCCCTGAGCACCTCCAGGGATGGGGCAGCCACGCTTCACTGGGTGCAGTCTCACCAGAGCCGAGTACAAGCAATGGTCATATCAAGACACACGATGCCAAGCGCGCTGCAGTGCAGCAGAGGTGATGACGGCGCGGCCCCATCTCCAGGCTCTGCCCTGCCCTTGGCTCGCCCCAGCTCTCACCCAGGTGCCACTCCTCAACCGGGGTTCCCCCCGCCCAGCTCCCGCTCCCTCCCCGCCCTCCCTCCCACGGAGCTCTGTGCTCGCAGCCGTGCAGCCCCAGCCATGGCAGCGGGTGGGTGCCGCTGGCGCAGCTGCCTGGAGGTGGTCGCATCCCGGCAGGGGCAGCGGGTGCAGCACTTCCAGCAGGCCGAGGACATCCTGCTGACCTTGCTGGAGCACATCCATGCTGAAGAACCCCGCTTCCTGGTGGACTACTCCAGGAACCTGGAAGCCTTTGAGTTTGTGCTCTGTGCCTCTGAGGATGCCGTGGTGGTGGAGGTGCCATTGCGCATCGATGGTGATGCCCTGCGGGTGCGGCCGTGCCAAGCCATGGACAGCGGGAGCACAGGACACGGGCAGCTGGGTGCCTGCAGCCTCGAGGTGCCCTCTGCGGTGACTGGAGTGGAGGACTGGAGCAGCACGGGCACCACGGATAGCATGGAGCAGGTACGGTGCCTGGCACCGGGCAAAGTCCTGCAGCACCTGAAAGAGCTCCTTGTGTCAGCCATCGTGCAGTGCCAGCGCCGCTCCCTCCTGCAGCCAGGTGTGTACCGCTCACTCTGTCTGCACTATCCTGCCTCTCTCAGCTTCTAACACGCTGTGCCCGCTCTGCTGCTCCTCCATCCCCAAAACGACCCCAGTGGTGTTTTTGGAGATGGTATTTGTTAGGGAACCGCGGCCAAACCACAGCATTGGGAAAGGCTGAATGGAGCAGGGTGGGACAGGCCCATGGGCGCTGCAGTTCACACCCTCTCAGCCTGCGGGACCAGCTGCGGTGACCTCCTCACCTCCTCCTCGCTTGTCACCAGGTGACCTCAGTGCTGAAAACCTGAAGGAAGGTGCCACGGAGCTGCCCCTGCTGGTGCGTGGAGGCTGGAGGACCATCCGCTTTGATGTGGTCCCGGTGGTCAGGAGGTGGCAGGAGACCCCAGGGCTGGATGGGAGGCAGCGCGACCGAGGCTTCCCCGAGGGCACCCTCCAGAAGGCCACTGCAGATGCTCACTTTGTCCCAGCCTCCAACCACTGCTGGAGGTGAGTGGCCCTGGCACGCAGCAGTGCCGCAATGGTAGAGCTGTTCTAGTGCTTTGCATACAAGTCGGGTGCCTGGCAGCAGAGCTGAGAGGGGCCAAGGTGACTTGTACCCTACACCCAGCCGCAAGGAGGGGCTGAGCATCCAGCTGGACCAGCCCGGGCTAATTTCAGGCTCACACCGGTTGTCTAACCCAGGTGGGGCCGGTGTGTTGAGGAGCACAGCCCTGATGCACCCCACCCATGTCCCTGCTGTAAGGGCACAGCTGCCAGCACCCTGCACGTCCCCTGCTCAGCAGAGGTGGGACCAGGATGCTGCATGCCTGCAGTGAGCTGTAGTACCCTCTTTAGCCTCCTCAGCAGCTCAATGCTTCCTCCCCAGGCCCTCTACCCACCTCCCCATCCTGAAGCTGCTCTGGGCCGTGGACACGCTGCAGGGACCCCGGCTGGACAGCCTGCGTCTGCTGGAGCAGCTCCGCAGCCAGGACTGGAGGGAAGAGGATGGGAGGGACGGCCTCACCTTCAACCACCTGAAGGTAGGTCCAGCCAGAGGAATGTCCCAAAAACCCAGAGGGACCGAAGCCATGTGTGGAGAAGGGCAGGCTATGCCAGCCGTGCCATGGGTTGTCCTGCACCCCATTGTACCGGGAGGTGCCCGTTTTTGGCTCTGACAAGGCCCTGTCTCCACATCCAACCTGTTTTTGGCACTTGGGGCCCATGCCAGATGGTGACGCTGGTTGGGAAGGGGCTGTGCCGGGGACGGCACCGGTGTCGCAATCACAGCATGCTCTGCCAGGGCGGAGGTGGAGAACACAGCCCCAGCCCAAAGCAACCCGAATCCAACAGGTTTTATTTCATGTCGCGTTCTTTGACGTCTAAGGGAAAAAAAAAAAGAAAGAGCCCAGCGCTTGTTTATCCTTCACAAAGCACCTCCTGTGGGCTGCTGGAGAAATGCAAGCGGAGTGCAGGCTTTCACTCAGGTTTTCTGCTTGGCTGGAGCCTCAGAACTCCTCTCTCATTGATGAGGGAGCAAAGGCAGCAGCCCCAGCACATCACTGCTGTCACATGGATGTGATCAGCCCTGGGGCCCCAGCACAAGGGGCAGCTCCTTCCTGCACGCCTGGCTGGGCGCACAGAGGTTGGTGCTGGGCTGTACCTGCCTCCTGTTGTGATGTGCTGCTGAAAGTCATGGACAGGCCCCCCCCAGCACAGTGCTGAGACAGCTGGGGCATGTTAATATTTCACACCTGTGAGGAGCCCGTGTGCATCCTTTCAGAGCTGTTCCATAGCTGCGATCTCTTAAGGGAGCAAAGGACAGGCTCCAAATGTGAACATGAGGTCAGGTGGGTGTGATGCCAGGCTGTGCACCGGGGCTGGCTGTGGAGCAGCCCTGGGGATGTGAAGGTACGTGGGCCTCCCTCGGGAACAGCCTGCACTATTTTCCCCTTGTGTAGATGGTGCTGCTGTGGAGCACGGAGCTGTTCCCCTCTCCTGAGGACTGGCAGGACCTGGAGGGCTCCGTCTACAGGCTGCTGGTTGTCCTCCTGCGCTGCCTGGCCACCCAGCGCCTGCCCCACTTCCTGCACCCGGAGCAGAACCTCTTCCAGGGGGATCCACAGCACCTGGCCTCGCTTTACCCCAAGGTGGAGGCTTTTGCACGGGACCCTGCACGCTTCCTACGCTTCCATTTCGGCCTCCCGACGCGTGCTGATGGTGTGCAGGCAGACCCAGCCCTCCGAGCCCTCCTGCAGCTCCCTGCTAAGGACGGCGCACACTGGGACACGGCCTATTTTGACGTCCTGCTCAGCCAGGTAACCCCTCCTGCCCTGAGCTATTATGCACTGCCTGCCCTGCTGTGCCGTGCAGCAGCTGCGTGATGCTGCAGGGTGTCCCCTCCCTCACCACCCGTGTCTCTGCTTAGCTGCAGGTGTACCACATCCAGGATGCCACGCGTCGCTCAGCCATGTCCTGGCTCCTCAACAAGCTCCGCAGAGACATCCCACTGCAGAGCTGAGTGGGACTCACTGCCACCCCTGTTCTCGCTATGGCACAAGGGGAACCCAGGCTTTATTGGGAAAGAAAACTTTCTGCTCCAAAGATCAGCAGGAACTGGCCCAGCTCTGCCTCTCTCCCTGTGCTGGGACTTTGCAGCACTTCCCACAGCTGCACCTTTCCTCTTGGATCTCAGAGAGTCCAGGCAAGCTGTAGGGCTGGGGAGCAGCACGGAGCTGTGTGGCTTTATTCAGGAGAGGTGGCACTGGGGAGCAGCACACGTCTGCAGCAGATGGGTGGTGGTGATGGTAACAGAAGGGATTGGAGGGGAGGGGGCCTGCAAGCTGGATCCTGCCCCCAGCCCCCCAAGCCCGTGGGGCTGCCGAGCCCCAAGCCAGGCAGGATGGGGAGCTGGGCACTGGGAGAGGAGGAAGGCTTTGGGCCACATCTGTGCCATGTCCTGCCGATGTGCTGCTCCCTGTGGGCATCTGCTCACAGCCTGCTGTGCTGGCAGTGCTGCAGGGCGTCTCGCAGGGCCTGCAGCAGGCGGTCCACGTTGTCCTGGGTCGCGTTGTGCCCCATGAGGCCGATCCGCAGCACCTGGAGGAGAAGGGTGGGTTTCCCCTGCAGCCCCCACCTTTGGGCCCCACGTGGGGCACACAACAAGCTGTATATACGTGTGTGCATCCCAGTCTGTTCCTATTTAACCCTCATTTCCTCTCTGTCATGATAAAGATATGTTACCCTACTAACTAATCATGTGTGCAGCTACTCTGTGTGGCAAGGAATGTTGCTGCAGGCAGCGGGGGCTGCACAGCCCTGTGCTAGTTGCATGGTGCACTGCCAGTGTCTGCAGCTGTGTGGGCTCAGAGATGGGGAGCATACTGCTCACCTTGCCTGCAGTAGGGCCCAGGCCCCCAGAGATCTCAATGCTGTGTTTATCCATCAGGAAGGCTGTGATCTCCTTCCAGTTGTAGCCTTCAGGCACCCTGACGGTGGTGACGGTGGGCAACCGTGCCGCCTGGGTAGGAAAGGCACAGGGTTAGAGCCACACATCCCTTCTGCTTCCCTGAACCAGGGCTCCTCTCCAGCACCAGGGAAGCTCTGAGCTGTGTGGGTCTGTGCCCACATCCTGCACCCACCTCCTCCTTCACAAAGAGCTCCAGCCCTAGATCCTGCAGCCCCTGGCACAGGCGGGTGCAGACAGCTTGGTGCTGCTTCCATGAGCTCTCCAGGCCCTGGCAGCACAGAATAAATGTCCCCTGCCTGAATGTCCCACGCCACCACCGACAGCTGACCACACTCTGCTCCCCAAACCCTGCTATAACACAGGTGTGGCCCAGATCAGCTGTCCCTATGCCCAGCTCACCAGCTCTGCCAGCATGGCCAAGGCCTCCCGCAGGCAGAAGATGCTGCTGACGGGCCCTGTGTGGTGGTACCTGCAAAATCCAGGGAGCCCCAAGGCAGGCTCAGCTGCTGCAAGCCCCTGGGGCAGGCATGTGGCTCTGCAAGGTAGGGAGAAGTGGGGAGCAGTGGCAGAGTCCCAGAGTCTCTGGGGAGGGGACCTGGGCAGGGATGCAAAGCTGGGACAAAGGGGCTGTTTTGGGGGCAAGGAGAAGAAATGCAAATTGAGCAGAGCAACTGGATAAGATGGGGGGCTTTGGATTTAGGCTAGATTTAGGGCTAGGGTTTGGAATGTGGTGGGGCAGCCACAGCTTCCTGTCTGGGTACAGCCCGCCCTCACATGCGTGGCTCTCCATCGCAGCCCCAGTAGCTCGCCAGACAGCTCATGTCCAGGTAGAAGGATGGGGGCCTCGTCTTCCTCCTCTGCATCTTCTCCCTGGCAGAACACAGCACTCGAGCGCTGCCCCATGGAAGGGAGAGCCCTCTACCCACTGCTGGCCCTGGAGCACAGAGCCTGAAGTGAGCACTGGGTTGGCATTGCAGCCAGGGGATGTGGCCAAGGAGGGGGGTCCTCCTACCTGTGCCCCCAGCCCTGCTGGGACGGGGCAGTCCTTACCTTGCTCGCTCACTGAATGAGATAGGAGAGATGCCAGGGGGGGCACTGAGGACTTTCTGGGACCCCGTGTATAGTACATCAATCCCTGAATGAGAGGGACCAAGGGCTCTGAGCAGGACTCTGCCCCACTGCCAGTGGGAAACGCAGGGCACACACCACAGGTGCTGGTGTGGGGGCACTCAGGGACCCCTGTTCCTCGCTAGCACCGCGGCTCTCACCCTGCTGGTCCATGAGGATGGGCACTCCCCCGAGCGATGCCACCGCATCCACAAGCAGCAGGCAGCCGTGCCTGGAGGGGGACCAGAGCTCAGCCCCACAGCCCCCTGCAGCCCAGCCCTGCTGGGGTCCCCAGGAGCACTGACCGGTGGCACAGCTCGCCCAGCCCCTCCAGTGGCTGCCGGACCCCCGTGGAAGACTCGCCGTGAGTGAGGAAGAGCACTGAGGGTTTGTGTTGTGCCAAGCCCTGGGTGAGAACAGCACAGTGAGAACCTGTGTGGGGCTCAGTCCCGGTGCCCCACAGGTGGCACATACCTCCTGAATGTCCCTCAAGGTGAAGTATTCACCCGGAGGCTTCAGCAGCTCGTGGACCTTGGCTCCTGGGGGGAAATGTACAGAGGGATGTGGAGTTTTGGGCACACATTAATTGGGTGCCTGACACAAACTGCCCTGAGGGTGTCACCCCACAAAACCTGAGCTCTCTGCATGGCTCACGCTGTCAGCTCACATACAAGCAGCCATACCCAGCCTCCTGGCGACGTCAGCAGCACGCTCTCCCCAGATGCCGTTGTTGCCCACCAGCACGGTGTCACTGCTCTCCAGCAGGTTGATAAGGGCAGCCTCCATGGCGCAGTGCCCGGTGCCGCTGACAGCCAACGTGATCCGGTTCCGCGTCTGGAAGGCGTACTGGATGCCTGCCTTGATCTCTTCCATCACCTGAGATAAGGACCAGCACCGCCGTCAGCCCAGTAACACAGGGGTTGTGGGCTGCTGGTGCAGAGCCAACTCACCTGCAGCACCTCGGGATGCATGTGGCCCACGATCTGCTGGCTGCCGGCTGCCCGCACTCGGGGGGACAGGTTGCTGGGCCCCGGCCCCAGCAGCAGCCGGTAGGGCACGGCCAGTGGCCGCAGCAGCTCACGGGGCGGGGGGATATGGGGTATGGGAGCAGCCATGGCACAGGCAGCTGTGCTGCAAGCCCGCAGGAGAGCTGCTATGGATATCGGCAGTGCTGTGGTGCGGTGCATCCCCTGCCCACGGCCACACGGACAATGACCGCCGGACTCTGCCCCCGCCACCTCCCATCCAGTTAATGTGCCACCAGCAGTGCAGTGTGCTCAGCACTGTTCTCGTGGGGTGGCCGGGGGATGCAGTGCCCCACACCGGGCTCCGTCAGCCGTGACGGGGAATGTTGTCACTGAGGTTCTCAGTGCTTTCTTTACAACAGTCAGGCCAGTAAACCTCAAGGTATTTAGCTCCCTGCGTTGGAAGGTAGGAGTGGGGGCGGAACAAAATGCCATGTGTAGGAGGATACAGCAACCTCCTGCCTCACCTGGGCTGTGCCGAGTCCATGGGGCCATTGGGACCCAGCCGAGGGTGCTGAGAGGGTGAAGTGATTGCTGAGCTGCTTTCCATCATCTGTCAGTGGTCCTGGTCAGCTGGGGAGGTGCAGGTGACTGGAGATTGCTAATGTGACACCCACCTTCTAGAAGGGTCATAAGGAGGATCCAGGGAGCTACAGATGTGTCTGCTTGACCTCGGTGCCAGGGAAGTTAATGGAGCAGATCATCTTGAGTGAGCTTCCATGGCATGTGTAGGACAACTGGGGGATCAGGCCCAGCCAGCACAGCTTCATGGCAGGCAGGTCCTGTCTGACCAACCTGATCTATGACCGGCTGACCCAGCTGGTGGATGATGGAAGGGCTGTGGATGTAATAACCTACATAGACTGCAGCAGAGCCTGCGGCTCTATCCCACAGCACACTCGTGGAGAAGCAGCGGCCATGGCTGGGACAGGTATATGAATTGCTGGGCGGGCAGCATCACGGGCGGAGGCTCCGAGAGATGGGAGAGGGGCCGGTTGCCGTGGTGCCGGTTGCCGTGGTGCCGGTTGCCGTGGTGCCGGTTGCCGTGGTGCCGCAGGTCCCGCCTCTCCCCGCACCCTTGCGGCGGATCCGCATCGCGGGGCCGGGGGTGGCGGGGATGGTGGGGTGGGATGCGGTGACGTAACCGGCGTTGGCCAATGGGACCGAGGGGGTGGGGAGGGGCAGGGCGGGACCGCAGGGGAGGGGCCGACACCGCCCGCACCGACACCGGCATCGGCGGCGGTACCGGCATCACCAGCGGCGGTACCGGCATCACCAGCGGTGCCGGCCCCATGCCGGTGCTGAGAGGCTGAGCGCAGCGCCCCGCCGCCCACGGGCACAGGTAGGGGCGGCGGCACCGGCATCGCGCGGGACTCGTCCGGGAGGAGCTCGGGGCCGCCGCCCCATCGGGGCGCAGAGGGGCAGCGGGGGCCGCCCGGCACCGTGCGGGGACGGGGATGGGGGGCACGGCGGGCACGGCGGGCACGGAGCCGCCGCGGCTTCCAGAAGCATCTGTCGGGGGGAGGCGATGCCCCGGGGGCGGCAGGTGCAGCGCTGCGGGCTCGTGCGCCGTCATCGTTCCGCTTCGTGGTGAACGGCGGCGGAGATCCGCGCGTGGCACCGCTGACCTTGGGGCGGCCGCCGCGTCCCCTCGGGCTGCATCGGCGGCTTCGGCCGGTGGGAGGGGGCGGCTGGCACGGAGCTCGGCCACCCCTTTGTCCTCCTCCCCCAGCCCCGCACCCGCGCTGCCCTCCATCTTGGTTGAGGTGGCACGGCGGTGGCCGCAGCCGTCGAATCTGGGTGGGGGGCCACCACCTGCTCGCTGGATTCGATCCGCGTTGCGGAGCTGCGGTGTCCCCGACACCCGGGAGGGGCAGGGTGGGTGGCACAGGGCACGGCACGCAGCCACCAGCACTGCGTGTCCCCACGGACATGGGCGATCTCAGCCCGCCTGCGCTGCGTGCTTGAAAACTGCACCGTCACGGCCCTTGTGCAAGGCTGGGCTGGGGACACCAGACGGGTGTCCCAATGGGTGTGATCGGGGACAATAGCTCTTCCCCCGTGGTTTTTGGCTGGCCTGGGGCAGGTGGAGGTCAGATGGATGCCACAGCCGCCATCTATCCAAAAGGAAAGGTGATCCCAGGGGCCGGGTGGCTGGCAGGGACATGAGGCTTTACACCGACCTGGGAGGGGCGGGTGGCCAGGCCCCGGATGTGTCATGTCATCGAGGTAGTGGAAAGCAGCCCTCAGCCCCACAGGGTGTGACCCCAGCAGGAGGGAACCCATGGAGATGTAGGGCAGCAGAACACACAACGCTTTATGGGTGATGTCACCCCAACCACAGCATCCTCCAGGGGATGGGATTCTGCTGAAGGTGACATGGCGATCCCACATCATCCCGATGGGATGGGAAAGGATGGGAAAGGATGGCTGCAGGGCATCCTGCTGTCACCTTGGTGGCATGGCAGTACGGGGTGTGGCAGCACCGCCTTGGGTTTAAGAGTGATCCCTTCATCTAATCCCCGCTCAATTAATCTTGGCTGATCCCATTAATTGTTTCTCTGTGGCCATCGGGCCGCTCCTGTGTCGGAGCTCTGCAGGGAGGGGATGCATTGGGGACACGACAGCCACGTGAGAGCCTCCCTCCCTGCTTCCCACCCCCTGGACCGCTCCCAGCGGCGCCGGCCGCGCGTTATCGGATTTCTCTGGAAGGCAGAGGATTAGGCAGGCGGTGGCCCCAGGCACAGGGATTGGGCCAGGAGGGGATGGCTGCAAGGAAATGAAATGGACGGAGCTGCTCCAAGACAGAAAATGGAGCCCGGCGCCTTGGCGTGGCTCTGCGGCAGCTCGTGCTTTCCCTTTGGTCACATTTATTTTTTATACCTCTGGATCCAAGGAAGCAGCGGGATGGGGGATGCAGAGGCGTGTGTGCATCGTGCTCGCTGGGCCCAGGGTGCTAGAAATAGAGCTGAGTGCAGCCTGAGAGCAGGTGCTGAAGCTTGGCATCCAGTGGGATGCAGTGAGTGGGGTTTTGGTAAACACAAACACCCCTGCACTCCTCCTGCAGGGATGCAGTGCACCTTTAATGTGGGCAAAGCATTCCCCAAAGGCAGCACCACACTTATTGTGCCTTCTGGCTGCAGGTTTCTCACTGCACCACGCATGTACCCACCCTTGGGCAGAGCACATTGTGTTTTTTCCTCCCCTTGGTACTAACATCCAGTGGATATTAAAGCAGCCCCCTTCTTTCAGGACCATCCTGTGTGTTTTCTTATGCTCTTTCTTTGTTTTCCACAAACTGAGCTGTTCTTTCTGCACGTGAAAGCCCACTGTGTGATGAGGGCCCAACACACTGCTCTGGTTTCTGACATTGAAGGAAGTAGAGTGGGGTTAGCGCTCATCCCTTTGCATCTCCCTGCGGTGAGCACCCCAAGGCACTGCCCCTGCTGCCACTGAGGCCCTGCTGGCAGGGCTGCCCTTTGCTGCTGAGACCATTGATTGCTGGCTTAGTGAGATGGAGTGGAAAATAGCTATTGAGTGCACAGGGCAGGGCGGCGGGCATCCGCAGGGCACTGGGAAACCACAGTGTTTGTGTGCAGTGCCCTCCTCCCGCTGTCTGCCCTCGAGTCAAAGGGTTTTCCTCCCTTCTGGGCTGGGGGCTGGAAGCTGCAGGGATGCACAGGGAGCTCATTCCATGGGATCAGCACCTCGGGGTGGGACAGCTGAATGCATCATGTCCCCGTCCTTCCAAGGGATGCTGCAGGCGGCTGGGTGATGCTCTTGGGTTGCCTCAGCTCAATGAAGAATCATTCATTCCTCCATCAGGACCTGGAGGTGGGAGCTCCCCTAACTCCTCCTTCTCGCCCCACAGGACAGCTCCATTAGCAGCACCCACCCAGGCCGGCACCATGGCGGGAGCGTCCGTCAAAGTGGCTGTGCGTGTGCGGCCCTTCAACTCCCGTGAGATGAGCCGGGAGTCCAAATGCATCATCCAGATGTCAGGAAGCACCACCAGTGAGTACGGCATCGCGACCCCCCGTGCACTGCAGGAGAGGGGATAGCTTGGGTTGCAGGGGTCAGAGCAGGGGTTGACACCATGCAAATAGTGGGGAAATGGTGCCCTGCATCCCTCCTCTTTGGCTTTGGAAGCATGCAGATGGGACAGCACCTAAAATAACTCCCAGCTCCCTGCGTCACCAGCAGAGCAGGAAGTGCCGGTGCCAGCCACCCCCATGGCACACAGCGCCAGTGAAGGACGCTGCAGTGTGACGCGTGGGGATGTCTGGCAGGTCCCGGTGTGGGCAGTGCGGCTCCCGACGGCCCTTTGCTGACAGCGAGCTTTTCCTCGCCCGCGGTGTCAGGCAGTGAATGAACAAAGCATGGGCTGATCCCGCTGGGGGGGGCTGTGTGGGGCTGTGCTGCTCCCAGAGTCACACTGAGACCCTCTCACCAATGGAGTGTGACAGCCTGGGGCACCCCCTGCCTGGCAGCGAGGCCAAAGCTGAATGCGGTTGGTGGGGTGGAAGGCCCGATTGCAGCCTCTCCCCCTCCCCGAGGTCAGATGCAGAATGGTGTATGAGGGCGGCTCTGTGCTCTGCACAGCTCATTCAGCAGAATCCATCGCGCCCTGCTGGGTGCAGGGCAGGGGGATGGGAGTGAAGGAGCCAGCCCTTCCCCCAGACCTTGTTCCCCAATTTCCAGCCCTCCTCCCCCGCCACTTTTTGGCTCACGGTGACCACCCGCCTGCCAACACTGCTGCTTTGTTCCACTACAGCATTGCCACGGGGATGGGGACCCCGGCCTCCTTCCCACAGTCCACTGTCCTGAGGGCAGTGTGGCACTGAATGGCCACGGGCCACGGCTGGAGGAGCCCAGCAGGCACTGCTGCCCACAGTGCTTTTCTAGGTGCATCCCCACACTGATATCTGCTCTCTGGGCTTTATCTCAGCCTGAGGCCTGATGTGTCTGTTGTCATGGCAAAACACAGGGCTTTAAAGTATGGGGATTAATTTCATTCTGCTTTGTTCAGTTCAGTACTCGTGTGTGGCAAGGATAAGCAACATCTCCAGATGTTCTCCTCTTCCCTCCCTTGTCCATACATCTTTCCCCCCCATCATAGAATCATTAAGGTTGGAAAAGACCCCCAAGAACATCCATCCCATCCATCCCCTCGGTGACAAATAACCAGGGGGAAAAGAGGGACATGTAGAGCATTGGAGCTTTGGAGATGGGACGGGATGGGAGACCCACAGGGCCACAGTGCATTTCCCCATTTCCCAGCCATGGGCTATGCTGTGTCCATGCCCCCCCGCCAGCTGCATGGCTGCAGCTGGGGCACACGGAGCCGCTCCGTGCCATCCCCACTGCTCCCAGCCCTGTGCCCGGCACTGACAGCACTGCGACATGGAATGTCCTCCCCGTGCCAGCTCCTTCTCACTGTGGGTTTTGGTCCTGACCCCTCCTTTGTCACCTTTATGGTGACAGGTCAAGGACACGTTGCCAATTCAGTACGGCCAAGCCCGTTCCCTAGCGACCCCGCTGTTCATGAGAAGACTTCATCATTAATTTAGGACCTGGGTTGTATCGAGCACAGCAGTGGTTGTGGTGTTCTCACGTTTGCGCTGGGTGCTTTTTCACCCCATTCCAAACTGGAGCACTTGGGATGGCTGTGCCGTGGGTACTGCTCCGCACGGGTGGGCAGCACTGCAGGCACCTGCTGGTGTGGGGCAGGTGGATGGGCAACAGGATGGCAATGGAGCATCCCACCCTGGGGGAGATCCATTGGAATTTGGGCTGAAGAACCCACTGAAATTTGAGCTGCAGAATCCACTGTAATTTGGGGTGCAGAACCCACTGTGGTTCATGCAGCCCCCCCCAGCTGCTCAGCAAGCTCCCAGCCCTGCAGCAGTGGCAGGGAGCACTGTGGTCCCTCAGCCAATGCTGCATGCTGGCAGGGCTCTTCTTGGGGGCTGTGTGTCCAAAGCTGGGGGCTGATTTCCTCCCCCTCCCCACACACAGCCCTGCGCATGTCCCGCAAGGGCATCTCAATGTCAGCAGTGATGGCTGAGCGCTGCGTCCCGTGACTGCCCTCCTGGTTTGGGTTTCTTCTGACGCATCTCTGAGCGTCGGTTATTTCAGAGCAAAAAAAGCATCATAAACACTCCATGGGGTGGGGGAGAAAGGGAAAAAAAAGCACCGAGCAAGTGAGAAAGAGAAGTGATGCAGTCTCTGATTTCCATGGCAACATCCTTTTCACCAGGGGATGGGAAAAAGCAGGCTCTTGTTTCCGCTGGCGGTTTAACACAGGGCATTAATCACCCTGCTGCTGCGGGGAGGATCAGGTACCAAAATAAAGCAGCGAGCTGGAGGGGGCTGGGAGCACTGAGCCCGCCCCGCTCCAAGTCCCTGGGGGTGGCTGTAGGGGATTGGGGCGATGGGGCAGGAGGGAGCCCAATGGAAGGAGCTGCTCCCCCTCACTGTGCTCACCCACATGAGGCTTAGCCCTCCTGCCTGCCCTGTTTCCAACCCAGTGGGGATTTAGGAGTGAGCCCATCGCAGCCTGCTCAGGGTGTGGGATTCGGTGCTGCCACCTGGTTTCATCATATCCCTCTCTGTCTGCTCCCAGCTATCCTGAACCCGAAGCAGCCCAAAGAGACACCCAAAAGCTTCAGCTTTGACTATTCCTACTGGTCCCACACCACGGTAAGCAGCGGGGTCTTGAGCCTGGATGGAGGGGGATGCAGCAGGATGACCTCCTTCTCTGATTTCTCCTCTCCTGCCTCCTCTCCGCAGCCCGCAGACATCAATTATGCATCTCAGAAGCAGGTGTACCGCGACATCGGGGAGGAGATGTTGCAGCATGCCTTCGAAGGCTACAATGTCTGCATCTTTGCCTATGGACAGACCGGTGCTGGCAAATCCTACACCATGATGGGGAAGCAGGAGAAGGACCAGCAAGGCATCATCCCGCAGGTACTGCCTGGTGAATCGTAGCATCACTAAGGTTGGAAAAGAACCCTAAGTTCCCCAGATCTGACCCCAGCCCACCCCACCGTGCCCACTGCCCACGTCCCTCAGTGCCACATCTCCACAGCTCTGAGCACCTCCAGGGATGGTGACTGCCCCACCTCCCTGTGCAGCTGTGCAGCGCCTCGCTGCTCTGTCTGAGAAGAAATTATTCTTAACATCCAACCTGAAAAGCTGCCTCACACCTGAGCAGGATGCCCAAGGAAGGAGTCAGAGGGAGGGACAAGTGGGGGAGATGATCTGTGGGTTGGAGGGCACCGCAGAGCATCCCTCTGCCTGGGACTGAGCATCCCAACTCTTCCCTCTGCAGCTGTGTGAGGACCTCTTCTCCCGAATCAATGACACAACCAACGACAACATGTCCTACTCCGTGGAGGTAGGCACATCTCCTGGGAGGGGGTTGTTGGAGGCCCTGTGTGTTGGCAGTGCACCAACACCATTAATTCCAAGCGAAACTCAGCCCTGTGCATGCTGATCCCAGGTGAGCTACATGGAAATCTACTGTGAGCGAGTGAGAGACCTCCTGAACCCCAAGAACAAGGGGAACCTGCGGGTGAGGGAGCACCCCCTCATGGGTCCCTATGTGGAGGACCTTTCCAAGCTGGCCGTGACCTCCTACAATGACATCCAGGACCTGATGGACTCGGGGAACAAGGCCCGGTGAGTGGGGTGCAGGAGAGCACTGGGACATAAAGGTATTTGTGAATGGGCTGAAGTTGGCTAAAAACCTTTCCCTGGCGCTGGGGGGAGGGTGAGAGTTTGGTGCCTCTCTACTTCCCCGGAAGGGAGGCAAGATGGTCACAACTGCTGTGGCTGCCCTGCCCCATCATTGCCCCCACCATCACCGCTCTGGCACCCCCTGCAGAGTGCGATGCCTTCTGTCCTCTCCCCACAGCACGGTGGCTGCCACCAACATGAATGAGACCAGCAGTCGTTCGCATGCCGTCTTCAATATCATCTTCACCCAGAAGCGGCACGATGCCGAGACAGACATCACCACTGAGAAGGTGAGAGCAGAGCCCCTGGGAAACCGGAGAGGACACAGTGAAGGCTTTCTGTGCCACTGTTAGCTGTGGAGAGCATCTGGGAAGGTGTTGGGTACCAGTGTGTTGGACAAGTGCCGAGCCTGCTACAGCTGCCTGCTCTGTCTCTGCCTGCAGGTCAGCAAAATCAGCCTGGTGGACCTGGCTGGCAGTGAGCGAGCTGACTCGACTGGTGCGAAGGGCACAAGGCTGAAGGTGAGTGTGGAATGGTGATGGTTCCAGGCTGCTGGTCCTCAGGTGTTCCTTGTCCTTTCCCTGCACACTGCACTGGAAACTGCCACTTTTTGAGTTGCCCAGTGGCAGATAAAGCAGGATCCACAGGCTCCGCTTGGGAGTTACTGGTTGCCCAGTAAGACCAGTTGCTGTTTGCACACCCTGCACTGGGGCTTCCCCATCCCTCTGGGCCACTGGGCTTTAGTGCTGCTCTGAAACAGGGCCTGATGATAAGGGCTTTTCTCTCCATCAGGAAGGAGCAAATATCAACAAGTCCTTGACCACACTGGGAAAAGTCATCTCTGCTCTGGCCGAAATGGTAGGTATCCTGAGCGTGGGTGAACAGCCCCATGAAGCACCCAAATTCCCATCTCCAAGGGAGGTTGGGCACCCAAGCTCTCAGATATGGAGCACCCAAGCTTCCATCTCCAAAGGGGATGCAGAACCTAAACTCCCAGCTCTGAGGGGTACGCAGACGCATCCCAATCTATCCTGCACTGCCTAGCCCCTGTGGTGGGAGTCAGCTCATCTGATAACACTCTTGGGATCCCTTGATGGGTGAAGGGATGGGGAGCATCTTACTGTCACCTCCCTGCCCAGCTCTTTTCTATTAGCAACAGAACTAAACAATTTTTCTGCTTTCTTTGCAGGATTCGGGGCCAAATAAGGTGCGTGCTCTGATGGGGCCGGGTGGGTTTGTCTCTTGAAGAGTGGAAGTGGGTTGTGTGGTGGTTTGAGGTGAACCCTGTAGGGGTGAGACACTATACGGACCCAGCTCACACTTCTCTTGTGGGTTAGGCTGATCCCTCAGCATCATGGTCAATGCATGACTCTTGTTAGACACCTCCCAGCCCTTGCAGTGTATTTTGCTGGCAGGATCTGAACATATCAGCAAAAAGGAGAGTGGACAGCCTGACCTTCCTCTTCCTCTCTCCAGAACAAGAAGAAGAAGAAGACAGATTTCATCCCATACCGAGACTCAGTGCTGACCTGGCTGTTAAGGGAGAACCTCGGTGAGGCTGCGGGCACAGGGTCTGGGGGGCATGGCTTGGGGGGCACATCTGCTGCAGGGACCACAACTCACTGAAACCCCATGTCTGTCTGCACAGGGGGCAACTCCAGGACGGCCATGGTTGCTGCACTCAGCCCTGCTGACATCAACTATGATGAGACTCTCAGCACATTAAGGTAGGCTTTGGCAGGAGGTCCAGGCTTGGTTATGTCTCCAAAGCCCATCTGTTCCCTCATGCTCTGTGTCCCTTCCCTTCAGAAGGGAGGAGGTGAGGGCTGCCTACAGGCCCCTGCAAAGGGGATAATGCCCTGATCTGGGTTCTCTGTCCAGCCACCTTCCTCAGAGCCCTGTCTCTCCTCAGATATGCTGATCGTGCTAAGCAGATCCGCTGCAATGCTGTCATCAACGAGGACCCCAACAACAAGCTGATCCGGGAGTTGAAGGATGAGGTGGCCCGCCTGCGTGACCTTCTCTATGCCCAGGGGCTTGGGGACATCATTGACAGTAGGTACCATGCTGGGCAGAGCCAGGCTGGGGTCCTGTGGGGATGCTCCTAGAGCTGCCCCATGTCCTGCTCCACACTCAGACCATCTCATTGCCCACCTCACTGTGAGGAACGGTGCATCCCCTCCTTGTTACCACCCTGCTGGGACATCTATGACCAGCCCCACATATGCCATTCCAGAGCCCTGATTACCCCACAGCCTATGTCCCACTGCCTGGGATGATGCTGGGGGAGCCAAGGCCTCTCCTCCCCGTGCTTTCAGGCTGTTGTCAATCCTACCTAGATGAACCCACTCTTGTTCTGTTTTCTTTGTCTTCCCCCCGCTGTCTCTCTCTCTTAGCCCACCCTGCTGCGGGAGGATCCAAATGTGTGTATTGCCTGTCACTGGTACTCTGTGTTGCTTCTCTGCTTTGGGGAGGCTGTGCCAAGGAGCATTTGTGCAGCATGGGGAAGGGCTCCCACAGCTGGCAAAGGGGCAGTGGCAGAGCACGGTGCCCTCCTGCAGGAACTGCTGGCACAGGGATGTCCCTGCACTGCTGCCATGCCCTTCCCTTGTGCAGGGCACGCTTACTGCAGTGTGAGGTCCTGCAAATTCTCCTGGTGGGACCTGGTGTAACAGTCACCACAAGGACCCTTCTCCCCATGCTGCAACTGTGCTTCCCCTTGCTGCTGCTGCGGCTGCTGCTGGGCTGGGTGCTGCTTCTGGAACTGCTTCTGCAGGCATGGGCCCTGCTCCCAGTGCAAACCGGTGTCAGGCAGGCATGGTGTAGTGTGGGTGGCCTTGGGACACCTCAGAGACCAGTCCTGCTGAGGGTCATCCTGGGGGCAGCAGAGGAACAGGGTGAATTCCAGCTGGAGACTTCACAAAGTGATGGGGCTCCTGTTCCCAAGCAGCCAGAGGGTGACACCATCTCTCCATGTAGTGCCTGGGCAGACGGAACTGTTCTCTCCATAGAAGCTGGCCCCTAGGAGCAGGAAGTTTGGAGTGGCCAGCATTCACAGACAGGGGATGCTGACCCATATCTACGTGGATTGCACAGCAGCAGCAGCTGCAAGCATCCCACTGAGAGATGGGACCAGCAGCTGGTGGTTACTGGTGCTTGAGGTACTGGGCTGCAGTGAAGTCTGAGCACAAGTCCCTGTCCTCTTGTCTCCTTTGCAGGGTGAGGGCACCTGGCTCTCCTTGCTCTCCCCTGATGCCCCTGTCTCCCAGCCCAGCTCACCTAGCACCATGGGGCAGGATGGCAGGGCAGCTACATGTGCTTGGGCAGGATGCTTTAGGCACCGTGTTGTCAAAAAACACCATCCCCAGCAGCCCAGGGAGGGCTCCCGGTCTGCTCCAGGGCTGCTTCTGACAGTGGCCTCAGGGCACTGCTGCTGATCCGCTGTGCCAACGCTCTGCCTTTTTCATTTAATTTCCGCCTTTCTTCTTGCCACCTTTTCTTTTCTTTTTATTTTTTCCAACAGCTTTTCTTGTCTCTGTCTCCTTTCTCTCTCTTTTCCTTCTTCCTGTCCACGTGTCTTCCCCTTGGCCCGTCCCTCTCCTTCCCCACTCGTAGATGTGTCCGACTTTGAGAACAATAATGGCACTATTGGGGCAGAGCTGAGCCAACGCCATGACAATCTCTCCACAGTGACCAACGCTATTGCTGGCATCAGCCCCTCTTCCTCCCTGTCAGCTCTCTCCAGCCGCGCAGCCTCTGTTGCCAGCCTCCATGAGCGCATCATGTTTGCTCCAGGCAGCGAAGAGGCTATTGAAAGGCTCAAGGTAGGAGGCTGGCTTGTTGTACCTGCTGTTTGCTGCGTGTAGAGAATGAGACTCACTCCTGGGTGAGGAGTGGGATTGGTGTAGCAAGGCCAGGCTGGGGTTGTTGTTGCTCAGTGGCATGCACAGATGCAGAGCCCATTTAAACCAGGCTGAATGTGGGACCAGCTCCCTGGCTGAGCCCAACCAAAATGTCCAAAACACTGAGTTGTCCTTCACCCTACCAGGAAACAGAGAAGATCATTGCTGAGCTGAATGAAACATGGGAGGAGAAGCTGCGCAGGACAGAGGCCATCCGGATGGAGAGGTGGGTGGGATGGGACGGGGGCAGTTTGGTGACACCCACGGGTTCCAGCTGCACCTGGGGATGACAAAGACATCCCCAGAGGGCACACAGGGAGCTGTAATGGGTGGCTGCAGGGGCTGGTGCAGTTTTGACAGGCTCTCTTCCTGCAGGGAAGCCTTGCTGGCCGAGATGGGGGTGGCCATGAGGGAGGACGGAGGCACCTTGGGTGTTTTCTCTCCGAAAAAGGTAGGATCCTCTAATTCTCCATACTAAGCAGGTGGGTGGTACCCATGCAGTTCCCTCCAAGCCTATTTGCCAGCCAGCCCCAGATATTTCCAGGGGTCTCTCAGAGACATTAACTGTTAGCACTGGAACCTGCAGTGCACGTTTTGGTGCCAGCCCTGCTCTGTCCATATGCCACAAGTTGCTGCAATAGAAGCACACAGATAAATAGAAGAGCTATTCCCTGCCCCACAGCACATGGAAGACACAGCTCCCATTCAAGAGACACCATGGAGCCCCCGTGATAGTTGTAGTGTTGGGCTCTTGGTGTCAGCTGCTATCACCTGCGGCATTTGATATTGCCATCAGCCTTCAGGGCTTCCTCGCTGGGAAACAAAGGCACAGGGGTATTAAATACCACTCCTGTTGGTAGCATCCCAGAAAGCATTTTGTGAGCAAACACTGGCCCTGCCCCAAGCAGCTCATCTGGCAGCGGGCCCTGCTAGTGCAGTGCTGCAGCTCCTCACCTCCACCCGAATACCTTATGGGACCCACAGGGTGAGGAGAGCAGCTTCTGCCCCCAGCCCCTGCTGGGACATGTGGAGATGAGTGCTTTGGGACCCCAGTGTGGCTCTTCTGACAGTTTTCACACCACTATCTTTGTTTTTCACCTGCCTCAGCCGCTGCCCATTAGGCCCCCTGATGTGTGTGTGGGAAGCGTGGGGGTGTATTCCCCAAAGCAGGTTGGTCCTGAGGTGACCTTGCTGTGATGCTCTTGGTGCCAACCTTCTCTTCAGCTCTCTGACTTCTCCAGCTGCTGGCGAGGACTGTTAGCTCCAAAAGCACTTAGAACTTACCCTGACTGTGAGCAAAGCACAGCCAGACCTTGTTGCCCTGCTGTACACCACCACTGGGGTGACAATTTGTCCAAATCTTGCAAATCTGGAGCAAAATTACAAACCAAAAGAGCCTCAGAGATTCAGACCCAGAGGGTCTGGATGGTATGTTATTCCTGCCAGCCACCATGGAGAACAGCTTGTGTTTCCCTTTACCTCCAGCTCTCCTGCCCTGTTTGCTGTGAGTCTCTTGTACCCATCATGGTTTCTGCAGCTGGGGATGCCTCTGCATGCAGGGTTCCCACAGGCTGATAGGACATTTCTTCTCTTTCTGAGAAACTCAGAGCTTCTCCTGCTGACAGAAGGTGCAATTGCAGCAGCCCACAGTGGGATGAGATAAGCAGAAATTCCCTCTCATCAAGAGCCCAGTGGCCATGGCTTGTGGGAAGGAAATGATGGGAGGGAGCTGATAAGAGACAGAGAGTGCAGATGTGGCCACCTCCATTTGAGGATTCCATGTGCTGGGCCTATTTGCATCCCAAATATTCTCAGCAGCCAGGGAAAAGTCACTAAGAACTCAGTCCTTGGAAGAGCAAAGTGAGGAGGCTCATGCTGGAGTCCAGCCCTGGTTTTGTTGGCACTAGGTTGGGTTAGGGTTGCCACAGGACTGGCTGGTCATGGAGGCTGAAGGATGAGGAGCAGGGGGATGAGCCTTGGTTTCACTGTGCCCTGGTGACTCTTTCTTGTGTCCCCCAGACGCCCCACTTGGTCAACCTGAATGAAGACCCGCTCATGTCTGAGTGCCTTCTCTACTACATCAAGGATGGGATAACCAGGTGAGGGGCCGAGTCTGCTGGGCTCATATCTCAGTGCCCTCCTGCACCAGAGCCCTCCTGCACCAGAGCAGTACAGCCACATTGGATAGCATGTATGTCTGTGGCAATCTCATGAGAAATGTTAGTCCTACTGTGGTGCAACTCCAGAGAGCACTTCGGGGTGAAGGACATTTTAGGGCTGGTTTGAGAACAGATGCAGATGATGCGAGCTGCCTTTCCCCCAATAGGGTTGGCCGGGAAGATGCAGAGAAGAGGCAGGACATCGTTCTCAGTGGGCACTTCATCAAGGAAGAGCACTGCCTTTTCCGCAGTGACACGAGGACCGGCGGTGAAGGTACTGCTTGTCCTGAGGGGCTCCATCTGTCCAGGCTCATCTTGGGGTCCTGCCCTGGGTTTGGGCCTTGATGTGAGGTTGGCCAAGCCCTGTTCATTGCTTACGGTGGGGATATGCCTGGAGGCCCAGGCTGCCCCTCCACCTGCTGCTTGTCACGCAGTGATTGTGACCCTGGAGCCTTGTGAAGGTGCTGACACCTACGTGAATGGCAAAAAGGTGACGGAGCCCAGCGTTCTGCGCTCAGGTGGGTCCCCAGGGGATGCTCCTGCCCACAGCTCCATGCACTGCGGCCATCCCTGCCACTAAACCCAAGCTTTTTGTCCATGCTGCAGGAAACCGGATCATCATGGGGAAGAGCCACGTCTTCCGCTTCAACCACCCCGAGCAGGCCCGGCAGGAGCGGGAGCGGACACCATGCGCTGAGACACCCGCTGAGCCCGTAGACTGGGCCTTTGCCCAGAGGGAGCTGCTGGAGAAGCAGGGCATCGACATGAAGCAGGAGATGGAGCAGAGGTGGGCACGTGGGGCCGGGAGGAGGGTGAGGGCAGGAGCCCAGCTTGGTCATCCCAATCTTCTCTGCTCGTCCCAGGCTTCAGGAGCTGGAGGACCAGTACCGGCGGGAGAGGGAGGAGGCAAATTACCTTCTGGAGCAGCAGCGGCTGGTAGGTGGCCAGGCTTCCTGGGCTGTCCCAGCACCACCATGCCTGGAAGGAGTTTGCATGGGGCAGCTCTGTGCATCTTGGAATGATGACAAATCCATCATCCCATCATTCCCGGGGCTGCTTGTCAACATGGACATGGAGGAAGGAGAGAAGGGGTGATGTACATTGTGTCCTGTGGGCTGTATTGTTTTTCTCCCTGCTTCCCCTAGGACTATGAGAGCAAACTGGAGGCTCTGCAGAAACAGATGGACTCTAGATATTACCCTGAAGCCAATGAGGAAGAAGAAGAACCCGAAGATGAAGGTGAGTGCCGGGTGACAAAGGAGGGATGGAAAAGTCTGGGTGGAAGGAGAGGATGAGCTGATGTTTCTGCAGATATGTTTGGTAGGGGAGCTGGTGTGCTCCAAGCAGCCTCAGATTCACCTCCTGCCAACCAGTTAGAGGAGACACTAATAAAAACCTCCAGAAAACTGGTAGGAGGAAGGATTTTAGAGTGAACACCAAAAAATAAACTCCATTGCGACATCTGGCTGCAGAGCCTCAGGGAGCCAGTATGGAGTCACTGGGTGGAATTTCACAATGAGTTTGCCCACTGCTGCACTCCATGCCCTTCCACTCCTCCTTCTCCCCATGGCAGAGCAGGTGTTGCAGCGGGGACTGGATGCTTTCCATGGGGAGAAGGGCAGCGCACCCAGACACCTCATGCTGCATCCTTCTCCCAGCCTCAACAGCAGGGTGTGTGTGATGAGCATCCCTCTGTGTCCTTCCCACAGTGCAATGGACAGAGAGGGAGTTTGAGCTCGCCCTCTGGGCCTTCAGGAAGTGGAAGTGGTACCAGTTCACCTCCCTCCGTGACCTGCTCTGGGGCAATGCCATCTTCCTCAAGGAAGCCAATGCCATCAGTGTGGAGCTGAAGAAAAAGGTGGGTGCTGATTCACTGATGGTGAGTGGTGGGTCTCACCATCATGGTGTTGCTGGGTGCTTATTGCTTGGTTTTTTGGGGAATGTGTGCTGTTGCTGCTTGCTGCCACAGCAAATGCACACAGACCTGTGTGCTGGCAGGGAGCTAAGGGAAGTGTATGTACTCACATAGTGATGCTGTGATGGGGAGAGCCCAGGCTGATGGCACCGTGGTCTTCAAGATGGGATCACCATTCTTCTCTGCCTCCTTCCAGGTGCAGTTTCAGTTCGTCCTCCTGACAGACACGCTATATTCACCTCTCCCTCCTGACCTGCTGCCTCCTGATGCCGCCAAGGACCGGGAGAAGCGGCCATTCCCCCGCACCATCGTGGCCGTGGAGGTGCAGGACCAGAAGAACGGGGCAACACATTACTGGACCCTGGAGAAGCTCAGGTAGGGAGGGATCTCTGCGCTGGGCAGGCTCAGCAAGAGGGCTCCAGCAGCCCCAGCCTGGTTTCTCACCACTGCCCCTGGTGTCTTTGCATCTGCAGGCAGCGCCTGGATTTGATGCGCGAAATGTACGACCGTGCAGCAGAAGTGCCTTCGAGCGTCATCGAGGACTGCGACAACGTGGTGACTGGTGGAGATCCCTTCTACGACCGCTTCCCATGGTTCAGGCTGGTTGGCAGGTGAGCGCTTTGGCTCCTTCGATGTGCAGCCTGGAGGCACGGCATCCCTGTCGCCACCATGGCCCACACCGCGGATGGTCCCTTCTGGCCTCCCAGTGGAGCAGTGCCACCAGGCAGGGGCTGGCAGCTGCCAGTGGAGTGCTGGTGCCACCGTGCCCACCGCCTATGTGTGTGTGTGCACATCTGTAGGCGTCCGTGTCCAAGCGTCTGTCTGTGCCACCCATGCCGTGCGTCTCCATGTGCTTCCCACGCGGTGCCGGCAGTGAGGACGGGTGTCCCAATAAGGACACACAGATGTGTGTGCCTTAGAGGCCTCACCTCGTGCCACAGCAGCACCGGCAGTGGGACTTCCCCCTGGTGGGGTGGTGGGGTGTCCCCCAGCCTTATGTTGTGTGTTCCATCCCGCTGCGCTGTGCTGCCTGCAAAGCCAGCGCCGGGAATCCCCATGTTTGCACCAGTTTGTTGGGTCTCTCTTTTTCTCCACGTTCCATAGCTGACAGCCGTTGGTGGCTCCCTTTAGAGACGCACCGGATGGGCAAGTCTCTATTTCCTGACTTCGCTCGGTTTGAGCAGAAAACAAACCAAGCCAAAAAAAAAAACCAAAAACCAACAACCAAAATCCCTATTCTTGCTCTCTCTGTTTGGAACAGCTGGTGTTAACCTGTCTTCTATCTTGTTGTACTAACCTTAGTTCAGATATCTCTGGCTGCAACAGCTCTCCTCTTTTCAACACATGCATGAGCGAGCGCATGGCTGATCTCACCCCCTCCCCTACCTTCTCGAACCCCGACTCCGACATCACCGAGCCTGCTGACGAGCAGCACGAGGGGCAGGAGGAGGAGGAGGAGGAGGCGGAGGACCTGGAGGAAGACATCTTTCCGGAGTGCCCGCTGTGTGATGGCCGGGATCCGTTTTACGACCGCTCCCCCCTGTTCAGTTTAGTAGGAAGGTTGGTGAGGTTTTAGGAGAGCATGCTGGGAAGGAACTAGCTCTTTCGCATGAGGGAACTGCTTTCTGGCACGACCCCCACCTCCAGGGCGTCCCGTGGGCGCAGGGGTGGCCGGTGGGTCGGGGCCACCGAGGTAGGGCTGTGACAAACACAGCAGCAAGGGCACAGGGCGAGTGCGAGAGCCCTGCTTTGGGCAGCCCCCAAAAACCCTGAGTGCCACAGGACCTGCACTCGGGTTTCTATTCCCAGGGGTCCACCTGCCAGTGTAGTGAGGACCACAAGTGTGACACCACGAATGTAAGGCTCTGTGCTTTTGTCCCAGTGGTGCACGGGCCATGAGTTTTGCAGCTGTCCCAGTGCAGAAGGGAGAAATGGGGCTGTGCTGGTTGCTGTGAGCCCTGGTACCATCTGGTGGGGCTCAGGGGGAGCCCTGTGGGTGAGATGAGCTTGGGATCAGCAGGGGAAGAGAACTCTTTGGGAAATGGTGTTTTCTCTGTCTGTGCCTCATGCACTGATTGGGACCATCTCCATGGGTTGGCAGCTACAAGCACAGGGGATGCTCAGGAAGGGCACAAAGAGACCCAGGCTGCAAGAACAGGAAAGGAAAAGAGCCTTGATTTCTCCTCCCTGTGTGCCAGGATACCCTTGGGTTTGGTCACTCCTGGCCTGGAGAAATCAGGGAGGGTTTCTGGGCTCCAACTGTGCCTTCAAACTGTTGCAATCTGCCCATCCCCAAAACACCCCTGTGACACAGGCAGGGTGATGCTGGTCCCTAGCCTCACTGCAGAAGGCTTCCCAAGGGGACAAGGGATGTGTGCTCAGAGCAGGACTCAGAGCCCCCATTCCTGGGACTGTGGGGGTCCACCCAAGGCAGAACGCCCACCGTGCTGGGGCTGCTTCTCCCTTACCGTGTCCAAGTCTGGGGTGCGGGGAGGAGATGGAGCAGCACAGGCAGAGAGGGAGGAGGTGGGGTAAGAGCCCTGCAGCCTCAGACCGAAAGAGCTGGGTTCTTCCACCCCTTTTTTTTTCTTTTTTTTTTTCTTTTTTCCTTTTTTTCTTTTATTTTCCCCCCAAAAAAACAAAACCAAAACTCTCAGGGGCACCTCAAAACCAAACCCGCTGACCTGCTGAGCAAACCTCTGCGGTCCCCCAGGTCATTCCCTCGGGCTCTCCTGACTTCTTTTCAGTCTGCCCCGGGTCTGGCTCCCCGCGCAGCAGCTGTGCTGGCCACATTTCTTGTGAAGTGTGCTTTGATTCGTTTACGATTGGATCCTTGGCTTTCATTTCTTTCTTTCTTTCTTTTTCTTTCAGTTTGGTTTTTCTTTTTTCTTTTTTTTTTTTTTGTTGTTGTTTCAGTTTGGTTTTGTTTTAGTTTGGTTGTTTTTTAGCTGCTGGCTCTCTCTCTCCAAAGCTTTAGCAAAAAATTGGGGTTATTTCACTTTTGTCTTCCTTTGGAAAGGCTTTTCTTTGGTCTGAGCATGCCATCTTTGCACCTCACCAATCTTGTGGTTAGTGTCCCTGCCCTCCTTCCTCTAGTGACACACTTGTCCCCCTCCTCCCCACCCTCCTGCCTTCCCTCCCCATCTTCCCTTCCTCCTCCATCCCCTGGATTCATCCTCATGTGGGCTGCCCACTGATCTGGGGGCAGGAGAATTGCTCGTGGGCAGGAAATCCTAAATCCATGCCTGCCTCAGCCCTGGTGGCCAACAAGAAGAGCTGGGGCGAGATGCTCGGTGGGGGATTGCACTCTGTGTCTCGACCCCTCTTGGAGTTGTTTTGAGTGGAAAAAGCCTTGGACTTTTGGGTGGAAGAAGCCTTGGCCTGAGGTCGGCCCAAGCTGCAGCAGCAGCAGGGAGAACCTCTGCACCTCTGCAAGGCTGAATCTTTGAACACAGGGCTGTGGCCTTTCTGCAAGAGCCTTTCAGATGCTGTTTGGATGCCTACGAGACTGGGAAGCCTGGAGATGTCTGCATCTGCCTTGGGAGCCTCCTGAAGCTGATGTGTCCTGACTGGTGCCATCAGGATCCTGACACACATGCGACACGAGGACATCACATTTCGAGACACGTGGGTGGGAAAGTGGGAACCAGCCATCCCTGCTGAGGACATGAGTGCTAGAAGGACCTCTAAATACTGTGTCTTGGTCAGAAAGGATGAACGTTTGTCACCAGCTCCCAGCTAAGGAGGCAGAGGCTGAGCCGGCCAGCTGTGAGCACAAGGAAGGCAGCAAGCAGAGGCCGAATGACTGAGGAATGCCACGTGCCTGTGCCCGGTTGGATACCTGGAGGAGGTCCCAGGGAGCTCAGCAGTCACACTGGACACAGCGTGGAGAAACATGCATGCCACCAGCCACACCTCACAGCATCCCCAGCCACCTCCAGCCACCACCACCCAGGGCAGGGTCACCCGCAGAGGCTCTGATGCACAGGCCAGGACTTTCTCCTCCCCCCCTTTGCTCACACCAGCCTCTTCCTCCCTCCTCCCCCCCTTCCCACCCTGTCCTCGCCTCGCCCACCCCCCTGTTGCCTCCGCAGCACCCCCAGCTCTCTCACAGCACCTCCTGCCCCCATCCTCCGGCTCGTCACCGCCAAGACGGTCCTCTGCCCAGCTTGCCCCCTCCCCAGGACGCGACAGCCGGAGAGACGCCGGCTCGCCCGCTCCCCGCCCCGCGCTGGCCCTGGCTGCCCCTCATGGCTTTGCTTTGCAGCGGTGACATGGGACCTGGCCGCCGGCGGCCGCCACCCGTGCGCTTTGGGATGCTCGGGCGGAGGCGGTGACGGCGGTCCCGTGTCGCTTCTCCCCCCGGCAGGGCCTTCGTCTACCTCAGCAACCTGCTGTACCCCGTGCCCCTGGTGCACCGCGTGGCCATCGTCAGCGAGAAGGGCGAGGTGAAGGGCTTCCTGCGCGTGGCCGTCCAGGCCATCTCAGGTAGGGACCGGTCCTGGTGCCGCTTCATCCTGCGCGTCCCCTGCCGTCCCAACACATGGTACTTTCCTCCTGCAGCCGACGAGGAAGCCCCAGACTACGGTTCCGGCGTGCGGCAGTCGGGGACGGCGAAGATCTCCTTTGACGATCAGCACTTTGAGAAGGTACGGCCGCAGCGGGGTATGGGATGGGGTCGGCTGCAGGGACCACAGCATCCCACCCTGTAGGGCTCTGCCTTGGATGGCAGCCCCTCGAGGAGCGGTGTGTCTGTGCTGGGGCTGCCCTCCTTTGGGTGCTGCAGTGGTGGCAGCTCCCTCAGCCCCGTTCCTCCATCCCCTTCCAGTTCCAGTCCGAGTCCTGCCCCGCTGTGGGGATGTCTCGGTCGGGGACCTCCCAGGAGGAGCTGCGCATCGTTGAGGGCCAGGGGCAGATCAGTGACTTGGGGCCCTCGGCTGATGAAGTCAACAACAACACCTGTGCAGGTGAGCAATGAGCTGCCAGTGCACAGCCAGAGGGGCATCTGAGTGCAGAAAGTCCCCAGCAGCAGCTCACCATCAGCACAATTCCACCTGCTGAGGGCTCTCCTCTCCCCACAGTGACCCCAGAGGACCTTCTCCTGGACAGCCCAGAGAAGTCCACGATGGATGGGCCTCTGGAGGCAGCTCTGGACCACCTGAAGCTGGGCAGCATCTTTACGTTCCGAGTGACCGTCCTGCAAGCCTCCAGCATCTCAGCAGAATATGCAGATATCTTCTGCCAGTTCAAGTGAGATCATGGTGCCCCCCACCTCTACACTTTGGCCTTCACCTCCCTTGGTTGCCCCAAAGCAGGGATAGTGTTGTGAGCTTTATCCCACCCTCTGCTTCCATTCCATCCAAGTCTTTCATGGGCAGTGGGGGCTGCAGATCAGGGTGGGGTGTCTTTCTATGCCAGCCCTGCCCAGGTGGCAGCACCCAGCCCTGGAACAGGCTACGTTCCTGTCCTCTCTCCCACTCCTGCTCCTCTGTGCTGCCCTGCAGTCCCCATACAACTTCTCTTCCCTTTACAGCTTCATCCATCGTCATGATGAGGCCTTTTCAACAGAGCCCTTGAAGAACACAGGACGAGGGCCACCACTGGGTTTCTACCATGTCCAAAATGTGAGCACCTTCCCTTCTGGCACCCCCTCACCTGCACATATGCTGGTGCCCATCCCTAGAGCAGCACCTTCCTCCTCAGTGCTCACTTTCTCAGCCCATCACATCCCTTTCCAAACTAGACAGCATGCTCATGTGTTCTTTCTCTCTCTCAGATCGCTGTGGAGGTGACCAAGTCCTTCATCGAATATATCAAGAGCCAACCAATTGTATTTGAGGTGTTTGGGCACTACCAACAACACCCCTTCCCACCCCTCTGCAAGGATGTCCTCAGGTGGGTGCGTGTGGGTCACACGTGGCTCGTTGTGCCTTCCCCCTGGTGCCATGAGGCTGGGATGGAACAGCACTGAGGGGACATGGAGGTGGTTGGCCCCAGACTGTGACCAGTTTCGGCCATGGTGGCTTTTACCCACACCTGTTCTCTCTGCAGCCCGCTGCGGCCATCCCGGCGCCACTTCCCACGGGTGATGCCGCTCTCCAAGCCAGGTAGGGGATGGTGTCCTGCCCCTCTCCCATGGTCCCCAGGTCGCAGAGCACATTCCCCGCTATGCCCCGCTCCCAGTGCCCTGTGCTACATGCCTGCAGAGCAGGGCTGGATGGCAGAACCTCAGGCACATCACAAAACGAGCACCCGGAGGCCCTTTGGCACCTGCTCGCTCAGTGTCTGGCTGATGCAAACCCCTTTGCAAGCATCTTTTCCCCCTGCTCCCGTGGCAGCCCCACAGCATCCCTCCCCTTGTGCCCAAGTGTCTGTGCGTAACCGCTTTGCTTTGTGTTGCCCTTTCTGTTTCCCTCCCTCCTCACAAGAGCACACCAGCCCCCTCCGGCTCACCCACTGCCCGCTGCCCGCCACCCTGGCAGGCTCGTTCCTGGACATGCTCTCCGGGCACGCTCTGGCGGCCGCTACCGCCGCCTCCTCCCTGCTGCGGCGTGGCGTGGAGGAGCCCGCCTGCCCACCGCCCCTGCCCGTCGCGGACCGCGCCGTCAGGAAGGCGCAGAAGCCGGGTTCGTGCTCGCATGAGCCTGCAGCACGGCCAGCAGCTGCTCGGGTTCCTCAGCGCAGCTGCCCGTCGGGGGGCACAGGGCAGCGGTGGGGGATGGCGTGGCGCTCCTGACGCCGCCTCCCAGGGGCTCCACGAGTCCCTTTGTCTGCTGAAACCCGAGTCGCTGTGGTTTTGCTGAGTGCGGTGGTTTGCTGTGATGCCTGCCCACCTCCCGCTCCAGCACCAGGGGTCCCGTGGCAGCCAGTGATCTGTCTGTCCCTGAGCAGCTCCATAGGTGCTGGAGCTGTGCTGTGTGCTCTGGGACCTGCTCCTGTCCCTGCTGGGGCCGGTCAGGTGTTCCGGGAGAAGCCCCATCTTGAACCCTTGCTGCTCTGATTTGGGAGTGGGAGGAGGTGCCCATGAGGTGCCCAGGATGGGGCTGCATCCCTCTGGTAGTGCTGCGTGCTGCCTCCTGCTTTGTTGCCACCTGCCTGGTAGCCCTGCTTATCCCCAAGCCCTGCCTGCTCTATGTCCCCCCGCTTGCTGCCGTGTGCCCCCAACCTCAGCAGCAACTTTCCCCTTTCTGCCTCGGAGTTAAGTTGTGCTTCCCACCCCCTACAGTGCCCGCCACCAAGCTGAGCACCATGACTCGTCCAAGTGCTGGGCCCTGCCAGTGCAAGTACGACCTGATGGTCTTCTTTGAGATCTGCGAGCTGGAGGCCAATGGCGAGTAAGTCCTGGGCAAAGGGGAGAGGGAGGCAGCATGGTGGATGGCAGCTCTGGAGAAGCATGATGGGCTTGGGCACGTGAGCAGAGCTGTGTCCCACCACTGTCCTCTCTTCCAGCTACATCCCAGCCGTGGTGGACCACCGTGGGGGCATGCCGTGCCATGGGACCTTCCTCCTCCACCAGGTACTCCCTGCCCAGTACCCAACCCCCTGCTCCTGCCCTTGTGCCCAGGAGCTGTGTTAATCACCACCCTATCCTCTCTGCCCTTGGCATTTTCAGGGCATCCAAAGGAGAATCACTGTCACCCTGGTGCATGAAACAGGCAGCCTGATCCGCTGGAAGGAAGTGCGGGAGCTGGTTGTGGGTAAGCAAAACCAAGACAGGGTTGCAAGGATAGCCTCCCAATCTCCCCACCTCCACTGACATTTCTGGAGGCTTTTGTGCCTCTTTTTCCCATCCCATTCACTGTTCACCTGCTATCATGCTTGCAGTAGCAGAGAGGTGACTGCCCCGTGGGTGCCAACACAGTGCCAGTGGGACATGGGGGTGCACACCATCCCCAGGGACCCTGTCAGGAGACCTGAGTGGGTTCCTTTGCTTTGTTTGCAGGTCGGATCCGGAACACCCCAGAAGCTGATGAGTCTCTTATTGACCCCAACATCCTCTCCCTGAACATCCTGTCCTCAGGCTACATCCACCCTTCGCAGGACGACCGGTGCGTGCCAATGCTTCTCTTGCACTTCCCCTGATTGCAGCACTGGGGGAGACAGGGAGCTGGTCCTGTTCAGTGGCAGTGACAGGACGTTGTGCTGTCCTTGTCACCAACTCGGTCCCGTGTCATGGCTACCTGGCTGGAAATGCCGCTTCATGCTCATGGCTGATCCCAGTGTGTCCGGGGCCGTGGGGGACACAAGGTCCCTCACACGTGTCCTGAGGGCTGTCCCTGCACTGCAGCTGTGATGTGGCCACACTGAGTGGTTGGAGCGTGTGAGTGTGGGACACTGTGACAGTGGGGACAGGAATGCAACCATTTGCTGGTGGCACAGGGAACAAACGATGGGGCTGATGCTGAGCTTTTGAGTGCTATAGGAGCACACTGGATGGCAGTGGGACTGTCTTTCCTTTTGCTTTTCTCCTTCCCACTGCAGACTGTCCCCAGGCTGGTGTGTCGGTGACAGAGCCCTGCCCGTGAGGTGCCACCCTGCAGTGCTGCTGGGGCAGCTCCTGGCCACACTGCAGGCAGGGAGCACCTGGGCATGGGCTGTGTGTGCAGGTGTCAGACATTGTCACAGCCACCGGGACAGCAGTGAGGCCAGGCAGGAGGCTGATGGCCTCAGAGCGGCGAGGAGGGTTCATACTTACAGAGCTGTGATGGTTTGTGCCGGGTGGCTGAGGCTTATGGGAGCCATGTGGATGTTATACCAGGCATACAGGCTTGTGGGACCGTGTTGATGTGCATCAGCTGCTGCTCTGGTCCATGATGCAGCCAGATCTGATCTCAGCAGCCCCAATGTAGCCTGGTGGAGGGGAACACAGCTCCTGCCTTCCCCATGCACTGGGTGCCCACCACCCCCTGGGGTGCCGCGGTAGGGGCAGCGGGCTCTGGATGGCACAGTGGGGGAACAGAGCACACTGGCTCCCAGCAGGACACCGAGGGGCCGCTGCAGCAACCCCGCGCTTCCATCCCACCATGTCCCGCATGCTTCGACCCCAGCCGCCTGCCGGGACATGAGGCCAAGGATGGCAGCAGGCTGAGCGGTGTCTGCCTTCGCTCTCCTCCCGGGCTGCTTCCGCTCCCTGCTTTGCAATCGTCCGCCCCGCCACCTCCATCGCCGACAGCAGCCCTGGCTCTGCCCTCCTCCCGCAGCCTTTTGGACCTTCCAGGGCAGCCGCTGGGACCCCGCTGCCCCCAGGCAGCCCCAAGGCCATTCCTTGCTTCCTTCCCAAACCTCTGCTGCCGCTGCCCATCTGAGCCCACACTAACCATGTGATTGTTTTGTGTTTTCGCAGGCAGTTTCTTGATTCGGATATGCCTAGGTATTATTTGTTTCCATTGTGTTTTTTTTTTCCACCCTCTCCACTCTCTCCCCTCTCTCCCCGCACCTCAGCACTCTCAGTCCCGCTGCCGGCAGCACTTGGGTTTCCAGCCCCCTCTCCACGTCCCCCTCCTCTCCCCACATCCTGGGCACCTCTCTCTCACGCTGCCCTTCCCTGCGGGTTCTGCTGTTTGTTTGGACCGTGCTCTCGCTCCTCCTCGCTCTCGCTGGCCTGCGCTCCCATCGCCCCATTTTTGTTTGCTTCTTGACTTTTCACACTGCTGCTCTCCTGGCTCTCTGGCATCCAGCTCTGGGCACGCAGCCCCTGCCCCATGCGGGGAGGGCACAGCGTGGCAGGCAGTGTGGGGATGTGTGCTGGATGTACGCACACCCTGCAGCCAGGTGCAGCCCTCCTGCAGGTGTAGGTGTGATGTATACATGGCAAAGTTGGATGCAGCAGGGATGGGGCTCTGGGCTCACTGCAGCAGCTGGACGCTGATCCTGCTCAGGGAACACTGAGGACAGCTGTCTGTCTGTCTGTCTGGCAGGGGTGCTTGGGGATCTCCTCATTGCCTTAATGTAGGCAACTTTCAGGCCCTGGGAGCACAGAGGATGCTCTGAGATCGTTGGAGGGGTCCTGCAGCGAGGGTAGAATTAAGGGAGGAAGGTGTGGAGCTGCAGAGGGCTTGCTGCAACATCCATAGAGATAAACCTTGGGATGCTCTCCCTGAGCAATCCTTCACCCCTGATTTGGGGGCCAGGAGAATGTGAGTGGTGATGCAGAGCTTGGTGGCACAAGAAGCAGCCACTGCAGAGCGAGGAACAGCCACCACGCCTGGTGGGGAATTCCCTATGGGCACAGCTCCATCTGCAGTGCGGGTGCTGAGATGGGCTCTGATGGTTGTTGTGCTCCCATCAGTCTCCGGAGCAGCCCCAGAGCAGACCGTCGTGCCACCCTGCTCCTCCTGGCACCTGGCTGGCCCCGTCCTGGGCAGCGGTTGCCGCAGGGCACACGATGGCTCCTTCCAGATGATGCTTTCTGACGTTTTGTTTTTCTGTGTGTGTACGTGTGTGTGTTTGTCCTGGGTTGCCTTCCACTTATAGCATTTCATTCGGAAATGACACTAGGTATTTTGCGTGCACATGCTCGGAATGGTCCCTCCCGCTTCTCTCTCTTTCTCCTTTGCCTCGTTCCTTCACTTTTTGCTCTTCTTTCCCCTCTCCCTTACTCTCCTCTTCTCTTATATCCTCCCTTGGGAGCTCTCTCTTCTCAAGTGCTCTGTCTGAAAAGCGATCCATCGCTTTGACTGTCTCACGTGGTTTTCACATAGGCAACACCTCTGAGAGTGTGACTTGCTGCTCTCCATCGTGGTGCCCCGGGCAGGGGTGATGGCTGTGCACCCATGGGTGCAGCCAAAGCCCCCCATGCTGGGAGGGCTGCCCTGCTCCCTGCCCTGATGCGGCTCAGTTCTGGCTGCCTGCACATGGCTGTGGCCAAGCGGTGGCTGCCTGGGGGTGCTCACAGAGGGGTCAGGGTGGCCCTGGGTGCATTGTGAATGTGGGTGCCCTGGCCGTGGGGAGGTAATGCTGGGGTTCCCCATGCTCTTGACCCAGAGCTGCCTTCTGCTTCCCCCTTCCCCTTACTGTACTGTCCAGACCCCAGAGTGCAACCAATGCTCTGCTCTGCACTGTCCTTTATGGGGTCCCACTGGTGCTCACCCCCCAGCTCCTGCTTGGACTCCCCACTGCACAGTGCGGAGATGGAAAGCACAGAATGAGGCAGCGGGCAGGGACAGGGCAGTGGCCAAGGAACAGGGGGGACAGTCCCATGGGCTCCAAATCCTGGCCCCTATATCCTGCTGGGGACTTCGCTGATAGGGGCTGTCCCTCTGTGCTGAGCATCCTCTCTCCTACCTACTCTGGCTGTCGTCACCTGTATGGTGACAGCTGCTCCCAGGGTGTGATGGGTGGCAGGGTGCTGGCCTGGGTGTGCTGGAGGTAGCTCACCTCGTGCTCTGGGGACATGCTCCCTCCTCTGTCCTTTTGTCCCGCATTCCCTGCCTTGCCTTGCACTCAGCTGAGCCCCTTGCTCCCAAACCCCTGTGCACACTTCAAGGGCACCCGTCTCCCTCCCGCTGCACCCATTCCGCCTCGGCTTTGCCTTGAGCCTGCATCCCCCGGAGTGGCTGCCCCCAGATGTCCCATGCATGCCCATGTATCCCTGCAGGCCTGCTGCAGCGCTGCAGAGGGAGGGAGGGAAGGAGGTGTCTCCTTGCTGTCTGCCTGGGATTTCAGGGGGATTGTTTCACTGTCTCTGCTCTGTCTTGGCAGGACTTTCTACCAGTTTGAGGCAGCGTGGGACAGCTCCATGCACAACTCACTGCTGCTCAATCGTGTCACCCCATACCGGGAGAAAATCTACATCACCCTCTCCGCCTACATCGAGGCAAGGACCATCTTGTGCTATTATAACACAAATAGGTGTTCCCTCACCATGGTGGCTTTCCCAGTGGAGTTAATGGGAAAAGACAAGGGCTCCTCCAGCCCTTCCTGCCTGCTGTGGTCTGCAGGGCACAGGGGTGCTGCCTGTATAACCCATGCACCCCACTGACACAGCCCCTCAGCTCTCCTCTCTCCCCACCCTGCTGCAGATGGAGAACTGCACCCAGCCCGCCGTCATCACCAAAGATTTCTGCATGGTTTTCTATTCCCGAGATGCCAAGCTCCCCGCCTCACGCTCCATCCGCAACCTCTTCGGCAGCGGCAGCCTGCGGGCTTCAGAGAGGTACCAACATCCTCCTGCTTTTGGGAGGGAGGAGAGGGGAGAAGCAATGCTTCCAGCACCCAGTGCTGCCCTGGAGTGTAGGGGGAACCTCAGAGTATGGGACAGAATCAGGTGACGTCTCCCTTTGCTTACAGCAACCGTGTGACGGGCGTCTACGAGCTGAGCCTGTGCCGCGTGGCAGATGCCGGCAGTCCAGGTGGGTGCCCTGTGGTGTGAGTGATTCTATGAGTTCCTGAGCCATGCGCCCATCCTTTGAGCCATGTGCCCATCCTTTGAGCCATGTGCCCATCCTTTGAGCCATGTGTCTGTCCCCTGAGCCATGTGTTTGCCCCCAAAGGCATGCAGAGGCGACGCCGGCGTGTGCTGGACACCTCCGTAGCCTATGTGCGGGGAGAAGAGAACCTGGCTGGCTGGCGGCCCCGCAGCGACAGCCTCATCCTTGACCATCAGTGGGAGCTGGAGAAACTCAGCCTCCTGCAAGAAGTAAGCTGTTGGGCTGGGAAGAGTTTCTTGGGGTTGAAATGGCACACCTTGCAACAGTGGGATTCCCAGCCCTCCTGGCTTTGTGTCATGGGGCTCTGTTCCTGCTGCACCGATGCTAGCCAGGTGCCTGCAGACTCAAAGCTAATAAGCAGCCGGGTTAATGCGGTGTGGGAAGTGCATCCCCCAGAAGATGCCTCCAAGCTGGGCAGGGGGAAACCTGGAGCTGAGCAGGGCTGCCCTCATCCAGGTGGAGAAAACCAGGCACTACCTTCTGCTGCGTGAGAAGCTGGAGACAACCCAGCGGCTGGGCCTGGAGACCCTGTCCCCGTGCTCCAGCGAGGATTCCGAGTCCCGAAGCACCTCCTGTGTCTCCTCCCCACTCTCGGCTGATGGGGCCCCAGAAGGACGGACCTCTCCTCCTGAAACACCCAGTGAGAGGCAGAAGGAGCTGGCTGTGAAGGTACCATCCTGGAGCCAGAAGGGCTTCCCAGGGGGGAGGGCATGGTGGTAGCGACACAGTGGGGAAGGTGGTGGGGTGGAAGAAGAAGCCTCTTACACCATCATACTCATCTGCCCACAGTGCCTGCGCCTGCTCACACACACCTTCAACCGCGAGTACAGCCACAGCCATGTCTGCATCAGCGCCAGTGAGAGCAAGGTACTGGGATGGTGATGGAAACTTGGGGTCTGCAGGGCTGGTGAGGGTTGGGAGGGACGCGTGGGGACTGGGACTTGCAGGGCAGGGGTGGGTCTGCGGGTGGCCCTGCTGCCACCCTCTGCTCGCCTGGCTGCTCCCAGAGCACCCATATGCACGTTCCTCTCCCTGCCCCGGCCAGAGCTGTGCCCGGCTTCGGGCAGAGACTCCAGTCCACACCTCCGCTCCTCCACAGCTGTCTGAAATGTCTGTGACCCTGATGAGAGACCCCTCCATGTCAGCTCTTGGGGTCACCACCCTCACCCCCTCCTCAACCTGCCCGTCGCTGGTGGAAGGACGCTACAACACCATGGAAGTCAGGTATGAAGGTGGCCGGGATGTCGGGTTGAGTCCCAAGTGTTCACCAAGCAGAATGGCAGTACTTCTCAGGCATGGTCCCACCTGATGGGTGCTCTTCATCCTCCTCCAACACCGTCCTTTTTCCTCCCCTCAGAACCCCACAGGTCTCCTCCAGGGTGGAGAGTCCTGACCTGGAGCCTGTGGTGGAAGGAGAGCAGAAGAAGTCCCCAGCCCGCCGGCCTGAGGATGAGAAGGAGCCTCAGCGGCAGCTGGTGCCTGACATTCAGGAGATCCGAGTCAGGTAGGAGCCACTGGGGAGGCCAGGAGGGGACCCCTAAAGGGACAGAGGGGGCAACCAGTGGCTTGGGGGAGAAAGGTGACAGTGCTCTACTGCAGCCATCTCCTTGCAGCCCATGTCCCAACCCGATCCAACCCTCTCTGTCTCTCTGCAGCCCCATCGTCTCCAAAAAGGGCTACCTGCACTTCCTGGAGCCCCACACCAATGGGTGGGTGAAGCGTTTTGTGGTGGTCAGGCGCCCGTACGTCTACATCTACAACTCAGACAAGGACTCAGTGGAGAGGGCCATACTCAACCTCTCCAAGGCCCAAGTGGAGTACAGTGAGGACCAGCAGGCCATGCTGAAGGTGGGTGCCAGCCTCACATGGGGAGCCTCAACACCCTGGGGCAAGGTGCTGACCCCAAGCTCTCCCCTAGCAGACCCCCAACACGTTTGCGGTGTGCACGGAGCACCGGGGCATCCTGCTGCAGGCAAGCAGTGACAAGGACATGCACGACTGGCTCTATGCCTTCAACCCCCTCCTGGCTGGGTCCATAAGGTACGTAGTGGGTGACAGAAGGGGTGTGCTTTGGTGGATGGGCAGTAGGAAGGGGTGGGGAGGTCACCAGTGGCTGAGTGTTATCCCTGGGCTGCAAGCTGCTGTCCTTCCTGGCCAGACATGGGGAATGCCTGCTGAGCCAGGCTGGGATGGAAAAGGCTCTGAGCTGACAGAGTTTGGGTTGTGTTCATTATGATTTCAGCTCTGCCACTTTATAGCTGTAAGGAGTTACTCCTCCCCACTTAACCAAAGGCCAGGTTGTGGCTGGTGCAGGGACCGAGCTCAAAGCAGCACCCATGTGCAGCACACTGAACTTTTGCTCTTCTTGAAAACAACTCGAGAAGTTCTTGAGATCCTCTCGAATTGCAGAAGGGGAATAGGAACCAATGCACAGAGATTTGTGAGCCCTGGCTAAGGAGCACTGTTAACCCCATGGCCCTCTGGCTCCAGCTGGACTCAAGAACCAGCCTGCACCCAAGATACCACAGATCTCCCTTTCCTCATCTCTGACTTCTTTTGTCTCTTGGTTTCCAATTCAGATCCAAGCTGTCCAGAAGGAGAACAGCCCAGATGAGAATCTAACCTGAAAACCACCCTCCACCTCATCCGTCTGCCAACAGGATCAAGATAGCAGATTCTGTCTCAAGAGTCCCCATGTTAACATCCGATCTCTCACACCATCTGCTGCCCCAGCTGCCTGCTCCATGGAAGGATCCGTCTCGATCTACACCTTCACGGGGGAAACTCATTTCTGTTCGTAGCTGCAAACGCCCGGTCCCACCTGGGCAGGATTTCTCGTGTGCATGTGATCTTCTGCCCGTCCCCCCCAGGGGTGGCCTTCATGTCACACAACCTGTAACGCTCCAGAAAGGTTCCTTTCGGAGAGGAGGGAGCAAGGAGGGTAGATCCGGTTAAAAGCTGGTCTTTGATCTACAGAGGTAGCGGTGTTGTAAAGCTCAGAGATGAGAAATCAGGAGGAATTGCTTCCACGTGAAGGGAAAGTGGTAGTTTAGGTACGGGGATCTCCTAATTTATTGTTTCTACAAAAGATGGCAGGGCAAAATCAGGTGTCAGTAGTTTAAGATTATATTTATAAAGTATTTATTTCTATCTACATCACAAAAACCCATACACTGGGTCCTGGCCCCCGAACAATGCCTCCCCTGAGCCGGGGAGAGGCTTGGCAGCGGGCTGGTGCCAAGGCCACCGCAGCCCCTCTCCCAGAGACACCCTGCTGGGAGAAGGGACCAAACACGGCTCCTGCGGTGCGCTCACCCTCTCTCCCCATCCTTCCCTCAACCTTCTGCTTTGCCCCCCAGCGCTTAAACTACTTTTCCCAGAAGCGGTGACCAGACGAGGCACCACGTCTTCCCAAGCGAGGCAATTCCTCCCTGCCCCATCTACCTCTGATGGGGGACACAAGCTGTTTTGGGTGGCCAGGGCACCCACATGCACATGGATGAGCCAGCTGCCTGAGCCCCGTGGGATGGTTGAGCCTCACTGAGTGCAAGTGCATTTGGGCTCCTTTTTGTGTCCGCTGCCTGAAATGCAGCCCACGTTGGCTGTCCCCATGCTGCCCCCGGGGCCTCCTACCAAACAGCTGAGGTTGGCTTTGCCATGGGGGGGGGGAGCATGGAGGCTGGGCAGGCTGTTCCCAAAGCTGGCTGACAATGGCTGGGATTTGGAGCAGCCATCCCAGCCCCACAGCTCCTCACCGCCCTAGCCCCCAAAAGCTCTGCTGTCCCCTCCTGCAGGAAGAACAGGGCTGAGGCAGGTGTTTGGGCAGTGCAGAGACCAGCATTGTGGTGAGGATGGTGGGGAGCAGAGAGGCCGGGGCTTCTTACTTTCACAGCTGATGTTTTTGTACCCCACTCCCCCTGTTCCAGAAGTGCAATCCCACCTTCCTCCCCTCACCTCCATAGATGAGTCAGTCTATGGCTGCAGCACAGCCGTGCTGGCGGGGCTCCCCACGGCCTCCTCCTCCCCAGCGAATCCCTCACCCACTCGCTCACTCACGTCCCTCCTCTCATCTGTTTGTTGGTCGTTTTGCCCAGTGCGGGTGCTTCACTTCAGGGCTTCCCTATGGTGGCCCATGCAGCTCCGGGCAGGAAGGCGGGCGCCTTCCCCCGCACATCCCCGGGCCCTGCTGGGCCTCGCTTCACTGTCACGCATTCACAGCCAACCTTAATTTGCACAGCACGGCCACACCTCGGCCCCACCACCGCTCATCCCCTGTGTGTGTCGGTGCGGTGCTGGGCAGGGGCCGTCCCTCCATGCTGTTTGCTCCTTTGGAACCCCACAGGGACACAGGGGTGGCCGGGCATCGCTCCCCGTTCAGCTGCTTTCCCCGTGGGTAGGATCCCAGTTTGGCCCAACTCCTGCCTGGGGGCGAGAGGCTCCTCGGGGTGAAGGCAGCTCCTGGTGGAGCCCTTCGACAGGGCCGGGCCCGGTGTCTGCCAGCAACCAGACACTTCTCTGGCGGCCATAGGGGTTGTGTGCCCGGCTCCGCACTGTGCCTGAGGCCAGCCAACCTGCAGCGCACACTGCGGGCCGGGCTGGAGCCCTTTGATGCCCTTTGAGGCCCGTTTCAGCCCCGCGTCCTCTCGGCCCCATGTGGGACCGCAGCCATCCCCACTCCCACTCCTGTGCCCCCCCTCCCCGTGTTGGAGCTTTGGGCCCCGGCCTCCTGCCCGCGCGCCAGGCTTGTTCGGTTCTGAAATAAATGTGGCATTGACGCAGCGCCTCGAGCCGTGATTCAATGGGCGTCGAGGGCACCGGGCACGTGGGGGCGGCGGGGCGCTGCCATCCCTCCCTCCGCCACGAGGGGGCGCTTCCTCATCCACCCCCCCCCGATAGCCGGGCACGCGGCTGGCGCCCTGCCGCCCCATTGGCAGAGCGGCGTTGATTGGCAGCGCCGTTCCGCTTAGCGATTGGTCAACACTCCTCTACGTCACCGCCCCTCGGCGGCGTGTTGATCATCTTCGCAGCACTTCCTCCGTCGCCGCGCCGGCTTCCGGCCTTTCCACAGGTTCCTATTGGTTGTCGTGCCGCAATGTCCCGCCCCTCGGGGTTGATTGGCAGGGGCGGGGCGCGGCGTTGGGCCGGGTGGTGGATGGATGGATCTGTTCGGGGACCTGCCCGAGCCCGGCGGATCCGAGCGGGGTGAGGGGGGGACAAGGAGGGGGACAAGGGGGATTAACGGCGGGGGGCAGGGCCGCAACGGGCCGGGGGCGGACGGCGGGGATTAACGGCGGTGCGGCCTGGAGGGCGCTCAGTGCGGGGCTGAGAGGGCCGGGCCTGTCCGTTGTACCGGGCCTGTCCGTTGTACGAGCCGCTGCCGCTGTGTTGCAGGGAACGAGGCCCAGCGGCAGCTGCGGCTGTTCGATGACCTCCCGGCTGCCGGCAGCGCTGGCACAGGTAGGGCAGCCTCTGCTCAGCCGCCCTTGTGTAGTCGGTGCACGCTATGCTGGGTGTGCGAAGCTTTGTGCCTTTCTATTTGTGCCTTCTTGCCTTTCTATTATGCTCCAGGTAAAGGAAGCTCGTTCCTCTTCGATGACCTCCCTCCAGCCAGCAGCAGTGATGCAGGTGAGCGGCTGTGTTGGCTCTGCTGGCCTGACCTGCCCAGCCTCTTCATAACCAACCTGCTGGCAGCAGGGCTCTGTGTAGTATTGAAGTATTGATGAAGTATTGATAATGGTTGGACTAGATGATCTTCTAGGTCTTTTCCAACCTTAATAATTCTGTGATTCTGTGTGCAGCCGGGTGGTTGCTAACTGCTGGGGGGGGGGAAACTGTATCACATGGGAACAGGAAAAGGTTCTGATGCCACAGATTTAATTGATAGTTCTTTCTTCTTCTTCTTCTAACTTGTGCCCTGTGTTCTGAATACACTGTGCACCTTCAAAGTAATGATGTGTGCTTCCTTGTGTTGTTGTGGCCACAACTCCACAGACACAAATATTAATTAAAGCCAAGCAAGGCTCCGATCTGGAATGTTAACTGTCTGAACACATGACTGCAATAAAGACCAGGAGCTAGGAAATGGTTTGTGGCCTGGAAAGAGTCAGGTGCCCTCTAGCTGTATATGGCTGTACTGTGGCTGAGGGAGGGCCATGTGATTCAAGGTGACCACATCTGTGTGTGCTGGGCTGGATAGTGGTGTGGGCTGCTGTCACTTCATGCTGTGTGAGCACGTGAGTCTGTGCTACTGAGAGTGCTGCAGTGCAATAGGTCTTACTGCTGAAGTCCTACAAATAAAACCAAGATGGGAGTCCTCAGCTGCCTGCTTTTATTCTCTTTCAGCCTCCAGTGCTCCTGAGCAGGTGTCAGCGGGGGGCGATGCAAAAGGAGAGAAAAGGAAGTCCTTGGAGGAGGAAGAGAAGAATGGCAGGGAAGAACTTGTGGAAAAGAAAGTTTGTAAAGGTTTTCAGACAGTTTGAAAACAAATGTACTCAATTTGTACTTCTGATGTTTTGCTGAGGAGGTCCAGACTCAAGCTGAGCCTTGGTTCTTCACTCTGCTGGCATTTGCAACTTCTCGTGGGGAGCAGGCTGCAATGGAAGGAGCCCCTCAAACTCTCTGGCGTTCTGCCTCCCTCACATGGGCCTCCTTACCAGCCTGCTGAAGTGGCAGGAGCTGGGCAGTGTGAGTGCCTTGGCATCTGCAGAGTAAGGGCTTGTGCTGCCAGCAGGGGAACTGGGTGTGAAGCCTCTGGAAGGCTTGACCTGCACCAGTTTCTTTTGCCAGATCCACAAATCTCTCTTGAGTGGCTGCTGAGAAAGCCAGGGAGAGAGGGTTATTTGTATTGACATATAATACATTTGACTTCAGTGCAAGTTCCCATGTGTTATGTTCAGCTTTGGGAAACCAGATGTATTCAGTGAAAAGGAAATTACATATTCTGGAAACAGCAGACTTTGGTTTCCTGCTCTCACCCATTCTTTAAGGCTAAGCTTTCTTTAATCTTCTGTTTCAGCTGTGCCATTCATTCTTCCCCCCCCATTTCATAAGAGCCCTCTGTAATGCCCAGCAGTGCTGCTTGTGTACAGCTGTCCCCACAAACAGTGCAGGCTGCTTTTGTAGCTGCAGACCTCGTGTCACAAAATACACCGTGCTCAGCAGAAGGTGCCAGATGGGCTGCTGAAAAGCAAGGGCCACGCTTTGCTGTGCTTTTGTGAAAGCTGGAAAGTGACCATCAGTGTGAGCTGAGACAATGAGGGAGTTTGATTGGCGTGTGTCTGTTTGTCTCCTTTAGGGTCAGTGGGCATCCTTGGACTGAAGGGCTACGTGGCAGAGAGGAAAGGTGAAAGAGAAGACATGCAGGATGCACATGTCATCTTAAATGATATCACTGAGGAGTGCCAGCCTCTGCCCTCCCAAGTGTAAGTGACCCCTGACCTCCAAAGCTGGGGGATAAAACTGTGGATGGCAGCCAGGTGTGGAGGTGAAGGAGCTCCAGTTTGCCTCGGCGAAGCCTGTGTTGTGTGTGATGGTTTTTGCTTTAAGCAGCTGCTGCTCCTGCTTGCAGGCTGCTTCATGATGTGTCTTTTGGGCTTGTTATTAGGAAATCTGGAGTTAATCGTTAGCCCTGTTCCTGAGCGTGTCACAGGATTAGGTTATATATAAATACCTTCCAGTGGTACTCAGTGAATTTAGTCACTGACTTCACATGGACTGTGAGGCCTAATAACTCTTGTTATTGAGTTTCTGATACCCTCATTGAAGCATGGATGTTTCAAGATGCTGATTTTAACTGCAAGCAATTAGTCCTCACCTTGGGGGTTATTACAGAGTGTGAAAGAAATCCTTAATCTGTGGCAACAGAGAGTGCCTGAAGAGAGAGCAAATGTTAGAACTCTCTCACCTGAAAAGCTTATTTATCTTGGGAAGTAAAGTATAAATGTGCATGCATGTATATATTCATGTTTAAAAGAGTGCTCTCAAGTGTTGTTTTGATGCTGTGTTTAGCTTCTGAACTCGTCCTGAGAGCTTTGTTTGATGAAGGATCCAAGCTTCCTGTCTGTAGTGCAGTTGCAGCAAACTTAGGCCATGCAAGGAGCTGTAGGATTGCTCAGACTGCTGCAGCACCTGCTGGGTGAAGCGTTTAGCTGCTTTTAGGCCCAGCTGTGGTCTATAAACTATATTATACTTCTGATCTTCTGCAGAGAAGGCAGTTACAAGGAAGTATTCAGTGCTTATGCGTGTAAACCATGAAAATCCTTTACTGCATGAGCTTTGCATCTTGTTACCTCCGCTTGTGCCTGAGAGTGCAGCATTTCTTATGCTGGCTGAGGTGGGGCAGGAACAAATGTATTCAGTCCCGTCCTCTGGCTGACAGCCTTTCTTGTTCCCTCCTAGCACACGTGTCTCATACTTCGCTGTTTTTGATGGCCACGGGGGAGTCCGAGCCTCAAAGTTTGCAGCACAGAACCTGCACCTCAACCTGATCAAGAAATTTCCAAAAGGTGAGAGGGTGGAGGGAGGGCTGTAGGACAGTGGTCACCTTTTATACTGTGAAGTTGTGGCTGCTGCTTAAGGGAATGGATTTGCTGCTGTGTAGTTCTGCAGTTTCCGTTCCTTATTCCAAATGGGCTTGTGTGCACAGAGACCACTCCGTCTCCTGGGGAAAAGAATTGGAAGCCTTTTTTGGAATGAAAGTGCAAGCAGCCAGTATTGAACCACTAACCGAGCCTGGGATGTTCTATTGCCAGGCTTGGCAGTGCTGCTTTGTGAGAAAAGGAAGAGTAAAAATAACCTCTCTAGAGGAGGGGGGGGGGGATTTATCGTAAGTTCTACATACATTTTATCAGGCTGACTTTGGTAGCACGGGTTTGGGATGTGTTTCAGCTGCTGTGTGTGCTACCCGATGTGCTGCCATCCATTCTGCGTGATGGGAGGGATGGGTTGGATGTATTTTAGCAGGAGGTCAGTTGCTCTTTTCCCTGTCTGGCAGGTGAGGTGGTCAGTGTGGAGAAAACCGTGAAGAGATGCCTTTTGGACACCTTCAAACATACAGATGAAGAGTTTTTAAAGCAGGCATCCAGTCAGTAAGTGTTAATGCTTCCTGTGAGGAAGCCTTGAGTCGTGTCTTGGTGAAACACCAAGTACAGCTGTGTGCCAGGCTGTGCCTTCCTGCTTGAGCTCAGTCACAGCATGTTCTAGTCTTACCCTGCAGCAAGCAGCCTGCCAGGACCCTTTGGGCTAAAATACCTGCTAATGGCAAAGAAAGGAGCCAAAACATAGCCATTTCATCTAATAAACACTTCTCAGCTTACCTGGAGCTCCAGGGATACGAGCTTAACTACAGCAAGTGAACTATCAGGGGTGTGACCAAGCAATTGGAGTTACTGCTGAGGTGAAGGTGAGGACTGAAGTGGGCAGGAAGAATATGGTGAGAAAAGGAAGGGAAGGCAAAAGGATTGTAACTCAGTTGCAGCCCTTTTGTTTTTTGTTTCAACTTGGCTGCCTGCAGGTGTGACTTACTGAGGGCTTGCTGGCTGCTGAATGTCACTGTATGACACTTCCTCCAGTCCCCAGGAGCACTCAGTCAGCAACTTCTCAACAGCTTTCCTTTTTGGTAACCTCACTGTTGTTTCCTCAGAAAGCCTGCGTGGAAGGATGGCTCCACAGCCACGTGTGTCCTGGCTGTAGACAATACTCTCTACATCGCCAACCTCGGAGACAGCCGGGTAAGCAGAATAGAGATGCCCACTGTTGGTGTCTCGACTCCTCTGCAAGCTTGCTAGCTCTGCAGGGTGAGTTCTGTTGCCTGTATTATTTGCAGGCAAGTGCTGCGGGGAAATACTGCAATCCTTTTGTACTCTGTTGCAGAGATCACAGTTACCTTTTAACATTTAAGTTGGCTTTTCTTTTGTGTATGTAGGAAGCCTCAAGCGCAAGCTTTATAGCTCTCTCAGGAAGTTCTTGCCAAGGTTTTGGTATTTACTCACAAGGGTCTTTTGTCAGCACAGGCGATTCTGTGTCGTTACAATGAAGAGAGCCAGAAGCACGCGGCCTTAAGCCTGAGCAAGGAGCACAACCCCACCCAGTATGAGGAACGTATGAGGATACAGAAAGCGGGGGGAAATGTCAGGTAAGTGCCTGAAGGTGGTGAGTGAGCAAACCAAAATGCTGGCTCAACTCTGGATGTAGAGTTTCTGGAGTTTAGCATGCCTGCTAGTGAGAGCCTAGAGGTAATTTCACTGCCTATGAGTGATTCCTCAGTTATCTGAGGAGTCTTTGGCCTGAGTTGGCTGGTGGGTGCTGGTTCCCTTGGACTTAAAATGGTGACAGTGTTGTGCTGCAAAGGTAGGAACTTGTCCCTAACTGAAAACCTGATGGCATAACATCAGCACAGACATGCTTAAACTTCAGCTGTAGAACTGCAGAGTTAGAGCAGGGAGAGAGAAAACAAACAACCTTGAATTCTCCTGACTTCATTTCTTCCTTCCCCTCTCTATTTGTTTGTGTGAAAGACTGGGAAACACACAGAATAGGGTAGAGGCCTGAAAGGCAAAAGATTTGAGCTTGCTGGGGAAGTGGGTTTGGTTTTGTGTGAGGCAGCTCAGTGGCTGGTGTAGAAGAGCAAGATGTGTGTATGTAGAGGAGACTCAGCATTTTTTTCTCCTCGTGCAGGGATGGAAGAGTGCTGGGAGTGCTGGAGGTTTCCCGCTCCATTGGGGACGGCCAGTACAAGCGCTGTGGTGTAATCTCTGTGCCAGATATCAAACGCTGCCAGCTCACACACAATGACAGGTAAATCGTGCCTGCTCACGAGGAGGCTGCTGTGTCCTGGCTCTGCTCAGCAGCAACGCAAGCTGCTTCCAGAGCTAAGGTACTTGAGGCTAATCATCCAGAGTTAAAGGATGCTTTTGCTGCTGATGTCCCTCTGCTCCTGTTCCTTACCAGTACAGTGGGGCAATGCTGCTGTCTCACTCTGCCAACACACTGAAGGCTCCTGTTGGAGAAACCAGCCTCACAGTGGTTGATAACACACAGGCCTTTGTGCTCTAAGCTTGTGCACCTGTCTTCAAGCAGGTGGTTAAGGCGTGAATCCTTGGATCCCTGTGCTGCCCAAGCGATGTTCCTAGAAGCTGTGGTGCCCAAATACACCATTGCATTCAGCTCTGATTTTTGAAGATTTGAGATAATTTTCCTGCAAGTGATTGATGATGATAAATTACACTCAGTTCAATACAGCCCTGAGTGCTCTCAGAGGCAAGTGGGTGGGTCAGCCACCGTGCTCCTGCTTCCGGTGGGATTAGAATTCCATAGCAAGCGACCTGCTAAAATATTTTAAGGGATATTCTGAACATCAGAGTCTGAAACTGCCTTCCAAGATGTGCATTGCTGTGGCAGAGGGGATGTTGTTTTCTGTTTGGTGACTGTCTGGGGCTCCTGGTTAGTGCAAACCCCTGTGCAGGACAGGGAGTGCACAGCAAGCTGTTTCCTTCTCCCCACTGGGAGCTGAGAGATAGATAGCTCCTCCCATGGGGTTTTGCATCCCTTGTGTTTACACCAGGAGCACAGCATTGTAAAGGACTGCACTTAAGGTATTAAGCTGTGTTGCTCTGTTTCCTTGCACTTGGCTACTTAGCAGGGAAAACATGTGAATGAAAGGATCTGGGAGCTGTTATTAGAGAAACAGTGCAGCTTCCCAGCAAGGCGTAGGGGCATAGTAGCATAGTATGTGGCCTTGCTTAATAGTGCGTGTCAGCCTCCTAGGATGTCCAGATAGGTCTGACATGGCTCATCTGACTCTCAGCTTGCAGTCTGAACTGCCTCAGCTCCCTGAGTGGCTGGTGGTGAGAGGCCTCCTGGTGCCTCTGAGGGGCTTTGAGATGAGCTTTTGTGCACTGTGCCTTTGCATTGAGGCATGGATACTCATTACAAGAAAAGAGAAGTGCAGAGGGACGTGGCTTTAGCTGGGGAGTCAAAGCTTCATCCTCGTAACCTGTCTGACTTCCAGGTTCATCCTGATAGCGTGTGACGGCCTCTTTAAAGTCTTTACGCCAGAAGAAGCTGTGAACTTCATTGTGTCCTGCTTGGAGGTGAGGAGGAGGCTGGGCTACTCATGCATTCATTTTTCAGAACAGGAGCTGTGAAATCATATGTGACTTGTTCCCTCCAGGCTAATTAGCTGAACAATGAGCAGGTGGTGCAGAAATGTACTTCTGCCAGGGGCTGCTCTCTATTGATGCTCGTCCTTATTTATTTTGCTTCCCTGTGCTCAGAAATAACCATGTGCCTGCACTGCTGTGCTTTACTGGGGGGATCAGTGTTGTCTTTCCCTTATCCCAATAGGATAAGAACATCCAGAAAAGAGAAGGGAAGCAGGAAGCAGATGCTAGATATGAAGCTGCCTGTAACAGACTGGCCAACAAGGCAGTGCAGCGAGGGTCGGCGGACAACGTGACGGTCATGGTGGTCCGGATAGAGCACTGAGAGATGAGGAGCAGCAGCGAGGCCCCCATCTGATGTCAAGATGGGACAAGTTGGTGTGGGTGCGTGCGCGGTGGGGGGAGGGCCCTGCTGCATGCTTCTCAGTGTAAATAAAGGTTTTTTTCTAATAGTTTTAGTTCACTTGGCTAGCAGTGTTTTCTAAGCAGTTACTACAGTGGATCAGCTTGTGGGGGAGTTTTGTGTCCTGTTCACCCTCACCCCCTTTGAATGTCCTGACAAACCAAATAAATCCATTTGGTAGAGTTGCTGGTGAGAGCAGGCATCTTTGTGCACATACTGCCACCTGTTCAAATGCTGCAGCTTTGCTGTTTGTTTCCTCGAGCTCTGTGTGACACTTAGGGGGAGCTCTGAGCACCAGGGCCTTGGCTGGGCTCTGTTTGCCACCTGCTGCTGATGGGAAGGAAATTGTTTGGTTCTGGAGCATGAAGTGCTCCAAGTGGCCCTGGGAGGGCAGCAGGGGTCCTGCTCCCATGCACAGTGTGCCTCACCAGCCCTGTAGGCGGCCCTGATTGACACAGGGATTCCCCTATCTGGACACACAGGCGGGCCACAGAGCTCCTTGTTGTGCACTTTTAATGGGTCAAACATAACAGCACTATAGAACAACTTGATTGAACAATACCAGCATCCCAAGAGCAGAGTGCTGGAGGCTGCATTGGCCTCTGAGGAGGTATGGCTTCATGCTCAGCCCAACCTGGGGCTGTTGGCATCAGAGCTGGAAAAGGGCTGACAAAGTGCCAGGTTGGGTTGCCATTATGGGACCATGTCCCTTGGGTGCTTGGTCACGTGCACTCTGTGTTGCTGTGCAAGGGGAAGCTGACACTGAGCAGCTTCAGCACTGGGGAGGTTTGCCCTGCTTTCCCTGGCCCTCTAGATCCCAAAGCCATGGGGAAAGAAGGCTGGTGGGAAAGGAAGCAGGTTTGAAATACCCCAAAAGCTTTGAGTTTTCTGAGGGTGAGGAAGGCATTCTGGTTTGGTTTTCTTTGTTTTAATTTTAAAAAAAAAAAAAAAAAAGACTGAGATGTTGGTGCCTGTGGTAGGGTCAGGGATGTGAGGTGAGAGAGGGAACACAAGCAGCTCCCTGCCTGGCTGGGGCTGAGTGCTGGTACCTGGGTCACTGCTGTCAGCTCTGCTACCACTCCTGGTCCCCTGGGAAAGCCTCAGTCCACTTGGAGGTGTCCATGAAGATGGAGGAGGAGCTGTGGAAGAGCCAGAGGCAGGGCAGCGAGCCCTCCCGCACCCAGCGGTCCTTGGCGCAGTCATACACCTCCATCTCCACCCGGTAATCCCCGTCCATGCCCTTCCAGTGGCCACCGGTGACGAAGAGCCGATCTCCCAGCGGCACCATCCCGCCGTTCTCATGCAGCGTGTGCAGGAGCTGCACCTGCACCAGGAGAAGGGCAAGTGTTGGGGTCCCACTGCCCAGCACAGCTTTAGCAGCATCCATGCTTTGGGCTCATGCAGTGCACTGTGGGGATGGAGCGTTTGGGGGACTGTGCAGGGGGGTTTCATGCTGGTGGCACTGGGGAAAGCGAGGGTGTTCTCTGCTTAAAGCTGTAACTCTGTGTGGATGCTGTGCTCCTGGAGCATGCCAATACCTTCTGCCAGATGTTGGCCTCTGGGTCGTAGACATGGACCTTCTTGGTGTTGTCCCCGATGAGGTAGATGAGGCCGTGCAGCGTGGCACAGCGTGGGGCTGACAGGTACTTGGGGATGAATGGGGACGTGATCACGCTCCATGCATCTGCAAGGGGCAGCTGTCAGTGGGCAGGCAGGGCCCCAGGTATTCAGGGGAGGTGGAAAGGAGGTAGATTGGCACCCACACTGCAACCAAGGCAGCGCTACAGCCCAGGGGTTTGCTGCAGAGCACCACTGGGGCTGCCCCGGGGGTTTGATGGGCGCTCACCTCGCACAGGGTTGTAGCACTGCAGGGTGAGCGCGTTGTATTTGACGGCGCAGGAGCCCACCAGGTACAGCTTGCCCAGGCAGCCAGCGGCAGCGAAGTTGCTGACATATTTAAGGGCCGGGCTGATGGCTGCCCAGCTCTGGTTGTAGGGGTCGTAGCGCTCCACCTCCACCACTTCCACTGTTGTCCCTACAGGGCAGTGGCACACGCTGCAGCCCTCTGTGCTGTGCCACAACACCCGCCTGTCCCCCAGTGCCACCTTACCCCCGAGGACGTAGATCTCTCCGTTGAGCACAGCGCTGGTGTGGTTGGTCCGCGCTCGCAGCATGGAGGCAATGGCTGTCCAGACACCGTCCTTGGGGCAGAAGCGCCAGGCCTGCGTTGTTGACCACGTGTCATTCCGGGACCCCCGGGAACCACCTACAGGAACAGGCCAGGCCCTGAGCTCAGCTTCTGCTCAGACAGGGGTCCCCTGTCCCTGGGGCGACCCCCAGCCCAGCACCTACCCGTGACATAGACGTCATTGTTCAGCGCCACCAGAGAGAAGCCCCACTTGTTGTAGTCAGGAAAGTCAGGCAGAGCCATCCACCGCCCTGCAAGGCAACAGAGCCACGCTGTCACCCTGTGTGTGGGCTGGAGACACCCCATCTGTACTGTCAGGGGTGGGTACGGCAGCTCAGGGTGGCACCTTTCCACCAGCCCTGATTCATTCTTCCTTCAGCCCATGTCCCTGTGGTGCCGCATGGTTTGAGAGCTGCTTTTCTCCATCCCATCCCATGGGGGAGGAGCCGGGGGATGATGATGATGGGCACTTACGTGTTTTGGGGTTGTAGAAGGCGAAGTTCCTGGGGGCAGCCGGAGTTTCCAGCCCCCCCTCCTCATCCTCGCTCTCCTCCAGCACGCGGCCGCCCACCACCACCAGCACCTCCTCCAGTTTCTGTGGTGGAGCTGCCTTTGGTGGAGCGGGGACGGTGCCGGTGGCACCAAGCGCAGCACGGGAACGGGCCACCAGGGCCTGGCTGGCAGCTGAATCACGGACAAGGGGTTCGGTGGCGAGCAGATTCTGCAGGTAGTGGTCAGGCAGCGAGACCAGGCGGGCCAGCTCCAGCAGCTCAGGCAGGAACTGGGCCCTCTGCCCTGGGTCGTAGCGCACCCAGCGCAGCACGGCTTCGGCCACGCTTTGCTCCTCCTGCACCTGCAGCTGCTCGTTGGAGAGGTAGACGGCCAACCTCTCCTTGGAGAGCTGGAGGAACTCCTCCTGCTGAGAAACAGCCTCAAAGTTCTCCTGCAAGAAGGACCAGGCCTTGGAGGACACCTCGGGGCAGCCGTGGCTCTCGCCAAACTCGCAGATCCCCAGGCAGTTGGTGGCGTCCATCTGCTGCCGCAGGTAGCGGCTGCACACCTGCTGGATGGTGGGGAAGTGCAGCTGGCTGGAGGTGCGCATCAGCCCCTCCACGTTGCTCTGGTTGACGGTCACCTTCCCCGTGTAGGCAAAGTCCAGCAGCATCTCCAGCGCTGCGGGGTCCACCTCCTTCAGCTCCACGCGTGCGGCGATGCTCTCGGCGAAGTCCCCGGAGAACATGGCGTGGAAGTAGTGGCTGCAGAGCGCCAGCACCCCGCGGTGGCACGGGAACTCCCGGCCACCTGCCAGCAGCGTCACATCCGACAGCTTGGGGTGGGCACGCAGCCGCTGCAGCCCCTCCAGCACGCCCTGCGCGTGCGACGGCAGGCAGAAGTCAAAGTCATCCACATTGCGCACCATGGTGCCGGCTTTGCTGGCTGGGGTGGCCGTGGGTCCCCGCAGCAGGAAGGAGCCCGGGCTGAGCGTTGCGAGGCTGTCCCTGCGGGGAGGTGGTAATGGGCCCTTCCTCGCATCGCTGTGTGATGTACGGCACCAGCTGGGGCTGGGGAAGGGATTTCAGGAGCCCTGCTGCCCCCCTGCCCTCACAGCCCGGCGGCTGCGCCTTCCCCACCCTGAGCTGCCATGTATTTCTGGGGGGGAGTTTGCAGTGATCCAGGAGGGTGGTTTTAGGACTGGGATCACATTCAGCCCCCAAAGCTATGACCATTTGCCCTGACACACCAAGGCAATACACATGGAGATGACCCCCCCCCTTGGCACAGCTCTGAGCATCCTGTGCGTGGGGTGTGGATGTGTGGGTGTTCACGGGGAAGGGTCAGACTCATCCTCCCACCCCACCCCACATGCAGTGCTCAGCCCCCAGCCCTGCTGGGCCCCATGCCTGCCCCGCTCCTACCTGGGCTGTGCCCCGCTCAGAGCTCGCCGTGTCCCATGCAGCAGGGAGGGCAGTGGTGGGGGCACAGGAGGGACACGCGGGGTGGTGGTGGTGGGGGCTGAGCCAGGGGGATATTTTTAGCCGGGGCGGGGACAGTGCTCTTAAAGGCACCGCTGGGGCAGAGCTGCCTGCTGCCACCCCAGGGCACCCAAGGGTGCAGAGGGGAAAATCACCTCCTGGGGTACCAGGAGCAACGTGCTGCTGTGTGTGCCCAGGAGGGGACAGACCCCCGGGCTGTTCAATCACACTGCTGTGTCCCATTCCCCTGTCTGGGGCCAGCTGTTAAATATAGGCTCATATCTCAGTCCCGATGTGGAGCACAGCGGGTGGCAGCAGACACAGCACAGCCGGCATGGAGCAGCCAGGCCTTCACGGCGCCAGGGCACTCAGCAAAGCATTCCCCATCACCCCTAAACATCTCAGGGGTTTTTCTGAGACAAAACCAAAAGGCTTTTATTGAGGCCCTTTGAGAAGCACTGAGGGCGTCCGTGGGTGTCATGCGGCATCACTCCTCGAAGCTGAACATCTCAGCCTCCTTCTCCTTCCAGAAGGCGAAGCTGCGGTCGATGCACCTGCAGATCTCCTCCTGGCTGCTGTTGCGGCCGTGGCGGGTTGGGCTGTGTGGGGGGCTGCCCCCCGTGCCCCCTGCCCTCCATGCCGAGCCCTTGGCGGTGCCGAAGAAGCGCTCCTTGATGTCCTCGAATCCATCCCCCCAGCCCCGCCGGCCGGCCGCGATCTCATCGGTGACGGCACGATGGAAGGCGCGAGCGGTGTCCCAGCCGAAGCGGCCCAGGTGGTCGAACACCTCGAAGCAGAGCAGGTGGCGGCCGCGGCGCTCCTCGGGGGGCAGCTCCCGCTCCAGGATGCGGAAATAGCCCAGCATGAAGAGCTCCAGCGTCAGGCTGTCGTAGTCGGCCGGTGTCCCGTCCGCCCGCCGCACAAACTGCTCCGGGGATAGTGGGGCATGTGGGCTGCCCGCAGTGGGGGGCAGCGGTGGCGGGGGGCAGGCGGCCACGTCCCTCCAGCTGCCCAGGAGCTGCTGGATGGCGCTGCACTGCCGTGACAGGCGGCCCCTCCTGCCCTCCTGCTCCTCGCCTGGAGCACCCGCTCTCTCCCTGCGGGCCTGCAGCGCCCGGCAGGCTGCAGCCCAAGAGTTGAGGCCTCCAGCTGAGCGCTTCCAATGGCTGAGGAAGAGCAGCACGATGCGCTCCTTGCGCAGCCCGGCCGACTCCGGCACTGGGGAGCCGCTGCCCTCTGACAGCGCTTCCTCACAGCTGATCCCCGAGTCGCTGGCGGCCTCCACCACCTTAGCGGGCTCGCTCTCCCCGCCGCCATGGCGCTCGAAGGCCCCGCGCAGGCTGCTCACACTCACCCCGCACTGCCGGATCTCCCGCTGTGCCACGCTGCCCGATGGCGTCCGTGGGGCTGCAGGGAGTGGTGCGGGAGGTGGGGCGGGCATAGGGCTGCTGCGAGCCCCCTCTGCATTGGCCAACAGCGCTTCCAGGCTGCCCACCACGCCAGCCAGGCGGCCACACCAGAGCGGCAAGGGCTGCCCTGGGGCTGGAGGAGGGCTGTGCACAGTGATGCTGAGCAGCGGGGAGGGCAGCAGTGTGCGCAGCTCTTGCGCCAGGCGCTGCAGCTCGCCCTGGTAGGCCTCTCCTCGCCGCCGCAGCCGCAGGCTCTCCACCGCCCACTCCAGCTGCTGCAGGTCCGCCTCGGTCAGCAGCTCACCAAATGGGCCCAGCACGGCCTCGTGGGACGGCGAGAAGCGCCACGTGCCCGGCTCCTGCGGCAGGAGGCCATCAGGATGCAGCGACACGAGGGACCCAGTTGTGTCCCACCCGCAGCCTTGACCCTACCTGATCACACGCCGGCACTTCATCTGCCAGCCGTGCCCACAGTCGCCGCACCATCACCTGCCGCTTCCACTCAGGGATGGCGCGGCCCCGCTCGTCGTGCGTGGGCACCAAGGCATCCACATCCAGAGGGTCCACCGCAGTGGTACCGTGGGGGTCTTGCCATGGTGCTGCCGGCTCTGCCGCCATGCCCTGTGCAGCAGCACGGTTCCCACGGGCCTGCCTGGAGCAAAGGGGGAGGGCAGGGGCACGAGCGCGGGATGGCGGAGCGGTGCGGTGACATACCGGGTCCATGAAGGGTGCTGGGATCCTGCCCCGCTGCACGGGTCTGCGGAGCTTCAGCTCGGGCAGTGGTGGCTCACTGGGATGCATCGGCCTCGGCTCTGGGTCCCTACAGGGAGAGGGGAATGGGGACACGTCAGGAGGGGAGAGGAGTCTGCATCCATGCTCTGCTGGGTGGGACAGCAGAACCAGCAGAGGTTCTGTTCACAGTGTTCAGACAGTTATCCCAGGCAAAGCACTCACAGCTAGGTGAGGAGAACCAGGAGAAGCTGCAAGCACATCTGCTGACACAGTCCCGCAGTGCTGGTGTCTATCCGCCTGCAGGGAGGACCTGCAGCTCCCGCAGCCCACGCTGCAGCATGGTCCTGGCTGCGTGCTCTGCTCCTGGGCACAGCGGACACCTTCACTAGCTGCCCTGGGGAACACAGAGAAGGGGAGCTGGGCCTGGGGGAGCTGTGATGGTGCACGGCACTGCTGTTTGCAGAGCAGCACAGACCCCCCCACCAGCAGCCCTGCATTTCTGCATATCCAGGCTTTGCAACCCAGCCTGACCCTGCACACGGCTGAGGCACAGGGGACTAGGCGAGACCTTTCCTGGCCACCTTCCCACCTGCCCAGCAGTGGCCCCACTGCAGGCTCTTTCCTGACCCGCTTGGGCAGGAGCCAGCAGCAGCGTTCCCATGCCTGCCTCAGGCTGAACTGCAGGGACAGCAGCTGCCCCAGGGCACAGAGGGTCTGCATGGGTGGACATCCTGGGGGACACCTGCAATGCCAGGGACCCCCCTATCCATAGCCACACATGAGGCTGTGCCCTCCCCCTATCCACCAGCCTTTCCTTTTCCCATCCCTTCTCCCAGTGCTCACTCACCTCAGGGCTCGCTGCCACAGTCAGTGCTCACAGGGCTGCAGCAGATGGGGCTCAGCAGTGCAGGCTCATCCCAGGGTGTTCCTCCAGCAGAGCACAGTGCTTCTCACCTGCACGGAGCCAGGGGGCACAGGGGGCACGGCAGCCCCCCATGAACATGGAGCCGGGAGCGCTGTGCTGCCCACAGCCCGTCCTGGGCAAAAAACAAGCAACTGGATCCCAGTGCTGCTGCTCACACCACGGGTTGTTATCTCAAAGCCCTTGAAAAGAAGGAGCCTCATTAGTGAAGCAAATGTGCTGGCCAGCATCAGCCACCAGCTCAGCGGCCGCCTTGCAGGAGCCAAAGATGTGGCCGATACAGCGGTGCTGGCAGAGCCTCGCTGGGTTTCAGGACGGTGTGATGGAGAGGGATGGAAGCTGGCACCCACCGTCCTGACACATCCACTGCACCAACCTCCAGCTCAAGTGATGCACAATCCAGCGCCGGGTCAGGGCTGGATGCGGGTGCAGGCACCCTGTGCCCAACTGCACACACCTGTGGGGCAGTGGCAGGGAGGGGGTCCGGCTGCAGGACCCGCATGGCTGCTCCCGATACTCAGCACTGTTTTTGTTTCCTCACTCAACCTCCATCCATTATATATGGCCAGAATATATCAGTGGAGCTCGGTTACATGAGAGAAATTCAATCGAGGGGTTGGAAGAAAATCAAGCAGCAGGAGATCAAAGCCTCTAAATGGTAACCACCTGGTGAGGATCCATTACAGAGCCGGCCTCCGGCCCCCCAGCAGGACAGCACTGTGAGGGCACTGCTGCTACCAGCCCTGGTACAGCAAAAAGCCAAAACTCACCCATTTCATATCCTAAATGACTGTGTTCTTCTCAAGCTAAATCCGTACCCAACCCCCCCCGAACATCTCCTGCACCACAAGCTCTAGAGAACCCCTTCTCTCACCTCCCAGCCCCCACTGCTTAATGTTTCTTTTGCTGCTCAGTGACTCCAGGGTTTCACCTGTTCACTCTTGCAGCATTCTGAAGCCTGAGAAGGTCTGGTCCCAGCCTTTGGGTCTACCCCACCTTATGTTGGAAATGGGATTCCTGCAGGGCCTGACCCAACAGCCTTCAAAGTCCATGAGGATTGGGTCATAGAATCATAGAGTGGCTTTGGTTGGAAGGGATCGTGAAGACCATCCAGCTCTGCTCATTCTTGGTCCCGCTCCAGCTCTGTCACCCAATAAGAGGTGTGTGAATAAGTGAGTTGAGTTTCATTAAGCAGAAGCTGGAGCTCTCAGCCGATCCCTATAATGCAAATCCATTCCTAATCCTGCTGCTTCTGTGACACAGTCAGACAACAACGGAGGAAGCAGAAGGTTGACCCCAAAGCCCTTTCTACCCTGAAACACACAAACAAACCCCAAACTTTTCCAACCTTAACGATTCCATGATTCTAAGCATCCAAAAGGCCCCGTGTGCAGAGCAGAAGGCCTCAAAGACCACCCAGCAATCACACCCAAAGACACAGCCATAAAAATAAAAGCTTTTATTATTATTATTATTTTTTTATATATACCATTACAGGAACATCCGCTAACATTCTCACCAACATGGGCAGCTCCACACGGCCGGGGCTGAGCGCAGGTACCCGGCTCCAGTCTGCAGCACCCCACATCTCCAAGCCACTGCTGCTCCTGGGGCACATTGCCCAGCTCTCCTGGCATCAGGGTGTCACCTTCTTGTAGGTGATGTGGAGGTGCTGTGTCATGGGCTGCGTAGTGGTCGCCATGGAGACTGTTTGTTCTAGCTTCCCATCCGAATTGAGACGGAATTTTCTGGTAATCTGAGAAGGGCATAAAAATATATATATCATAAATCAAGCAAACTGCATTCTCCACTAAAAGTTTCCCGCTTGAGCGATGGCCGCTCTTGACAAGGTGTCTTGTGGGACAACAGAGCAGCAGGTCTGTTACACTGCCTGGCACCACTACAGCCACCCCCTCATACACACAGCCAACAACCAGCAACGCCTTCCCCATTCCTCCACCTTGTGCTGCACTAAACCTCCCCACAACCAATCTGTGGTTACACTGTGGAGCTATGAAGCGGAGGAGCTGTGCAAGCACAAGTTTGGACCCTGGTATGAGCATCTTCCCAACTGCTCAGGCTGTGTTCAGCTCTGGCTTTAGTGCATATTGTAAGACTGCACTTAGGTGTCCATGGGAGAAAAGTGGGGCCATTGTATGTAAATCTCAGGAACAGACAAATTAAAGGTTGCTGAACAGCCTGGTGTGACCCCTTTATCAGTAGCAAATGGTGCATATGCAAATTGTTCTGATCTCATGACTGAAAACCAAACAGCAAAGGAGGAAATCCATGATGACTGTCAGAAGGGACACAGGGTGCTCTGTGTCCTACAGCTGTGGAAGGCAGCCTTGGGAAAGGACGCATGATCAGGCAGGGCAGTGTGGCAGGGGTCTGTACCTGCAGACTGGGCTGATCTGCATCTGCCTCTGTAAAGAGAAGCCCTTCTCTGCAGGCTCAGTGCAGAGCCTGCAAGTTACAAGACTTTCCTATTTTCTTCCATAAGAACCTGCTGCTGCCACAGCTGGAGGCAGGGTTGTGGCTGGCTGCTCTGACTCAGCATGGCAGCTCTTATCTCTGTAATCCCTTTTCATCTTCTGATCTATGAAATGGCTTTTGAAAACTCCAAGAGAAGATAAGCGAAGATGCTGTGCAATATTTCCAAGAGAACCTGAGGGTGATCTGTAATTAAAGCGTGCTCATCAACCTGTCCTCTCAAACAGACACCCCCCGGGCTAACATTAAGGTTTGAATTGCTGACCCAGTGTGAACTCACCTGCTCTACATGGGGCTTCTTGGCAAAGGAGATCCTGGCTATGGAGTGAGAAGCTATAGACAGCTCTTGACCATTCACCTCCCCTTCCTCCACCTCCACAAGACCTAATGGGAAAGCATAGTCATAAATACCAGGCAACAAAGGTTAATTAACAAAATGTCACAGTTATTAGGCTATAGAGACGAAGAACGTTTTGCCTTGACCTGGCACATATCAACAACTGCAAATCCATGCAACCTCAGAAACATAATGCTACTTGGAAGCCCTAGGCAGACTTACTCTCACAGTGTGGGATCAGTATCACATTGCAACTGGCAATTTTCCACTCAGCACCTGCTCTGTGGTCTTAGACCCAAATTTAAGCATCAGCTGGGGTTGAAATTTCTTCACTTACAACAGTGTAGATGTGGTTCTGTCTCTCATTCGGTCCCTGTGAGTGCACAATGAGGCACTACTTCCAAACAGTAGGAGATTCTCCTAGTTCAGGAGCTCATGGGAAGGCTGAGAATGATGCAACTTATCTGTACACATTTTCTCCTTCTCTCTGCACAAAAAGACCTGGATGCCACAAAGGCAACAAGAATGCCACTGGCTCCTTATAACAGGCCATCATTAAGGCTGAGACTGCAGCTCCTGGCATGAATCAAAGGGTTCCTTTGTTTTCAAAATCTATGTCTGCAAATATCAGCAGACCATTTTAGGAATGGTTACCCCTCATCTTCTGCATGTGTGATGTTTGGATTCGTGGCCCCTTCCTGACTGAGACAGCCACAAAGCCTCGCTGGCTGGGCTAAGTCAGTCCCAGCAATGTGGTGCTCATTAATAGCAGGATGGAGATGCTGAGCCCACAGTGAAAATAAATGAAAAGAAACTGCTAAAGAGGAAGAGCAATGAAAGGCACAGCAGGACAAGCACCTCCTCTCCTCCCCTGAGAGGCAGTACCTGTGTTCTGGGCGCTGATGAAGGCCACCTTATTAGTGTCAGGTTTGAGGCGGATGAATCCACATTCTCGGTGCATTGGTTTCCTGGTGTCCGGATGGAAGGCATTGAATCTGAGGGGAGATCACAATACCAAAGCTGCTGTACTGCTGCACTGAAAATACACTCTTTGGTCTGGTTTCATCTCAGAGGAAACCACATTGCATTTAACCACACAAGCCTGCCTGCAGTGTTATTTGTGGAGTAAGAGACTGAGCATGCTTCATGGTAGGAAAATGTGTGTGTAAGAGGACAGCCCCTTCACACACACAGCTAGGTACCGAAGAAGTGGAAGCTTTTATTTAAGTTCAGGCTTCAGACTTTCTATAAGAACTAGCTCAGAAACTCCCTTGAGCTGCAGTAAGACACAGCGCTGATGCTGAAGCTGTAATCTATCCCCAAACCTTCCTTCTCTCTAATCAACATCTAGCCTTGCAATATCACCTTTATTAAGCTTTTAAATCCGGCAGTCTTTCTCTTCCCTGTACATGACTTGCTGCAGGCAGTAACACTGCACACTTATTTCTTCCCCACCTCAAAAAGAGAAGCAAAATAAATCAGCTCAGATGCCTATTTATTCTTCAGGATGCCTTACAGCTGCATGCTTGGTCATCAATACCACAGGTGTTATTTATCTATTATTACACATGATCATAAATTACATTAGCACTCCTGAACCTACACGGGGGACTGAATTAAACAGCAGCTTAAACTCACTGATAGCCACATAATGCAGTGGGCTACTCCACTGGTGTATTGTGGCTGAGATGTTCTAGATTCATCTCTCTCTCTTCACATCATTCGTCTTTGCATTTCCATCTCCTCACCCTCCTGTGAGAAGGAGGCAGTCAGGCTCAGAGCTGCTGCAGGAAGCTGCTTCCATGCTGAGGGCTGTGCTGGCAGCCCAGCTGTGCTCTACAACCAGTGCAGCCTATGGAGCCGTACATCATGCTGGGATTGCTGAGACTCCAAGTGGGAAGGAACTGAATGAAAGCTGCTTTCATTGCCTGAACAATTACTTGCCACCATACAGTTAGGCTGCCTGCCCAGCACCCAGCTTGTTGAACATTTTAATTCAGTTTTCCTCCAGTTTTTTAAGGTGAATATTGAGGACCAGTTTTAAACAGACAAACCCAGGAGCCACAGCACAGCTCCTTCATTCATATCCGTTAGTGGCAGCTTGAAAAGCAGAGTGATAGCAGTTCTAGGGTAACACTATTACCTGGAGGATTCATTTCTAATTAAACAGCTACTGCTGGCAACAGGAACAGTGTCTTCTCTGGCCAGAGGGACAACACATCTCCAGTCTAATACACGCACTTGGAGCACACCACATTTATGTGGAAGGATAGCAGACTTTTCAAAGGCAGGTGCTGAACCTGCGCAAAAAACAGTGCTGTCCGTGCTCAGGATGGAGCTGTTCAGGGTGCACATAACCCTTAGGACTGGCAGGCCACATGAACTGCACACTGTGCCACTGTCACAGTGACCCTGTATGGGTACATGTCAACAACAGGGGTGTGAACTCGCTTCTGAAAAGCCCTGCGGTGCTTTTAGGCTGGTGAACCTTCACAGGCTGCAAGCACACAGCTCTGGGCACGTCACAACAGCACACCCATTTATCAGCAGTTTTAAAGGGAAACAAACAAATCAGGCCACTCAGCCACATGTCATTACACCGTCTCGTTTGGTAAATGAAGACTTGTTTACTTGGAACTGGAATAGAAATATGAACAAATCTCCCTGCAGCCACACCTGCTGTGATCCAAATGTTGCTGCCAATGCAGCCAAACCTCCAGACTTACGAGAAGTTGAGCATAGGCTGCCCCACGTGAGAGATGTGCACTTCTTCCAGGTACTGGAATGGCTTCATGGTGGGGAAGGTGCCATCGCCTGGTGGGTCTGAGAGCCATGTGCCCAGCATCCAGGAGAGGGGCTCCATCACGGGGTTCAGCTGTGGGGTCTCTGTGGAAAGAGGGAAGAATGAAGACGGAAGATTGGTGGATCTGCTCTGCAGCTCGGGCAGAGGGTGAACATGAAACACCTTGGAGATGCATCAGGAACACTTTACTCCAGCTCCATGGGGCAGAGGGAGACAGGGCATAAAGCACAGTCACGGCAAGCAGGTCTGCTTTCAGGGCTGCCCTTGGTCTTACCTATAGTGAAGGGAAAGCCCCCTCCCAGCTGCAGGCGGGGACGGAGCAGTCTGCATTCCTGGGATAAAGAAGGGTGCATGATAACTGATATCAGTGACACATCTCCAGAGCTCTGCCCTGATTTTTCTCAAGCCCTGAGCCAGCACTGCTCCTGTTTGGTTTGGAGACCAGGGAAATGAGTCCTCACTACAAAGGAAAATCAGGCTTTGTGCATATTCAGGATCAAAGTTTACATGTTTTCTTTTTAAGAGATTAATGAGTTGTGCAAAAGGAGGCAAGGAAAGCTCAGAAATCACCCTGTTCATGTGCTGGATGAAAGCTAAGTGTAAAGAACTAAAAGACCAGGGAGCACACAAGCTAAAGCATAAAGCAGAAGACAAATCTACTCCCTCCGGTCCTTGCATTTATTGAGAAGCAGCCACAATCTGCTTCACAAATTTGAGAGGCTCCTGTTTTAATGAGTCATTTTAGAAGAGCTTTGATAAGCAGCAGGGTGTTGGTTTTTTTTAATGTCAGAGGGTGTAAACTGGGATAATAAAAAAGGGAGCAAACGAGACAGGCATTTGAAAGTCACGCTAACGACAACACAGATAGTTCCTAAGATGTAAGCAGGGAAAATGATCCGGCACCCACATGATCTCAGGAAAGACCTCTACAAATAGAGATGAGGGGGCCCACTGAAAAATCTGGGTTAATTATGTGATGCAGATGAGTAAGACTGAAGCACTTGGAGCGGGGCCTCCTCCCACTCGTGTGCTGACTGGCAGGTACTGGCAGGCTGAGGCTTCCACACCGAGTGATATCATCCAGAAATAAGCTACCTGTCTGGCTGCTCTAAAAGGAGAAATGTTGCCCCAGAAAGGCAATGCCGTGAGTATAACGCTGTTTGCTCAGTCCAAGCCTGAAGTTCTCTGAAAAGAAACCAGCACAGGAAAGCATGACATCTCACTATGAAACAGTGTTAAAAACCTACAGCATCAGAGCAGCCCTCTGCAGAGTACCACAGGGGTCTGGGCAGGCACCACTGCTGACCAAGGGGGTCACTGCAGCTTGCAAATGTCCCACAGCACCTCAGGGCATTTCCCTTCTATCTGTACCATCAGCAGCCCAACTGACAGCACATTATCTTCCCATGCAGTGCAGTGATTACTGATCACCAAAGGCCAAAATTACTGCTGCAAGAAAGTGCACTCCTAAACTGTTCCTTTGCAACCCCTTTCCCCTTTCAGGGTCAGCGCAGGCCATTTGAGAGCACAGAGAGCATCACTGCTGTGTCCAACCCAGCATTTGCCATCCACTTGTTACCTGCAGGCAGACATTACTTTCCTTCTGAGCTTGCTGCAGGCCTAGACACCCCAGGCAGTAGAAAGAGAAGCTTGGAGAAGGCTGGCAGCTCGCAGCTGGGCTGCTGCTGCCCTCTCCTGGGCCAGGAGCTGGCAGCAGAGCTGAGCACCAGGACACCTCCCATCACCAGAGTGCTTGGTAATAGGGCCCTTCAGTTTCTCTTGCTTACCTTGCAGCAGCTCAGGAGAAGCATCCAAGTGACAGATGGAAGAAACAGCTTTAGCAAAAACTCAGTTATAAAAAGACACTGCACACTGCTGCTTCTTACCCTTGGCATCGGTCTCTGGCTGGTGGACTTGGTCCTTTTATCATCTCTGGCAGCCCCTGTGCCAGGGCCTGAGCTGAAAAGGGGGGAAAGCAATAGCAGGGAGGCAGCAAGAGAAAGTGAACTCATACTAGAGGCAGAGGCACTCTGCTCTATCAGGTTATACATTTTCACGAAGCAGTTTTCAACATCCATAAGATCTCTGCTCCCCTGTGGAACCCAAGTGAAGGCTGTCACCATGCCCAAAAGCTGAGATCACAAAAACAAAGTCCTACAAGCAACGTGATCACCTAAACATCATTTCTCCAGGAGGCTGCTCAGGCCGAACTTCCCCTCTGACTGCTGTGCCCAGGCCTCAGGGACACAGCACTGCCTCAGCTTCTGTCCTTGCCCCATCCCTCTGAACTCATGGATCCTTCCCCCCTTTGCAGGGATGTTGAAGTCAAATCCCTCTCTGCATGGTAACAAAGTCAGCCTGCTGCCCACACTCTGCAGCAAGGGACGATGCAGACTCTTGCCATGAGATAACCGGACTGAGCAATGCCCTGGGCCATGGCTACGTGGGCTTCAGTCACTGTGATCCCTGGCACACAAAGCTACACTGACACAAAGCTCTGTATGGTTTTACCAGCAGTGTGAGCAGCCAGTGTGCTGCCAGTGACACAGCTACCCTACGTCACCATGTTGGTGCAGGAAACTTAAGGAAAAAGAAAAGAAAATCTCATGTGGCAGCTCCTATCCTCAATGTGCAGGGTGTGCAGCCAGCAGCCTCCTGCAGCCCTTCCTTCAGCTGAGTCACTCACTGGATTTGAATCAGCAGCATCAACACGCTGCTAATTAAGAGCAGCCTCGTTCTCTGTGCTTTTTGCATGTTTAATTACAGAAGGAGGCTTTATCCCCCGCTGTCCCTCCCCAGCATTGAACCCCTTACACTTTGCTGATGCTCTCTCCCAGCAAGAGCAAAGCCCTCCTGGTACTGATGTACTCCATCTCTGCTTGGGGGGGTTGGTGATTACAGTCACAAACTCTCATCTTATGCCCTCTATTAGTAATTAATTTCATAACCAAGCCCCCATGTGTTACTGCCTGCTTCTAACCTCTATGGTGAAACACCCCAGTGTCCGCAGCCACCACCAGACTTCTCCTGCAGCACAACACATAAACACTTTTTCTAATGACACATGATTATGAGAAACCCAAACAGCCCAAGGAAAGCTTACCTCAACGTGTCTTACTTGCTTTCAAGTTTTTCCTTAGTTAGCATTTCCCTTGCTTCCTAGTCACAAGCTATTGTATTTGTGCTTTTTTTGGTGTGAGTCATTGCCTACTGACTTCAGAAACAAATGCTTAACACACACATGATGTACAGCTAATGAAAAAATAGAGCAGAAAACAGATCACTCCGCTGGAAAAGGACACAGAAAGAGCAGCAAAGCAACAAGTCTTTTATTCCCCTTCCAAGCTCCTTTCTCTCCACTGGGACTGCAAAAGGACCCTCTCCTGATCAACTTGGTCCTGAAAACAGAATTCCTACAATGAAACGTCTACCTCAGTCAGCTGCTGGCTGGAAAGCCTCACCCAGCCTCTCTGGTGTTGCCTTCTGCCACAGATTCAGCCCTACTCTTAACCTATGTGCACACATTTCTTGCTCCTTATCTCCCTCTTTGCTTACTTTATCTCTCTCCCTTTGTGTAACCACCACTTTATAGACCAGCCTTCTGTCCTGGCCATTCCCATCCATTTCTCCTGGCGACCAAGGCAGAAAAGTTGCAACCAGCACTTCCCATTCCAGACCTGTCTTATTTTTCTTATTCTCACACAGCCCAAATCTCTTCCTAGTGATGCTGAGGAATTAGCTTTGCTGCAATGAACAAAACCCACTGCCATCTTGGTGGGAAATGCTATAGAAGCATCAGGACTCCAGCTGTGCATGAGATCAGATGTTTAATGGTTAAGTACATCCCCAAAGCTCCACAACTGCACTTCATTCACACAGAGGAAGTATCAGAAACAACTGCACTGCTGTGAAGTTTTGCACACATACTGAAAAACAAAACTAAACTGGGAGAAAATATTTCCTGCAGGTTTTTAGCAGAATTCTTATTGTTTTCTACATGCACCCTTTTTGCAAACTCCCTGCCTTTAATATGACCTTCATGGAAGGAGACACGGAGTTTGGAACGGGCTCCACAGCAGCTCAGAACTCTGGGTTTTCAAAGCTCTGCCTCTCTGTTAAATACACACACTTGAATCACATTGAATCCTACCTGCATCTGCTTCATTGCTGGCCATGGCGGGCTGTTATCTTCCTATCTCTTGGTCTAGCTCTCTAATCACCTTTGCTCACCAGATCGTGTTTTGCACTTGGTTGATAAGATGGCTATAAAGGAAGTGACCTCACCATGAGGAAAGAAGGTTACCCTGGTGCCTGCTGGGAGATGTAGTTTCAAAAAGGGATCAAACTCCACAGTGTCAAGGAGACATGATCTTGTGAAAGCAATATCTCCTTCCTGGTTCCAAGAACGGATGCAGCTGGCAGAGCTGAGAAGAGCTGGGTAGATGGCATGAGTGCCTAACAGGAGCACTGCATACAGCAGCCTTCCTTGACCCTGCACTCCACGTTCTTACCAGGACACCATGTGTGTAGTTCTTTGCTTGCTCTGGCTCTCCCTATTTCTCTTGACACATCCTCTTGTTCTTTGGAGCACCTGACCTTGCTCTGCCTGATGCACTGTGCCTAGCCACCCTTTGTTGAAGTATTTCTCAGCCATTGGTCCACAGCCATCAGAGGTGGCCCATGAAGCAGAAGAAAACATTTTCCTATCAAAAACGCAAGCAAATTCAGAGTTTAGTACAGGAGGCATCGCTAGAGAAGCTGTGCGGGAAACAGCCCTGGGCTTTACCCAGAACCAGCCAGTGGGTCCCCTGCTATGAAAGGCTGGGGAACTCCACACTCATGTACCATGATGGCTTGGGCATGCTGCGAGAAAACTCACCCACACGGAGGCTGCATGGCTGGCAGGGACTGTGTGCAGCACTTGGCAGAACTCTGCTCTCCCAGCTGGTGTTGTGCTGCCTGTGCACAGCCATCATCTGTCTCCTTGTGCAGCAGGAGAACCATCAGCACAAAGAGCTGCCCAACAGGTGGGTGCCTTTGGGTAACGCTGCCCTGCCATACCATGCATGTGGTGCCCTGTTCTCCAGCTTTCCACACCACGAGTGGCCATCTGGCCTCATACACACGTAGCTTGAAGCTGTAAGCCATCTGAGAGTCTCGGGGAACATCAGAAAGCCTTAAAAACTTCAATGGATCCACAAACCAGATTCCATGATAATCACTTGTGCTCGGAGCACAGCTCTGCCTGGTGACTTGGGCCAGCAGCTGGATACCAGGCAGCAGCAGCAGGGCTGTAGGGATGGAAGCAGCAGCAACCTGCAGAGTCAGCCCCATTGCATATGCTCTTTACACTCCCCATCCTTAAGCCTTCAGGGTAAAAAAGATGCAGGCTCAGGTCTCTGGCTGTTAACAGCACCTCACTGACGCATCCTATGATTTAAGTCAGTTGAAATGTAGCTACTAATAAAGACTATAATTATTATTAAGCTAATACTCATTGCCTCTGTTTTTATGAATATCAAAAAGCCCTCTTCAATGCAGCCGTTGCATCACAGTACAATTTAGTGTCTGCACATAAAGTGGACTCTGCCCGGCAGCACTCAGCTGCGCTTAATCAGGTATTTGGACTGCCATAAACTAGGACTACGAGCACAAGAAAAACAAGGCAAAGCAGAAGAGCACCAAGATCAAACTACAACAAAAACCTGTCAGCCACCAGCAAACACTCTGAAGAGTCACCAGCAGGATGGTTCTACAAGGAACCATTGGCCATATCAGCCTCCAGTGTTGTTGATGAGAGACAGCAGGATAGATAACACGATGATCAATTCATTAAGAAATGGACATTTCATCTTAAAAAACTGAGTATGTAAGTCTCACCTTCTACACAAAACATCTACCAGGAGAGAGATGGCAAAATCCTACTGCTCCCTAGGAGAAAACATTGCTCAGGATGCTCCTTCTGCAATTAGCATCTCATTGCAGTCGTTTCATAAAGGCCAGACACCTTTATATCTCTATATTTATGAACAATACTCACAGAATCCTGAAACCATATCCAGTTATTTTCCGTAGCCTGACAACAAAACTGTATAAATACATAGACTAGAAGGCAGAACTACAGAGGCTACTTTGACTACCTGACTTTGTGCTGTAAGGGCCTGCAGAACGCATCTCCCTATGCTGGTGCCATGTTTCTAACCAAGCCTAACACCATGCAGCTTCTAAAGATGAGAAGAAACCTCGCAAGGGATGCAGAGGGAAGAACCACTGTGATGAGCATCTCCAACACACCCAACAAACAGTGGCTGCTCCTTCAGTAAGACCCTGAGCCACACATCTCTCACAGTGTAACTCTGCGTTTTCTCTGCAGCCATTCAAACATCAAATACCATTAAATCCTTCATGGCTATTCTCTGGAGTTATACCTTGCAAGTAGAGTTACTGTGCAAAAGATTTACATTAAATCACTTTTCTTGCAGTAGAAAGGGGTAAGGCCTGACCCAACTCCTATTTAAGCTACTGTGTCCCTCACTGCACTTCCATGTGTCTTCAGGTATCTCAAACTGACCCTTAACAGCTAGAGAACTAATTCCTCTCTATTCACACTCTTATTACCTGCTTCCTGACTTCTGCAGAAGGAAAGGAGCAAACTGAACCCAGCACTTCAGTCAAAAAGAACGTCCTCAAGATGGTGACAACACCACCGTATTTGATGCCTGAGACTTCATACATCCCTGGTGCTGAGTGGAGCACATGAAATCCAACATCAGAAGTACTTCCGTACCATTAGAGACCAGGACAGCTTTCCCAGATACCTGCTGTCCACAGCATCTCATTGGCACATAGAAAAACGTCAGACACCCTCTGAAGATACATTGTAACGCGACAAATGAACAACCCAAAATAACCCACATAGAACAACTTAAAAAGCACACCCTCAAAGGAGTTCACTTCCACACCAACATCTTAGATGCCTCTTGCCCCATTGCCTCAGAAAACCGCACCAAAACAACATGCATTATCTGTAACTTTGAGGCTGCAGAGTTCAGAGAGCGCAGCAGTAACTTTGAATGAACAACCAGCGCTGATGGGAAGAAAACAACCAGCTTTGGGGGTATGAGAAGTACCTCAGGTGACTGAAAACCCAACTAAGTCTCCTACCTGCATCTCTTGGCCCATTCCAAGCTACTGCTTCTCCTTCCAAAGATTCACCTTTCTCCTGTCTTTAACCCGCTCCCCATCTGTATTATCCCTAACTTAAACAGCTTCTTTTTGTTCAGAAATGGAGAATCCTGCCTGAATGCAAAGACAGTGGAAATACTGACCACAGTCCTGGGACAGCAGGCTGTTCAAGTAAGGGATACTGATCCTCTTCAGCTCATCCAGCTTCTCCTTCAGCTTCCTGACTTGGCTGTCTGAGCGGCTGATCCTCTGCCTCAACAGTTTCAACTCCCCGTTCTTCTTCTCTACCTGTTCACGCAAGCAGCACACCTGGCTTTTGCTTTGCCTGGAGGAGAAACAGTACGAGTGGAGGGAGTCGATGAGCTTGCAGGCTCCCGAGGCTGACATGATCACCTCGTTGATCGACATGGGGTTGGCATCCGTGTCACCCTTCCGTCCCATCACGGCCTCGGCGGCAGGCTGAGGGGTCAGGTCTGCTGGGGATGCTGATAAACCCTGGGAAGGTTTCTGAGGGGTTGCGGTGAGGGAGGAAGTAGGGGAGTCTTCAGCTACAGTCTTATCGTGTCCCATGAGATTGCTACTGCAGCTTGGTTCCACATCTCTCTTTGGCCTTTTCCTTTCTAGCTGCTCTTTTGGGAAAGACGGCCTCTCTCTGGTATGCTTAGAGGAAAAGCTGTAGGAGTGAAGGGAGCCGATGAACTTGCAAGCACCAGAGGCGGGAGGCGTGAAATCGTCCACCGAAATGCCGCTCCTGTCGGCCACCCAGCTCCCCGTCCAGGCGCCTTTAGGACAGTCCTCCACAGAAGATCTGTCAGCCTTCTTCTGAGGTGCGGGCTTTGCAACCAAGCTTTCGCCTAACGTCCTTCTCCGGGGCCCTTCCAGCTGGCCGTGGAGATGCTCTTCCTCCTCAGACATCGACCCGATCTCCGCTTGCAGAGTCACCTCCTCCATCTCGTCCGTCCCTTGCATCACCATAAGGTCCCGCTCAGGAGATGAGGTCCTCTGCACTGCTACCTCACAGCCTCCTTCCCTCGGGCCCTCCCCATCGCGCAGCGGGACCCTGCTGGCTATTTTCCTTCTGCTCCTGACATAATCCAGGTTGTCGCGCTTCTTCTCGTTGAGCCGGAAGATGGTCGGTACGGCGGTGGGCTTCAGCAGCCGGTGCTGGTCCTCCAGCCGCCGCGAGAAGCTGTCCTTGGTGAAGTGCTCGCTGCAGAGGAACGAGTACTTGGTGGGGGTCCAGTTGTCCCTCTGCACAGCCTTCAGCCACTGGATCAGGCGCTTCGAGTCCTTCAGAGGGAACCTACGGGCGGAGGAGACAAGCGTGAGCGGTGCGAGCCGGGCCCCGAGCCGCCCGCGGTGCTGAGGGGAGGCCGCGCCGCGAGCCCCCGGCCCGGCACCTGCGGGGCCGCACTCACCTGTGGAAGGAGACGGCTCCGCGCAGCGCCTTGCCCTGCCGGTTGGAGCAGTTGGCGGCGGCGCAGCAGATCACCATCTCCGGCCGCGGCCGGGCCCGCCCCAGCCCCCCCCCCGCCGGCCCGGCCCGGCCGCCAGCCGTACGGCAAGATGGCGGAGCCGGGTCACCCCGCCGCCCCTCCGCCCTGGGGAAGGGGTTTCTGTACGGCGCCGCCGTCGACCGTCATGGCGGCCGCCGTGTGGCCGCCGCCATTTTGGCCGAGGGGCCCGCCGCGCGGCGCGGCCGCCTCCGAAGGGCGGCTCCCCGCCCCGCCCCGCTCTCTTGCCTCTTCCTCGCCGCCGTCCGGCCGCCTCCCGACGAGCGGCCCGGGCCGACACCGGCTGCTGCGAGGCGACGCGGAGCCGCCTTCCCGGGGGCGGAGGGGCGGGGCCCCGCGGGCTCCGTACGGCACGATGGCCGCGCCCGGCCGCCGCGGCTCCTCGGGGCGCCCTCCCGGCGGGCGGTTCCCATGGGCGGTGCCGCCGTCCTCTCGCACGCCGCCGCCGCTCGTTGTCCCGCGGCCCCGCCTTCCCGCCGCCGACACGGCGCCTCGCCGCGCTCCGTGCCGTACGGCAACATGGCGGCCCCCAGCGCGCGGCGCGGCGCAGCCTAACTAGAAGACGCGGCCAATCGCCGCGCGGGCCAGCGGCGAGACGCAATGCCATTGGGCGAGAGGGCGGCTGGAGGCCGCAGCGGGTTGGGGTGTGACGGGGCGTATGTGTCGGCGGGGACGGCGGCGGGGGCAGCCCCGGGCAGGGCCGCGGCCATGGACGCAGGTGGGTGCGGGAACAGCGGGTCTGACCGCGGGGCGGAACGCGGGGCGCTGCCCCATGGGGCTGTGAGCGGGACGGGGACACGGACCGGCAGGAAGGGCCGGTGCTGTAAGGCCTGGTCATATGCGGGAGTCACATCTGCCAGCTGCGGCCTCGGGAGCCGCGTTTGGCGGAGCAGTGAGCACAGACCGGTCCGGTGTGAGGGAGGTTCAGAGCGGACACCGCGGTGTCGGGATCGGGGCGGTGTAGGAACGCGGGGGGCTGCGGGACGGGATGACGGGGCTGTGAGCGGCCGGGGGGGGGTCGGCCCAGAGCACAGGAGCTGAGCGGAGGCCTCGTGGCAGCTGCAGCTCATAGGGAGCAGATGGGCAGCGCTGAGCTCAGCTCGGTGTGACAGCGACAGGGCCCGAGGGAACGGCATGGAGCTGTGCTGGGGAGGGGGCATGGACAGGGTGTGACACAGCTCCGTGTACAGCTCCGTGTACAGCTCCATGTACAGCTCCATGCACAGCTCCATGCACAGCTCCATGTACAGCTCCGTGTACAGCTCCATGTACAGCTCCATGTACAGCTCCGTGTACAGCTCCATGCACAGCTCCATGCACAGCTCCGTGTACAGCTCCATGCACAGCTCCATGCACAGCTCCATGCACAGCTCCGTGTACAGCTCCGTGCACAGCTCCATGTACAGCTCCATGCACAGCTCCATGCACAGCTCCGTGTACAGCTCCATGTACAGCTCCATGCACAGCTCCATGCACAGCTCCGTGTACAGCTCCATGTACAGCTCCATGCACAGCTCCGTGTACAGCTCCATGTACAGCTCCATGTACAGCTCCATGCACAGCTCCATGCACAGCTCCGTGTACAGCTCCGTGTACAGCTCCATGCACAGCTCCATGCACAGCTCCATGCACAGCTCCGTGCACAGCTCCATGTACAGCTCCATGCACAGCTCCATGCACAGCTCCATGTACAGCTCCATGCACAGCTCCATGCACAGCTCCATGTACAGCTCCGTGTACAGCTCCATGCACAGCTCCATGCACAGCTCCATGTACAGCTCCGTGCACAGCTCCGTGCACAGCTCCGTGTACAGCTCCATGCACAGCTCCATGGCAGTTGGCACGGCCTAATGCTGGAGCTCAGGGAGCGCTGGGACACTGCTCTGAGACTTGAGGTGGTTGGAGCTGATGATCCTTGTGGGTCCAACTTGGGATGTTCTGTGATAACTTGGTCTTATCTTTGCTCCCTTCTCCTGCCTGGCCCTCATCCCTTCCCATAGTACCCACATAGCTGCTCATGATGGAGCTCTTGCATTCCTGCATGCTGGCACTCAGATTGCAGCTGGTATCCCACTAGCCGTGGTGCAGCACCACCCTGCCCTTGCCCTATGCAGAGATAAGCTGTGCTGTGTGATAACAGCATTTCCTAGGCCTCCTTCATGCTGGGCAGGTGTCTGTGTGGGGCAGTGCCCCCAATGGCTGCACTGCTCACAGTGTCCGTGCCCTCAGTGTGGAGCTGCGGTAGGGCTGAGTCCCTGCTTTGTGCCAGCACGTCCTTGTGTGCTGTCACATCAGTGTCTCACACCTGGGAACGATGCATGTTCTGACAAGTGATACAACACAACCGGAGCCAGCGGGTGTGTTTGCTGCCCTTTATGTAAGCACAGCAAGGCTTATCAAGGGAAGAAAAAACCATGCAGTGATAGCGGGGCATCGCTCTGCAGCATCTCCTCTGCAGAGCTGGGCTGTGAGGCAAGGAGCACCAGAGCCCTCTGGCCCAATGATAGGCCTCAAACTGCTCAGCCTCCCCGTGCCTTAACTCCTTGTTTTCATTCAGATAACCGCAATTTGTCTTGTCTGAAAGGGCTTAGGAAAAAGGAGGGACCAAAAGTAAGTGTTCAGGCTGTTCTTCACCATCTGCTTTACAAGCATTTTTCAGCTTTGAACTTCTCTGGTACAATAGATTTACCTTCCTGACCATCAGACACATCCTGCTTCTGGTAGCTTTCATCCTCTCCACTCTGATTCCCTTTCTGATGTACTTTTGTCAGCCTTGAGGGGTGACCATCTGTCTCTTCCCACTACTTTTGCTGATGTTCAGTGGGTCTGAAGGACTTGGGGAAGGCAGCCCTGTGCTTTTGCTGCCCGAGAAGCATTCGTTCCAGTGTTGACAAGTTGACAGAAAACCAGTTCTTGTTTGGCTAAAACAGTGTAAGTTTGGCACACAGAAGGCTTTGCCTTTTCCATCAGGGCTTTGGGATGCTCCAGCAGATCCCATGCAAGGTGTGCCCGTGTGGCAAAGATCCAACTCACAGCATGTCTGACACTCCTGGAGGGTGAATCTGCCGTTCTGAGGGTGTGCTCTGCATGGCTCAGACTTTCACTCATTTCACTTCAAATCCACTGTGTGCTGGGGGGAGCTGAGCCATTGTGGTGTGTGTGTCTGTGGATCTCCTGCAGAGGCTGCTGCTCTGCTGTCCTGCATGCGCAGAGGTCAGCCTTGAAAACAGATCGAGGGCTTCCTGAAGGTGAAGTTTTGGATCAGTGCCTGAGGAAGAACTGCTGATCTCACCTGACTTCTGCAGCTGCCAGAAGAGCATCTTCAAAGAGGATTTCTGCTTTGTGAACTCCTGGTGTTATTTATGGACAGGCCCATGCAGCTCACTGGTCCCTTCCTGTGTAGTAACGTCACATCTATTAGGGGAATTTGTTCAGAATTAGATTTAGGAGCTCACTCTGTGCTTGTGTTCCCAGGGCTCCTGCTTACATGGGAGTTGGTCTGACTGGTGTTGTCTTGCTGCTGCTTATGGGTTCTCTCCAACATTAGGAGCTGGTTTCCAATTGTGAGAGCCCAGAGGCCGATGAGGTACCTGCAGGAGCTGGAATGTCTTGTACAGCTTGTTTGCCTGGGTGTAGCACAGGGCATCCTAATCCGAGGTCCTGGAAAGAGGAGGGGCAGAGCCCTTCTGGAGCTCCCATTAATTCTATGCAAATCAACCAGGTCATCATTTACTGGAGCTCCAGATGGTGATTTTGGAAAGGCAAGTGAGGAACAGCTGGGAGAGAGAGACAGACTCATCTGTGCACACCTGCTCGTGAGCACGGTGGCATCTGCTGTGATGGCAGGTGGACTCGTGGGCAGCAGTGGGTGTTCACCGTGGCTGATGGCTTCTGTGGGAGGTGGGAATGAATGGAACTTGTGGCTGTGTAGTCTGTCTTCCTGTTTCAACCCCAGGCCAAATGGCTGCAGATGTTAATAGGTTTGGTATTAGAAATATTTGCTTTAACAGTTGCAGAACTGGCTAACTTAGCTCTGTTTTAAATTTAACTTGCAGCTTGTTTAAGAATTGAAATTAGGTGCAATTCTTAACCTTCAAGGTGTTTTAAAGCCAGCCTGCTCCACCCCCTGAGGTTCACTTCCAAGATTTCCCAAATATAGACGTAGTGGAGCACAGCACATCCAGCTCCTTCCCTTCCCTCCTCCTACCCATGCCTTTTACCTGTCTTTTGCACAAGGCTTAAGCTGCCCTGATCCAAGGGCATCGTGTGCTGTGTGTGTTCTGCAGAGTGCAGCAATCAATGCTCAGTGCTGGTTTAAGAAGCGATGGATGTTTGGGTGCTGATGGATGCCATGTTGTGAAAGGAGCAAGTATAAAGCAGGTGTGTCTGTCACTTGGAAGCTCAAACCTGTGTGCCAGTTTGCATTCCTCACTTTTAGCCTGATGCCTGTAAGGGCAACACTTCATCTGCTGAAGCTGCAGACTGTTTTGGGGAGAGGTGATGGCTTGTGCTTCAGCTCATGGCCTCTGAGGATGGGCTGACTTGAGGAGCGAGCTTTGGTTTCCAGCTTAATGCAGTTCACGCTTCTCATATTTCATCACCAAAAGCTGTATCTTCTCAGGAAGAAGCATCTCAGTTGCTTTGTTCCCATGAAAAGAGGACCGCAGTGCTGTAGCTGATGAGTGTTGCTGTGCACAGTGATAGCTGTGCTGAGAAGCAGTGCAGTTAATGGCTGAAGCCCTTGATGTTTTCTTGACCTACTCAGTTTTTACTGGGCAAAACTTGGAGCTGATCTAACCTGGAAGCTCCTCTGTTTCCTTGCTTGTGGAGCAGCAGGTGAGAGCCATGGGTGTGTGGGCTTCCTGAGTTTTGCAGTTTATGACTATAGTGGGAGCCAAACTGTTTCTCACTGGGTGCTCTGAGGGTAAGTTATATCACAGCAGTTCTGGCTCTGCAAGTACTGTTTATGTTTGATTTTCAAACAGCGAGGACAAAACAATGAATGATATATATGTCTTTTTCTTTCTATTCCAGCTACTCTTACCTATGACACTCTCAGGTTTGAATATGAAGACTTCCCTGAGACCAAAGAGCCTGTTTGGATCCTAGGCAGGAAATACAGCGTCTTTACAGGTATTTTGCATGCACGATGCTTTGACACTGCAGAAGATTCTATTAGTGTTACATGTTTTATGTGCAGCTAGGTGACTGCAGACCTTGCAGGCACAGAGCAGAGCCCGTATGCTGTCAAAGCATGCAGATTGTAACCTCCATGCTTCCTTCTGTCTGGCAGCCTCTGTAGACTCTAGCATGTCTTTGCATGGAAAGTTGCTGTTTAGTAGTTATTGGCAAGTGGATAGCTCAGAAAAGGCAAGAAAACTGTTTTCTGCTTCACAGTTTACCTGTAACTGTGGTGTTTTTGATTGGTTGTAGTATTTTTTAAGGGAAAAAGCTGCTTCTGCCTTGTGGCACTTTTGCATTCCTCAGGCAAATTTTGTCTGTCTGGGCCTGCAGGCTGCGTGCAGAGCAGAACACTTAATGAGAAGGCTGGGTGGGAGATGGGCTTTGGTGTGTTTGGTGCCATCTTTGTACATGAATTTCTGTCTTAAAAACAACTTTCAGAGAAAGAAGAGATCCTGTTGGATGTGACCTCTCGGCTTTGGTTCACCTACAGAAAGAACTTTCCTGCCATTGGTAAGTCTAAATGCATCCTGGAAGTGATGTTGGCCTGATTGTAATAACAGTCCAACCCAGCAGGAAATTTCCAGTGACTTCATTTGGGTTAGAGGACGTGCAGATGATCTCAAGAAAACTGATTTTGAGATGAATATTAAGCCAGGTTTTGATTCACTTTCACAGAAAGGATAAGGAGAAAATAATTCTCTGACTCCTGACTGTTTGAATGTCTGTCTGTAAGCTCTCTTGTTGTAAATGTGAGAGTTAATATCCAGCTTATTCTCCAATGTTATGTAGGACGTTTGTTGTTCTTGCTGGAAGATTTGTTTTATTTTTTTTCTTTAATCTAACTCTGTGTGCTGTTTGGAATCTCATCCAGTCATCATCTGATGTGGGAATTCCTTGTGACTGATTAATCTTGTGTAATGAGTTCCCTTCTCAAAATGAGCATTATAACAAGTGGTCTGTAACAAGCACCTCTGTTTTGGAATGTCTCTGACTTAGGTTGAGAATCTGCCAGTAGACTCAAAGGCTGCTATGCTCATGGGAAATTCAGCTGTCTTTCTAGTTGAGTTGCTTGAATTTCCTTTGAAGTTGTTTTTTTTTTCTCCCTTGTCGTTTAATGTTAAAGATCTTTGTGTTTTAGGAATGCTATGAGTCTAGTCACTGGTAACAGTGTTTTGATTTCTCAGCTTTGGGTTTGTGAGCTTGCATAGTCCTTGTTCCTTGCCCAGTTTCCTGGATAGTTCTGCTACCCATGCAGCCTTACAGCACTTTCCTTTTTTCTCTCTTGGCTGTGTTGTTCCATTCCTTACATACTTGCTTTCTGTCCTTGTTTCCAGGAGGAACCGGTCCCACATCTGATACAGGCTGGGGCTGCATGTTGCGGTGTGGTCAGATGATCTTTGCTCAGGCCTTGGTCTGCAGGCATTTGGGAAGAGGTAAACCAGAGAACTGACTTCCAGGGCCATGTGCTCGCACAAGTGCAATGCTTCTAATGATAGCAGCTGGAAATTGCTGAGGGCTCTGTAACTTTCCCCTGAGTTTTCTCAAGTTCAGGGCTGATGTGTGAAAACTCTACTGGAAACTTTCCGGTAGGTTTCTTCCTGCAGCTGTCTCCAGCCCTACATGAATTAAATGTAGTTGTTCAAGCCATAAAACAAAGGAGAGTCCTGTAACATGCTAGCTAAATCCACTGACACCAAGCAAGTGCTAGGCTTTTCTTAAGGGGCCTTTTAATATACTTGAAGTTTAAAAAGTCCTACCAAAACAGCGGATAATGTGGTTTTTAACTTGTCAGGAAGTCATCTTTGTGTCTGGTTTCTTCTGCCTGACAACTTCTGTTCTTGCATTTGAACCATACTTGGTCTGTACTGGATTTCTTTGGTGGTTGTTGATTAAGAAAATAACTTCCCAGAAATTCAGAAGTAATGAGACCTCCTGGTTTTCTTCTGAATGCCCACTATGGGAAATGGTTGTCTTATTTTTCATTTGTGGGACAGAGGTAGAGTTTATGTTTTCTGATTCTTCTTTTTCTGTGTGATGTTCTTTCATCTCAGCTGTGAAAAGCTCTTTTTTCTGTTTTGTTTTTGCCTGTTGAAATTCGTGGTTTGATGTTGATGTTTCACGTACCCCCTTGTTTGCTTTAGACTGGAGGTGGATAAAAGGCAAGAGGCAGACAGATAATTACTTCAGTGTTCTTAATGCCTTCATTGACAAAAAAGACAGCTACTACTCCATTCACCAGATAGGTAAGGACGCTGGGTGCCAAGAAACGTGGGGGGAATATCCTGTCTGAGTTTTCTGTGAGCAAAGAGCATCATTTTGTGTTTATTTCTGTAGCTTAGCTGAAAAACCTAGTGCGTTATTTTCTGACACAGTGCTTATTTTCTGATATAATCTGAAACTCCCAGTCTTTGTTATGACCTGTGATGGATTTTTCTTCTTGCCTCCACTCAGACCTTCAGGTTTGTGTAACGCTTTAGGGTTATATTCAGCATCAGTTTCTGTATCCTATTTAGCCAAGGTGAGAGAAAAGCACGTGGCTGCTGTTCTCACCAAGACCTTGTAATGTGAGAAGGCTGCTGGATGAAGGTATTTTCAGAAATAGCAGATAGACTAAGGAAGGATCTCACCTCAGTATAAATTTCTCCAGCAAAAGAAAAAGACAGCCTGATTAAATTTTTTTCTATGAAGCGTTAAGACACCTATAGCTTCATCTACAGTGAACAATATGTTACCTGTAACTGGGTTGTTCTTGATAATCACACTAAGAATGGTTTCTCTTGAGGTAACATTGCCATTTGGATTTCTGTATTCCCTCTTTGGGAAAAGATTTGCTTTACTTTCATTGAGGATATGCTTGTCTTTTCCACTGACACCACAGTAAGCCATGAAAGGGTGGATTCTGCTGACTCCAGAGTGTTTTCAAGTGAGATCTCTACTCCATTAGATAAAAATCCTGATTAGGAAGGAGCAAAATGTAGGTGAAATTCTTTGCTAAATTATTTTTTCTTCTCCTGCAGCCCAGATGGGAGTTGGAGAGGGGAAATCCATTGGTCAGTGGTATGGACCAAACACAGTTGCACAAGTACTTAAGTAAGTGCTGGATTTGACCCTTATTTCTTTCAAACAAAGCAGTGACTTTGTATTACCTCCTGCTTCACAGGTCTCTACCCACTGGATGAAGTGCAACTTTGTCTTAATGCTCTTAGCAGTCAGTTGCTTGACCTTATTGACTTGGCTGATGGGAACTTGAGAGGAGTCCTTCTTTTATTCAGAATATGGCAGGCAGGTTGTGACAGAAAACTGATTTCAAATTGAGGACAACCCCCTGGCAATCCATTTCCTTTCCACAGTGCTCATGTTAACATGCTTACTTCTAGAACAGAGTGCAGTGCTCTTTGCAGCAGACCAGAAGCAGGTGTCAGAGTAGATGCTCACTGCTGTTTGGATCTCTGCTGATATCTGAACTGCTTCTGTCATCATTGTCAAAAGGCTGCCAATGAGCCATTGAGTCACCAGTGCATCAGAGGAGGAAAGTTTAAGTATTTGCTGCCTGGATTCCATGGTGACAAGCAGAGGAGCAGGACTGTCTAATTGAGATATCCTGTGTGTTCAGAACATCCTAAACATTCTCCTGTCACCAACCAACACAGCATAATTGGTAAAAAAAATGATTGTTCCTAATCTAAGTTTTTTTTCCTTTCCTATAGAAAACTTGCTACTTTTGATACGTGGAGTTCACTGGCAGTACATATAGCCATGGATAACACTGTTGTGATGGAAGAAATCAGTAAGTATCAAATGTGGGTAGAATATAATGTATCCTGTGACAGCAAGAAGCCAGAAAAGAACTGGAAAGCATGCAGTCATGCAACACTAGAAGCATACAGTAAATGTTCTGTATTAAAGTGGTGGCCAAGTGCACTAAACCTGGATGGGATTTGCTTTTCTAGGGCAGGAAAGCTCCTTCTTCCACTTCTGCTCTGTCTGATAAACCTCAGACTTGGCACTGTGTCCTGTGGATCTGGAAAGAAGGAGCTGCTGACTTTCAGACAATAGGTGGGAGCTGCTTGGAAGGTAGTGACAAACTGTTTGTGGCCATAGGTAGGCAGTGGTAAATGGCTGCTTCCTTATGTGTATAATGGGGTAGGAATGTCTCTGCTACTAAGCAGCACAAGAAAACCAGAACTTCTCTCTAAACAGGAAAAATGGAGAATGAAGAGACTTGTCTCTGGAGATATCTTTTAAAGATGCACTTTTAAAGGAGTGCTCACTCATTTTTATTTTCCTTTTTGTTTGTTTGCTTGTTGCATTCTGACGCCTGGATGTCTTTGAAGGCTGTGCAGTGTGTTCATCTCTAGCATGCTTGCTCAGGCTGTAGTGCCCCAGTAACTGAAGTGAGTGGTGGAATGGCTGTTTGCTGCAGCCCTTTGTTGCCCTGGCTGCACAAGCCTTCCCCTGTTTTTGCTTTAGGCTCGTGAGGCAACGTGCTTACACAGCACAAAACTATGCAGTGTTTTCTGCCGGAGTAGTATTCTGAAACAGCACACAGAACAGTCCAGAGGATGCTTGAGCTGTTGCAAAGTTGCATGTGAGACTGTGGCAGCTGTCACATAGATTGACTTTGGCTGCCGTGGAGCCAAAATCAATTAACAGACAAGGACTTGTCACTAGAGTGCATCATAGTGAAGTCTCTTATCAGGTAGTCTGAGAAGTGCCTGTCTAACCTGAAGTATAATAGTCCTAGATATGTGCTGGTGATCTTGGACTGAACAAAGGTCAGCATAAGGACAAGAATAACCTTTTGCTGCAGCAGTGAAAACAGCCATCACAGCCTTCTAAGTCTGTCTCTTGTATTGGAAATGTGCTCATAGGCTGCATACATACACATCCTCCCTTCGAAAGGGACAAACAACATAGGGAGTAATTGCAAACTTCAGTGCGGATTCTCTCTTACTGAGGCTTTAGCTCAAAGTCCTTCTTCTTCTAACCTTGGAGGTAACATTCTCCTTCTTCAGCTGCATTTGAAGCTTGTAGCAGTGAGCGAGCATCCTGTGCTAATTGCTGTGACGAAGGTGCTTGTTTACATCGTGTCCTACCTGCCAGATTCTCCTGGTATTCAGGTTAGGCCAAGAATAAATTGAATGAGCCTCTGGCATTTTGTCTAATTGCCTTAAATTAATGATTGAAATGCTGTGAGTTTTTCTGGTTTTGTTTCATTTCTTCACATGCATGCACTCACCTGGCAAGTAATGAAATTAGCCTGTGAGGCAAACAGGCTTGGAGATGGTTCTGTACCAGAATCTACATAATCTGGTTACATCCCAGGCTGCCTGTCTGTTCACCGAGCCTGTAGAGTGAGGATGCACAGTGTGTGTCATAGATATGCCCTGAGGATTTATACTGCTCCACATCTTACAGGCAAAGCTCGTGCTAAAATTGCAGATTCTACTGATCACCCCTTTGGGGTTTCTAAACCGGCTCCTGAATGACCCCTGGTGGAATCTGTGAAGGTTTTAGTGAGGCTTAGGAAAATTAAGATCTCAATGCAAATGCCACGTTTATATCTTGTTGCAGTGCTTGTTACAGGTGAGGATATTATGGCTTAATGCAGGAAATTTTCCTCATTCAGTTCAATTGGCCTAACAGCCTCTCAGTACTTCCCTGGAACTGAACACAGCAGTTGTTTTTTTCCTCTCCCTGTCTAGATGCTCTCTGAATTCTGGACTTTCATTGAATGTCCCAAGCAAGTCATCCACCTGTGTTGACACATGGTGTTGCTCAGCTGTTCACCTGCAGGAAGAACTTGCATTTTAATGGCCCACCAGATGGTGGCTGGGAGTTACGTGCTTTGGCACAATCTTGATGGAAGAAATGAAATGCTGAGCTTGTCCAGAAACCCTGCAGGGGGCACCATAACAGGATCACAGTGGTGGACCTTGTTAACTCTTTTGGCTTTTGGAAATTAGCAGTTGTTGATCAGAGCTGGAACAGGATTACGCGAGGTTTAGAAACTGAGGTTGTTTTTGATGTTTTCTGCTCGTGTTCCTTTTTTGTAGGGCGGTTGTGCCAGTCCAACTTCTCCTGTGCTGGAGCTGCAGCCTGCCCTGCTGCAGAGGCAGACATGCTCTATAATGGGTACCCAGAGGAAGCAGGGGTTAGAGATAAGCACTCACTGTGGAAACCATTGGTGCTGCTGATACCTCTCCGCCTTGGGCTCACAGAGATCAATGAAGCCTATATTGAAACACTAAAGGTAGGGGATCTGGAGCTGATTCTTGATATTCTGATGCTTAAAGACACTGCTGTGAATTAAGTTGCTTCTGGAAGAAAAATATATTTAGAGATTACCATTTTCAGAGGTCAGGATATAGATACTTACGGGTTTTTGTCAGGAAAGTGTTGGATTTATTGCTTCAGTAGTTGCAGATTTTTCAGTGTCCCAGTCTTTTTTTTCCCTGCTGTGTTTTTAAATGTTTGCCCTTGTTACCACTTGCTGTCTCACTGTCTATCAGCTGTGTGTTTTCTGTCTTGCTTTTCCAGCACTGCTTCATGATGCCCCAGTCCCTCGGAGTTATTGGAGGCAAACCAAACAGTGCTCACTACTTCATTGGTTATGTAGGTGAGTGCCCAAAGTACTGCAACGACTTTCCAAGCATCTCCCCACAGCTAAAAATGTTTATGGAGCAGTACAGCTCTCCTGCTCAGCCTGCAGTGTGTGCTGCAGGTTTCATTTGTTCTGCTGGAAGTGTGAAAGGCTGCTATGAGCTGAAACCCTGTGAGGATCTTGAGTGATGTACCTTTGAATGGGGGCAAAAGTACAAACTGAACACTTTCACCATATAATAGTAGATCCTGTCTGTAATGATGTGTTCACAGGCTCTTCCTAGGTTCAGAGCTGACCCCCCTTCAGGGATTTGGCTGTGTATTTGCACGTGCCTTGAACACAGATGGAGTGGGTGCCATGGTTCTGCTCATGCTGGCTCTTTGGATGAGATGGCCAAAAGCAAGATGCCCCTAGTAAATGATGGGTTCCTCCTTGGGATTTCAGGAGCTGGCTCATTTAATGCTTTTCCCCCTTTCTTTTAATCTCACTATTTGCTTCTCAGAAAAATAACTAATGGTTCTTCCTGTTGATGTCTCGTTGCCTGTCTGCCCAGGTGAGGAGCTCATTTACCTGGATCCCCACACTACGCAGCCTGCAGTGGAGCCCAGTGACAGTGGCTGTCTCCCTGATGAAAGCTTCCACTGCCAGCACCCTCCCTGCAGAATGAGCATCGCTGAGCTCGACCCCTCCATTGCAGTGGTGCGTCCCTGCTGCTTGTTTTCTGCCCATATCTGAAATAGCAGGTCCTTGTTTCACAGGGATCTGGCTGAGGTGATAGGTTGGGTGATCTCCAGGCAGTTTTCCTTCTGCAGCAGAGCAGACCATTAAATTGATCAGCTCTTGAACAGTGTACCATAAGCCTGTGGGGAGTGCTCAGTTCAACAGGGCATTGTAAGCCACACCTTGATACCAAGCAGTTAGTCATTGTAACTGCTCACAGTCCTGGTCATTCTATAATGATAATTTCTTGTTACAGGGCTTCTTCTGCCACACAGAGGAGGACTTTAATGATTGGTGCCACCAAATCAAAAAGGTTTGTATTTATATTGCTGGGAAAAGAATACAGGGTATTACTGGTTCCAAAGTGCTGCACAGAGAGCCTGTTCTCTGCAGCATGATCCCATTTTAAGCATATGTTTAAGACACCAGGATTCTAGCTCTGAAATTCTGCCGCTGATATGAACACTTGAGAAATCATTTTTTCAGCTGCAAAGAAGTTCCAGCAGATGAATATCTCTCCCCTAACAAACCAGAGTGCTCTGAGTACGGTGCTGCAGGTTCTCATGGCTCTGCTCTTTCTCCACAGCTGTCCCTGGTAAGAGGAGCACTGCCCATGTTTGAACTGGTTGAACGCCAGCCATCACATTTCTCCAACCCCGACGTTCTGAATCTCACACCAGGTAAGGCTGTGCAAGGAGGCAGAGCTAAGGGGAGTTTGTCCTTTTGGTTTTCTGGAAGCTGTGTAACTACACACAGACTTCTGCTGTGTTCCCCTTTGCCCTCATAGTTGGTCTGGAGCTTTTTGGTCAGTTTAATTCTTTGGTTTTTCAACCAGTGGTTCAGATTCCCATGGTATCTCAGGGTGATTTTTAGGAGGAGTCTGAATGGTGACTGCATTAAAAAAGGCTCAGGCTACTATATCAGTGTGGATTTTTAATTTCTAAAGAGATGCTTAAAGAAATTGGAATGGTCCACTTGAAAACTGAGCTTCTGGGTATTCAAAATTGACAAAGATCAGGCTGGTCATGTATATATCCAAGTGCAGGGGATTCTTTCCCTGTGCATTTGCTTAGTCCTGGTGATGCAAAAAGCAACAAGTGCTAGGCACTACTTCGGCTGCCAGGCTCTGCTTATCATGTTAGCAATGCAAGTGAACATTGCTCAGTATTTCCTGCAAATTGTGCCAAGAGGAGTGAGTTATTTGTGGGCAAGCTTACCCTGTCACCAGGCATTGGACTGCATCCTGTCACCTGCATCCTGCATTCATTGCTTCCTTGCTGTCTCTTAGCATGAACTTCCAAAGTCTTTCTTACTTCACTGTCCTATTCTGTAAGAATGCTTTATTTGCTTTTACTGTCTGTTGATCCTTGTCTACATCAAAACATGTCACAGAGCCTCTTAAGCGTGTGGGTCTGTGACACTCATGTTAAGCAGCTAGTAGTTACTGCACTGCTGAGCAGTCACTGCACCCCATGGAGGTAATGCTTTCTTCTCTTGCAGACTCCTCCGATGCCGACAGACTGGAAAGGTTCTTTGACTCAGAAGATGAAGACTTTGAGATCTTATCCCTCTGAAAACAAATAGGAAACTGACTCTGCAAATCTGTGTTACATGTGGGGAGAAGTGGGGGGAGGGAAGCTCCTTGGAGAGCCTGGGGCTACCGGTTTTCATAGGTGCTTGCTGCCATCCCTGCCTCTTTTCCATCCTGGCATTCTGTGCAGCCTCTGAGCAGAGTGTGCATTGTCTGCATTGGGATGAAGAACCAAGTGGGTGTTGCAGCCTTACTGGCTGGAGTTGGGGTTTCTCAGCAGAAAACGCCTGCTGGAAGTGGATGCAGTGGTGCCTAGGAGTTCAAAGCCTATCTGTTACATCAGCAGGTCAGTTGGCCTTCTGGGGAAGCCGTAGAAATCTTTAGAGCGCTAAATCCTTACACAAGGGGCTTCTCTCTGAAGCTTAAATAGAGCCACCCCTCATTTAGTAGGTGACATGTACAGTTATTCCCTTTAGCAGCTTCTCTTCTCAGTGGCCAATCTGGACTGCAGCTCACAATGCAAATTAACAGTAGACACATCCCAGTGAGACAGCTGTGAAAGCCCCAGAGTGCAGGTGGCTGTTTCCTACAGAGAAACTCCTGCCCATGCTTTGCAGTGCACAGCGCTTTCTCACAGGTGCAGTACCCCTCTCCTGCTCACATCCTGTCCAAGGGGAGCTGGGGTAACTTATCAATCATGGTAATTTCAATAAGCAAAATGCTGTCTGGGAAAGTATGGACCTGTGCTGCTGGAGAAGCACATTGCAGTTTCAACTAACAGCAGAAGGAAGGGGAGGAGTATAGAAAATGTGTGTTCTCTCTGAGTGAGTTGGTAACACACTGTGCTTCTGCTATGGATTTATGTCCATACCAAGTATCTTCAGGAAAGGTGCTTTGAGCAGATAACTGGAATCCACAGCCCTGGGGGGGAAAAAAGCCCACCACAGGGGAGAGGTGAAACAGGACAACTGAGATCTGCCAGCCACATGCCTGCCACGTGTCCCAGAGTGCTGGCATAGCATCTAGTGAATAGTCCTGTTGAAATAATTAAAAAATAATAATTAAAAAAAAAAAGTTATACAATTCCTCGAGGTATCTTCTGTGGGTTGTTGAGCAGTTCCTCCAGCTACTCCTGTTAGACATTCCCTTTCCAAATCAGAAAAGTTGCCTGAAGGTTGAGTAGGCTTCATAGCTGCGTTGCTACCTTTCCATTTGCTCTGCTGCAAAGCTCCCCTACCTGCAGAGTTAGCACAGGGCAAGGCACTGTAGGAGCTAACCCATAGAAACCCATTTCCAGCAGTCACGCCAAAGAAGTCGGCATAAGACAGCATGTCTTCAGAAGGAAGGTCCAACATGATATTGGATGTTGTAGCTGCTTTAAGATAACAGCTCTGCTGCACAAATGGAATTTGGAATGAGGTAAACCATGGAGGAGAATTGACTTAATGCAAAGTGCAACAGAACGTTGCCTAAGTAGTTTCCTTAGTGCATGCTGCAGACTGCAGATCTGTTTACAAGGATTGTTTTGTACATACAGGATTGGAACCTGTCAGTTAATGCTTCTGTGCCCAAGGGTGGTGACAGCTGGCTAGAAATTACTCATTTTCCTCTGTGACTGACCTACTGATGCTCTAATTCTCCCTATGCTACCCAAAAGCAGAGGTTTGAACTGGGAACCACAATGCTTCTGTCACTAAATTATTATTTGCTGCTTTCTGCCTGCTTCTCCTCTTCTCTCTTGTAGTCAGGGGAAGAGGCAGCAGAGGAACTGGGGCTGTGCTCCATTCATCTGCTTTCAATTTGTATCTGAATAAACAGATCTAAAATCTTTTGCCTTTCCTAATGTTCTTGTACATTAATCTCAGGTGGCGGTGGGTGGTATTAAGTAACCCTGGGAGCAGTCTTGAAACAACAGCACCATACTGTTGTTATGCTTTTAGGGCAGTGAAGGCAGAATGGGGCAAAAGCTGAATTATGTACAACAGTGTCTTTAATCTTTCTTTGATGTATCTGCTAGAATAGAGGCTGGCTCTGTGGTGCTGCCTTGATGATCGTTGTTCCTGTCCCAGAGAGTAAACATCCACAATGTGCCAGCAGAGACAAAGAAACACTTCTGTGGTTCAGTTCTGCTACTCACATTTTAAGTTGTATGAACACTGGGCAAGGGGGGAAGAGGGAAATAAAATGGTACCAAAAGGCTGTCCCTGCTTAGCTGTGCAGCATCTCAACGCTTCTAAAAAGCATAAGCCTTTCCAAGACAGGACATGCTTTTCTGGTGAGTCTCTGCCACATGTTCATTTGAGGTAAGCAGGGGAAAGAGCCAAGCAGAGTCCGAGAAGTTAATATTTCACATTGGTAGATGGAAAATAAAATTTGTTTCCTTTAGGATCATATGCTCACTGTTCAGCTATTCAACTGCTAGTTTTCCATAATGTCTGTTTCTAGGAAGCCTTTCAAACAATATGCCTGAAGTGGCAAATGTTACAAAAAGAGGTCTAAACTCAATAACCATTTTCCCCATCTTGCCATGCAGCAGAAGGAGACAGTAGGTGGAAGCAGGCAGCTTGTGCTGCCTGCCCATAGCAAGGCCTGTTTGTTGAGGGCTACTCACTTGGAATACATTTCCTTCTTGGTTAGTATAAACTGCTGCTAATGTTCAGTCAAGTGATGGTACTTATTTTCTATTGCTGAAGATTTGGAGGAATTCTTAACTTAATGCAGCATAACCAAGTATCAAAAGCCATTGTTGTTTCATGAACTGGACCCTTATTGTAATAACTCAGACTGTTCTAAGAGCATCAATGTAAGGTAACAATTAGAATGGTACTGGAAGGAATTGGGCACACTCAGAACATGCAGTTGATCTGGTTTGGCAGCGTGCGCAGGGCTGTTTAAACTATACTTCAGTCTGCACAGGACTCACTGCTGACTCCTCTGATCTTGGCCACAAGTTAACCAGTCTAAAAGAACCTGTGTACCACTCAGCCTTCAAAATGCTCTAAGCTCATGTCTGTTTCAGACACTTACCCTAAAAGCAGTTCGGCCTCTGTATTCCTGTTGTGCAGCTTGGAAGCAGACTTGAAAATGAGTTCATCTGTCCCTTCATTCCACTGTCCTAGCAAACATCTCTCCCTGGACTGAGGGCCTCCCATATATCCTTCTAGAAGATAAACGATCATGTTGGAAAAAGCCCCACAACTTCGCTGTGGTACAAAACATTTAAAAGAGCAGTTTATTCAAAAACAAGCTGTGTTCAGTACAGGGATGTATTCCACTAAAGAGGCAGAAACATGGTCACTCTATGGAACTTCATATATGGGAAAGCTGTTCCTCACCTGCCAAAGCTGTCCATGTTTGTGGAAACTCAGCTCAGTCACCACTTCTGCACTAAAGGACAGCCTACAACAATTTAAGGTATGGGGGAATTGTTTCAAAAAGAATCAATACATGGTCATTTGCAAAAAACAAACAAGCCCCCGGGGGACTTTGCAGAATGGAAGAGAAGCAGAGGATGTTACAAGGACAAGCTTGACCCATAAGAATACATTGTGACCTAAGCTGTAGTTACTGGAAGGTGAAGTAGGAATCATGTAGCCAAGGAAGGTCCAAGAGGTGAGGTTTCATTAGGACGGAGAATGACCTGTATTGTTTTATTTCCAGAGCTCTCCCAAGGGTTTATCCTTAACCTCCTGCATAGTTTTCTCTGCAACGGTCTTGATTTCATTGTGCAAGTCTTCTATGCTCTTCGAAGCATCCATTGTCTGTTTCCAAGACAAAAAACAAACAAACAAGAAGCATAGAAATGTTCCTCAATTTCCAATATGGGAAAAAAAAAAACAAAAAAAAAACATTTTCCTGTTGTTTCTGCTCCCTCCTTTACTCAAAATTGTTCCCATCCAGAAGTGCTGACAGGAGCTTATTACACCTTTTGTGCACTACTTCTGCAGTGGAACTGGAAAATGTTTCACCCAGGAATGTACATTTAACAAGCAGATGTGGAGAAGATGAAGGGAAACGAAAAACACCACTGTTGCATGTCTTTTGCTGACAGCCTTCATTCTTCACCATGTACTGTAGTGCCCCAGAAACTTCAGTGTATCAGTCCCTCAGAGGTTGATGATTTTGACAGTATGCTTATTTTTCTTCTTTTACATTTAGTGCTATAGTATGAGTTTTCCATCAGCCTATTCACCTAGTTATTGTGATGTAGGAAAGGCCATTTCCTAACATGACATTTACTGGAAGAAAAATACATCTCCTAGTTTGGTAACCATTGTACATTTGGTTCCTTTGGGTCCTGACTACATAAAAACTCTCTCATGTTATAGAATCATGTTTACCTGAAGTGGGCTGTGACAAACTACATGTTTGCTTTATGCAGTCTGATCATTTGGCAACACATCCAGTTTTGCTTACATCTCCAGCCAATGGTGAATGGTAATTTAACCATAATCCATGTCCTTCTTTATCTCTGAAAGCTACAGAACAAAAAATGCTGCCTGTAACTCATGACCGAGCACCAACTGAATGATGGAGATGGTAACAAGGTTGTCCAGACCAGAAAGGCCTCTGCCTAGGTCGTCTGCACCCAGGATCAACAGGGATGATCCTCTTCTGAGATAAACATCTATGCAGCCCTTTGCAAATAGCTCCAAGGGATGATCAAGGAAAAGTGATGAAGGAGTACGAAACAAAAGAGATCACATGTTGTGAGAGACTTCTTGTTTAGCAAGATAGTAAATGCTGGTCAAGACTGACCACGTGAAAGGGAAAGTGACTGTCAGAAGGGGAGAGAGAAGCTACAGGAGGGCCCCCAAACCTCTAAGGATTTCAGCACCCTAGGCAGATGCTGTAGGATACAGAGGAAAGAAACATGAAAGAGCATAGGTGTGTCTTCACTATTTTTTACCCTGGTTTGTCAGTTTGTCTTTAAGGAGTATGATTTCCAGAAAGGTTTTTGTGCAAAACAACAACAAATCTTCCCCTGGCTCCTACAGGGCCCATTAAAATGCCCCAGAGTAGCACGTGCTACAGGCCACCGTGCCTTCAGCTGGTGTCCAGCACAACTTCCCTTCCCTTTTGCAGGGGACAGGAAGCACAGGGATACAATGTGTGCACTCCTGAGACTCTTCTTCCTGCCCCAGTCCGTGACAGAACCCTCAGGGTTATTCCCTCACCTTCCAGTTTAATGTCTTCTCCTTCATCAAATGACGGAAAGATTGTAGAACTTTTTCTTGAAAGGGGCTATTCTCATAACGTTCGCTTCCAAAGTTCCCTCGTGCTGCTGCTTCCTCTGGGCTCAATTGAAGAAATAGGATCAAATCTGGCTTTGGGAGCCCAGCATCAGCCTGTTTGCACCACTCCAGGCAGAAGTTCTGTCCCAAACAAAGAAAACTGAGTCTGAAGTGCAAAAAGAAGGAATGAGAACAAGGGAGTGAAGGGCAGCTAAAGAGTAGGATGAGGGAGGAACAGTCAGAGGGATGCAGCACAGATCACTGAGCATAACCCTACAAAGGTGATACCCCAGTTTAATGTTTGTGAATTCAACCCTGTAACTTTGGGAATCTGGATTTTTCTAGGCACTGTGTACCTCTCGGGCTCATTGAAGCCAAGTAAACCTAATGATTTTAACACCTCTTCCACAAAGCCCAGCAGGGGGAAATACTGAGTCATTTTCTGAAGTCTCCATACAGCTGCTATCAGTCCACAAGCAAGCTGTTCTGGAAAATAAATGTCATTCAGTTTTAGGATGTCTGTGCCCACAGAGACTCCTTTTTAAATACCTACCCTGTGCTTACTCAGCTTGGTTGTATAATCATGAGTTCATCTGGCAGGTCAAGGGAAGGAATCCTCCTCTGTTCAGCACCAACATCTAGAGCACTGTGCCTGGTTTGGGGCTCACCAGTATCACTAGAGTGAGCCCACCACACTGGTGAGCAACCTAACGTGTTCCTCTACTTTTCCTAAGGGTACACACAGGCAAACAGGCCACATCAGTACCTAAGTCGAAATCCCTTTGAACCCTCAGTTCCAATACACTTTTCCCTCACAGGAGAAGCCCAGACCACAGAAACCAGAGTCCAGACCAAGTTTATACTCATCTCGTTTCCCAAAATACAGAGGGGGGCAGGGCCTGCTACAGTCCCCACTCTCACCTCCTTGGCACTCGTGAAGGCCACTCCAGAAAAGGCGTATCTATCAACCACAAGTGTGATACCTTGACGGAGCTTCTCCTTCATCGATGTTCTGAAAGCCAAGAAAAAAATAGTCACACTTTTATAGAGAGCAAATAAAATAGCTTATGTAAGACAGCTCACAAGGCTGGCACTTCTCTGTTAACGTACTCCATCACAAACTATGATCATGAGCATTGTCAGCATTATCCATGACAATGATCATAGATCAGTTACTATTTGTACTCTGCCTTCTAGGTCATTAAAGAAATACCCTTTCAGAACACCTACACCCAGGTGCACGTGCACTGCTCAGAGCAGCTCCACAGCTCACAGGCAGGATCACCGTCCAGAGCAACAGCTGGGCACAAACAGCTCAGTCTTCCATCCTCAAGTGATGCAGCAGGCTTGTGATACACTGCTTCTGACAAAGAAAAGCATCCTTATTTGCTGCAGTTCACTACACCAAAGGCAGTACCCGGGGTCCAGTGATGCTGTGATCTATCCGGTCCCTTTGGGCTGCCATGAAGCAATGGTGCACTGCAAGAAGGTTGGATATTAGGAAACATTTCTTCTCAGAGCAGTGAGGCACTGCACAGCTGCACAGGGAGGTGGAGGTCACCATCCCTGGAGCTGTGGAGGTGTGGCACTGAGGCACCAGTGGGCACGGTGGGGCGGGGCTGGACTTGGACATCTTATAGGTCTTTTCCAACCTTAATGATGCCATGATTCAGAACACAGGTGGTGGCAGGGAGGCGTGGCAGGGGTGAATGATTAACTCAGCTGGCAGCACGCAGGGAGCTGCTGGCTGGGACTCAACAGCACCCCAATAGAGAGGAGGAGCTCCCTCAGGCTGGCAGGGCGATATGAACGCACGCGTGGCCCCATGGCCGCGCTCCTTCACCAGCCCTCGGCCCGCACAGCTCCCTCATGACCGGGGCCCTTCGCTGCAGCACCACAGCCCGCCCCGGGCCCGCAGCCCCCGGGTGGCTCCCCCAGCCCCCGCCCGCCCTTTACACGTGCTCCCAGCGGTTGGCGGCGAACAGCAGATGCACGGCGTGGTCGTCCAGCTCTCGCTCCCTCTGCAGATAGGCGCCGATCAGCCGCCCGATCTCCGTGCTCCTCTCTGTAACCAAGCGGCCCAGAGGTCGGCGGTTCGGCCGCGTCCCTCAGCGGAGCCCCACCGCTCCCCGAAGCCCATACCCGGGAAGCGGAGCAGATCGGCGCGGTGCCCGGCTGCCTGCAGTGCCTGGACCAGCCGCCGGCTCTGCGTGCTCTTCCCGGCACGGTCCATCCCTTCCAGCACGATCAAGGCCCCACGCCCGCCCGCCATATTGCCAAACTTCCCCCCCCCCCCCCCTCCCCCCGCTTCCCCTTCCCGCCATCGCCGCTCTAGGCGGCGAGAAACCATAGAGACAAAGTCCTCCAAACCGAGCTCTAAGCCCTGCCCCTTAATGATTATGCAACATGACGCTCTCCCCGCGGCCAATGGGCACGCAGCGCCTCATGAATATGCAATGAGGCCGGGGCCGCGGCCCGTGTCCTGCGGGCCGGGCGGGCTGTTGGCGGCGGGGCGCGGGCCGCAAGATGGCGACCGCCATGTACCTGGAGCACTACCTGGACAGTGAGAGCGGGACCAAGGCCGGGAGGGATCCAGCTGAACCACGGGACCGAGCGGGGCGGGAGGGAGAGCAGGGAGTCCCCGAGTGGGTCTGCCGTGACGGGAGCGGCCCTGATGGCGCTGCGTGTTTGTTTCAGGCATCGAGAACCTGCCGTGCGAGCTGCAGCGCAACTTCCAGCTGATGAGGGAGCTGGACCAGAGGACGGAAGGTGTGAGAGGGGGACTGAGGGTGTGAGGGGGTGTGATGGTCTGTGAGGTGTGTGAGGGTCTGTGAAGGGGTGTGAGGGGGTGTGAGGGTCTGTGAAGGGGTGTGAGGGGGTGTGAGTGAGGGGGTGTGAGGGTCCTGTACCACAGGGATGGGGGGGAATGGGCTTCCTCTGGGAACGCGGCTCCTCACGGTGCGTGTGCTCTATGCGATGGACAGATAAAAAAGCCGAAATCGACCGCCTGGCAGCGGAATACATCGAGTCTGTGAAGAACATGTCAGCCGAGCAGCGAGTGGAGCACCTGAGGAGGATCCAGAGCGCGTACAGCAAGTGCAAGGAGTACAGCGACGACAAGGTGCAGCTGGCCATGCAGACCTACGAGATGGTGAGCGTCGGTGCTGTCACAGCGCTGTGAGTGGGGCCCTTTGGGCTCTGGAGGCAGTGGCACAGCTCTGTTAGTCTTAATGCTGCTGTATCGGCCTTGAGTATCTCACCAAAACAAACTATTACTTCTCAAGCTTGCTTCTGCCTTCCCCGTAATGCCTGCCCTCGTGTTACTGGGTTTGATGTCAATTGGACATCTGACAGCAGTACTGACAACCAGCTCACCCTGCCCACCTGCCTCTCACCCACTCATTTCCTTAGGGCTGCTCTGGTTATAAGCAGCAGTTTTTAGGTCAGCTTCAGAACTGCATTGTGGAGGAGCTGAGGGAACCATTTCCACTTAGTTGCCTTGGGTTGGAGCCCTGTTGGTTCCTCTGTGTGATAGAAGGTCCGGCTCTGCCTGTTGGGCTCAGTGGGAAAGTGGCATTTGGACTTATCTCCTCTTCTGCACTGACTGCTGTCCATTTATCTGCTCTTTGAGAAGTTCTCTGTTTCATCCCATAGGTGACTTTAAGCCAGCAGAATCCTTTCTTGTCTTCACTTAATTTCCTTTTTTCAGGCTGATATTCCCTTCGTGCCTTGCCTTGATCTGCTACATTCATGTTCTTAGGGAGAGCAGCCAAGCTACCAGACCTTCCTTGTTTTGCACTGGGAGTGTTTCTTGTGTTGTTAATTCAGTTTGTGGTTTCCTCTCTGTGCAGGTGGATAAGCACATCCGCCGGCTGGATGCGGACTTGGCGCGGTTTGAAGCGGATCTGAAGGATAAACTGGAGGGCAGTGACTTTGAAAGCTCTGGATCACGAAACCTGAAAAGTGAGTAAATGTTTTGTGTTTATCAGCTTTTTCCAGCACTGGGCATATCTAAGCAGAGGGCCTTGGGTACAGAGTAGACTGTCATTTCTAGATGCCATGGTGTAAATTCAAACTTATTTTAAATGCTCTTCAGGTATTCATAGAGTTGTGCTGGGCAAAAAACAGGAGAAGGAAAAGATCTAGTGCTGGGCTCTCCTTGTCAGTGTCCTGAAGTGGCGCTGGTTGTAAGGACACTACTGGCCACGGGGAACTAACCATGATAGTACTGAACTGATGCTCAGCTTGTGATTCCTACAGTTCTTGAGTTGAACAGTCGCAGCCTCAGGCTTAGTCTATCGCTTAGATTTGCAGAAGGCAATACATATCTCATCATATATGTTGCTATTTATTAAAGTCTCGTGTGACATTATGGACCACTATAACATACAATAATCTAATTTAGGTTGGATATTAGGAGGAAGTTTTTCACCCAGAGGGTGGTGACGCACTGGAACAGGTTGCCCAAGGAGGCTGTGGATGCCCCATCCCTGCAGGCATTCAAGGCCAGGCTGGATGTGGCTCTGGGCAGCCTGGGCTGCTGGTTGGTGACCCTGCACACAGCAGGGGGTTGGAACTGATGATCATTGTGGTCCTTTTCAACCCAGGCCATTCTATGATTCTATGACTTGCCAAAACTGCAGGTGTAGGACTTTGAAGCTTGACAATATTACTTTCAAAACTGGTGTGTTTGTGGCAGAAAAGTGTATGTGCATTTCATAATCAGTGCTTGTGTTTGGTTGCATGTGGCAGAAAGATTTCAAAACCACAAATGCTCCAAAAGAAAAACACCTGAGGGTGGTATTCAGACTGATTGAAGCGATGCTTTATCCTTCTTTATAGAGGGAAAAAGTCAGAAAGACAAAAGAAGCTCTCGTGGTCGAGGCAAGCGAACATCTGAAGAGGACACACCAAAGAAAAAGAAGCTGAAAGGAGGGTAAGCCGTAACCAATCACACTTCTGGTGACTTGAGCTCCACACTTCATGAATTTTCCTTGTGTTCCTGTTACCCTATTTATGACTCTTGTGTTGGGATGTTAGTGACGTTCCAGTATTCTGGTCTCACTAATTAGAGTCCTCCTTAAGACAAGTTAGCTTTGCTAATTAACTCCTTGCTTGCCACATGGAAACCCAGCATGCTTGGAATGCCCTCTGTCTGGAAGGACGAGATCAGAGTCTCTGTTGCTGTTGGCAAGCTGGGGGAAAATACCTTTGATTTTTGTCATGCAGCTATTTTTAACAGTTGCTTGTGATATTCATTGTAAAGAAACACTTCTCGGTTGGGACAAATGCTGATGCTGTGTTGCTCTTATAGAGATCTTGCAGAGTTTTTTTGGTTGTTTTTTTAAACAACAGTGTACTGAATAGTCTTGAATAATATAATTGTGTTCTGTGAAGCAAGGAAGGAGGCATTTCACCTGTCTGTCATGTGTTTTTTTTAAAGGCACTCTGTTAATTCCAATATATTCCATTGGTTAAGTGGCAAGTTGAAAAGTTGTTTTTGTTTGCAGCTCCGAGTTTGCTGACACCATCCTGTCAGTGCATCCCTCAGATGTCCTGGACATGCCTGTGGACCCCAACGAACCCACCTACTGCTTGTGTCACCAGGTGTCCTACGGGGAGATGATTGGCTGTGACAACCCAGACGTAAGCACTTGCTTTATTGCTTTATCGTCTAAATGCACTCTGTATCTTTTGAGACAGACAGTGAAATTCAAGGGGGTTACTTGCTCATTTTATCATCCAAAGTGAATGTAGCTGGTGAAATGCTAAGCATCTCCTCTGTGGATTTTTCCTTTCTTTTGCAGTGCCCGATTGAGTGGTTCCACTTTGCTTGTGTGGACCTCACCACCAAACCAAAAGGGAAATGGTAAGGACATGCAGGTTTTTGACTTCTGTCAGGCTATAGTTTCTCTCCAAAGGAATCACAAAAAGAATTGAAGCCCCATGGTGACCCTTCCCAACAAAGGAACTTCGTTCTTGTGGTCGGAGTTTTACACCATGTTGGGTTTGGGACTATGAAGGAGTGCAGAATTTCATGATAAGCAGGGCAGTCCATGAGCTTAGGCTTTTGTCAGAGTGTACAGCTTACATCTCATGTTTGCATTTGTTGATGTGATTAAGGTTAGGAAAAGAATATTTTCTGTTCTGCTTAGGGGAGCACAATGTAAGACTACAGCAGTTCTTCACCTATTTGTGTGCTATTTTAGAAGGAGTCCTAGGCTTTTTCCGTGCTTGCTTTCTTTTGCAAAGGAAAAAAGCTTTGCTAAACGTTGGCTTTTGCAATTAAAATACCACGCTCTTCAGTTTGCATAACAAAAGCAAAATTTAAAGAGGAAATGCAACGGCAGTACTGCATGGAGTGGGAACAAGTGGTAAGACTTGGTCATTGCATTTCAATCGGATATGGCGGTGGCAGCATGCAGTTGAATGACAGTTGAGTTGTTGAGTCTGCAGACTTTTAAAGACATGCAAATCCTTCTGTTTGGTTCATCTGACTATAAGATGCATGTTAGAATCGAGGTTAAGCAGAAGTGAGCTGCAGCCATTTGCAATCATTGCTGGGGCAGAATATCATTTTTCCTTTGACTGTAGAAGAAGCTGATGTACCAGCCTTGAGAAATTTGGTTGGAATAGCTTGTGGGTGAATGCAATAGAGCCCCTCAGAGCTGTGAGGGGCAGGTGAGCCCCTGTAGCCTTCCAGTGCTGTCCCTTCTGCCCACCAGTGTCCATACGGTTCGTTCCCTCTGCTTAATATTGCTGCATGCCATGTGAAGTGTTGCAGTTGGCTAAAATTAACACCGCCTCCACTCATTTCCAAGTAATGGAAAAGGCTCCCGAGTAATATGTTGTTAATTTTAGGAACTAATTAACAGCCAGGTTTTTTTTTCTCTCTCTCTGTAGGTTTTGTCCACGTTGTGTTCAGGAAAAAAAGAAAAGCAAGAAGTAAAGGGGAATAACCTCCTCTGAGGCGAGAAGAGTTTTAATATATTCCTTCCTTCATGTTGCAATATCATCTTTGATTTTGATTGTGATTTTAAAAGCTGCCCTCCTCCCATTTCTGATACGCTATTTAATTACCCAGCGGCCAGTTGTAATTCCTGTTCTTTTGTAAGAAAGTGACTTTGGGAAGGGAGGAATTTGCCACAGGGATTTTATTTATGTTACTCTGGCACTGCACTGACATCAGTGTTACTCCGAAGTGCTAGAACAGCCCATAGTCTGCTTGTGTTTTAGGAGTCTGTTAAACCCTGAGAGGCACTGCAGGACATTGAGATACCCAGCCTTCGGTGTGATGCTGCCTTCGGTGTGATGCTACCATCGCTGAAGTCATTCAGACCTGGAGCTTAGCATGGCAGGAAAAGCAATTCTCTCTCGTGCAGCCTACAGGAAAGGATTATCTCCATTGCTCTGGTGTGATGCCCCTTTGTTGTGCAGTTTTGTAGTACAGAGAGGATCGAAAAAGCTGATTAGCTGCTCCCAGTGGCTGTTTCCTCAGAGCCAAATGCTGTGCTTAGTATTGGCAGGATGAGTACGGGAGAGAGAGAGAGAGAAGACCATCCTTAGTATCTTCTCCTTTGGGGGAATTTATTCTGTCTAACTTTACACTGCCATTCTTTTACTTGGTTTTGCTCATATCCACAGCCTCAACAGAAGCAAGCTGTGGCTTTTAACCTCCTCGTGTCTTCTGGAACAAAACCTTTAAATATCAAAGGGGTTTTCCTGCAGTGCTGACAGTAGTACTGAGAGAGCAAGTTACCTTTCCTGTCAGTTTTTGTTGCTTTAAAAATGAACTTTAAGTGTGTTACTGTGAAGTTGATACCCAGAGTATTGTGGCAGGGGGTCCGATTTATCCATGCAGTAAGATGAAGGCTTGATGTTCTTATATCTCAAGCTTTAAGGGGAGATTCTGTTAGAGCAGTGTGTACATGCCAGTGATGATGCAGCAAAGCTGAAGGGCGGCTGTGTGGTAGCGTGGTGGCAGTTTGGTTCTTGGGTAGCTTTTGCTATGAAAAAGTGCCATTAGAGAAGGCAACGCAGCAGGAATGTCTTTAAGTCACTGCTTGTCTTTTTTGAGGGGCAACATTGCCTGTTCTTGACTTCTTGAAGCTGCCTTTCAGGTCTCGAATGTGAATGTTTGCTGTCATCACAGCGGTTGCTGCAGCAAAAGGATAAGTAGGAAATCATGAATAGGAAAACAAAACTCTGTTCTATTAGGGTTGTTTTTTTTCTCCTTCCAGAGTTAATAGTGGATGCAGAAGTCGGGGGAAGAACAGATAACTGTTGTCTTTAGGCATCCCCTGTATTATGAGGCTTAACTGCCTACAACAGAGACATTGTGGGTAAAGGCAGAAACCCATTCAGCAGAATGGAGCAGGGTCTGTGAGCTTGTGATGGCTGTTAATGGCATCTGCACATTGCTCTGCATGCCAGCTCTTGATACAGGCCGTTGGAAGGGCTTCCAGATAAGCACTTTCTTCTGCTTTAAAAACAACCTGACTAAACAGTACAGAAGGGAAGAAAAAGAAACCCAAAACAAATCAAATCTGACTTCAGCACCAGCTCCCAAAAGAAAAACGTTTTTCCTTGCCTTGCCCTGGCCACATCGTTTGTGTTTGGCCAGGAAGGAAAGTAGAACTCAGCTCATGGCAGTTCTGCCTTCCTGCTTTGCTCTGTTGTAGCTGCTGCAGGTACATTCAGATTGTCGCAAAGAAACCTTTTGGTACTGATTTCTGTGAACCCTCGGATGTATTTGCTGCACAGAAAACCTGCCTGCAGGGTCCTTTTGTTGGAAGGGTGACATCCATCTTTGCTGCATCGCATCACTCCGCGTTGTATATGAAGTTTCTGTAGTTAATGTTTACAGGACGATGCATGTTTGTCGTCGCTGCCCTGAAACTACACAGACAAGTTTGAAACAGCTGGTGGGAAGGGAGAGGGAAAGCACAACCTCCCAGAGCTGGGCTTAGAAATACAGCCAGCCTTCTCCTTCTTCCTGCCTCTGTTTTGAGAGTAAATGTAGTTGCGATACCTCATGAGCCAGCCTGTAATTCAGTACCAGCAGTAAGCCTGTACCTCACTGACCTGCTACACTGGATTCCTTCTAAGGGTGACTGTCCTGAAGGCTGCGATGCTGTCCCAAGTTCTGTTTTCTCCTTCCGTCCAGTGCTATTGTAAAGGTTTCCCCCTTGTCTCCCAAGGCTTTAGCAGTGCACGGTATCACCGTAAATCAAGCATTGGATTTGAAAAGGAATCCAAACTTAGATTGTGCCTCTTGGGAGACCTTGCTGGGAATGTGCAGGTATGGAGATGCACGGTCAGTGCCACACTGACTGCCTTATGCTTAGGAAAGATGGTCAGGTGGGACAGCAAGATGTACTTTGTATGTGTTTTCTTGGGCTCAGATGCTTTCTATTTTAACCAGCAAAGCAAAAAAGAACCAACCAACCCAACACTGTAGAAGTTGGTATCAATCCTCCAAAGGGAAAGAAGCTCCAGCAGGCGCCAGGATCAGCGCGTGGTGCAGAGCCTGGTTGTTCATACAGCGTAACACCGCCAGTGTGTCCTCAGAACCCACACCAGCAATAAACCCAGCCTGCATCCACGCTGGGGGACACACAGCCTTCACTTCTGGTGGCGAGAAAAAGAGTCATCAAATCTTTCTCCTGCATATTGAATGTAAAGTGTTAAACAGGCCCCGATGGAGAAGGATGGACGGACTGGTGACCACTGTCAGTGCACCACAGTGCTGGGTGGTGTCCGGCTTTACTCCAGCTCAGCCAAACGGGAGGTGAAACGGCGTCAACCCTTGTTTTATAAAGGAATTTGGTCTACGTTCCCTTTGGAAATGGAAGAGGATAGAAATCTTTTTATCAAACAAACAAAACAAACAAAAAAAAAGAATGTAAAGTTAAAGATAATAATAATAATAAATGTATATCTGTATTTTTTTGGATCACGTTATAGATGATGGATATATTGATATAAATAAAGTATTTTTGGGAATCGAGCTGTCGGAGCTGTTGGGGGGTGTGTGGTCCTCCCTCCCGCAGGGGGCGCTGTGTCGTTCTCCGTCTTAGTTTCTCGCCGCTCCGTCCCAGCCATGGGGATCCCCGCAGGCCCCGTAGTGCTCAGCTGGTCCCACCTGAAGCGGCTGCTGGGCTCCTATGGGACGTGGCGACCCCCGAGCGCTGCCCCCGAGCGGTGCCGTGCTGCCGTGGGGTCCCGGCTGCGCCCCGACAGAGCTGTACACACCGCCCGGCCCCGCTGCCGGCAGGTCCCGCTCACCTGCGAGCGCTACGGGCTGCGGCGGCTGCCGTTCGGCCGGCTCAGCCGCCAGGATGTGGGCTTCTTTCAGGGGCTGATGCCGGGCAGGGCGAGCACGGACCCCGAGGAGCTGAAACAAAGTAATGTGGACTGGTTGAAATCAGTCCGAGGTGAGTGCGGCTGCTTAGAGCATGGCTACGGTTGGAAAAGACCCCTAAAATCCCCATGTCCAACCCCTGCACGCTGTTTCATCCCATTGCTGTTTCAGACATCACCCCTCACCACCTTCCTTCTGCTCTCTGTCCAGCCCTCGGCTTGCCTTGAGAGTCCCTTGCTTTCATTGCAGGCTGCAGCGAGCTGTTGTTGAAGCCAAAGACAGCAGCAGAAGTGTCTCAAGTCCTCAGGTAATTCCTGCCTTTCTTACAGGGCTGTGGGGTGAGATGGGACAAAACCAGCCTGTTTCTTTTCTGCTGGAGTAAGAAGACCCCAAAAATGCCTTTGAAGCTCTTAGTTCCACGGGTTTGGTGTGTTTTAGGAGATCTGGTGTTCCACCTGAGTTCCTAATGTGCTCTGAGTGTAGTTCAGGCCAGCCAGTGGGTTCAGTGGCTGTTTGCAAGGAGACTAACAAGCAAAGTGGCTGCACAGCTTTCTTAGGAACGAATGTACAGGTTCATTGTTAGAAGGTTTTCGCCGAGAGCTGGAGCTTTCCAAGGCAGAAAGAGATTTGGTTGTGTCTCATGTCTCACAGGCCCAGTGCTCCCCTGGCCCTTGGCAGTATCAGGAAGGTCCAAAGGCTGAATTTGCATTTGTTCTGCAAAACAAAGTTCCTGGGGCTTGGCCAGATGTCCATGCAAAGGCAAAGGGGCAGCAGTTCTGCTGAGGGATCCAGGGAGGGCCCATCTGCAAAGGGAAGAAGATTGTTTTGTAAGGCACATTGAGCATCCTCAGGACAGTGCGCATTGATCTGGAAGCAAAACTCTTCTGATAGGCTGGATTATGGCTTTAAGAGACCTAAGGCTTGAGAAACCTGTTTCCTTCCAGGTACTGCCATGAGAGGAACCTGGCAGTGAACCCACAAGGGGGTAACACAGGCCTTGTTGGGGGCAGCGTTCCTGTCTTTGATGAGATCATTCTCTCCACTGCTCTGATGAACCAGATCATCAGCTTTGACCCGGTGTCTGGTAAGTATCATAGACACATGGTGCACAGAAGTGACTCCTGGGTCTAACGTAGCTGTTTGCTGGGAGCTGATAGCTTGATCTGCAAGGGTCAGCCCAGCAGCATCGTAAGGGGAATGAGAGATTTGTGTCCTCCCAGTTCCTGCTGCTGATGCCACCCTTAGGTGATAAGATGTAATAAAACATCCAGTAGCAGAAAAGAAGAATAAAGAGATAAGGGAATCGTGTATGTCGTGTTACCCAAATGAGAAATCCAGCAGGTGGAGAACAACAGTAGTGGAGGAGGTGTGTGATAACCACATGAACAGGGAAGGGAAGGATGGGGAAAGCTTATGTGTTGTTTGGGTTTGGAAAGCTAGGAAACAGGCTGTTTGAGTACCTAGGTTTGTACAACACAATGAGAAGGGAAATGAATGCCAGAGGTTGGCTTAACATCACCATATTTTACATGCCCAGAGCTATGGATGACCAGATGTTCAGTCAATAGTAAAGCCCCCTTGGGTTTAGGAGGGGTAGAACAATGCCCTGTAGCAAGCACAGGGTTCTTACAGCTTTAATTGAACTCCAGAATGTTTTGGAGGTAGAGGTGGTTCCGCCTGCTTGCACTCTTCCCTCCCCTTCAGGAGGCGCCTTCTTCTGGGGCATCAGCCTGTAGCAGGATGTTTGTGTTTCAGGAATCCTGGTGTGCCAAGCTGGCTGCATCTTAGAGAAGCTCAATGAGTTCTTGGAGGAGCGGGGCTTTATCATGCCACTTGACTTGGGAGCCAAAGGGAGCTGTCACATCGGTGGTAACGTGGCCACAAATGCTGGAGGCCTGAGGCTCCTGAGATACGGCTCTCTGCGAGGGACTGTGTTAGGGCTGGAAGTGGTAAGGCGAGTACCTGGTAGTTCCTTCTATGTCTGCACCTTTACCTCTTATCTGTTTCCTGCTGTTCTACTCTTGGCTGTCTGTTCAGAAGGCAAAAGTTCCTTTTCAGTCTTAATTGTTCCTTCTGTGGCTCTTTTGAGAAAGTGCCTTCATGCATGTAGCATCTGTTATTGATACTGATACTCCGTGTTCTCTCAGGTGCTGGCAGATGGCACGGTTCTGGACTGCTTGGCATCGCTGCGCAAGGATAACACTGGCTATGATTTGAAGCAGCTTTTCATCGGATCGGAGGGGACTTTGGGAGTCATCACAGCTGTCTCCATCCTCTGCCCTCAGAAACCTAAAGCTCTGAGTCTGGCATTTCTAGGTAGGAACTACTATTAATAAGCATCGCACATGAATTCACAGACTGGAAGGGGATAGTCATGAAAGGGAAGTCCCTGTTGAAGCTGTTTAGTGGAGCTGTTTGGAGGCAGCCTTCACTGAGACTGTGAAGCCAGATGAGGCCTCTCAGGCAGCCTGCTTCTATTACATGTGTCCTTGGAAGCAGGCAGCTGAACTCCTGGGAGGGTGTGAGTAAAGAAACCTATGGAATACATGCAGCAAACCCAAGGAATTGCCTAAACTTTCACAAGAGCCTTTCCATTCACCTTGGGTTGCTTTCTTGCCTGTGTTGAGAACTAAGTGTGCAGCAAACTCATTGCTGTGAACTGTCTTAGAATGTGCAAGAGGTCCTTGTCACAGTGAAGACCAATTGCTCTCTCCTGATTCAACCCTCTCCCCAGCTCAAAGCAGCCCACACCAGGCTCTTGTTTCCTAGAGACAGGAACCATCACTTCAAGCACTATTTAGGCTTTGTAAAATGTTTATAAAAGCCCTTGAAGGGTTGCTTTTTGTTTCTGATCCTTCTTTTTATCTGTCTGAAGGATGTCAGGATTTCTCTCGGGTTCAGGAAACGTTTACAACCTGCAGAGCCATGCTGGGAGAGATCCTGTCTGCCTATGAGTTCATGGATGAGAAGTGCATGGAACTGGTCGAGAAACATCTTGGGCTGTCCAACCCAGTGAGAGGTACCAGAGCTGATAACGTGAGGATACTTGATAAAACGTGCCAAGTTTGGGGGAAAGCTCCCGAATCTGCAGTAAAATCCCATGCTTATAGCACAGAGCATCCGCTTATTTTGTTCTCCCTCACATCCAGGCAGCCCTTTTTATGTTTTAATTGAAACTTCGGGCTCCAACTCGACCCACGATGAAGAAAAATTGAACAGCTTCCTGGAACAGGCCATGACTTCTGGTTTGGTCACTGATGGAACCGTGGCAGTGGATGATAAGAAAATAAAGGCAAGTCAGCATTTCCTCTTGCACAAATCTGCTTGAAAAGGTTTTTTCCTTCATGAAGAAGAGTTCATCCTGTTTGGTGTTTGGAGTTAATACACCTGAGTGACCTATTAGCTTATTATTGAGAAGAAAGGCCCAGAGTATTTGGGTTTTCAGCAATGTTTTCTTCTTTAGAAAGCTGAGGATAATGAACTGTGCCTCTCATTTTAGAACTGTAACAAAGGTGATTTTTGTTCCTGTGGTAGAACCTACATCTCCGTGAACACTATTAAAAGCAAAAGCTGGATTGTCAGTGAGGCCAGGAATGAGTGAATTCCTGCAAAGCAAAAGGGGGATGTGGTAGAGCCAACCTCTGCAGTCTCAGGGAGTGAAGTGGGCACTGGCAGTTCAGTAGAGGAGCCACATCCCCACTGCTTGGGAAACCAGAACGTCTGTGCAGGGGTTGCCTATGGCTGTGACACTTGTTCTTCCATCGGGGTACCACTGCTATGTCACTTTACAGTGCTGTCTCCAATAAAGCAGAGGATACCGAGGGATATCAGATGTGATGTGCAGAGTCAGGGTTTTCTTCTGCCCATGTCACGAAGTATTGAACATGAGGAACGGGGTTGATTGGGATTCCTTTGATCTTTGTCCCACAGACACTGTGGAGCCTGCGGGAGAGGATCACGGAGGCGCTCACTCACGATGGCTGTGTTTACAAGTACGACATCTCTCTCCCTGTGGGAAAGCTCTATGACCTCGTGACTGACATGCGAGCTCGTCTGAGCCAGAGAGCCAAAAACGTGGTGGGCTATGGCCACATGGGTAAGTGCAGGTGCAGGAAAAGGAGGTGATTTCTTCTTTTGCTCCAAGTTTTGCTATGCAATTCCCTACTAAAGGTTGGGTTTTTTTAACTACTGAGAAGCTAAATAGCTGAGAGCTATTAGAAGAGAAGGATGTATAAGCTCCTTCACTGCTTTCAGACTATTCTGTATATCAGTGGCGGCATAACCACTAACCACTCTGCAGTTTTGAAGTGGTTGTTTGCGTCTTTTTGCTCTGTACTTTCTGTTTAAACACCAAAGGTATTTCATTGGACCATCAGTGTGATTTATGTGCTCAGACACACTTGGTAGACGGTTTCCTGTCCAAAGTGGTTAGTGATATCGGAAATCAATTATGTTTGAGCCATTAACTCTCCAAATGAGAGTGATAAAAGTTCACAGAAAGGCCATGAGATTTATCAGAATGCTGTGAAATTAACTTCATTTTATGTATGCTAGAGACGGATAAGTCACTTAGCAGAGCTGTTCTGTGGGTTCTCTACCACCACACCCTGCTTAGAATAAGCCACCAACACCAAACCAAGCCAGAAACAACAGCAAACGCCAGGACACTCCTCAGCATGCTTGATTTCAGATGATTTGAAAGACATGGGAAGACGAGTTTTGCTTATAACAGCCACCATTGGTGGATGGTGGCATTGAGGATTAAGCTGTGTACCATAAGGATTTGCAGAGATAACAGAAGAAGTTCCAGAGGGAGGATGAGCATTTTTCTTTCTTTATCTTTGTGTGTTTTGTCTTCTAAATACCCTGTAACTGTGTGCTCAGTGCGGTATCATCCCACGCAAGCAGCGAGAGGAGAAAATAAATGCTTTTCTTTCTTTGTTTCTATTGATACAGTGCCAAAGTGCCCTTTGAATACTGAACAAATATAATAGGTACAGTAACGAAGGGCTGTATTGAGATCTAGTCATCATTATTAAATACTGTTGGGGAAGTCTTTGCCGTGCCATCTTAGTGCGGGAAGAATAATTAGTGCAGCACCGTTGTTTGAAAGTTACAGAAGTGGGAGTCTGAGAATTGCTTTACTTGGAACACTTCCCCAGAGCATGGAAAAACAAAGATCCTGTTTGAGTTATTTGTGTGTGGAGAGGTCTGATGTTTGTGGAAGGACAGTTCACTTCCCCTGTCTGAAGGGAAGGTTTGGAAAGTAACAAGGGCACTGTTGTTTGAGTACTTGGTTGTACTGGATGATGTTGGACTGCTTGGATGATGACAGTAATGATGCTCCACTGCAGGGCTACTGAGTTTTTCTTACAGACTCTGTAATGTTTTCTTCCAGGAGATGGAAACTTGCACTTGAACATCACGGCAGAGTCCTACAGCCATTCCCTTCTGGATGCCATCGAACCATTTGTGTATGAGTGGACTGCAAGGTACAATGGCAGCATCAGCGCAGAGCACGGGCTGGGCTTCAAGAAAAAGCAGTTCATTCAGTACAGCAAACCCAATGAGGCAGTCTTCCTAATGCAGCGTTTCAAAGCCATGTTGGACCCCAAGGGAATACTCAATCCATACAAGACATTGCCCTCCAGCCCCTGATAGATGCCATCACGTGAGGACAGCATCTCTGCTCAGTACCCACGTGCTCCATCAGTTTGTGGTTAAAGTAGAAGCACATGGAATATCCCTTGGCTCGCTTCCTGAGTGTGATGGAAGAAGTGAAGGAATGTGCTTCCTCTTTCCAGGCTTTCTGTTCTTTCTGAAGAAGAGCACGTTGCTGATTTTGGCAGTACGGGTTTTCTGTTTAATCTGATCACTGACACCAAGCATACCATATATATATCTATATATGTATGTATATTTAAATCTTACCCACTTGCTCTAATATGAGTGTGATGTCTAGAGTTGGTTTCCACCTTAGTCCAGGTAGTGGAAAGCTTGAAGATTCCTCACATCTCTCATGCTCTGGTGATGGCTGTTTTTCTTTCCTCTCTGTACCATTTGTTTCACACGTTCTGCAGTCAGATGGTGAGGGGAGAAAGGGAGCAGCAAAGTTTTAGAAGCAAGGGAACAATTGGGGATTATTGCCTTTATCTGAAATTACCTGCAGGATGATGAGAGTCCTTGCCTATAAAACTAGAGTGACTTAACATTTGTTCAGTCAGGTGTTTGGGTGAGGTTGGTGTGGTGGTATCAAGGTCTGGCGTGTGAGCTGGTGTTGGATCCAGCTGGTAGCAGCCCTGCCCTTGCTAGTTGGCAATGTTTGAGGCTTTATTGCAGCATGAGGCCATCAGATACGTGGTGCTAAACATCACGAGTCAGGCCTTTCTGTGCCTTAGGGTGTCAGATCCTGCTCTGTGCACCCTTACCCTACAGCTGTAGGGGCACCACAGTGTTTTTTGTTACCATTTCATTTATGTGGCTGTGACATACGTGCATCACAAGCATCACAAATCTGACTCCACAGAGCTCTGAGGAGGGTTTTATCAGTGTTGTTCTGGGACCACAGCAGAGCAGGACTAACAAGCAGGCACACACAGGCCCTTCTTGCACCCGATTTCTGTTCCTTGAGGGCTCACCTCCTGGACAGGTCTTCCCAACCTCTGTGTACTCCCTTAACTATTGTAATATCTACAATGGAGTTAATGCTCTCTCTAAGGAGTGTTCTGCTAAAAATAAACCGTTCTTCACAATTTTGAAGCTTCTGGTGTAGTTTTAGAACTGTAACAGAGGTGAGTTTGGTTCCTGATTACCAAAAAATACAGCAATGGAAAAGGCTTATTTAAAAACAGAAAAGCCAAGCTCTTGTTCTCGTGTAGATAGGTTGGTTTTAACTGGGGTCATGGGTTTTTATATGCCCTCTGTGTGTCCACGTGGATGGTTAAGCAGAGTGAACATGTAGGGAGGTGAAATGCACCCAGCCCCTGATGCAAAAATAGGGGAAGTCCATGGTGGCAGGAAAAAAGAAACGTACAGGACTTGCCTTCTGCCAAGCTAAGCTGATAGAACCTGTTCTTTCTGGATCAGGGTGTTAATATTCTCTGCCTTTTTCCTGCTCCAGTCTTCCTGTGGTTTTTTTCCACAAGCCGCTGCCCGTAAGAAGTTAAATTGCAGTCTTTGTGCATGAATGGGTCGTTTTGGGACCTGGAACTTCCCGTCTTTCCTATGGCAGAGTGAAACAGCAGAAGGACGAGGAATGGCAGGATGAGGAGTGCCAGCGCACGGTCAGTGCTGCAGGGGTCTCCAATGCAGTGCAGAAGTGCGCGGCCCTTTCCTATCCCAGCTCAGAGGACGGAGCAGCTCCTGCAGGGTCCTGCCCCATCCAACGCTGTGCTGCCTGGCTGCCCTTCAGTGCTTCTGCTCTTAAAGCAGCCCAGCCCCAGCTAAGCCCAGTATTTCCTCTTGGCAATGCATTTTCTGCATAACTGAAGCAGAACGGGTGAGATGGCTCTTGTCCAACAGCCCGGGAGAGAGCAGTGAACCCAGTTGTAAAAGTGGGACAAAATGGTTTCCTGTGGTTGGTGGGCTCTGCCAGCTTCTGCAGGGGACACTGAGGCGCTGAATGTTAACAGGAGGAAGAAGGCAATGAATTAGTGCCCTGCTGCCAGCAGCTCGTTCCATGCCGAGAATAACCCTTTGCAGAGCAGCTCGTTGGCTCAAGGAAGGAAACCCTACGCCTCAGTGATCTCTGAATTTTGATAAGCACAGGCTTGAGGCTGCTTGGCACCTGAGCACCTGCTGGTGTGGTGGTGGGAAAGGTGAACCACAGGTGGAGAGGGACCACGCCATGAGTTGCACAGGAGCGGTTTGGCCATAAAAGCCCCAGACCAATGGCTTACTGCCCTATTCCGGACTGGGGGTTGTGCGTCACCATTTTATTGTCCAAATTACATGCAATGCCATCTACATCCCATGAGCAGCAGTTCCCCTACTGTGTCTGGGCCCTGGAGATCAAAGCAGCGTGTGTGTGTATGGAGGCAGTTGGGGAATAGGGTCGGGCACTGACGCACAATGGGCCCTGCCCAGCTCCTGCTCCCCCTTCTTCCCTCCCTGCCTTGCCCTCCTACGGATACCCTCCGTGCAAGGAGCAGATGCCAGGACAGGCAGCAGGAATGCAGCAAATATAGATTAATTGCAGCTGTGCGAGGCACCGCAGGCTCCGTTCCTGCCTGAGTTACTGCGGAGCTGCCCGTGCCATGTGCAGAAGAGGAGGAGGCAGCCCAGCTCCCAGCCCTGCAGGGCTCCCAGGCGTGGGGAGATGGGAGCAGGGCAGCCCCTGCTCTCCCAAGGCCGCCTTGGTGGACTCTCAAATTCACATGCAGTGTGTGTTGCAGTCGCCGTTAGTATCTCCAGTAGTCTCTTAGCAGTTGGGTCATCCAATATAACGCAACCAGTGTAGCTACAAAAGGTTTTTCTGCCGAGGCTCAGATACAGCAAAGGGTCTGTGCTCTTAATCCCCAGTTACAATAACTGGGCTGTCACTGTGATTTTTGACTTGGTGCCAGTGATGCAACCTGAAACGAAGGGGAATTTCCTGCACACCATTCCTGTTTTACACCCTTCTCCAGGTAAGGGAGTCCCTGCTAAGGATCCCCTCGGTCCTTTCCTCCCCACACACCCCATCTCCTACGGCAGCCCTGCAAAGAGCTCCATGTGTGCAAATGCAATGCCATACCAGAACGGTTCATGGCTAATTGATTAACTTCCGCCCACCGCTGAGCCACTCCCTTTGTCCTCACCTGTCCCAGCCATTTATAGCAGTGATAGGATGCTAGAATTAGAGGCACACTCAGAGCTGCGGGAGGGCATTAACAAAAGGAGTTTGGGAGCTGATTTGCAGAAGAGATCCTTTCCAGCTCGTGGCAGCATGAAAACCCATGGGCGTGCTTCAAGGTAAGGGGAGAGGGAGGAGAAGGCTGCGGGCACTGAATTAGCATTAGTGGTTTGCGGGGAGGTCTGGTTCAGACGGCTCAGATAATCCACATAAGTGGTTAATAACCTATAGTTAGTTACAGGCTGCTCCAGGTAGAGATTAATTTTGCCGTGTGTGTGTCTTCTTGGATCCCAAGCCTCTTAATTTGAAAGAACCTCGTCGTGTCGGCGCGGCTCCTTATAGGGGTGTGTTATTTTCAGCTTAATCCAGATAAACCGAAGGGTGTCCCACCTTAAGGCGTGCAGTGCACATCCAGGTACTGCACTTTGGCTCCGTGTGTCTTCAGTCAAGCAGTGGTGGTAACAGGGGTGCCCTGAATGCACCGTGCACCAGGCAGTGAAGTGGGGGTCAGTGCCACCAGGGGACAATTACCCTGTCAGTTCTGCTTGGGGACACTGGTTGTAAAGAGGCAGTTCAGCTTTCCTTCTTGTTGCCTAGGGTTGGTGATCTTGCACATGACTTGCACTCGGGATGCTGTAGGCAAACACTGACTCATTTGCCCCAACAAACCAGCTGTGTGCAATCTTCCTGCTTTCCACTTTGTGCTGCCATTTCCCACCAGATCCTGGTGCTTCCCTTGCTGTGGGAAGTGCTCTGCAGCCCTCATAGGAGGGAGAGAGCACTCATACGAGGCAAAGCTCAGAGCAAAGTCATCCCTCTTTCTGCAGCACTATCACCTCTTGCATTGCAGCACCGCAGCCTGCACCCAAGTTCTTGTGCTTCCGTTTGTTTTATGGCATGTCTTTATACATCCAGATTGATGGTTGTACTTTGATGTGCAGCTCCCAGTTTTCACTTTGCCTTCTCCAGTTTTCTCTTATCACATCTACCTATGTCCTCCCTGCTCATTAGAGCCGTCAGGAGACTATGGAAATGTACAGGGCCTGGCACGGACGCAGAGCTTGGCCAACTTTGCTCCTTCTTCACAGTCCTGCTTCTTTGGTTCTACATTCAGACCTCTCAGGTTGTACCTGGAGCTGAATTACACCAGGTTACACTGACAGAGACAGAGGGTTTCAGGCACAACACGTGGGGGAAGTGATTGGAAAAGCTTTGGAGAAACTTGCCTCATTTCTGCCCCTCCGGTGTCCATCTTTCTTTCTGTCTTTCAACATTTCATCCCAGTGTTTGGCATTGGGATTCCACCAGCGCTCTTTCCCAGGACAGAGAGCACTCCTAGGAAAACACAAGTAGTTGGGATTGCCTTTTAACTACCCAAATGAGGCAGGGGAGTGCTGGCTTCCTGCTGGCTGGGCAGGGGGAAACCACGACCATGATGGTAAACAGGACTGTGTCTTCTCAAAACCCAAAGCCCAAAGCCAAACCCATCACATGTTGGAGACTGTGGCTGAAAGCGTGGTACCACGTTAAGGAAGGGTCTAAGATCAGAGGAGTCAGATCAAGTTTGGTGGACATCAAACCTCCCAGAGAGCCTATCCAAGTCCTGGTTAGAATGAACCGATGACAACATGGGTGTTGCCTAATTAGTGCTGGGAAAGGCTCAACTCTGTTCTCCAGGCAAAGCGCCGGCAGATGAAGTGACCAATCCATGGCTCCAGCTCTGAGCTCAGGCAATTTAAAGCCTGGCCAAGGGGAGAAAATCTGATGACAGCACACAGGAGGTGTGGGTGAAGCCGAACATGAGAGCCTAGGCTGGGAGGAAGAGTCATCTGTTTGGAGAATAACTAGTCTGTTAGAGGCACTGCCATCTTATTCATCAGCCTCCTATGCCAATAAGTCCCTGCTGCCTTGACAAAAACAAATCTATTGCAGTTTTCCCTTTTGACCACCATCTTCTGGAGTGTTGTCATGGCATGGCACACTCAGATTTCCCATCAAGGAAACGCCCATAGCTCCTACAGAACGCTCATTTTCTATGTCTTGGTGGCTGCTGAGAGATACTCGGGGAGAATAAACTGAGCAGACAAACTCTAGGGCATCAGAAGATAAAACAGAACAAAAGAAAAGAAGGAACAGTTTGCGTGGGCCAAAATGTGGGTAAAATAGCAATTTCTCTGTCCTGCCTCAAATCCCAGAGCTGCAGGCACGGATGGTGCTTACCAGGTGGAAATTGTGGCCCCAGTGACAGAAGTCATGAAGGCAACATGCAATCTGGTGGTTCTCATTTGGGGTGAGTTGGTCTTCAAGATAGCATTCATTGAAATTCTGTTCTCTTTCCAGGTCTATCAAAAACCTCCTCTTTGTCAACCTGTTCCTGGGACTTGCCTTCCTGTTGGGATTCTTCCATGCAAGTAGCAGGAACCACCTGTAAGTCTTATCAGAGCAGGAGCAGCCAGCTGCTTGACTTGACGCACACGGGGCAGCGAGGAGCTAACCTGTGGCGCTCCAATTAGCTCCCTTGATTTAAGCTGATGCTGCCAGGTCTAAGAGATGGGGTATGGCCCTTGAAGGGCTGTTTTCCCCATGTGTTGCCTCCCTGCAGATTCCAGAGAAGCTCTACAGAGCTGCTGCCATCCCCCACGCCCTGCCAAGCCAAGACCAACGTCATGTTCCTCAAGACACACAAGACAGCCAGCAGCACCATCCTCAACATCCTGTTCCGCTTCACCGAGAGGTACAAACTCACTGCTGCCCTCCCTGCTGACCAGCTCTTCCACCTGGGTTACCCAGAGAGATTCGTTGCCAATTTTGTGGAGGATTTTCAAACCCAAGGGCAAAACTACAACATCATGTGCAACCACCTGCGCTTCAACCCCACTGAGGTAAGAGCCCCGGCACATGTGGAGAAACTGAAGGGGGACTGATGTTGTCTACCTGGGTTTGTGCAAGGCCTTTGGCATGGTCTGTCATCACATTCTTAACTCTAAATTAGATAAATATGGATCTGAAAGCTGCACTATCTGGTGGTTAAGGAATTGATCGGATGGTCGTAGCCAGGGGGTTGTTGTCAATGGTTCTATGTCCAGATGGAGGCCAGCAATGAGTGGTGTCCCTCGGGGGTCAGTACTGGGAGCTGTGCTCTTCCACATCTTTATCAGTGACATAGGTGGGATCGAGGGCACCCTCAGCAAGTTTGTTGGTGACACCAAGCTGAGTGGTGGTCATGCTCAAAACGTGGGCACATGAGGATCTAACCTGGCCTAACAGCCCTTCTTCTTCCCCCTCGCTCACAGGTGCACAAGGTGATGGCAGAGAACACCTTCTACTTCTCCATCCTGAGGAACCCCATTGCTCTGCTGGAATCTTCCTACGTCTACTACAAGAACGTAGCTCCTGCCTTCAGTAAGTCCAAAGATGTGAATGAGTACCTGGCATCACCCCTGAAGTATTACCATAAGGAGGATTACAAGAGAAACATCTACTCCAAGAATAACATGTGGTTTGATTTCGGCTATGATAACAACGCAGAGGACAATGACAACTATGTCCAGTCTGTCTTGGATGAGACCGAACAGAACTTCCACCTGATTTTGATAGCAGACTACTTTGATGAGTCCATGATCCTCCTGAAACACACTTTGTGCTGGGATTTAGATGATGTGATTTACTTCAAGCTCAATTCCAGAAGCAATGAGACTGTCCAGGCCCTGACTGCAGAAAGCAAGGAGAGGGTAAAAAAGTGGTGCTCGCTGGACTGGAAGCTCTACCTGCACTTCAACCAGAGCTTCTGGAGGAGGATTGAGGAGACCATAGGGCTTGAGGAGCTGGAGAAGGAGGTAAATGGGCTGCGAATGAGACAGAAGGAACTGATGGAGACCTGCCTCTTGGACCAGGAGGCTGTGGTGAAGGCTCACATCAAGGACAAGGCTCTCTTGCCTTTCCAGTCAGGGTCGGCGAATATCCTCGGTTATAACCTCAGGCCAGACTTAGACAATGAGACTCTGAAAAAATGCCAGAAAATGGTTATGCCAGAGCTGCAGTACACGTCCTACCTCTACTCCCTCCAGTACCCGCACAAGAAGAGGAAGCCCATAAACTTCCCTAAGCTGTGGAGCAGTTCCCAGAAGACGTAGTGCTCTGCACTGCAGCTCAAGCATCCCAATGCTGCAGCCCTTCGCATCAGCCAAGTGTGGCAATGAGACTCTTGCACAGGATGGGGAGGCTGGGGGTCATTTGAGGGCTACCTCTACACAGTCTCATTCATTCTGTGAAAAAAAGAAAAAGAAAGTCATATTTTATTTCTTTATATTTACTGCCTCTTTCATTGTATGGATGCCAGACCTTCCAAAGGGCACGGCCCCTTCTGGGCACTGAGACTGCAGCCACCACATACTTGGACCTTCCAGATTTGCTGAGGCTGTAGCAGCTCCCAAAAGGCCTCCAGGCAAGGACACAGCTGGGTAATGAGCAAGTCCATGATGCTGCTGTCACAGCAGGGGACTGTACACACTGTAGGGGACAGCCGGGTGCTGCTGGGCACTGGTAGGCTCTCAGGCTGGGCTGGGCTTTCTTTCCACTTAAACATTAATCGTCAGCTTAATCATCTTGTTTGCATTTGACCTTTCTTAGTAGAGGTTGTTGTTTCCAGGCTGGTTAAATCTCACTAGAGCAAATCATGGTTTCCTGCTTTTAGGAACGCGTAAGAGAAGGGATGAAGGGAAATGAGGACTGGAGTGTGCTCAGGAAAGACGGCATTGGAAGGCACAGGGGTATGGGAGAGGAATGAGAGTTCCGGGCTGGCAGCATTGGTGCTTTAACACCAGCAGAGGCTTTGCCACATTCTGTTGCTCCCACAGCCAAATTCTCCCCCACCAAATAGGAGAGGGGTCCAGGGAGGCACAGCACTGCTGGCTTTGGGCATCCACTTGTGATGGAGAGAATGAAACTCCTGGGACTTCTGCATGTGGCCAACTCGCAGGGAGCACAGCAGTGCCAAACCCTCCTGCGGAGTGACAGCTGCAGCGTCACTGCCATTAATGATTGCCATCACACCACAGCTGGGCTTGGCACTGGTTTCTAAAGCCTGTTGCCAGCTTCTACCATGCCTGCCTCCACATACGGTGTAGGATTTCAGGTTTAACTAGGGTGCCCACCCTGCCATGCAGGGCAGCAGTAAGGGATGTGCATGGGAAGGTTTTGGGACAGTTGTGGCACAACTTGTTGATGAGCAGTTTATTCCACACTGCTTCATTCAGGTGTGCAAGGCACTGAGCTACCAGGCGGTGAGGGGGCCACCATGGGCTGTTCTGTTGGCTGGAGCAGGGCAGGCAGCAGAGGGGATGTCAATGCAAGGCTATGGCAGATCCAGAGGCACCAACACCGCTCCCTGGCTGGCAGGAGGGAAATAGAGGCAGGAGGCATATCCCCTTGGCATCCTCTCCCCCCAGCCCTGAGCCCAGACACACACGGAGGGGCCCAGGCTCTGGCTGCCTGATAATGGTGCCTTTGTGCTGCTGCTGACTCAGGGCTTTTTGCTGGGCCCCGTGACCCATCGGTGGGGGACACTGCAAGGGGAGACACAGCCGGCAGCAGGGGACAGGGCTGCGCTGCGCAGCACCGGGTGAGTGCCTGAGCTTTACCTGCAGGGTGCTGGGCAGAATGCAGGTGAGTGCCCCAGCTAAGAGCACAGGGCAGGCAGCACCCCTGGGCCTTTGGTGGGAATGCAGCAGAGGGAGGGGCTGATGGGATCCTAACCCTCAGCTCAGAGGATGGCCCCTCCATTTCCCATCCCAGCCCTGGCCAGCCTGGGTTTGCAGAAACCTCTCCAACCAGCAGCATGGAGAGCAGCCTTCTCTCTTCTTCCGGCAGCATGCATCTCCCCCATCCCCTTTCCCCGGTCCCCATTTGGTGGGGGCTGCCCTTTTTGTCCCCTGCAGGAACCATGGGCTCCCGGCACTTCCCTGCCCGGACCGTGCTCTTTGAGAAGGAGTCCACCGGTGTCACATACCGTGTGCCAGCCCTGCTCTACCTGCCCTGTGTGGCCAAGCTGCTGGCCTTTGCCGAGGAGCGGCTGAGCGCCGACGATGCCCACGCCAACCTGCTGGTGCTGCGCCGCGGCACCGTGTATGGCAGCTACGTGGAGGTGGGATGGGGGCCCATGGGGAGGGGGAATGGCCCCAGGGGTGCTGGGGGGCTCATCACTCCCTCTCTGAGCAGTGGGAAGACATGCGGGTGCTGGAGACGGCGGCACTGCAGCACCACCGCTCGATGAACCCCTGCCCGCTCTATGATGAGTTCACCGGCACCCTCTTCCTCTTCTTCATCACGGTGCTGGGCAGGACACCTGAAGCCTTCCAGATCGTCACCGGGCAGAACGTGACCCGCCTCTGCTGCGTCACCAGCGCCGATCAGGGCCAGAGCTGGAGCAAGGCCACCGACCTGACCCAGCAGGTCATCGGCCGGGCCATCAAAGGTAGCACCGTGGCCCTGCAGGGCAGTGGGAGGGCTAGCAAAGGCATCAGGCTGCAGCCTGTGCTGCAGGGTTGGGGTCCAGTGAGGGTCCGGGGCAGAAACGTGGCTCATGATGGAGGGGACCACTGGTAATGCTTGTCCCCCTGTCCCCAGAGTGGGCCACCTTCGCGCTGGGCCCAGGGCACGGGATCCAGCTGCGCTCGGGCCGGCTGCTTGTTCCTGCCTACAGCTACCACATCGACTGCAAGGAGTGCTTCGGGCAGCTCTGCAAGACCACCCCGCACTCTTTTGCCTTCTACAGTGACGACCACGGCCAGGGCTGGCGTTTTGGGGAGTTCATCCCCAACCTGCAGACAGGAGAGTGCCAGCTGGTCTCGGTGGATGAGGAGGACGGTTCTAATGTCCTCTACTGCAACGCCCGCAGCCCCCTGGGCTTCCGCGTCCAGGCGCTGAGCACTGATGATGGGGCTGTCTTCCATGGGGGGCAGCTGGTCCCACGGCTGGTCGAGCCCCCACACGGCTGCCATGGCAGCATCATCGGCTTCCCCGCACCTTTGGTGTACGGCTCTCAGCCCTGCTCGGCTCTGCAGGCACTCCCTGCCATGGCTGCTGGCAGCGGGACTTCAGCGGGACCTCACAGCTGTGCATCGCTCCAAAGGGACCCCAAAGGCACTTCTGGGCCCTTCTTCCAAGCGCCGACATGGGTGCTCTACTCACACCCCACCAGCTCCATGTCACGGGTCAACATGGGGGTTCACCTCAGCACCTTCCCCAGGGACGCAGACAGCTGGACTGAGCCCTGGGTCATCTACGAGGGTCCGAGCGCTTACTCAGACCTGGCTTATATGGAGCTGCCCCACAGCCAGTTCCCCATCTCTGGTGGCCCAGCCATCGCTTTTGCCTGTCTGTATGAGAACGGGAAGCGCTCGCCCTATGAGCAGATCTCCTTCAGCATGTTCACACTGCACGACGTGCTCCAGAACATCCCCCTGACAGCCGCAGTGCCCCGCAGGAAGCGCAGGAGAAGGAGCTGTTGTGTCTCCTAGAGCCACCTGCAGTGCTCCTGGCAGGGGATGGCAGGGACAGAGGAGGACGGCTACCACCGGTGGCCAGGCTGGAGCTGGTGGCACCTGCAGGCAGCCTGCCATGAGCCCTGCAGCACTGTGAGCTGTGCTGACGTACACCAGGTCAGGAGTTGGACCGTGCTGAGGGCTGCTGTGCAAGAAAAGGGTTTTATCTCATTTTTATTGCTAATTTTAAGTAAATGATGGTTGGGCTTACACGCTCATGCTGATATGACCACATCATCCCAGTGCCCAGCCATCGTCCCTCTGTCCTACCGCCCTCACATCTCCCTTCCTCCACCTCAAATCCTTCTGAATAAATACCCAATTCCTCATGCTGCTCTCCTGCTGCTTCCATCATGTGAATTAAAGAAGTGGTTCTTTGCTTTCCCAAACACACACAGTGAACCAGATACCTTTGGAACCAGAAACCATCCAGACGTTGTCGTGAGGGGTATGGTCAGTGGGAATGCTGGGATGGGTTGTGTTCAGAGTCTTTTCAACCTTAATGACCCCATGAGATACACATTGAGGGGCACCAGCCTGATGTGTGAATTATGAGGGACCCGCACCCCATTTCCAGCACTGCCTCTCCTCCAGCACACCTCTATCCATGGCCCCAGCCCTGTCCAAGCTGGGAGCCCAAGCTGCCCCATCACATGAGGGACAACCAGCTTAACAAAAATAAATTAGGCTTTTATTTACATACGTGGCTCAGGTGTGTTGTGGAATGGAAGACATGGGCTGAGCAGAAGCGGTCTGCTCTCACGTGGTCTCACCTGACTCCAGGCACACGGGACAGCCCTGCCTCCTTCCCCTCGCAGAAGCCGCAGAGGCACCCAGCGCAGCCATTGATGATCTGCAGGAAGGTTAGCAGCATCTCAGCAGCACTGATAAACAGCAGGAGGGAGAAGAAGGTGACGTGCCACGCCACGATGCCCACCGGCTCCAGGCAGGTGCTCCAGGTGCTCGGGTAGAACAGGTAGGAATCCGCCAAGCCCCTGTGCCATGAGAGGGAGGGGATGAGCCACACGAGGCCTTCCCCTCCGTGGCCCTCCTTTTGCTGCTGACAGTGTGAGGGCTCTGTACCTGTCGCCAGGTGTGTCCACGAAGGGGTAGTCCCAGACGAGGCCATTACTGGGTTCAGTGGTGTTGTAGAGGCAGAGAGGGCCGTCGGTCAGGCCCAGCCCCGAGAAAAAGAAGCAGGCGGCAGAGCCCAGGAGAGCCAGCTTGGAGAGGACAACGGAGAGGAAGGCCTGCAGGGAGCATGGGGGTTAGAGATGGGTAGAAGAGGGCAGGGAGGAGGAGCCCGTGCTCATGTCCCGACCTTCAGGAGGCTGGGCATCACACAGCATCCCACTGCGGGGACATGGCTGAGGGGACACCATGCAGCGTTCCACCATGGAGCCAGAGGGCAGGTGGCACTATGCAATGACTCACTGCGTGCCCATGAGAGGTGGCCTTCCCCAGACATCCCACCGTGAGGTTACCACCACATGGCCACAGCAGAGGGGACACTGTGCGATGTCCCTCCACAGGACAGTGGAGAGGACACCATGCAATGTCCTACCATGGGGACACAGCTGAGGCGGAACCATATAATGTCCCACCAAGGGAGAGGAGGCACCCTACAATCCCCCACCACACACCCACAGGAGAGGGGACGCCCCACCATGTCCCATCCCGCACTGTTTGGTACCACCTCTATGCTGATGCTGACTTACATTCCGACGGGTGCCGCAGTCAGAGCAGCAGGCGCATCGCCATCCCACAGCAGTGATGTGGGTAGCTGCCAGCAGCACCTGCAGGAAGGAGAAAGTGGCCTGAGGGGACAAAGGGAAACACGAGCAGGCCACCCAATGCTGCTCTGTCTCCTTGCTCTGTGCATGTTGGAGGATGCTGTGCAAGACACAGCGCTTACCATGACGCCGCCTCCCCAGGTGCCCGGCATGATCTTTGCCCTCCTGCTGATGTGCCCATCCACCAGGTACTGCCAGGCCCCGCCAGGGAAGAGCAGCAGGATGCTGGCCAGCACGGAGAGCATGCCCAGCACCAGCAAGCAGGGGCCCACAATGCGGCTGCATCTCCCTACACACATGACCGACCTGCATGGAAAAGAGAGGAGGAGGCAGCTCTGGCTTTGCAGAAGCAGAACCCGTGGGGTGTTACGTGGTTGTTTCCATGGGAAGAGCTGCATCACAGCCCCACTCCTTTGGAGGAATGGGGCTCCAACCCAATGTGAGGGCACTGCTGCTGGGAGCTGGGAGCTGCAAAGCAGACCACCAGCTCCACCACCCATCCATCCAAGGCAGCTCTATCTCCTTCCTGCTTTCCACCTTGGTAACAAACCCAAGATCTCTCACCCTTCCTGTTGTTCTACCAGAGCCAGGAGGGCCCAGCACTGAGTCCATCACCCCTCTGTAGACCTCCTCCTCCTTCCCTGGAGCTCACCCAGGGGGCTGCTCCCACCTCAGGCCTGCTGCAGGGACTTCTCCTCCCCCTCCACTGCTGCCCTCACCCTGGGGGAATCTCATCCCTCACTGAGCTCAGAAATGACCAGCCAAGTCCATGGCTTAAAGCAAAAGGATTCAAGCAGTGTCAGCAGAAACCATCCTGCTTCCCTCCTGGTTTACCTGGGAGCAAATCTGGTAGAGACGTCGGCTGCGTGAAACCAGAACTTCTCACCCTTCCCCAGAGGAGCTCCGTCCTTTAAGAATGCTGACAAGCATCTCCCACGGGTGCTATTTATCGTGTCCATCCCGGACATCCACCCACTGCATCAGTCGTGTCACCATCATCCACACAAACACGCAGCTCATGAGGAAGGATGACTCCCTCCGCACGAGGCAGCCCCCACCAGCAGCACTACTGGTTTCCTTTACAACGGAACTGTCTCAAGGGAAGCAGATCCAGAAAGCAAATGAACACAGGAGGAGCAGCACAGCTCCCTGGGCAGGGAGAGACCCACCAGCCATGCAGACTGCAAGAAAATACATCAATTCTTGCTGTTGAAAGTCCAGCATGGATAGGAGTCCTGCATAGGACCTTTAGCCAGTGGAGGAATACTGGTAAGTGCAAATGGTATTTGCCCAGCTTGGTTCAGAATGGCTTCTTCTGCTTCCAGGCCAACTATAACAGGGACACTGAGACTATAAAACCTGCCTGAACTGCACTGTGCCACCAGAGAAATAGAAAACGGAGCTGTAGCCCTCAGGCTCCACATGGCAGATGAGCATTAAAGGGTACGCGCTCTCATGTAGGATGCCTGACAGCAGGGAATAATTCCATTTCTCCTTTCTCTACTTATGCTGAGAGGAAGCATTTTTCAGTTAACAGGAAGAAAATGTGTTGCAATCTTATCTCATGTCCTCTACGTCACAGCAACAAGCTTTCCACACAGGATGGTCAATCACACCTCCCAGCCACTCAGCATGAGACGTCAACCAGATCTTTACCCCAAGAACGCTGATCCTTACAGCCACTCCCGGTCCAATTCTCTAATAGTAACCAAAAGAAAGACCTGATTTTAGTGTGGGATGGAGCAGCTTCACAAGCACCACGACTCCCTCCTTAGCATAGCACATCCCCCAGCCCATGGTTCAGCCCCCACCCACATTCACATCCAGTTGAGCTCAGCACAACTCGGTGTCTCTCCTGCTCCTCCTGGTAGCATCCCATAACTCGGTCTCCACCACTAAAACTTACCCACAGGTGGGAACATTCACTGCCCAAGGTGACCTGCTTTGATCTGTGCTGAGTTTGGGGTGAGAACCCAGACTGAAGAAACATGAACACGCTGCACCTGTGCAATATGGCGTTTGCTTTCACTTCCTCAGGTATTTCATTAAATCACTGCTTCAGATGAGGTAAACCAACCCCATTAAAAGGCAGAAGGCTGAAAGTAGGATCTGCGGAAAGGAAAAACACATGAAAAAGAGGGAGTGAGATACACCTTATGGATCCCCCAGCTCCCTGCCTGAGCTGAAATTGTATTTTCAACTCGGTCAGAATGGGAAATGTTTTCTTAAGCTGGTTTAAGAGATCAGTAGAAGTGCAGACACTCACTCACAGACACCGGAGTTGGCTCCTTCTTTACCACAGCAGGGTGTGTGTGTGTGGGGGGGCACATGCTGAAAACAGAAGACTAAGTCTCTTCTAACATTGCCCTGGAGCACAACAGCTTCCTTCGGATGTCAGGATCTTCCCAAAGGGTGTCCTCACTCACCTTGGAGCCTCCCCTCCTGAGAAAGCTGTGGGTTTGGATGTGCCAAGCCAAGCACATTTACACTTCTCTCGAGTGCATGCTGGAAATGAGTGACAGGGAACACCGGTTTAAGGCTCCAACACTGACACAGTTACCCTATTCCAAAGCTTTCTGGGGAGTACAAACAGGTTAAACAGTCAGATACACAGAAACAGGGAAGTCCTTCATTTCCTCTCCTTCTACCCCACAAAGATTAAAGTCAAAACCTCTCCATATAATGCAGGGACAGGCTCTAGTTAGAAACCAAACAAAAAACCCTCAGGAAATGAAGAAATCTAGTGAAAACAGTTTGTTTTATTTCCAGGATCAAATATTACAATAGGACATTTACATATATTTATAAAAAATGCAGCAGTTGTGTATATAGATCAGAGGTTTCCTTGAGTTTGGTCCCTCCCAGCACAGTGAGCTGAAATCACCCCAATGAATTCTCTCCCTCTTCCAGCACTGAAGTTGCATCATTGAAGGAAAAAGTGACGAGTGTAAAAACCGGCAGGCGAAGCCCAAATTTGGAAACTAAGTTCAGCCAGGAGAGGACACAGCCTTGCTAAGAAAGTCATCTGCTGTACAGCCCAGTGTCTCCAATCAGACACTGTGCCTCTGAGGCGTGCTTTACACAGACTGGTTTCATATCAAGCTGCTCTATAAAATAGCACCTCGTCCCCCTGCTCCACCTCCTTCCTCTCCAGCTCTGCTGCTCCCTAAAATCTCAGCACCATTTCACAAGTAGATACAAAATCGCTCTTCTTTGCACTGCAGACACTCACAGTCATCAGTGACCAAACCCCAAACTTCTGCAGCTACTCATAACACACCGGTGTCAAACAGAAGATCAAACTGAGTCAAGCCGAGGCACTCATGTTAAGTGCCACATCCTCCAAGTACAAGTATGTGTGTGTATATACACGTATATACATATGGCTCTATTTACGGGAAGGGGACAGACACTAAGCACCTCACGGGCAAGAGGAGATGAGATTAAAAGTCATCTTGCAGCACAGCACAGAAAGGGAATCCATTAACCTCCAGGCTTGGGAGCAGGCAGCAGGATGCAGCGAGATCTTGCTTTCAGAGACAGCCCCTGCAAAGCTGCCCTCACAAAACAACAGACTACAGCTTCTGTAGACCTTAACAGCCATCACTGAAATGTTTCTAGGCTGACTCTAAATGCAGCCACATGAATTTCCAACAACACAGACGGCCAATACAGGGCTCAGAATGTCAGTTTTGCATCATATTTAGGACAAAAGCTACTCCACCTACAGAAAACCGTTCCTGTTGAGAAACAGCTGGACAAGGCATACCAATCTTCACAACACTCCTTGCTGTCCACCCAGATTTCAGCTACCTCTCCTCTCTTTGGCATATGGGGCTATTCCTTATTACCAGCTTGATTACAAAGGGATTAAACAAGGACAAAGCTGCAACAAAAAGAAAGCAGTAACAGGTTGTTACTTCAAGTTCCTTAAATGACACCCATCCTCCCACCCACAGGGACTTTCCCACCCAAAGGCAGATAACAGAGACCCACATGGTTTGGAAAAACATCAGATGCATTTTGCCTGTTCGTGTCAGCATTCACCAGCTGTCAAAATGCAGCTGAAGGGATGATGGTGCTTTCCTGCCCCACAAGGGGTGGAGCCTTGTTGCTCTTGAGTTCTTGCAACCCAACCCCACGGTCCAGCCCTCAGTGAGAACAAACTCAGTGAGTCAGGACAGAGCATCCCAGCCAGCAGACAAGGAGTTCCCCCATTCTCAGAATTAACCTTTTCTATTTCGTTCCCACTAACTCAGATGTACTTCACGCAAGACGTTTTGAACAGTCAGAAAGCAGGACAAGCAGTAAAGCACACAACTGCATGGTAGTCTTCTAAGAAGCCTATCTGAGAACCCTTCAGCAGTGAGGTTTATTCATTAAGTGCTAACCAGCAGTGAGGTTTAATCATTAAGTGCTAACACCAGCTGCCAGTTTCTGACAACAGCATGCGTACAAACTACAGCACCCATAAATGTAGAAGCTGGGATGACTTGGTGCAAAGGACCACGTACACTGACACTGATTCAGTTAATTAATCAGTTAATTTGGTGAACTGGTGCATAACCAAAATGGCCACCCTTCTGTAGATTGCTCTGTTCTACAAAACTACTACATGCACACACTTTCAATAGCAAGGTGGTCAGCTTATCAGATTCTTCACCAGGAAGCATGACGTTATTCAGTCCATAAAAGAAATATAAAATCACAGACCATGGTTAAAAGCCTAATGAAAACAACGCAGGCATGCCCAGCAACCTGTGACACAGCCTTCAGATGCCCTATTTCCTCCAGGAGGGAATGTACCAGGGTTGAAGCTGGATGGTCAGCCTAGCTGAGAGCAGGTACCTTTAGGAAGAGCCAAAATCCTTCCCTGGACCTTTGGAGGTCTGTGAGTGGGAAGGCAACAAAAAAATGTGCTGACAGCAACTGGCAAAGAAAGCCAGGTACAGCTGGTAAGTGCTCTGTTTCTGGTTGTGACTGTAAAACTAAGCCAGTTAGACTGTAAACATCAAAACAAAAAACAAGCTGGATGAAGAACACATGCAAAGGCTTCACTGCAAGCAGCAAGAAGCTGCAGCTTGAAGCACGTTAGCTCTTTTCAGCTCCCTACCCACAAAAGCCTTCCACAGTCTAAGTGCACCTCTGCTCATGGCAGTCCTTTTTAACACACACAAACTGGCCAAACAACACTGCAAACCACAGACACTGAGGGATGATTTGCTTTGTCCTCCCAACTTCAGCTTATTTTGCAATTAGGGATTCAGGGTGTTTTTTTGCAGCCTTGCCAAAAGCAATTTGAGCTTCAAACTTAACATTCAGAAGCAACCATGACCGAGGCTCTTTCTAAATCGAGCCCAGGTGGCTTACACCTTCCCAGTCACAAGCTGTTGCGTGCTTAGCTTGGTTAATGCATTCAGCCACATTCTTCAGGCCAGCAAAACATGCTCCTCCAAACTCCAAAGAGCTCTGAATGAAACCCTGAGGAGCTGGACCCTGGTTGGTGCTGTTTCTTCGTAGCTTTCACCAGCAGAGAAAAGCTGGATGATATGAGCTGTGGTTGTTTTTACTGGGGTGAGAATAAGGGGGAAAAAAGGGAGAGGAATGAGGAGAAGAGGCATGCAAAGAGACACTTATCCCTTCAAGACCTTTTCTCTCTGCCTTCAGCTCACAGAGCAAAGCAAAAGAAAACTAAAACCACAGCATGCCAGAGAAACAAAGAAACTGAACAACAGATCAGCTCATTATTTCTTGGAACAGAAGAAATGAGTAGGAACTATCACAATATAATTCTGAGTCCATATCTGAAAGAAAAATCCCATTTTTAATGTAGTTTCTTTTTTCCCCCGCATTCTTCATTTCCTGATCAGTTATAAAAGAACTGCTATTTGCTGATAAAAAGCCAAGAAACAGAAAGAAAAAGACAAGAAATGAAACAAAAGACTTTCAGTCTTGACGGCTCAGGAAAAAACCCTGCCACAGCCAAGTGTGACTTCTGGTTCCTTCTGAGATGACTGAACTGCTCCTGGCATAAGAAAAGCGATGAGAAGCTAACCCAGAACCTTCGTGTTTTGGATCTGACAGCATGATCCTATAGCTAAGCACAGATTAAAGAAAGCTGTGTCAGCTCCACAGCTTCTAGTCAGAATGGGAGGCTCATAATATGGGGCCACGCTGGTCTCCAGCAACAGAACTAAAGCTCGTGCTCCTGCCTGCAATGCAGTTTTCCCTCTTTCCCACTGCTGATGCAGCCGTTAGTTATCTTTTACATCTAATTGCTGAAGCCTCAGCCTAGCCCCATGTACATTAGAAAAACTGGGGAGGAGGGTCAGAAGAGAAGCTACCAATGAAACAGGCATAGGACTGAAACAACAGAGTCAGTTTTGTATGTTTAAGATCACTACTAGGAAAGCTGATGTGGAACCAGTGTGCTCAGAACAGATGCAAACCCCACCCTGGCCAGTACTGAGATCCAGCCAGCCACAGCTTGAGAGACACAAGTGGAAGTGCAAAGGCTCCCTGCTGTACACAGGCAGGCAGCAACAGAAGAGCAAGAAAAGTCAACACACTCCCATCTCAGCCTGCCTGAGGGACAAGAACATGGTGCTGATGTCAGGAACTGTTTCCTGCTGGCAGCCCACCTTCATTTCCTTGCAACAAACCATTGATGAGGAGGCTGCAAGTTTCAAGGTAACAAACATCAGAGAAAGATATTTCAACTGGAGAGCTGAAGTTTCCTAACTTGAAGTATCATACTTGCACAGAATGGGTTTCCTTCTGCCCTACTCTCCTATGCCAACGTTTGAGACAAGAATTTGGATACCCTAGAAGTACTACAGATACCTTTCAGTTTAGAAGTGCTGCTGCTGCCCCAGAGGCCAAACACCAACACTCTCACTCTTCTGCAGACCCTGTCATTCACCTTTTAATGCTGCAAAACAGCCTCTGTGAAAGCAGCTCTTTACAAACCAAAACTGGCATCTGATGTCACATCGCTCGCTGATCAGGAAAATGTCATCAGATCCTGTTTTCATGACACTGTACCCTGCAGTGGAATGCAAAGGTGTTGATGCAGAAGGAAAACAAATTTATACAACCATATGATTATATCATGGGGAACACAAGACATCCTCTATGGCTTTCTCTATTTAAAGATTCAGAAGGCTGAATGAATTTAAATGCAAAAATATCTTGAAAAGTTTCAGGCTATAGAACACTTCTGGCCACTGAAGTCACATGTACAATCATCTGACAGTTACAGAAACAGCTACAGCAGGTCTCATATTCCTGCTTCCTCCCTGACAAAAAATGCTAAATTGGATTCTTAATTGTTAATAAACAGACTGAACATCCATCACACAGATGGCAGTGGTAACTGACTGTTGTTTCCTGTAACCTATACTGTACCAACAAGTGACAAACAGCTTCGTGTCTATGTGAGACACTCAGTGTACACACAGGATGTGCCTGCATGAATCCTGCTGCCAGCTCTCATAGCTGAAATGAAAACACAAATAAAGGAGTAGTTTTCAATACATCCTTCCAGATTTAGTGGTAAATGACAGCAGATTAAGATTACAATAGCAGCCTGGAGCTGCCACCAGGCTATGAAGTCTTTTATAAAGCCCTAATTCCTTCCACAGTTTTGACAAGGCTATTTATGGTTTGAATTAATGACAGGAACCCTGCCTAGAACTTGCTGTCCTGCCCAACTGAAGTCTGTGCTCTAAAACCACTAATAAATTAATCACCCTTGGTGCAGCAGTGACATACAGAGAGAGGGAGGGAAAAAAGCCAACTACTTATCATGTTTACTACACGTTTTCCGCCCTCCCAACATCTTTACCCAATCATGGAACCACGCCACCTTCTATTGTCAGCTGTAAAATCCCGAAAGCAAATAAAAAAGGGAGAAAACAGACAATAACCCCCTCCTTGCAGGGAGGAGTCGGTGCTGCTGCAACAGTAGACGCAGCTTTTCAAGTCTTTTTTTGTTTTGTAGGGTGAGATCCTTGTTTTTTTCATAAACAACAACAAAACCTGTGTTCACTGGCAGCATTTAAAGGATGATGAAAGCATGCATGCAGCCCAGTAGCCCATTAGGTAGGGACAGAGCATCGTGCCACAGCTCCTCAACTCCTTCCCAAAGTAAGTTTCAGCAGACTGCTAGGTAAGCAAATCCCCTTAAGAAGGCTGTAAGGTTAATGGAGACCCTTCACATAGAGAATCAAAGGAAAGATCGTACTAAAGATAACACTCTCTCCTTATAGAGAGGTGACTCAGTGCCTTACCACACAGTATTTTCAAATATAAATTAAATGAAATGGAATGAGGAATAGCAGCGAGAAGGGTGTGTGTATTATGGCCACTCCAAGTCCCAGCACACTGGATACATACATAGATCACCGTTCTACTTTACCCCATGAAAACAAAGGAAAGACGTTCTTCCCAATGCTCTCTGCAGGGCCCAATCTGAGAACATAAACAGAACTCCAAACACGCTCAATTGTTGCTAGAGCAGAAGAGAAGAGAAAGAAGGGCAAGACAACTGCCTGCCTGATTTCAGCACTGCAATCCTATGACCCTCAACTGCATATCAAGGAGTTGGTGTCCTAGGCAAAGAGGAAAGGGGAGGAAGGCTGGGAGAACTCAGGCCACGGTGCTAATTCCTCTCCTGCACAAAGACAGTCTCTTGAGGACACAGGCCTGCCTCCTGTAATGTGATCTCATAGTCCAGGTGAGAGAGTTTCCTTCGAGGGAAGTTGGTGAGGAGTTCAAAGCGTTCATTGGGGTATCCTTTTGACTGGACATGTTTCACAAGAGCCTAGAGAGGAAGAAAGGCAAAAAAAGGGTCATTCAATTAAAACAAACAAACAACCCACAAAAAGTGTCACAAAACTATCCCAGTTTCCTCTTAAAAGAGAAGTTTGTTATCACCGAGAAGGGAAATTTGCATGTAATACACATCTCAGCTTCTTCGCTATATAACTTGGTCCTTGTATGTCATAAAACATAGAAGCTAATTACCAAGTGATTCCTCACCTAACAGATTATTTAATCAGAAGGAAGATATACATAACAGTACACTAATATAAGTAATATGAATTTGGGATGATGGGGTATGAGAAAACCCAACAAGCAGACACATCAGAAGGGCTAATGCTCAGGCTGCACAAGAGAGATTTCCCAAGCTAATCAGCAAACACAGCAGATGAGAAGGTAAAATAGGAGGTAGACAGGACAGAGAAATGAAGATTGGCTGAAGTACGGCAAGGAGCACAGAGAGAGAGAGCAAAACTCAGGCAGAATGAACAGTCATAGCACTGCTCCAATGTCTTGGGGTATCAGTGCAGGTGGAGCACCTGAGGGGTGATACAGCTGTACAAGTGATGGACTGGAAGGACATGTCTCTACCTAAGTTAAGATTACTTAAGAGACATTATAGAGATGATTGCTATGACAAAGTAAGAATGAAAGCCTGACAAAACAAAGCAGTTTCCTACAGTAAGTGTCCCTCAGAATTTATTTCAGCCTCAGAACTTCATGTCGACTTCTGAACTGACGTTTGGTATTAAGAGAGCTGATGGTAGATCTATTTTTTTTTTTTCTGTTTAAAGCTTTCACATAAAATAGTAAGGACAAAAACATGAGTCTGAAACAAGGACAGTTTCTACCTGGAGTTTTGCAGACCAGGTTGTATAGTCTCATTTTCTTCAAGAGATGTAAACATTTCTCTCATCAATGTCATCATTGGTGCCACCACAGAAAAATAAATTCTCCATTTTCAGCTTTCTCATGCTCAAACAAGGAATTCCAATTAACCACACTCACCAGAAGTTTAGCTTGTTCAGGCAGTGAAATTTGTTCTCTTTTTCCATCTGGATACCTTAGCATCAGCTGTGCCTTTGGTCCTAGTACAAAGGAAGTTACTACAGGTTAACACACAAGGCAGCTGAATTGAGCTTTCTGTAGGTAGGTGTTGTGACACACTTTACTGCATAGAAGAGTAGGGTTAGGGACTAGAGACAAATACAAAGCTTTTTAGCGCACAGTATTTCAGTCTCTGAAGAGATACTTGTACTGCACGTGTTCAAAATATACACAAGACTTAGCAGAGTTCACAATAGTGACCAAAATCAGTCTGGGTTCCCAGAGAAAAGTATATTGCGCTACCTCTGCCTTTGAGATCATCTCACAGGGCTGCATCCCTGCTCATAGCTGCAAGGAGTAACACAGACTCCTGGGATTTGTTTGTACAAGCACAAGTCCAGTCTCTCAAGGCAGACAAGCCAGGCTTGAGATGGAGCTGACATTATTTCACTTCTACCGCACTGGCAGAAGCCCTGTCACAGCTGCCTGCATGTGAATTTCATTCAACGATAAGGTCTCAAACCAAGGAATGCAAGTTCAGTGAGAAACATGAGATCACTGCATCAAAGTGCTGGCAAAGCGAATCATCCAAACATCCAGCATCGAGGAGGGAGCAAGACAGAAGGAAAGGTTTGGCTTTTCAAAACAAGGGCTGAAACTATGCTTGTCAGGGTTTAACAGTTTTCAGAACAAAAGCAAAACACAGGCCACTATTAAGAAAATAACAAAAAGCCAAAGCCTGTGGCCACTCACCATTCACATCTAGGCCCTGCAACGTACTTCCAGGCTTGTCAGCTGGCTCCTCCGCTACCCCTGCATCAATGCAGGGCAGTACTCTATGATTTGATGTTGTCCCAGGCTCAGTCCTTGCAGGGGGTTCAGGCTGAGGCCTCCGGATCTCCTCTTTTTTATACCCCAAGTCCTTGTGTGGAGACTTCCTCAGCTTGGCAGGATTCTCTGATTCCTCCTCCTCCTCAGATCCACAAACAGAAATAAACTCTTCACTTCCAGAAAAAAGCTCTGACTCAGATTCCTCATCTGATCGACTCTCCTGCTTGGCTTGTGAGGAATCAAAATGCGTCTCCTGTAACGAAGCTCTGATGGCAGCTTCCAGCTGGCTGTCCTCACTGGCATCAATGAGGCTCTCCTGTTGAACACAGACATAAGAAAAAGGCATAAAAATACTTTCAGACATACTGAAAATCAAGATGATAACAGACGTTCCAAAGGGAAGCTACTAAAACTGTCATGAACAAATGGCATGGAAAGCCTGTCATTCTTTAACTGCTTAATGATTCCTCCTTGGAGCTTCACATGGAGTAATGCATCTTCTCCCCATACACATACAATCCTATGACTGTTAAGCCCCAAACAAATAATGTTATGTGTAAACTGCATATCAAAAATAGCTATTGAGGTAGAAAGCACTCCCTTAGTGCCCCACTTTCATTTTTTTGCATACTCTTCCACTAATTCATTAAGCCTGTTTGTACACTACTTAACTGGAAACCAGTACAGCTGGATACAGACACAGCAGATTTTCTTTCAGGTTAATGCAGTCTTCATAGAAGGCCTCCTACTTACCGAACGGGAGCATTTCTGGGGAGGGTTGGTAGAATGCCCATCCAGCTGCCCGTGCTCACTCAGGAACCCGGTCACTTGGTCCAAGAAAGACGTCACGTCCAACTGGTGCCACTCCACTAGTTTCTGGCCTAGGAAACATATAGCATCATGAAGTCTATTTTCAGCAACAACTCCTGAATGACTGCAGTGCAGCTGTCAAAAACATCAGTTCACTTCTGTGCATGTACTATGCAAAAATCCACATCTGTGGGACTGTAGATGCCTACAGGCCACCACGTAATATTAACAGAGCTTCCTCTCTCTAACCCCCTTGAAAAGCCTTGTTTTCAGTTCTGGATGCATATTTTCTCAGAAGAGAAAGGTGAATCCAGAAAGGACATCAAAACCAAAGAACACAAGACACTAATTTTGATGAAGAAGATATACATAGAGTCTGCTTTGACTCTGCACCTTGGTAAACAGCATTTGCTTCCATTAGTGCTAAAAAGAATATCTTAACTATTGCTTCAATTCCTGAGAAATGTGAGACCAAACCATTAACACAGTAGCCTACTATGATGACAGAAAAGGCAAGTGTTGGCACACAAAACAGAAAGGTCCAAAAAGCAATGGACAGTAGACATTTATTGTTTTTTTGACTGAACAATGAAATTTGAAAGTTCAGATGCAATGTAAGAAGTCATCATTAAGCCTCATTAAGTTACTGTGACAGGAATGGGACTGCAGATTTGTATTCATGTCGTGGGTAAGGGACCTTGCAAATGTTTTAAGGTAGTTTATCAAAAGATTTCAAGTTGCTTTTATAAGACCATTACAAAAAATACGTTGATTTTGGAGTTTCACCACCAGGTGGTACTATTTGCAATTTCTACACAAAGTACTCAATAAGCTGCTCCAAGTACCATAATAAAACACAGTGTTTCAGAAAGGCTTGGGAGTTTTGTTCCTTTACAGTGTCCAGAAGTTACTATTTCATTTCTTCAGGGACAAACACAGTAAATCCTCTGTAAACCCTCTGGGTTCAGTTGCAGTGTAACACTCACGCTGCCAAAGATGACAGCACTCTAACCCAAAACTGGCAGTCCAGGTAACTGTTACTTATCTTACCTGTCCTGGGATCCAGGATGGAGACATAAGGGAAGTCTGCTAACTTATAAAACTGTATGTACCTCTGCCCCTCCTCACTGTCGTGATACACCTACAAAACAGCACATTGAAAGCAAGTTACTGAGTGGAGAGGGAACACAAACTATCATGAAAACGGACCGAGTTCTTCTCTTTTTTGCAGTCCATGCAACAAATGGTAAACACAAGTCTCAGCAACTTCTGCAAGTTGAACATGCACTCCTAACAGTGTATGTACATATTAGTGGTCAAGCACTAACATTTTCAATCAGAACTAAAAGGCTGCTTAGGCATTAAAATGCACACCCATAATCTCTGTAGTTCTCCAGTAGTGCCACTCCAGTCAAAGAAGTCTGTCTTCACTGTCCCACCTGACAGGACATCATGTTATCAGTGAGGTTCCGTTAAATTCCCCACCCACAGAATTCTGTGATTCTACCTGCCAAAAAATGAAGTGTTCCCGGATGATGTTCTTCACAGCCTCATTGCTCCAAACATCGCGGTTCAGACACTGGCAAGCAAAATCTTGCACGTTCTGAATGTTTATCATGAGCCATTTGTTCTGCATCTGACCACACTCTTTGGCCTGTAAGCAGAGAGAAAAGCTTCATTAGCTAACACTGAAGAGCAAGACACAAACAGCGCCAGCAATGATCAGTGATGGCTTCTAACAGTGTCAGGACTTTCACCAAAACCCCTTCAGAGTGAGAAAGATGGACCGAGCTAGAGCAAAGGCATCCACAAAACAGAAGGCAGGGCTGAAAGACCTGCTTAAATGAGACTGGTTAAATTACAGAATCACAATGATGAACAGAGCTGCTGGAGTTCAACAAGCCAAGCACAGAGAGGGAAAAGCAGCTTTGGCAGTGGGGCGGGGGAGCGAGTTGTGGGGAAAGACACTGAATTAAATACTTGTTCAGGGAAGAGTGTAGTCAACCACACCAATCTGACAACAGAGGAAAGACCTGCTCACTCCAGAGATAAACCTGTGGATCACCTCCTACTTAAGTAGACAACACAGTTGACAGAGGATATGCATAAATGCAATAGGACCTCCTCACTTGTTTGGTATTCTGTTTGTTTGTTTTTTCCCCTCTCTCTTAAGGTTTTGAGTTACGCTATTACTTTGTAACTGCCACATTCGGCATCCTTTTTTGATGCTCTTTATCCAGACTGCAAGTTGGGAGGAAGACGGGAAGGTGCAGGAAGAAATCTTACTGGTTTGAGTCACAAAGCTGGCATAGTCTGATTGCTTGGTGGCAAGATAATGGTAGGAGTTTGATCAAGAATGTAATTCTGATCGCTGAATTGCCATACCTGTTGAAAAAAAGAGGGCTATATCAACAGCAGGAATGCTCTTACCACCTGGAGAGACTGGAACTAGCAAATGAATGTCCCTTCCTTTCTTAAAAAAGTATGCATATATTTACATGTCTGCTCACTATCCTGCTGGCAAGGCACCTACCAGCAAATCCAAGTAATTGGAATGTTACCAAAGATTTTGCTGGTTTTGGTGGGCGTTTGTTCCCCAAACCAAAGTTTTGAACTTCAGATGGATTTTTAGCCAGCGCACCTCAGAACAGTCAGACTGTCTGATGCAAGACAGCTGCATGATCCCCATCCACTCAGCTCAACAAAGTGTAAGCCTCCATGCACTTGGTAAACCAGTAAACATTAAACTAGAAGCTTGCTCACTGCTCAGTGGACCTTGGACTATAAAATACATTCTGCACGGCCAAAGGACCTGCAGACAATTTTTGTTTTATACAAAGGAAAAATGTTACAGGAAAAAAAAATATGACTGTAGAAACGTGGAATACTCATTCTGTTCTCACAGGCATCACTAATGTTACCACGTGCGTAGCCTGTATTTGATTTCCAGAGGGGAAAAAGGAGGCAGGTGACACCTGGGTAACTGATATGGTTTTAAACACACTCATCATGCTTTTGTTTTGAAAAGATTATCTGGAACTAACGGGAGGTTTGAGAACTAATCCTAGGGAATCCGTTTTTGATGAGGCCCAGAGGTACCACTCAAGATTAAGGGGAACATCGTCAATATGCAGCTGCAGTTAATCACGTTGCCTTAGTCCTGTGTTCTACTGTAATCCATATGTGAGTAAATGAAGAAACTCAGAAATATGTAACTAGCATACCTGGAAGTGCATCTCACTCTTCTACACTCTGCATATTTTTTTAACATTATAGAAAACCTGACTCCTCCTGTCCTCCATCCAGCTACTGCACTTGAAAGGGTGCAAGCAGGAAATTCCACAGGTAATATTTGGAAAGATGAGTTTTCAACTGTACAGCAGGTCCAGCTCTTGAAACTCCTTTTAACTTCCTTGTAAAAGCAATAGGTTTCATGTTTAACATTTAAGAGGACAACAGTTACACTGCTACCATCTCACATACACATATAACCACGCTCTTACACAGATATTAGTTTGCTCTAAGGGTAAGGGGGTGCAGAGGGAAGAAATATTTGGGGTATAGAGATTATATTGGTGGATCATTTTCATCAGTGACCACAATAACATTGCAGGGCTCAAGAGCTGGTTTGCATAGCCTGCAAGCAACGTCTGATGGCACTGTTTACTACAGCAGCACCCAACCACCACCACTTCTCCTTCTGTGAGGTACAAGCACCTAGTACTTAAACAGCACCCAAACAGGGTAAGAGCAACTTCTCCTTGCACGCATTCTGATTCACACTTTAGATAGCAGAGTAGGAGCTTCCAAAGAAAGAGGCAGTGATTCCTAAACACCACATGACAGATGCAAAAAAGCCATCCACGTCCCCTAAATTCCCCCTTCCCATTTTATAGGCATCCTCATTTTTCTTTCATCACAGCAACTTAGGGCAAGAAACCAGCAATCCAGCCAAAGTAGGGAAAGTTATTTTACACTCACAGCTGGCTCCCAGTGGAGAAACTCTATCTCATGTACTACTAAAAACAATACGTCTTCTTTCATTTGATTTTCTGAACCATGTGTGGTTTATACATTTTGTGTGGTTTTCTGTTTGGCTTTGTTGAAATTCATTGCTCTCCTTCAGTGGGCAGAGGGAAACAAGGAAGCTGAGCCAGCATCTTGTGAGCTTCCAGACATCTCCTAGTTGAGCATAATTCAGTTTGGGTGATAAGATAAAATCAGAATGAGAGATCTGCCTATCAAGATACATCCTATTTACACTACACTTACAGTCCTTGCCTTGGTCAGCACAGACCAGGTTCTCTCCATCACCCAGCCACTCCCAAGCCAATGGTACACCAGCACACATAGTCTAGCTAGACAGTGTAGAAGCACTGTATGTAAAAATAATTGCACTATTCAAATACAAAACTAGATCAGCTTCTGAACAATTGCTACTTGCTTCATAAAAGCAAAAAAAGGTTTTATTTACTTATTCTTAGCAGGTTCCATGTTAAAGAGATGATGGGTGTGAAGCTTGATAGGCACCAAGGCTCAGTTTTACAGTCAGGAAACATCAGCTAAAATCCCTTGTGCAATCTGAATTGACCCTCAGCAGTTTCATTTCAGTTTCTCTGAAATACTGTGATAGGAGTGAAGGGACAGTTCACGTTAACATCTTGCTGGTGGATCAGTCATTTGCCTCTGGTTTACACGGCCCCAAGCCACCAGCATAGAGTAACTAGCACCTAGTGGCTCAGTTTTCGATGGAGCTGAAGTTAAACATTAATGAACTTTTTATTAATGAAACAGCAGCTTTTCACATCATACTGTTAAGGTTCTTCAGTGCGTTTTGTTATTTATTTTTCATGCATTCAAAGGAAAATGCCTCTCATTTGGCACAACTGAGCCTACTTGCTATGGAGACCAAAGTTAGAGCACCCTAACAGACACTGAGCAACAAAGATGCATGAAAACCTTACTAAGACCAGACACCACTATTATTGCTGAGTCTGAATAACATCATAAGTTACACAGTGCTGGTGGAACATTCTGCATAGCACTCCAGAGCTTAGAACACACCAATCATTCAAAAAACAACACTCAATGTAGCTCTAAAATAAAAGTGGTAGGGTTTAGCCTTCCTTTAGTTATTGTAGGTGTTTATCTAAGTGAACAGAGAAGGAAGAAGCAAACAGCAGCTTGTTAGAACTGAATTTTGAGGAGGATTCTGGTCATGGGATTCATAGGAGGCCTGAATTTATCCCAGGCTGAAGCAGCACAACAGCGTACAGTCACACAAGGTAAAATGGAAAAGGTAATGGGCCACAAACGGAGAAGCTAAAGATCATTTTTTCAAGGAAGTTTTGAAATGAAGAGTAACACATGAGACATGGAACTGTATGAGAACAGAAAAAAAGCAAACACGAATACCAGAAAGCAGACATCTCTTTGAGTTACTGCAAAGAACAGGACAAGGTGTGTATATACAACGGCCCCCCCTCCCCCCTTTTTTTTTTAAACTTACAAGACTGAATGACAACACAACCAGTCAGTTATGTCATCCTCTGAAACTAAGCATGATAACAGCAGATGCCATAGTAAGTACTGCTAAGGGTCTTAATGTGTTTTCAGTAAGACATTAGGAAATACTAGAAAACAAATTCCACAGCAGAGATTAGAGTGCAGCTGCTGACTGCGTATACACTTCAGTACAGAGCAGCACTGGCTGTTCCTATGCAAATTCCCTTCATTGGTCCCTCAAGCCACAGGTTCACTATGTTCCCAAACCAATCCATATAGTCTCTAATGACTGCTTACATCCCTAACCCATACCATAACTAATTCTGACCAGATCCACAAAGCTGCCTGCACAGATAGAAAAGGTGATACCTGAGATCACTGGAAGCCAACAGCCCCCTTAGCTCTCCCCTTCTTAAAGGGGCAATCTCTCAGACAATTTTTCCATCGCCACCAGAGGCAAAGGACAACCACTGTGATTTTGTACAAGAAAAAGTCTTTGGGACATAAAGTTGTGCATTCACAACAACACCACACACAGACACTTAAGTAGCTTTGGTATCAAAATTATTTAGCCATGTTATCAAAATTGCATGAGCTTCTCTCAAGGCTATGTTGCAAGCTATATTATTGCTCCTTGCAAAGTACTTTTCCTCACCAACCAAAAAGCAACCTTACTTCAGCTGCTTCTGGATCATGCAAGAGATTCAGTTCTTCCATTCTGGCCAGCCTCACTTGTATACAGAAGTGTTTCACCAAGTGTGATTTGCTGGATTGGCATTTAAACATAATAAAAATGTGATCTACCATTGTTAGTTAAGACCTTCAGAGGTAGTGTATCAAATATTTACCACTATGGGTATGGGTCTTTTAATTGTCCTACATACACAGCTTAACAAAGGGCTTCCACACTGCACGCAGCCACCACAAAGGGAACTTACCAAAACTTCAAAACTCACCGTCTCAAAGCTGCCTTTGTGCATCAGATCAATGGGAGGCCTGAAGAGGTCTGCTAAGGTAGTGAGTTTCTTATCTACTGCTCCTCCATTCCGTAGCTCCTGTTCCTGTCGAACTGCACAGCCCCAAGAGGAAACAAAGCTGAGTTAGACAAAATACTCAAAAGATGTATTTATAGTTGAATATATCCCCATACACAAAACTTTCCTACATATAGATGATTACATAAAATAAGGTAAATCACAGAAAGCGCTCACCTAAAAATGCAGTGGTATAATGCATATTATGGAACCAAGTCAGCTGAAATGATTAACTATAACATGACCTAAAGCTTTCCAGTTGTGAAAGGAAACATCAGTGGGCCACAGCACACAAACCTTTTCTGAGCAGACACTGGATCCCTACAAGGACAGAATATACCTGTGGCATAGGCCTGGGAGCCAGGAAATAACATGGGCTTTTATGGCTAGGGCTATTTATTCAGAGATAACAAGACAGTGATATTCACCCAAGAAATCTTGCCATAAAACATCAAATTTCATGCAAACAGCACTGTCACTACAAGGAATAGTCTAATAGTATTATTCCAAAAGAACATTTTATGTGCAGTAAGCAATTGAAAAATATTCAATGACTGAAAGCTATCACGGCCTACAGTGGAAACTAACTTGAAATCATTCTTGTATTAATAAAAACAAACAAACAGAGAACCCCTAAGTTAGTGATCAGCACTTACTGGTTTCTGTTTGAAAATCCCGAAAGCCGTCAAATATTGAACGTGCAGGTCTGCGTCTTTTAGGAGCTTCAAAGAAAAAAGTATTTCAGCCATTAATTCAAAGGCATACTATCAAACAGATAAGCTTATGAGAACCATTTTCGCCCATCACTTCCTCCCTTCCAAAAGCCCGAGCCAAGCTCTTCATAGGATCCAGAGCCAGTATCTGCAAAGATCTCTCCCCTCTAAGTGCTTAGCAACAAGCACAATCCCTTACAGGCAACTTCAGAGCAATTTATGCTGTAGCTTTGAATAGCAACTGAAAGACCACTTCAGCAATAGCAGCACTTGCCTCTCCAGGCTTGGCTGCTGCAATACCAGTGCAGGTGAAGATGCGAACTGCAGCCCAGATGGATGTTTTTCTGATAAACATTCTACTTCTGGAGTGGTTCAGTGTATCTCGCAGAGTACAAACTGATACAGCTTTTCCCACCTGGAAGAGAATCCAAGCTCACTCCAGCACCTCAATATGCAGCTGTTCAAACCACAAACTGGAACATACCCTGCTTGAGGTTAGAGCTGAAAGGACCAAGTGAAGGAGCTTTCCAGCTGCTGGGCTGCTTCATGCTATAAACAGAAGTGGCATCAGTGAGAATATTAGAGTTGGTGGATGAGACAGAGCCAGGAGGCTACCACAGATTGCCTCAGTAGGGCAGCTGGGGACAGCATGTCTGTGCTCAGTGTGTGACGTGAGTAAAAAAGGACCAGGTAAGAGTGCAGATCATATTCCTGTATTTCTTAGGATCGTGAACCCACAGGCATCCATGGAGCTGTGTTAAAGACTCTGCTGGGTCACAAGGAAAGCAAGAGGAAGAAGCCAGTGCAATGTCTTCCAAGAGTGCTCAGGGTATCTTCATTTACAACCACCTCTCAGCTTGGGCATGCTGGCAAAACAAATCTCTGACATTGAAAACATCAAGTGAGAACCAGTTCCGTGGTAAAACAGAATCTAGGCCTCACAATCCTCTTCAGCACAGGAACTAAACAGAAAACACATTTCCTATGGATATGGGATCACTTTAAAGATGAGCATTTCCATGTCTTTCACTGACAAAAAGGGCAAGTTTCTTAATTGAGCTGCACGATGCACTTTAAAGTGCAAATTAAATTCCAAAAGGAGAAACTGAGAAAATGACAAGCAATCACGCAGCTCAACCCTTCTTTCTGGATCTCCTCAACAAACACGCATTTTTGTTCTCTCCATTTTCACTTGTCAGCCAAATCCCAAGCTTTCACCCTATCAGTCTGAACATTTCTGCAGCAGCATCACATGGTTCTGAGCCCCAGGAGCACAGATGTATACTCTGTATTGCTAACTGGCTGGTGCCTAGAGAAGTCCTCTGAAAAACGAGTTAGCAAATTAACACCACTGGGAATACAGAATCTCTAATGCGTAAGGTTTTAATCATCAGTATATTTCCAAGCATGCAGGCATGTTAGATGGCTGAAGAGCTGCAATAAGGCAAAAACACAAACAAAAAGAGGCACACTGCTTTCCTCGTGTTCACAAGATTTTGTTTTTCTCATCATATGAAGATGATTTCAAGGTATTTAAAGAAAACAAAGAATGAAATAGGAATGCAAGCCTACCTCCAAACAAGGGCTCAGGCTCTACTAAAATTTCCTGTTTCTGTGGAATTGGAGCTCGTACTTCATCCCTATCAAAGAGAAAAGGAAAATCAGAGACAGTAATGTTTAAGTATTAAATAAACCATGAAATGTTGTGTTCCAAATGCACCTGCAGCCTGGACCAGCTAAGGACACTGCTGTACCACGGCACAGAATCAGAGATCTGGAGTCAAAACAGACCTCAAGGAATCCTCTACTCCCACTCAAGGCACTGAAGGAGGATGCAGCACATTATGCATTAAGATCTAGCACTTTCTGCACTTTGGTTTCAAACAGTAACTTGTACAACCAGCAAGATGCACTAACTTTACTACTAGCCTCCACATCTTTTGATTGCTGTTGTGAAGCTATTTATTCTCCATTTTGTATTTGCATACTTATTTTCCTCTCTTCCTAGAAGTAAAACTAAGCTGACCAGCACCTGAAGGGTGTCCAGTATAAAAAGGAAAGTATTCCAACTAAAACTTGAATATTAAGTTACTGATGTGCCAGAAGATCCCACTTTTCACTGGATCCTCACTTCAATGACTCGAGCTATGCCTGCAACAACAGCATGTGCATGCAATGGAAAACTTCTGAAGCACACTCAAGAGAGACCAGCTTGTGCAGCAAGATAAACTTATTTATTAAGAAAAATATCAAAGCAATCAATTAAATGAGATCATCAAAGAAGCACATGTTACACTGAGATGACAGCAGGTCCAGAGAAAGAACAAGTGTTTTAACTGCTCTGTCTTTACACTATGAAACTTATAGGACAGACTACACATTTTTATGCAGTACGTACTCGGTGTGTGGTCGAACTGCAGACACTGCTGCAGAGCTGGTGCTGGGCTCCTCTGCTATGCCTCCACCATCCAGAAACATGGTGACAGCCATCTCCAGGTTGTTGTTGCACGCTTCAAGCATATGTTTTCCCACACTTTCACTGGCACCTGCAATGCCAAGCAAATATATATTGAAGCATTCTTTGTAAAGCGTTCTGATCAGAAGCACTGGGAGCAGCTAACCAGCTTTCTCTTTTAAGGCACTGACCATTAGAGCAGTTGAGCAGGTGCCATTTATCCCTAAGGCACAACTATGAGGTGAGACAAACATGCACCTCAAGGGAAAAGGAAACAACAGCCACACTTCCCCTTTCCATCAGGAGAAAATTCTGCTTATTAAGTTTGACTTCTATTGTGTTATATGGAAAAAAACAAAACAACCGACTGAATTAACATTTTAACAGTGAGAATACTAAACCCAGTGCCAAAGGTTTTTACCCACCTCTAACAGATATGTAAAGATAGAAAGTAAAGATTCCCTGTTTCACTGAGTGCTCCAGAAGGCAAAAACAAACAAGCAGAAGCTCAGTTAATTGTTAGCTGTACTCCCTTACAGGGTCTGCCTCTAAAGCTTCCTCAAAGCCACACAGACAACAAAAGCACCTTCACCAACTGAATCTCTCCTGCATCCAGCCTTTTAAGAGCCCATTTACTACACTAAGTTTCTATAGGTAGAGGCTGCCAAAGAGTTTGTTTTAATATGGAAAAGCTGGTGTAGAAGAAAAGTGGCAAAATGCAGCCGAACCAGTTTGGGAGCAGCTTTTGGTCTGTATTAATTCTTACCAGCTTCACCGCAACTCACTGAAATGAAGAAAACTCCATTTCCCCAGCATCAGAATGACAGCTAATGCCACTCTGAGCAAACACATTTAACCTGCTTCCATTGGGTGTCTCTGAGATTTTCCAGGAAGTCCTCGGAGCTTTAGATTAAACAGATTGATACGCTGAACACACACTGAGTCTGCTGAGATAAAGCAACACTAAATGACCTGAGCTATTACATTACATCACAAAGAAAGCCAGGCCGACCAAAGTAACTGCTTTTCCAAACAAACCCATTGCAAACCAACCTGCCACAAGAGCACCTCAGTGCTACTTGGCTGTGCTTGAGGACCTTAATCAAAATAGAAGAGCACAGCCACCCTGCGCTGCTCATTCAGGAGGACCAGAATATAATATACAAGTTATGCATATACAAAGGGTATGTCCCAAATCTTCCTCAGTCCTAAGGAAACCAGCATCACAAAACATCTGCTGAGAACTATATTTGAGGACTATGGGTGAGTGGGCATGGGCTGGCAGCTCTATTTGATGTTTATATTGTCTTTTCCAAGCGCAGTGACTCTGTGATTCTACACCATCAGGTGTGCTGGAAGCAGATGGCAGGATGGATTTTGTTTCACCTTTTCCACACAAACATGGGTAGCTCTGCGCACTTACACAGCACCACAGGGCTTGGAGCATCCAGTGTACCCCGCTGGGAAAGCAGGGTCACACCAGAGGTGCAGGCTGACGACACAGGGTGTGTAGTGCAGCACCTGTCACTGTGCCACAGGGTCAGACAGCTCTGCAAGAACTCCCTTCTAAACAGAACCTTACATCCTATTACAACAAAAAGACAAACCTCAAACCCCTCTTTCAGAAGTGGGCGGGCAGAGCCCAGTAGCCTCTTGTTTTCTTGTTTCGGAGCGTAGGAGCAGGGCTTAGACATCTCCATAGCCCACCTACACGAGCAGAGGGCTGCTGGGCGAACAGCACAGCTCTGCTTGGCTCTCAGTGCTTGGGGCACTGCTGAGAATGAAAACATCAGACACACACCGGGGCACGCTGTAAGCACAGACACATCTTTCATACTAGCGAGGGTCCTGTCAGCAGATCCCACGCCCCGTAACCCCGCAGCATTGCGGTGTGCAGGTGCCGTCCCGCTCGCTGCCCGCAGCACGCCCCGTGTCCAGGCCGCATCCCGCTGCTGAGCGCGGTGCCGACCCCGCGATGCTCCGCACGGTCACTTCCAGAGGACGCTGCCCAGCGATGCGGGCCCTTATCCCAGCCGTGGTGCCGGCCGCCGTCCCGCTCTCCGAACCGCTGTCGGTCCGGCGGGTCTTGCTGCCCGACGCTCCGGAGCCGCGTTTCCCGGGGCGGGCTCCGCGCCCACCCGCCGCCCCGCTGACAGGCCCGGCCCCCCGCCCCGCCGGGCCCCCGCCTCACCGCGCCCGGCCCTCCTCCTCCTCCTCCTCCTCCTCCTCCTCCACCTCCTCCTCCATCCCGGCCGCTCGATGAAGCGAGAAGCGGCTCGGAGCCGCGCCGGGCCCGGCCTTCCGTGTGCCTCACCCGTGATGGCGGTGAACTGCTGGATTAACCCTTTCAGCGCCGCGGAGGCCGCCGAGCCCCCGTGCGCCGCCATCTTGCCGCCGCCGCACAACAACACGCACGCCGCCGGCCCGCGCGCACTGCGCAAGCGCGAAACCCGCCCGCGCCCTTCCTCGGCCCCGCCGTGCGGGGCGGGGCGGCATGGCGGGAACCGGGCTGTGTGAGGGGGGGTGAGGGGGAACGGGCACCAGAGGGACGGGCATCGAGTTACTAACAAGTGAAAAATCAAACGGATACAGCAAGTGGGATGTTTTAAGACGGGGTTGGATTGAGACTTAGGCACAAAACTCGGCTTGTTCTGGAAATAGAGTTTACTTATTGCATGCTCATCGTGACAGGAAAAGTATGTTAAGCACAGAAGGCAGTCAGTACTTCTGCCTTGAAGAACACTGTAATCAACAACGGATTCCATCTGATTGCCTGGGTGACAGGAAAGCAAACTGAAATAAGGATTACACAGAAAGGGGTCGATAACAAACAGGCTTCCAGCGCTACGACTGAGGCAGCAATGGGAGATAATGAACTATTTGCAGCAGGTCACCTGTGATAGCTTTCTCAAGAAGGCTCTTTGAATTCTCCACTTATTGAGGAGGAACCCAACGTTAGCAGAGATGTGCCATCAAGGTGACGTGAAAAACATCTGTTACAAGTTTCCTGGAGCTGAGTTCAAGTCTACGGATCATCCACAACACCTCAAAGTGCACTTTCTTGAACGTCTGCTATTCAGCAAAGGGCACACGGGTTTCAGCTGCTGTTCTGCACTCATCCAACAACATACACTTGAGAAATATATCGCTGCATCCAAAGAAAAGCCAAAAGCTGGGCTCCACAATAGCAAAATAGAGAACTATGTAACAGGGCCGCTACCTGCTGACTAGCAGCTCACAAACTGCTCCCAAGGCCTCAACTTGGAGCTCTCAGCTCCACAGAACATCCAAACTGAAATTCTTTTGAATTATTTTACTATCGAACTCAACTGGAAGACAGAAAATAATAACAACGGAGCAACAGTTACAGCCAGGCAGAGCAGCTGAACGCCAGCTGGAAGTTAAATACAGTCAATACTGTTAACTCGAATGGCTTTTCCCCCTTTTGGTTTTACTTTCTCCAACATAACTGTCTCCTGCACTAATAATTTTTGAATATTAGGTGCTTAGAATCAGACTCCAGTCAGTTTGCACATGAAAGTTAAATAGCAGTAAATGCAGGCAAGACTGTGTAAGTTACAGGCTACCAACAACAAGAAAACAAAAATGAACAGAAGTAAATGCGAGCCCACAACCATTTCTGCCATTGGCATCTATGAGAGATTCCTGCCTCTGACTGTGGAAGAATGATCCTTTCTTTCCCCTTTGCCTAAGAAAGGGGTTACTCTGTGAGAGGATGTGAGAGAGGGAAAATGCCTTTGCAAGACTAGCTTATCTGGTTACAATCCTGTTAACTGCCAGGCAAACAATGCAATTCAACAAATAAACCACATTCCAGTCATGTCCTTCAGTTTAACACAACCCTTTGGTTTAACAGAACAGTGCCTGTGCCTCGTAAAGCCTCAGTCTCACAGTCAGACAAGCAGAGATAGAGACACACTTCTTTGCTTCCTCTGGGGATTACACAGTCCCCACCAAAGGCTCTGAATTCTCGTTCTAGGACCATCAGTTACTTTGAATCTCAAACAATAACAGTATTTACTTTCCAGCGTGAAAAAAAAAACAACAAAAAAACAGCTTGAAAATGCAAGTCCTAGAAAAGAAGCTATAGTCGAGAAAGGACTAAATATTAAGGTCTAGAGGAGTAAGGTGTTTAAACTTCTCAACAACATTCACAGTACATTTTAATAGTCAGTTTTGGTCACTCTTGCGGCCCAACCCTCAAAACCATCAATTCTGTAACTTTTTGAATTGAAGCCTGGCCTGACACAGGGATAAACATTACCATGGTTTTCATTCCAATTAGTGTAACCGTGTGCCTGTGGTTCTGCTGTTCTACTCAGGGCTTTTAAGCATCTGAAGGATTGTCTTTTGTCTTCTCTTAGGCACTGAATGAACATCATTTGAATCATTGGTGTTAACAACACAATTCAAGACTTTCCCACTGCTGGGTGATTTCATTCGGACCCTGGTAGGAGACTGCCAGTTTTCATCGCAAGAACCTTTCCGACCCTTGTGGTGATTTGTTTCACTCTGCTTTTTCGATTGTTTTGAGTCCTTTGCCATCTTAGAACTTCCTTTTCTAGAAGAGTCTTTCACAGATTGAGGTGTTTTGGCACGAAGAAGGTATTCATCTGGAGATCCTTTCTGTCGGTTAAGTAACCTCTCCTCCTTGTTGAACTGCCTTTGCAGCTGCAGAGCCAGCAGCCTGTCCTGCTCCTCTTGCACGCGCCTTTCATGGAGCTCCTGCTCAAAGGCTTTCTGCATTTGCAAATAAAAGTCACTTTTCCACTCCGCTTCCTCCTCCAAAGTTTCTGGGAAAGTTCTTCTCTTCTTGTCAAGCATATCCAAGTCAGCATCAACCACTGCTTCAGCTAGTGGTTCTGAAGACTTTCTTTTGGGAGCCTCCTTAGTGTTTGGCAGACTTTCCGGTTTCCTTTCATCTTCATTTCCAGCCACCTTTGTGTGATCACCTATTACACTTTCACCATCAGACGTGGAATTTATTGCTGGCTGAATACAAGCGCTTGTTTCAGCACAGCTTTCAAGGTTTCTGCTTTCTACGTGAGTTAAAGTGTCACTGTCCACCACTATTCCATCTTCTCCTTTGGATCTGGGAAGAACTGCTCTATCCCCTTCTCCTCCTGCAAACCCACAAGTTGTATTTGGAAGTTCATCTCTCAGACAGTTTGACTCATGTGCATTTTTTTGCTCAACAGTCGTGGTCTTCTCTGAAGCTGAAGCATTTACAAAGTTAATGTATGTCTGCATAAACAAATCATGATCGCTGGAACATTTGGTCACACCGCTCAGCTGTGGGGACAGCGCTGGCATTTCCTCTTGCTCATCTTGCCCCTCAGTGCTGCTGCCTTCATTGATACTGATCTGAAGAAAGGAGACCTCTTATTAAATGCATTTATTAAAAGTTAATGGATGCAAGTAAAATGAAAATCTCTTTCATCATAGCTGCACTGCTCATAACTCTGGGATATTAATTTGGATTCTTCTTTAAAAAGAATGAATAAACAGCATTGTTAAATAAGTATTCAGAACACTCTGCAGAAGCACAGCTAGAAGACTGAACTTTCCACTTACAGGAATCACAAATACTGAGACAGCTCATGAAATAGATATATAGATTGCCCAGTACTGATAGCAGTTGCTATAGGCAAAGCGGAGAGTAACCTGCAATCACTAACACTGAGATTAGTAACAAAATGATTCTAGTACCACACAGCCAGGGTCAGTCCTGCCTCCCTCTGTAGCTCTGGAGAGTGAAGCTGATCGCGATTTGTCACGATGCTTTGGAGTCAGATACCTGAAAGGAAAGAAAAACAAACCAAACCAAGGTATACTACTTATACTTCTTAAAACCTTTTTGCTTTCTTTGCATTGACAGTTCCTTACATTAATCATGATCTCAGGTTCGTTCTGACAATAACAAGAGGGGTAAGTGTATCTCCACATTATAAGGTGATGTTTCAATATTCAGTAGCCTAATTTGCCCAAATTACACAGGGAAGTCAGGCTGCAAGATTCCAAGGAAGCACACAGAACAGAAAGACACTATAATGAGAAACACAGCACTCACGATAAAACAGAAACTTGGCTTTCTTACTTTTGAATGTCTCCAGAGTTGCTTGGTTTGTTCTTCATCTTGCACAGACTCGCTGGGGGTGATTCACATGAGAGGCTGTCTCCTCGTGAAGAGCTGCTGAGCGTGTGTTCTCCCAAACTTTCATTCTTCAATGACAAAGAAAAACAGCATCACATAAAACCAACCACAACACAAACACGTGAACTACTTCTGTCCTTCTGCTATAGAATTAGTTACTTCTGACCAAGCAATTCCTGAAAACAAATGAAAAAAAAACCCAAACCTACATTAAACATTTTCAACCATCATCGTTTGTTCCTTTCTTCAGTACACGAGGATGGAGACCTCAACTTCTTCCAAAGCAGAATTGTTAAATCCATGGGGAAAAGGAAATAGCCAGAAGGAAACTAATGTCTGAAGATGTTTTGCAGCACAAAATTCCTACACCCATTCATTTCAAGTACCTACTATGCAGGTAGAAATACTTGGAGGTATTTCACCCTCATGCTGGTTCATCAAAACTTCACCAGTGTCAGTTTAGGAGCTGAAGTACTGACAGCAGCTTTCAAATACAAGTCAAGCAAATTTAAGTCATTCAGAGGTTTAACTTTTTCTCCAAAAGGTCTAAACTTGCTTACACTAAATGAACGTTAGAAAACGTCCCCTTTCATGTCAACTCACCAAGCTGTTACTGAGCTGCCATGCCAACTTCTCGTCTTGTTTAAGCTGCTCCTCCATCTCCTTCCGTCTTTCTTCTGCCAATCTGTGCTCTTCCTCTTCTTCTGCCAGCAGCTTTTGAATGTATTCCTCACTCGCTTTGTTCTCTTCCTGTTCATGTGCTCGCCTTTCTGCCTCCACCTGAGAAGGAATTGTGTTTCAAGGTATGAAGGTGCTACTACAGCACCGCGCTTTGCATCAGAATCTCTTCACTAACACTCCTTCCACAGGAACAGTTCAAATGAAATCACTCCAGCTGTCTGACTGGACTTCCCACAGAACGTGCTTGATCAGAAAAGTTTACAAAAGTTCCAAGCCCTCAAGCCTCTGAATAAAGAAAACACAGCCTTAAATAGAAGTCTATTCTTCAGCCTTGCTTTTGAGTGGTACACTAAGCCTGCAGTACGAAAGCCTGACCAGTACCTGAAGGTGGCATAAACTGAAACTGCCACAAGAAAATGTATCCATAAGCCAACACACACAGCTGAATAAACAAGCGTTCTTACAGTTTAAGTCAACCCTGCATCTGAACTGAAGGCTGTCACCTTCCATTGTCAGCAATAGCTGTTAGCTCTTGCTGAAGAGCACACATTTTGTCCTCCCTCTATTCTTTCCACATGATATCCAGATCCCAGCAGTGGCAGTGCAGTTTAGCATCATAGCCAGGAGGGGAATCCCCTTCTGAGATAGGTTTACTTCTGGCTGATAAGTTCCACATCTCTGTATGGTTGGTTTTTTCTCCCCTTATTCAACATTTCTTATATGTAAAGTCTATAGAAACTTCTTACATACCACTTTGTGACTACGTAACCTTCTTAAAGTCTCTTCAGTATAGGATAAAAATGGAATTCCTGCATCAGGAATGAGCAGCATGTTCTTGTAGCAGCAATGCCCTCTTAAATACCTTCCTCTTCTTGTTAAATAACATTTCACTTCTTTGTGGGAACAATTAAAACAACTAGATTCAAAGCATTCGGCACTTTTCCATCCATTTTTAGACTTACCTTGCTAACCTCGGCTTCATATTCCTGTCTGAGTTCCCCAGGTTTGCTCAGCTGGTGTTGTGGATGGGGGACAAAAACTAATGGAGAGGAAGGGGGTAATAAAAAAGAGTGAGCGACAAAAGCAAGATCGTGACAGTCAGCAATAATATATTTTCACATTTCCATACCTTGTCACGGGAGCGAGTTTGGAACAAGGTAAAATAATACAAAACACAACAGATAAAAGCTACAGAAAACAAAAGGCAAGTCCTGTTCACAGGACAGCTCTGGCACTGCACATCTATGCACGTATCTTCTTTCACATCATCCAAAGATATATACTAAAATCCCTTTGGTAAAGCACAGGACAAGCGACAAATTTTACTTACTTTCCTCTTCCAAATCCTGTCCGTTCATTCTACGCTCACATTCTTTTGGATATTTCTTCTGAATCTTCTCCCAGAGCTCCCAGTTGATCAGAGTATTCCTACGGGCATTATATCGTGCCCAAGAAGAGACTCGACGGCGACAAAAAGGGCAACAAAGACTGGCATTTTCAACTGTCAGCTGGAAACAAGAATTACAGATGGTGTGGTTGCAGGGCAGGGTCACGGGCTCCACAAAGACCTCCATGCAGATCTGGCAGAGGCAGTCATCTAAAGAAAGAGGAGCCTCCGATTTCTTCGACATATTGACTTGAAGCTCAGGAATGAGACAAATTAACAGCAGGACCTGAAAGCAGAAAGAAACATGATGTTTATTGTTTTGTTTTTTCCTTTTACACCAGAAAACTGTTTTCCAACTACATTACAAAAAGCTCAGCGTATTGAAGAGAGCTGGTCACTATTTGACTTACAGAGGAAGATGAAGGTCTTAACAGAAGTCCCTGTGAAGCAAGGATTCCTACTGCAGTCCCCTAGCTGCCACAGGTACAGCACGGAGATGGGAACGTGGGACAATGAGGTAAAGAAAGTCTCCCCGTGTTTATTTTCTCAGTTACAAGCTAAGGTCATGCTTGGTGGATCTTATCACAGTTACTGAATCAACTTTCAAATGAGTCCAGCTTAGCTCCACGCCAAGGTGAAATACAACATTCTCCCTACGGATCAGAGGCTTCTCCTTAGAGAGAAGGATCTTCCACAGTCCTTGCTTAAGCCGGAAGGCAAAAGTCAAAGTGCTTTTGATGTCTTACAAACATAAGCACAGATCTAAGCGATGTATTCAGTAATTCAGTGCCTCCCACCACGGGGATCACCCAGCCCTTCTGCCACCAACACTCCTCAAATGGCTTTTCAAATGGTTTTTCACTTCACCCAGAACTGGTGAAACAGAAAGTAAGAACAGAAGACACCCCCTGCAGCAAAAGAGGCAAAGATATGATTTTTCAGGCTGCAAAAACTAAGAAACAAATAAGACAAAAAAGGAAACCTCAGGTGATTGCATAAAGACAGAGGGTTCTGACTGAGGGGCCGTGACAGTTTGACCCCGGATAACCCACAAACGAAGCTGACACTGAGACAGAGGCATTCGAAGGCGGCTTCTGGTGGTTCTGCTCTTCCTTAATACAACAAGTCTTTTATTTCTCAGGAGAGAGGGCAGATAAATGGAGACAGCGAGCTGTACGGCTCTGTACCAAAGCACGGCGCGGATGTACCTCTGCAGGGCCGGGACTGGCAGACACACACGGAGCGGGGTGAAGGAAGGCCTGCGGGTCCAGGAGAAGGGCGGGGATCCTCACGGGAGGCTGCGGGCCGGCCTGATACAGCGGGACGACGGACCCGCGGCTCCGCGCCGGGCCAGGCCGCGCTGCCGTCAGCCCGCCAAACCGCCCCGCCTCACACACACACACACAGCCCGCCGCGCTCACCTCCTAGTTCCGGCGCTCACAACCCGGCACGGGCCGCGCTCCGCCCTCACGGCCGCGAGCTGCTCCGCCCCGAGGGAAGGCTGGGCTCGTTGTGCTCCGTGCGGGAGCTCCGGGGAGGCTGCAGCGAGTAGGAAGAGCCGCTGCAGCTTCCGGCTGTGTGGATCGGAGGTTTCTATTACGGCTGCTGTGTGGCCGCTGCCCGCACCACAGCGGTACTTCAGCAACAGCTGCTCCGCTACCTGATCGCAGCGTGCCCGCTTGGAAGGCAGAACGCCTCGTGATATCAGACTGTAACCTCAAAGTGACAGAGTTTGCTCACAGTGCAACCTGCCGGCCTCACTAGCAGAAGGGAGGCAGAACATCCGTGTTCTTTATTCCCCATCCCTGCTCTCTGGGATGTGGTGTGGCTCTTTACCATGCAAATATGCATTTCAAATCAAACCAACCTTACTGTTTCCATAGCACATGGTAATTCAGGCTGTTTAAATACACACTGAAGTGTCTGTACCACCTGCAGGTGCAGGGCTCAGTGCAGCTGGTGCTGGCCCTTCCCTGCTGCCCACCTGTCCTCCAGCGCTGATATCCACGCTGCATCCTGGCTCTTCTCCTTCTCCAGGAGCTCAGCCTGCACCTCAAACTTCTGTGCCAGCTTCTGCAAGCTCGAATCCAGGTCTTGGAACCGTGTCTCCAAGGTTTGCAGCCTGCTTTCTACTCTGGGGAGTGGGAAACAAGCATTTGTTTAGGATCTGGGCCTCAACGCACTGTGCTTTATGCATGTGGTGACACACTGCACTGAACAGACCGAGCTGCCCTCAGTGGCTTTTGTGCTCTGCTGGCTTTTCCTGCTTTGGTTTTCCCTTTTAGTATGGTGGTTCTTCAGCTCAGCAAATGCATGAGGGGAGGACCTTAGTGAAACAGCAGTAACAACACTGCAGTAACAAGTAACAACTGCTTCATAGCTTGATATCTGCTGTAGTTTTCCTTATTAAAAACTGTATCTTTGCACTCTCTTACATTAACATCCTAAATATGGTGGGGTTTCTTTTGGAGTTTCAGCTTCCTTCATACAGCCTCTGCAGGAAAATAAATCCTGCTCAGTTGAGAGCTTGCCATGTCTACCAGAAAGGAAGAGGGAATGGAACGCTTTGTGCTCATTGTCCATTCTTTGCTTTACTGGAGGGTTTGCTGGGCTTCTTTCATCCTGGTGGTGGTTTTTGTGAAGATAATGCTCTGTAAGGTTGCCTCAGTTCACTGTGTTGTGTCAGTGTCCCATATCTGGAAGTTCATTCCCAATCTCTCACTTACAGCACAACTACAGCAGAGCACAAACCAGATTTTCCTGTTACCGACGCTCCTGTCAGCACTTTGTGCAGCTACCAGCCCTTGTTGATCAAGCACTTGCACAGAATCCTGCAGCTGCCAGGACCACAATCTGGCAAGGACGGTGTTCATGACGTGCTGCAGCCCTCTGCTCTGCCCCCTCCCTCTCCAGCAAATAAAGGAGAATCAGAGGATTGTTCATGAACCACCCTCTTCCTACATACACACTGTATTTATTTACATCCTACTACCCGTGAACATTTCCGAAGTAAAGGTTATGTTGCTAACAAACCACAGCATAATCTTGTCTCCTCTCCCCCTGCCCCAGTCCTGTTTGCCACTCATCCCCTAAGGCAGCATTAGCACAACCCTTTAAAGACCTGTTTAACGTCTTGCTCAGGGAGCGCAGGGATATGCTGTCTTTAGCCATCGTCCTGGAGAAGTCAAGCAGTGGTGGGCTCCAGTCCTCCCCTGAGGCAGTCAACACCACGGATGGGGGCTCTGACTCCTGCTGGAGGGTGATTGCACTGGGCTTTTAATAGACCGTACATCCAAATATAGCTGACAGATGCACAGACACATGCTCCTGAATGTACCACACATCGAATTACACAACTGGACCTCTGCTTCTGACACACTGATCTCATCTGTCTTTCAGACATAAAGGGAATAATGAGAAGGGGGAAATGTAGTCCGCTTGTTTGCTGCTCAGGTTTATTTATCTATACTGCCTTCAAGCTCATCTCCTGGGCCATAGTCTCCTGCTTTTAAAGGCTGTGCAGATTGTTGTTGGGTTGTTCTTTGGATGAAAAGCCAGATTTGAATGAGAACAACTTGTACATGGCTGCAGGGAGCTGCTCCTGAGGGCGAATAATGAAAGCCACTGAAACCTCACCCATAAATATTTGCAGGAGATGGCTACGCAAAACCCTTGTTTCTAACACAAAACTTGTTTCTAACAAGCTGTAACCGCCAAATTTGGCTTGCAGTGTTTTTAGCAGCCTTGGGAAAGCCATGGAAGTACTTAGGTTAGGCAGAACAGTGCATTTGTCCCTTTGTATTTACCCCATGGCCTATAAATACACTTCTTGACAAACTTTTGCACAGCACCTACATTAGGCAAGATTAGAATGAATATAAACACATGGGAGCAGCGAGAGAGAGCATTTATTAAGACAAACATAAGAGCAATTTTTCTCTCTGAGAAAAACAACTCAATGCAGACGACGGCCGACCCAGCAGACAGATGCCAACACTTTCCCCATCTTCTTTACTGTTGACAATGGCTACTAATTCGATTACTTGCTAGTAAGTTAAGGCTTCTCTAGTCTCATATGCAAAAGAATGCAAACCATATTTCCAAGAGATCCAGCTCAAGTTGGCTGCGGCACTATTTAATAGGGAAAGTAAAACAAAGCACTGGAATTGTTTGAAGCAGAAGGAACTCAATTCCATCTCTGTTACTGGGCAGCATCCTCATTTAGCATAGTGGATTTCCCTGTTCAGTTTATTCCTGCAACTTCAGTTCTGTCCTTACAGTTATGAACTAATGGCCAGCCTACAAGAAACAGCTGCAGTGAGCACCACCAGCTGCTGGAGATGTAACACAGGTCAATGACATCGTGAGCATCTGTGAGAGCACAGCGAATCCGTGGCCATTCCTGAGAACGCAGGAGGCCTCGTTGTTCATTTCACTGCCAACGGATTTAACTGGAATTGCATTTTGAATGCAGAGAAATGATTCTTCCCCACAATTTTCTGTTTCGATGCCTAAGACTCTAGCAGCGGATAAACAGATATCGAGCTACTCTGATCAGCAACTAATACTCTCGTGGAGCCTTTGATCTCCGTGCACGTGATCCAGTTCACCTTGTCTCCATGCTCGATGGTTAGCTTTGGTAGAATCCCAGCACGTTCACTTGAAGCCACTTTGTTGAGCTTTCCGTCTTTTCTGGCAGCTGCTTGGCCCTTCCTTTTATGGACTGACTTTGCTGGACTTTTCTGCTGCTTTCCAATGTCGCTGCTGACATCCCAGAGCAACACCTTCCCATCGTTTCCCCCAGTCAACAAGCAGTATGACTCTGGCATGAAGAGCACCTGCGATACCCCCAAACTGTGACCTTTAAACTCCAGCTCATGTTCAAATTTGAGACCGGTGATTCGGAATATTCTGACTTTACCATCTTGAGCTCCGCAGCCAAAGACGTTGCCGCACGATGCGACGGACAGGGAATGTGCAAGTGGAGGGTTAAAGAGCTGCCCGGCTGACTGCAGACTGTCTTCCTCTGTTCCACACTCCTGCAGGTTTATGGTCCACAGGGGACGAGCCTTCTGCAGGTTCCACAGCATAACCTTGGAAAAGATCAAAGGAATCTGTCATTTACCCATTTCACTTCAAAGAACACCAGCCGTAGTTCCCCTAACACCGCCTGAACCACAGAGACCTTTGTACAAGTGACAGTTTGCATCTCGGGCTAAAACAGGAACGTGGTCAGACCTCAACCACTGGAAGGGAAGTCCTGGGGGGTGGGGGGGGTTCGGCCCAGAGCACAGGAGCTGAGCAGAGGCCTCGTGTCAGCTGCAGCTCATAGGGAGCAGATGGGCAGCGCTGAGCTCAGCTCGGTGTGACAGCGACAGGGCCCGAGGGAACGGCACGGAGCTGTGCTGGGGAGGGGGCACCGACAGGGTGTGCCACACAGTTCCATGGCAGTGGGCATGGCCTAATGCTGGAGCTCAGGGAGTGCTATGAGACTTTGGGTTTGGGTGGTGCTGCATGAGGCTGGGGGTTGGTCTCTGTGATCCATGTGAGTCCCTTCCAACTTGGGGTGTTCAGTGATTCTATGGCATGCTAAGTACCAAGGTTCCCCTTGACAAGGCAGAGAAGTGTAAAAGGCAAAGAACATTCAGCACGGAATTCCGCAGGGGGTGAGCTCAGTAACACGCTCAGAGCAGCCAGGTAGTTCTGTGTGCGTTCAGCACTCTGGCTGCCATCTGCTCTGCCTTGGGCACTTAGTTTTCCTCAGGCAGCTCTGCCCGCAGCCATTCACTCGGTGTAAGTGCAGGCTCCACACGGTGGGACAGCACTGCTGCGGGCACGGCTGCTCCGCGCTGCCCCTGCATTGCCCCGTGCCGACCACATCCACGCTGCGATGAATGAAGCTCGGCACGACCCCGCGCCGCAGCTGGGCCCCACGCCCTGACCCGGGTGGCGCAGCGCGCAGCCCGGAGCCACCTGCCCCCATTACAAAGTCACCTGCATGTCCAGCCCGCACGACACGAGGCTGCGCGGCCTCTGCGGCCGGAAGGCGACGGAGGAGCAGATGTTGTGGTGCCGCAGGGAGCGGATCACTTTGTTGCCGTCCAGATCCACCACCTTGACGGCCCCGGAATCGTCCGCCGCGGCCAGGAGGGTCCCGTCGTGGCTGCTGGCCAGGCAGTCGATCTCGTCCTCGTTGAAGCGGAGCCGCTCCACGGGCTCCCGCGGTGCCCGCACGTCCAGCACCGCCACGGCCGGGCCGTGCGCGGCGTACAGGAGGTGCGGGCGGCGCGGGGAGAACGACAGCGCCGCCACGTCGTGCTCGGCGGGGTTGAGGCGCAGCAGCCCCGCGGACACGCCGTCCCGGCCCCACAGCGCCAGCTCGCCGCGCTCGGCCCCCGAGGCCACGGGCCCGTCGGTGCCGGCGGCGATGCAGAGCACGGAGCCGCAGTGCGCGCCGTGCCACCGGGCCGCCATGATGGCCGGCAGCGCGGGGACGCCGCTCTCGGGGCGGACGCCGGCTCGGCGCATGCGCGGCGGGCGGCTCGGGGCGGGCGGTGATGGCGGCGCGCGCCCCCTCGCCTTGAGGCCTCGGCCGGGCGGGCGGAGCGCTGGGCACCGACCCGCCGCTACCGGCACCGCCCGCTGACGGGAAGGGAAGAAGGGAAGGAAGGGCAGGAAGGGCCGCTCGGCTCCCGCGGCGCCGCCCCCCCACTGCCCCCCGGTCCAACCCCCTGCGCGGGGGGCGATGGCGGCGGGGCCCGGCGGCGGGGCGGCGGGGGCAGCGGGGTGGCGGCTGCCGGGCCGGGTGCTGGAGCTGGTGTTCTCGTACCTGGAGCTGCGCGAGCTGCGGAGCTGCGCGCTGGTGTGTAAGCTGTGGCACCACGTCCTGCACGGCGACGAGAACAGCGAGGTGTGGCGCAGCCTGGCCGCGCGCTGCCTGGCCGAGGAGGCGCTGCGCACCGACATCCTCTGCAACGTGCCCACATACAAGGGCAAGGTGAGCGCCAAGCCCGAACCCCCCGCGCGGCCGCGACGCCCCCCGCGGCCTGACCCCCCTGTTGGCTCCCCCCGCCTTAGGTCCGTGCCTTCCACCACGCCTTCAGCACCAACGACTGCTCCCGGAACGTGTACATCAAGAAGAACGGCTTCACTCTGCACCGCAACCCCATCGCCCAGAGCACCGACGGCGCCAGGACCAAGATCGGCTTCAGCGAGGGCCGGCACGCCTGGGAGGTGTGGTGGGAAGGGCCGCTGGGCACCGTGGCCGTCATCGGCATCGCCACGAAGCGGGCGGCCATGCAGTGCCAGGGCTACGTGGCCCTGCTGGGCAGCGACGACCAGAGCTGGGGCTGGAACCTGGTGGACAATAACTTGCTGCACAACGGGGAGGTCAACGGCAGCTTCCCGCAGTGCAACAACGCGCCCAAGTACCAGGTGAGCGGGCGGCGGGCCCTCCCAGCGCTCCCCGGTATCTTTATCTCAGCAGGTATCACGGCTGTTCACACAACCCCTGTGCGGTTGGGTTGGAAGGCGCCTTACAGCCCACCCTGCTCCCAACCCCTGCCGTGGGCTGGCTGCCCCCACCGGCTCAGGCTGCACAGGCCCCATGCAGCCCGGCCCTGAGCACCTCCAGGCTGCAGGAGGATGGGGCACCCACACTGCTCTGTGCATGATTCCTTTGTTTCTGCCTTCTTTCTCAAATACCGAGTGGGTGTTATTAGAACACCGCATCCCCCGCTGCAACAAAAGCTGGCACTGCTCTCAGGAGCATTAAAGGGCCCAGCAGATAGACATATCAATAGACATATTGATGGTGGGTGTTTCACCCCTGTGCTGTATGCACTGTGAGCACAGGCCATGCTGACATAGGGTCCTCCTATGCCATGCGCTGCTTGCTGGCTCTCTGGGCTCCTTCCCATGGGTGACATCCTTTGGCTGGGCCCTGACGTGTGGCTGATTTGGGGTTATCAAAGCACAGGTGCTGCTCTGCTGTTGTGCCTCGCAGCGAGTGTTTATCTTTGTTCTAGTTCCTGCACAGCTGCCTTTGGACTGATGGTTTTCCTCACGTTGCATCTTCAGCCGTGTTGCAGCTCAATTCCTATCTCACAGCGTCACGGTTTGGGATGAATAATGCCTTGTGCTTCAGCTGTACGTGAAGATCTTGGCATTAACTCAAGGCTGATATTTCTACATCCCATATAAAAGCTCACTGCCGAGCACTCAGCTCAGTCTGGAAATGATATCTGCCATTTTTGCTATTGAGAAGTAAATGTGGATCAAAGAGAATTGGCCCTTTCCATCCCTGCCCATTGGCAGCCCCTTCCTGCTGCCCCTGTCTGGGCCTTTCTGTGCAGCAGGATGAGGAGAGGTTTTAAAGCCAGGAGAGCTCCCATGGGGCCTGCAGGCTGAGCTGCGCTTCCTTCTTAAGAACTGGTGAGGGCTTGAATCAGCAATTTGTATTTGCTAAGATGTAGAATCACAGAGTTGTACACAGACGGTCACCTGCTCATAGGAGACACGCTGCAGGGAGACACGCACTTGTTAGCATTGGTTAGAAGCAAAATATATTGGCTGGAAGGAATCCCTGGCGCTGCGGTTGTCTGGTGGAGGAGCAGAAGTTTGTGCTATCTCATGCTGCATTTGCTGCTGGTGCCTCTCCCTTCTGTTTATATTTGAAAGCAGCAAGCGCAGGATAAACGTGGGGAGCATCCCATGCACCCTGCCCCAAACCTGTTGCATTTGGTGTTGGTTTTACCCACACGTGTGTATCTATACTGTAGGTTTTGTGTACCCATCTTGCCAAAGCTTTGCACTGAATTCTTTTCATGCCTTAGTAAGGGAGCACCGCCGTCAGCTTGTGCCATCAGAATGTGTTCTGGGGATACTCCACACCTGGCTTTTACCTTTAAAACAACTCATCTAACGTTGCTCTTGGTAGGCTCTGCTGGTCACTGCTGGCAACAGAGCCCTGGTAACTTGGGGCTATTGGAAATGTTCAGGCTCCTGCTGTGTTCTGGAGCAGAGCTCTTGCTTGTGCTGCTGCTGCAAGGTCCACTTTGATGGGCTGTGTCTGATGCTGGGAGGGTGCTTAGGCCTGGGCTGCCTGCAGGAACAGGCAGCAGATGTACGGGGTCCATACGAGAGGAATGGAGACATCTCTGTTGTGAAAGCACTGAGGAAAGCCTCGCTTTAACCTGATCTGCTGTGTTATCCACGGATTTTGCTTTGGTTTTTGGGTTGTTTTGTTGGTGTTTCCATCTGAATATATTGACTCTTTCCTCTTTTTTGTTTCTTCTCCCTCCTCTTCCCATCTCTGTTTCCAGATAGGCGAAAGGATTCGAGTTATCCTGGACATGGAAGACAAAACGTTAGCATTTGAGAGGGGCTATGAGTTCTTGGGAGTTGCCTTCAGAGGACTGCCCAAAGTTTGCCTGTATCCGGCAGTGTCCGCCGTGTACGGGAACACAGAAGTGACTTTGGTCTACCTGGGAAAACCTTTGGATGGATGACGGATGGTTTCGTTGGGGACGTGACGATGCGGATGATCGGGAGGAGAAATCTGCATGTTGGTTAGAGGGAAAGGTGTATTAGAGAACAAAATTAAGTGTGGGTGTGTGTCTGAGAACCATGGAGGGAAGCAGGCAGCGTTCAGACACGGAGGACCAGCCATACTTCAGGAATTAGAGCATTTCCTCTTTCTACCAGGCCAGGAAACAAAATCCTCAGGGTCGCAGTTGGTTGAGTGGGAAGCTGACACGTGCATGTTGCAACAGATTTTCATTGCTAGGATGGCAGCGCCTGACCTCACCTATTGAAGGAAGGATTTGATAGAAAAACTGCTTGAGGAAATGAACCCAAGGTTTGTAAGTAGTGTGTTTTGTGAAAGACTCCCGTTCTAAAACTGCTTGTTCCTCCCCTCCCCTCCTCGGGGCCGACGTTGGTACCGGGGAGAGCTGAGCCTGGTTGGGTTTTATTTCCACTTTTTAACATACCAAGAAGTGCGGTCTGACCGGGCTGCCCTCCTCTGGTATAACCATATCAAATGTGTGCAGCTATTTTTAAGTGTATTTTAAGAATTGTATATATAGAACGCGTCGGAAAGAACACTTACATCCAAATGAAGGGTTTGCTTTATTCTAAATGGGATATAATTTCTTGAAGGGGCTTCAACTCCAAATAACGTCCATGTAAGTGTGCATCTGTTGTGTTGTAGAGCATTTGGAAGTGCCCTTGTGGAGTGCGGTGCTGCGTGGATTCGTTTGCTGTGTAGTCTTTGCAGTGCTTTGTACACAGCAAATAACCAAGTTCTGCACCGGAACAGATCACGTGCATTATTACCATTGAAAGGGATTTAAAGCATTGCTTTGTTTGACGTGTTGCTCAGTGCTTGGAGGTGCTCTGGGTATGGAGCTCGCTTTCTCTTGGCTGTGTTAAAGAGACAAACGATACGGTGAGAGATGATGTTTTAAATGGTACTGAGAGCAACCGGCTGATGAAGTGGGACCGGCACCAAGTGAGTACGTTTATGGCAAACCAGTGATGAGCGTTGGGTCGGATTAAACTGCAGGGCTCGTTTGTGAGGAGGGGAAGCAAAATCCTGTCCTGTTTCAGAGCGTTGTGATCTTTGCTGAGGTGTGGGTGTGTTCTCTGTAAGACGTGGCTGCTGTGCTGGGTCGTGAGTCCAATTAGATGTAAGTAAACCCTGGGAACTTCGGAGGAGTTTTGTTCACAAAGATTGATTGCCATCCTTCAGACTGCGTCTTACCCTATAAATTATTTCCCTCTCGATTCGGTGTGGTGAAAGCTGAACATTCCTTAAGGGTGGGTTGGGGGGGGGGGGGGGGGAAAACTCACATAAAACTATAACTTATTCCTGGAGACCAACGCTGGCTGTACAAAGTATTACAATAAACTGCTATAATTCAGAAGGGCTCATCAGTGTGTGTTGTTGCAACGAGAAGGAAGAAACGGAGCAGCGGTTTGGTGTGGCAGAGCAAGACGTCTTATCGAGAGGAGGATGGTGGTGCTGGGGCTGCGTGATTTGCTGTGTGACTGTTGAGGAAGGGAGGACCTGGGGGTGCTGACAGGGAGCTCTATGGTTCAAATGACACCCTTTTACAGCTGGAATCTGCTGGGCAGCAGGGGAGGTGCTGTGCTCAGTGCTGCCCTGCTGCTGCAGGAGGTGCCTTGGAAGGTGCTTGTTGACTTCTTGTTCACCATCCTTGAAAATGACATGGACAGAGGAGGTAGCAGAGCCAGGGATGAACAATGAGCTCTGGGCATGGGAGGGGACCAGGCAGTGAGGTCTGACAGGACCTTATATTGCAGGAGAACAGGGAAGGTGGGAGGCAGCTCTCTTCTCCCCTGTGCACTGCATCCAGTGCTCTCCTAAGCCTGTCCCCATTCTCGGACTCTTGGTGTGATGAGGATCCAGCAGGTGTAAGACTGAATATGTGTGGTCAGACCCTATGCTGATGTATTCCTGCTTATCTTTTTTCCTTCTTCCCGTGCAGCTTTTCCAGCCTTAGCTGTAAGAATTGCTGACCCTGAAGCAGGCAGTGTCTCCTGGGATTCGTTTGGTGCTCGCACAGATGCTGTGTTGGGTTCTGCTGGGCTGGAATATCAGTGGGGATACAACTCGCTCTGTGGGGGAGATTACTCTTACAGCATATTTTTTCTGCTTAAAATGCAGCAGTGCGTGCCTTTCTGTGAGTCCTATAGGAGCCTGCAAATGCCTTTTGGTGCTGTAACTTTTGGCCCCGTTTCAGGTGACTGAAGGGGAGCAGATGGCTGTGATCTGGTGGGCTGTGTCCTTGTGTCCGTGCACAGGCTGGGCTCCTGTTGCTGCGGATGTAGCCGTGTTCTCCTGCCTCCATGTCCCGCAGCCAACTGGAACACGTTCGCTTTTCTCTCCCTGTACTGCTGAGCTGCACTTCTGAATTTCCTTGTAACGCGGATGTGTTTTCCAGATGGCTCCCTCTATTTTTTGCTCTTCCACTGTCACAGCAATGGTGACAGCAGCCATGAATTTAAATAACGTTCATCCTTGGAAGAATTGGGTTGTACCTGGAGTAAAGAGGTGTAAGAGCAGCTGGATGAGAGGCAGCCAGCCCTCAGTGACTCCTGAGCCCTCCCAGTTCCACACTGATGTCTCAGTTTGGGCCAAGTCCTACCGATCTGACCGCCTCCAAGTCCGTGTTCCCTGATCCATTACTGCGATGTGTTCTAAGGTAAATGAATACCCAGGGCTTTTGCTTCAGGTGATGCTGAATCTGCTGATTTCTCTCGTTCTGGGGATGGTGGGAACTCAGGGCGAATTCTCACAGCTCCCACCAGAGGGCAAAGCAAACAGAGCTATGGGGGCACCTACTGGGATGGCTGAGGGTTTGTGCAATGTTAATGCTTCATGCAGAACCTCTGCTGTTAGTCCATATCCCCTCCTCCTTTTGTTCTGTATCACTTCTGAAAGATGCTTCTCCATTGAAACGCCGGGTCCTGTGGTTAGGGTGAAGGTTATGGGGTGAGCTGGGAGCCCGAGGTCACCTGCAGAGGGAAGAGGAGGTTTGGGTGCTGCCGCACAGTGCGGGCAATCCTCCAGTCAGCCCCATACTGCTTTGTCCCACACTGCTGTGCATCCCTACAGGTGTCTGTCACCGGTCACCCAAAGCAAAGCCATCCATTGAATGTATTCCATCCAACAGCAGCTGCTGATTGATTTATTTTGACTTTGAATCCAGCCTGTTCTTCTATTGTGAAAAGCTCTTTGGTTCTGCTTTTACCTGCAGGCAGTGTTTGAATGGAGGAAGGTACCGAGGTGTAACCCTGTCTGCTCCTGTCTTTTGTGTGAAGCTCCTGCTCTTCCTGCAGCTGAGCCTCACCTCACTTCATCCAGACTGCAGCACTGATGGTGTGTAAGGACCGGCTGCGATGGGACCTCAATGTGCCTGCAGCATTTTGCTGCTCGGTACCTGTGCTGCGTCCCCGGGTGCTTCGCTGTGTGTTTGGCAAAGTGATTTATTATTTTCTTAATCCTTCCTTGAACTTATGATTTCAGGTCGTGAACCTGCTCTTGTTTTCACTGGAGTCTTCGCATCCTGAGGCGTGCGTTAAAGCTGGAGGCAGATGTCTGCTGCATTCACTGATGCATCTCCGTGAGCTTTTCCCCCCTTGTGTTCCTGTGCTTAGTCTTTGTTCCTGGAGGAGAAGACAATATCAAAGTGAGAGCTGAAATCCCACCTTGAGCCTTTCCCATAGTGGCTGCAGGGATGAACCCTGAGCTATGATGGTGTCACTTCAGGTTGGACTTTGTTAAAAGACACAGGAACCCTGACCTGGCAGTTTGCTCTGTTTTCTTACATCAGACAAGGAATGTGCCGCAAGGACAAGAGGGTGCTGCAGCCCTGCCACCCCACAGGCTTTGTCCTAAAAGGGCCCTTGGCTCTGTGACCAGCAGGGAGGGGAAACGCTCAGACAAGAGCTGAGATAATTTCACTTCCCTTTGCTTTAATGACACAATTTCTCACTTCTCTTCAGCAGAACAGCAGCTGGAAAGGACTGTGGAGGGGAGCTGGGGTCGTGCCAGCATGTGCTGCTGGGTAATGTCATGGGGTGCCTCATCGGTACCTCCTCCTTTGGGTGAATTCAGAGCTCCTGGTCGTGACAGGTTTATACCAAATCTGTGAGTAAATGTGCTGGGGGAGTGCCACAGAGAGCAGATACAGAGCTGAGATCGGTGTGTCCACATCATACAGCCCTATGAGGAAGCGTGGGCAACGTGCAAGCAAAGAGCAAACCGTGGGTGTAAGCAGCTCGCTCACAAGGCCTGCAGCTCCTGCAGAGGTCAGGGAGGAAGGGTCAGCAGCTCTTCCTTCTCACTGCTCCCACAGGTGTGTTGTGAGCAGCTCTGCAGAGCGCCCACACCTCCAGCACTCAGGTCTGCAGTGCTGAGCCCTCGTGCTGACCACTGAGGGAGTATGGGGGAAATGAGGTGGCTTCTGTGGCTCCCTGCTCCCTGTCCCGCTTCCTCCTTGCTTACGTTGATGGAGGTGGGAGGCGGAAGGGCACAGACCGCAGTGCTGGAGCTGCTCCAGGGATGGGTGCGGGAGCCCGGGAAGTGGATGTGGCCAGGCTGCTGACCAGCACCTCGCTTCCCTTCCTGCCCCCGTGCTTCCAGAAATGGCCTTTTGCTTTCTGCTCACACCTATTGCTGCCTTCCCTCTGGGTTAAATGAGGGATCCTCTCTCACAGTCACTCTGGATTGGAGGCCATGTCCTCAGCCTCTGTTTCCCAACCTGAAGGTGTTGTGCTCTCAGCTGCTCACGCTGGCGGCTCACCTGGTTCCCTTTAGGCTGTCATTTGCTCTGCTGGGCTATTTCCTTCCACCTCCCCAAGGTGGCTGCAGTTGAATCAATGAAGACGAATGAGCCAGCAAGGTCCATCCTCCACTCAGAGCAGTCCTCCCTGCAAAGCAATACTCAGCATTATATGCTTCTCCAGATCCACTCTTTGTGTGTTGAGGATGCTGTGGGACTTCCCAGCCCTGGGGTCACCCCCCTGCAGCTCCTGCCCTCAGTCAGTGTCCTTGTGTTGGGGACCAGGGGGCTGTGCAGCTGGTGCTGATGCTGCTGACCTCGAGTAACACCCTGGGAATTTTGCCCCGCTGCGGAGTTTCTGCCATCTGCTCTGGTTCGCTTGAACGCCGAGTGCTTCTCTCTTTTCCTTCTTGATTTTTAGACTTCAAACTTCCTTGAAAATGCAGGAAATGAAACCGCGGGGCCTTTTTTGTGAGTGCTGTGGGAGCACTGAGCCTCCGAACAGAGAAGAAATGAAATTCAGGGTTAAAAGCAAAGAAGAAAAAGCCTCCCAGGCCGTATAGGTCGGCTGCAGGAGTGTGGGGGGCTGCATTGAGCAGATGACCAATGGGTCAGGGTCACCCAGACAGCAGGTGGGCAAGAAGGCCAAGGGCAGTTGTGTGGCCCTCACTGCAAGAAAGACATTGAGGCCCTGGAACATGTTTAGTGGAGGGCAACAAAGCTGGTGAGGGGTCTGGAGCACAGGGCTGATGAGGAGCGGATAAAGGAGCTGGGAATGTTCAGCCTGGAGAAGAGGAGGCTCAGGGGAGACCTTACAGCTCTCTATAACTTCCTGAAGGGAGGTTGTAGTGAGCTGGGGGTTGGCCTCTTCTCTTGTGTAACTGGAGATAGGACCGGAGGGAATGGCTTCAAGCTGTGCCATGGGAGGTTCAGGCTGGAGGTTAGGAAATATTACTGCTCTGAAAGAGTGGTCAGGCAGTGCAATGGGCTGCCCAGGGAGGTGGAGGAGTCACTGATGCTGTGGGTGTTCAAGGAACATTTGGACATTGTGTTGAGCGATGTGGTTTAGTGAGAACTGTTGGTGATGGGTGGATGGTTGGACTGGATGATCTCGTAGGTCTTTTCCAACCTTGGTGATTCTGTGATCTGGGCACAGCGTCAGCCTGGGCTTGGGATGCTGAGAACGACATCGGTCCCTTTCTTCTTCTTCCCCTACAGGAAACGCGCTGAGGTTGAACCCAACCACCGCAAGCAGCCTCAGGCTGGTCCCGCTGCACCCTGGGGCCCTGCCCACAGCCCCCACCCCGTGGTTCCTCCTTGCAGCCGGGGCTGCCTGTGGGTGCACGACCCGGGGTGTGAACGCCTCGCCGCGCTCTCTGCCTCCATGTGACTGCAGTTTCCGTTCGCTTCTTCCGCAAAGCCCATCTTAGCGCTCAGCAGAAAAGCGGGTGGGAGAACACCTCGGTGGTTTGCATCCGGCCCCGGCCCCATAGAACCCCCCCCCAGCACAGTGCAGGGGCTGCAGGCTGCAGGATGAGCTGCTGCAGGCCCCACGCGCTGTCACAGGTGGTGAGTAGCTGCCCCCCAAAAACACGGGAGGATGGAGATGGGAGGCCAAAGCTGGGCAGAAACAAGGCAGCGGTGGGGGAAAAGAAGAGGGGTTTGGGTGCTGCTGCCAAGCTGGAGGCAAAACCTTTGGGGTTCTGGGGAGCTGTGCTATGGTGGGGGCACCACAAGGACCTGACGTGGACGTTGAAGGCTCAGAGGGGTGGTAGCTTTCACCTAGAGAAAGGGGTCTTCCTCCAGTCCCCCCTGGATTTGGTATCAGCTTCCTTCCTTTGGCTGCCCCAATAGACAGACATAACCCAGGAGGTGTCCCCATTTTACCCCCAGCCATGAGGCTCTGGCTCCCCAGGCTGCCAAAAATAACATCCGATCGCTTCTTCAAGCACCAGCTATGAGAAGTCCGAGCCCTCGTTGCTCATTTGCCTGAGCTTCAGCTTTATCCCCAGATGCAAATACTGGCAGCTCCTGACCCACAAAAGAAGCAACAGGGGGCCCTTGTGCTGAAAAGCAGCGCTTCCCCAGTGCTGGGGTTGGAGTGTTGGCACTGGGGAGGAGGCTGTAAGCTCCGGGAGGGCTGTGGTTGTGTGATGTCTGTCCTGTAGAGCAGTGTTGTGTGTGTGCTGCTCTGTCCCTCGCTTTCTCCTGTCCCATGGGGGTCTCTGTGCTGTGGGTGGTAGCTGGGCAGCTTGTGGTGGCTGAGTGCTGCGGGCAGGAAGGTGTGCAAGAGTGACCACTGCTGTGCTGGGTTCCCTGGGATGCTGTTGAGCTGACTGTGCTGCAGCTGCTGACCTCTCTGTGCCCACAGGATTGCTGCTGCTGAGATGGAGGCCCTGCTGCCTGTTTTCTCCCTGCTCCTGGTCCTTCTGGCAGTAGGATGGGGAGATGGGGCGGGCGCAGCGTGGGCAGTGTCTCCTGGTGGTTGCGAGCACGTAAGTCCTCTCTCTTGCAAATCCTTGCCCTTCTGACCCCTTGATTCTCCACTACAAGCCCCAGGCACCTCAGCTTCTCCAAGATTTCCCCTCCCAGCCGCTGGCCTGGCACTGGAGCTAAGGTTTGGAGTGGGACAATGAGGCTTTACCTGAGGAATCATCTCTGTCTCACTTTTATCCCCAGACTTATCATCTCCCCCATCTCATGCCTCGCAGTGAGGTGTTGCATGTCCCCTTCTTGCTGTAGGTGCAGAGCACTGCAGACTGCAGGAGGAAATGGTTGAGCTCTGTCCCTGGGAATCTGCAAGGTGACATTGAAGTGCTGTTGCTGGATGACAACACTATCCGGGTCCTGGGCCGTGCCTCTCTGCTCTCATACCACCAGCTGAAGCATCTCAGCCTGACCAAAAACCGGATGGAGCTCATCAAGCCTGGTGCCTTCCTAGGCAGCCAGGGCCTCCACGCTCTGTCCTTGGCAGACAACCAGCTCTTCACCAACTACTCACTGACAGCAGCTGCTCTTTCTGCCTTGCCAGCCTTAAGAACGCTCGATCTTGCTGGAAACCAGCTCACTGAGGACATGGCGTCTGTTTTGCTCAGCAACCTGTCTTCCTTGGAGTCCTTGTCCATGGCTAGGAATGTCATCATGAGACTGGACTCTTCTATCTTCACCAACCTGACGCAGCTCTTGGAGCTGAACCTGGAGAGGAACTACATCTTTGAGATTGACCGAGCTTTTGAAGGGCTGCAGAGGCTGCAGAGGCTCAACATAGCTTACAACTACATGACGTGCATCGTGGACTTCAACCTGACCCAGCTCCGGGTGCTCAATGTCAGCTACAATATCATCGAGTGGTTTCTGGCCCTGGAAAGCGATGACCTCTTTGAGCTGGAGGTGTTGGACCTGTCCCACAACCAGCTCCTTTTCTTCCCCGTGCTGCCCCGGCAGAGCAAGCTGCACTCCTTGCTGCTGAAGGACAACGAGATGAGCTTTTACCAGCTCCTCCCCAACGGCACGTCCCTGGAGAACGTCACCGTGCAGTTCCTGCTCATCGATGGCAACTCCACCAACGTCACGACGGTCAGGCTGTGGGACGAGGTCTGCTACAGCAACCTCTCCTCCCTGCGCCTCCTGGACATGAGTCAGAACCAGTTCTGGTACCTGCCGGAGGGTTTTCTGGCTAAGATGCCCTCTCTGACCCATCTGAAGCTCAACCAGAACTGCCTGGAGACCTTCCACTTGTCACAGCGGGACCCCCTGGCCATGCTGACGGACCTGGACCTCAGTCAGAACCTGCTGACGGAGCTGTGGGAGGACATGGGCACCGGGCCCACCCTGCCCAGCCTGCAGCAATTCAACCTCAGCACCAACATGCTGCGGGCGCTTCCTGCCGGCATCTTCACTCACACCAAGCACATCACTACAGTTGACCTCAGCTACAACCGCCTCGACCTGTGTCCCCAGCCGGTCATTTTGGGCCAAAGTGCCCCCTGTGTGGACATCAGGGGCCTCACCACCCTGACCCGCCTGTCCTTGGCCGGCTGTGGTCTACGGGCTCTGGGCGGCCACCCCTTCCGAGGGACAGCCCTGACCCATCTGGACCTCTCCGACAACCGGGAGGCTCTGTCGGGGGACCTGGGCTGGCTGCGGGACCTGGCTGCGACGCTGCAGGTGCTGTCCCTCCACAACACCAACCTGTCCTCCACCACCTCGGTGGATTTCTCTGCCTTCCAGAGCCTGGTGGGCCTGGACCTGTCGGGGAACACCCTGACCGCCCTCCCCGCCTCGCTGGGCGCGTTGAAGCTGCTCAGCCTCGACCTGCGGGACAACTGCCTGACGGCTCTACCTGCGGACATGGCCTGGAGGCCACTGGGGAGGAGCCTGCAGGAGCTCTACCTCAGCCGTAACCCCTACAACTGCTGCACGCTGGGCTGGTGGCAGGACCTGCATGGCGTGGAGCAGCTGCGTGTCCCTGATGGGCGCGAGGTGACCTGCAACTACGACTCACAGCAGCTCAATGCTTGGGTGCTGCCTGAGCCCGTCCTGCGGGACTGCCAATGGAGGACGGCCGACATGGCCCTGCTCTTCCTGGTGCTCGCCCTGCCCACCTGCCTGACGCTGCTGGTGGCCTTCACTGTGCTCTTCCTCATGCTGAAGCCAAAACTGCTGAAAATGGTGAAGAGGAGGTGCGGGGTGTCCAGCCCGTACTGATGGCTGAGGAGGAGGAAGGGCCCTATGGGGAGTGGAGGGGAGCGTGCAGGTGGGGGGATTGAGAACTTGCATCCATCTGGTGGCCCATTGCTGGTGTTTTGGGCTGCCTGGTGCTTGCTTTTATTTATTCACACCGCTGTGGTCACCCTCCATATGTGACCACAGGGACATGCCCAGAGGCCAACACGAAACCGGCGCAGGTGTGAACTTCCATGGTGAACGTTTCACATCTGCGTGTTTTGGAGGGCGAGGGCTGCAATCCACACGTGGAAAGGTAAAGTGGAAGAGGGGCAGATCTATTTGGATCTGTCAGTGAAGCTTCAGCCTTAGGGTAAACCACTAAGAACAGAAGGACTGGGATGCTGACCCCGTCCCACACTGCACTGGTGGTGGCACCACTGCTGGCAGTGCCCGCTGTGCCAGTGAGACAGAACCTCAGACCTCAGGGATGTACAACAACTGGCTGAAAGACACAAGAATAAATTATATTTCTGGTAATGGTGTTTTATCTGTTTATCTCTCCTGGTTACCACATGCTTTGTGGTCAGTGGGGTGAGCTCTGAGCATGGAGCTGCAGAAACAGAACCAGGCACAGCTGTGGAAAGATCTGGAGAAGGCCATCACATCCACCCTTGCATGTGGCCATTTTTTGGCCCTATTTCAGATAGAAATAGCCAAAAGCCATCTACTATCTACACAGGTGCCCGATGGGGGGATCATTCAGACTATTTCAGCCACTCTTCTGCTTGTGAGCATCCCCTAAGTACTTCCAAAACTGACTTGTTTTTGAAATGCTCAGGTTTTTTAATAAAGGATTTAACCTGTGCAACCTGAAATGGCAAACGTGGCCTCTACTGAGGGAAGGTGAGAGTGATATCCTCAATGAGACACTAATGTATCCAAACGTATATTTCACATTCCAACCAAGGTGGTGATAAACGCCACAGGCACCCAATAAAATGTATTATTGCTTCCAAGATGTAAATACTTAACATTTCATTTTCAGATAAAGCTGAAATCACAGGAAAACATGGTGAGGTTTTCAGCCAGATGGAAACAAAGGAAAGATAAATTAGTTAAGTTGGGGCACTCATACGTTGGAAATGAGTAAAACAGCCACCAAGTTCAGCTGTCTCGTTTCTGCTTTCTCAGTTCAGCTCCTTACACTGCATATAAACCTGAAACTGCTGGAATATCTTAGGCCTCAGATTCTCTGTGGCCAATTTCAAGCCACACAAACAGGAGATGCTGCAGTGGAGGGAGCAGGATGGCACTGTTCTCTCCTAGGAATATGGGATCTGTTTCTGCCCATCCAGCTCCTCTCGGTCTGCAATCAGACTTCTTCACACGACTCCCCATCCCACCCACAGGACTCCAGCTGCTCATCCTGGGGAAACTCCACCTCGATGTCATAGACAAAGTCCGGGTCGTCCTTTTTCTTCCTGTTCTTTTCGAAGAGCTCGTCCATGATGCGTTTCCTTTTGGCTAACTCCTCATCGTCCAGTTTGTTCATGTCCTCCTCGGGGTCAATGTTCTGCTCCTGCTCAATCTTCCCCAGGCTCTCAGCCAGGCTCTCTCCCCTTAGGTGGCCTCTCAGCAGAACGTGCAGCTTCTTTAGCTGACACAGCGACACTCTTTCCAGGTAGGCTTTGTGCCGAGGGTTATTCTTCAGCTGCTCAGCAGCGACGCCGCAATCTAAACACAAAACCACCGTGAGGAGTTACAAGGGGCAGGCGGATCTCTTTAAGTAGAGATATGGAGTTGAGATTGAGAGGAACCGGGGGAGAAACAACACACCTGAGGACTGGGAGAAGTTCCTGACGGGGATGATGCGCCGCCGGGTCTTGTCGTTGTCCCTGTAGATGAGGATGACGGATGGCGGCTGGAAGCGGACGCCGCACTGCAGCGCCGTGCAGCTCATCCTCCTTCGGGCTGCCCGCTCCAAGTGCCTGAGGAACGCGACGCAAAATGGCCGCCCGAACCATCCGAGTGAATCGGGCAGCGCCGCGGGCAGCCCCGGCCGTGAGGTGAGGCGGGGGTTCCAAGATGGCGGCCGTGCGGTGGCGGTGGGCGTTAAGCGCGTTGCTCTGTGCCTTCCGTAAGTATAACGCCGTCCGTACCGTCAGCAGCCGCGCTGTGCTCCCGGTGCCGCTGCTCACTCGGTCTGTGCCGTTTCAGACGCTCAGGCCGCCTGCGTGAGGAGCGCCGTGTCTCAGGAGCTGCTGAAGGAGGGATTGCACAGGTGAGGCCGGGTTTGCCTTCACACGGAGTCATAGAACGGGCTGGGTTGAAAAGTACCACAGTGATCATCAGTTCCGAGCCCTGCTGTGTGCGGGGTCACCACCACCAGACCGGGCTGCACAGAGCCACATCCAGCCTGGGAGCCATCGTTTCATAGACATCTTAAACTGCGTTTCACTGCTTTCCACTCTGTTGAAAGTTTCCCTCTGACAATTCTGGATTTAGTAGCTGTAAGAAAGGTAGATATCCGTGAGAACTCAAGTTTAAAGTCAGTATGCCTAAACAGGATCTTACTGAATGTATCAGTTGTCGTAATGAACTGTATTGGAACAAAGTGGCATGGTTCCAAATGTATAGGCATTTTCTGGTGATGTTGATTCTCAATGTTTTAGCTAAAATTGGAATATAGGTTGGTTTAGGAAATAAATGAGCATCATAAGGATCTGTTTTCATATCTTTCAAAGACATTAAAGAAGCATAGAACCTTTTTACAATTATTATTAAGTTGTCTTGGACAAAATTAGTTCTGGAAGCCCCTTATTTCTGAGGTTCAGATATGTGAGTAGTTGGAAAATGTACTGTAGACAACAATCATCAACACAGATGTAGATAATTTCTATTTGCTTCTTAATTATTTCTTTCAAGCTGAGTGATGGATCAAAAGTACTTTTTTATAGTGAGTATACTGTTGTAATAGCGTACCACAGCAGGATCGTATCAGTTATAGGTCCTTCACTGTTCTGCCTGTCTCCTGGGAAACTTAATGTGACCTGATATAGGTGTTCCTACTCTGGCAGGAGGATTGGACTAGATGATCTTTCAAGGTCCCTTCCAATCCCTGACATTCTGTGATTCTTTTCACATGCAGTGCGTGTGTCTGTGATTCTTTTCTCACGTATTTGGGATCTGTTGCTTGTTCTGTGTGGGCTGCAGTCGCACTGTGCTTTCTGGGGTTGTCAGCAGCACAGAGCAGCTGGTAAAGCCGAGCTTCACTCTTGGGACGTGCTACACCCATCTCTGAGCATTTGACAGTTTGACACTTGGAGGTTTTTCTGCTGTCTCTCAACACGCAGGTGTCAGCATTGTGCCCCCATGGTTTGCTTTAAGGGAGCTGCTGGTGAAGGCGGAGCTGGGCGGCTCGGGGCAATGGACAGAAGGATGCACGGTGGCTGCTAGGACTCAGCTGCCAGCAGGAGTGTACGTGGATCCCGATGAGCTGGCATCACTGCAGCAGCACAACGTAACCAAGGTAAGGAGGCAGGAGCTCAGCCATGGGGGGCTTCTCACATAAAGGCTGAGCCTGCATTTGGCCAGCGGTGTTGCTCAGAGACGTTGTGTCTCTGTAGGTTGTGTGCATGCGGTAGGGAACAACCCTCAAACTATACACAGGCATATTGATGTCTTGGGTGACAGCAAGTACTTGACAGGAGAGTGGTTAGGCCCTGGAACAGGCTGCCCAGGGAGGTTGTGGATGCCCCGTCCTTGGAGGTGTTCAAGACCAGGTTGAACGGAGCCCTGGGCAACCTGATCTAGTAAATGTGTATGTTTGGTGGCCCTGCCAGGCAGGGGGTTGGAACTACATGATCCTTGAGGTCCCTTCCAACCCGGGTCATTCTGTGATTCTGTGTCATCTTCACTCATTAGAGGGGTTTATTTGTCTTCTGAGCTTTTACAGATGTCTGCTGTGGAGATCTAAAGTGAGCTCACAGGAAACCCTCCCCATACATGCAGAATAAACTCCAACACTAGACTTAATCTGGTACCCTAAAGGGCATTGTGTCAGTGCAGGGGTTGCAGTTGTCCCTTCTGATGCTGCAGCAGATTACAGCAGCAGACTGTGACCTCCTGTATCCTCCTTCTGTGTTGATTCCAGTAGCAGCCCTATCTGTTCCTTTATTCCCTTGCAGGCTGTGCTAATTCCTGACGTCGTTGATGTGGAGGCTCCTGAATACTCAGCTCCAGCCCTTACTGTTGTGCTGTACCTCCAGCCCGACCCTCGCTGTGGGCACTGTTTCAGAGCAGCATTGCCTGTGCATGGGCGGTACCACCGGCCAGCAGGAAACAGTGAGGATGCATTGGTTGCTCTGAAGAGTCCAGAAATACTGGTCTGCTGCTGTGACGGTGAGCTGCTGGTTTGTTAAAGGCCAGCTACTGGGACCCTGTGTTCTCACAGTATTTCCCGTGACAGCTGAAGCCACACAGGGTGCGTTTAACATTATTCACTGTCAGGTACTTGGTCAGATGTTTAATCAAAGTCTTCCAAGTGGTTTCCAAGCCTTCCTTCTTGCATTTGAATGGGGTAGAAAAGGGAGAAGGCGTGTTTCATGATGGTTGTAGCTCTTAGATCTTCTGAAACAAGAACCCGGTATCCACTGACAATGAGTATCATATGTGAACTATTATATCCTCCATTTTCCCCCCAGATTGTATTTGCTTTAATGAAATCATTCTTGCTAGCTCCCAAGTCAAATGTGCTTGTGAGTTTCAGCTTCTTAATCTTCATTTGGGTGTTATTTGAGCAATGATTTTCTGGGATAAACCTACTTGGTTAGAGGAAGGGAGCATGGAATCTTTTCATTCTTTTTTTCTTCTGCCGTATTTAATACTGGTGAATAGGAAACGTTTATTATTGATATCAAAGCACTTAGGGTATCGGAGGGAAATTCTTGTGTGTGACAGCGGGAGGTCAATAGGAAGACATGGAAGAGTGACTCCTGTGGTTTTGGGGAATCTAGAAGTTGTAAGCTCATAGTTAAGGGATCTGCAGGTCAACCATGGATTCTTTGTCCCATTGAAGACAGCCCATGGGTGAGATTCATCCCTCTACCATACCTGTCTTCCATAGAGCATCTGTCTCCAGATTGCTGGCAGCCTGCTGACGTGGAAGCTCCCTGTCCAGGGAATAAGAACCGACTCTGTCAGTGGTACAGAGCAACGCACCAACCTGTGAGTTCCTATTTCAGAAGGAAGTTCTGGCTTCTTGCTTAACAAACATTGCCTTTTTCTGAGATAAGCAGCTTCCAGATCACAGACCTACCTGATAAAAGCCTCATTGTGTGACTTCTTATAGAGGCAGTTGAGTTGGAATCCTAGAATTGACAGTGCTGTAATTGGCACGACTTGAATTAAGAAAGGCCCCTGCAGTGTAGCTGGCTCTCTGCAAGGGCAGTAAATTGAAAGGCTGTGTCCCATCTCAGCTTTCTTTTGGGATTCAAGATCAAGCCTTAGCAAAGGGCAAGTTAAATAGCAGCCTAGTTACCCATCCCCTGAATTGCAGCTAAAAAAACAACAAAAGCTGGTTAAGTGTGTATAACCAATTTACTTTTCCTTGTAGGAGAGTGAAGAACTGATTCTGCGGGTCCCGGTGGGGCTCACACAACACAGTGTCTTAGTGTGTGTCGTGACTCTTCTTGCCACCGTGCTCTGTTCCAGCTTGATTCTCACTGCTGTTTGCAGATATGGAGACTTCTCTCTGGTGACCTGCTTGGAATAAAGACGTGCAAAATGACTGAGCTCCAGATGTTACTGTTATTCACATCTTGGCAATGCATGAGGGTGCCCTCATGGACTGTAGTACAAAGGCAGCAGCAGTCAGGAGCAGAATCTGACTCCTATTCCTTACCCTAAACCTCAGCCTGGTCTAGCTTTGGGCTTTGGCTGGTGCTTCTCCTCACAGAGGTGTTTGTATTTCTTGAATTTAAATGAACAGACTTGACAAGTGGGTGTTAATGGTATGAAAAACATCCTTCAAGCTCGTTTATGCTGCCCAGATGGGTTATGTGTGGATTTGGGAAGAGACATTCTTTGCTTACTTGTCACAGTAGAAGGCTTAAAAACCAATGGGTACAGCCCTGTAGTAACTGGGGGGGGGGATTAGTTTCTCTTGCTTTGAACCGAAGGATTTGAGAGCTTAGAAAATCTGAAGGGAATTTCACCCTATATCTGAAGCTGAAATAACCCTTGGAAGATGAAAGCTGGTGAAAAGATACAAACTAGAAGCAAATATTTAGAAGGCTCGAATTCAGCCCTCAGAGCGGTTGATAAATACAAGGAAATATGGAGAGGAAATTACTTAATGGAAAAACTGAGTTGCTCTAGATGAACAGTCGCTGTTTCCAGTCGTCAGTAGGTGGCACTGTGACCTTACAGCAGCTCAGGGGCTGCTGATGGACAAAATGCCCTTCCTTATAAGCTCAGTTAGATAAAAGCGGCTGGTTTTCAAAGTCCATCTTCCTTCCTAGGCAGCCAGGACTGTTCCCCAGCAGAATGAGCCTTTCATGGCTGTCCAGCTGTAGCTTCATGATCCCCTGGGCATCCTTTGCTTCTGGCATTCAATAGAGCTCGTCTTGTGACTGTGCCCACCACAGGTTGGCAACTGCTGTGACAGAGGGCTCTTGTTTTCCCCCGGCTGTGCTGAATGCTGCTGGCTGCTTCATCCACTACCTCAGCGGCGCCATCTGTGTGGTGGAAGGGGGCTCTTTAACCCCATGGTGTGACGGCGTTGCTCCCACTGAGGGCAGTATCCGCCGTTCCTGGGCCTCTTTCCCGCCCGTGGCAGCGCTTCCCGTGGTTCCCCGCTCTGCCGGGTGCTGCCGGGACCCGTAGTCCCGGTGGCGGCGCCCCGCCCTCCCGGGCTGTGGCCACGCGCGGCGGTTCCGCTTCCCCCTCCGGCTCCTGCCGCCGCCGCCTCGGTGGGTGCCGCCGCCGCCATTGCAGAGGCGCCGTGTGGCGGCCGCGCCCCAGCTGCCCCGTTCGGCCCGTCCCGGAGGCGGCCGGCGCCGCCCCAGCCCCGGTGAGTGCGCGGTCGCGGCCCGCTCCCACCTGCCGCCCTTTGTGGGCCCTCCCGGCCGGGCCTGCGGCGGGGCGGCGGCCGGGCGGCGCCTGGCGGGGCGGCCCCGAGGGTACGGAGCTGTGGGGGGGGGCGGGGGGAGCGGGGACGGGCGGGACGGGCCGAGCAGCCTCGGGGCCGGGAGGGGGAACGGCGGGCGGCCGAGACACCGAGAGTCGGCCCGGGGTGGTGCGGGAAGGCGGCGGGATGCGATGAGATCGTGCCGTGGGATCGTGCCGTGAGCCCTTAGCCCGGGCGGCCATCGAAAACGGGAAGCGATCCGATGTGTGCTTCCTTTCTGGTGCGGATGGAGGTGGCCCAGCGCTGCGGGGTGAGGGCTCCGCGTGTGGGCTGCTGTGACGGGCTGGGAAACTGAAAGAGAACACAGGAGCTAAAAACGCGAAGCCTTTGTGAGCTTTCAAGCGCTCACATCGACACACCTGAGGAAAAAACTCAGCGAGAAACGTTTTAGAGGAAGAAAGAGCTTTGATGTGGAGCTCGGTGCTGCTGTGCGTGAAGCCCGGACCTAAGAAGTGCTGGGTTAACATCCTCTGTGTGTGTGGAAGTGTGGCGATTAAAAACGTTGGGCTACGAAATGGACAAGGAAAGAAACGTCCGTGAGCTTCAGGCTGAGGGCTTTGAAGTGTTGGTAGCACAGTGAGGTGGGGGCAGGAGCCTCACGCTGCTCCGGGTTGGGCTCAGTGCTGACCCAGTGCTCAGCCCATGGGGGGTTTGCTGCTCTGACACCGGCTGCTGTGTCCTCAGGGCTGGTGCTGCAGTGTGTGGGGGAATGCTTTGACCATGTATGGCGGGTCTCATCTTGGGCATCTTTTAAAATGTGGCCCTTTAAAACCACCATTGTGCTTATTTCATTGGAGCCTTTCAGTTAGGTTTAAAAGAGAAAAATCTTCAAGCCCGTTTGGTTTCTAACTGATCCTAGGAGAAGTGGTAAGGGTATCCATGCTTCTGTTCTGTCTTTGTGCTGATAGGAGAGCTGCAGGGATTGGGAAGAAGGTCAAAGTGTTTTATTACCAAGACTCCTCCTGCTTTAGCGTTCCTGTATCAGTCTTGTACGTTTCACCTTTAATCTGTTTTCTGCGTTAGGAGGTTTCTGAGGCGCTAAGAGCTCCGTGAGACTTCTGTGCCAGCGTTTCCTGCAGAGCTCCCCTTACTGACGTGCCTGTGTAGCCACAACAGAGCAAAAGTTACTTTGTTTTGAAAACAGGGTTCTCAGGGAGATGCTGCTTGAACTGGCTGGGCCTGGTGGTAAACGTGAGCAGCATTAAGGCTCTGGGGGCCGGCATGTGGGATATAGGAGGGAAGCTCTAAAGGTGAGTTGACTTTGCGAGGTTTTGGGGGTAGAAGGTAGTGATGGAGAGCTTCTACAGGTGATGTTTTATATGATCAGCTGAGCACCTGCACACCAGGCTGGGTCTCAGAAAGGATGAAGTCCTCTTCATGCAGCTCCTGGCCCAGGGCTGGATTGATTCTGCATCCCAGCAAGGTCAGCCTGGGGGGAAACAGCTTTTCCTGCGAGGAAGCGTGGTTTCATGTCAATTCATGCTGTGGTCTAATGGGAAATCAGGTGCTTTATTTCTTGCATTCCGATTGACTAGTGGACAACTGCTGCTTAGAACGTGTTTTTTGATGAACACACCTTACCAGGGGTGTGTAGTGTTACTCCTAGTGAGCATGGAGAGCTTTATGTAATAGATAAGGTCACTGTTTCCTATAAGATGTAAGGGCAGCATCGGTGTTGGTGTGGTGACTGAGGATGGTAAATAGAGCAGTTGTGTTTAAGTTTATTCACAAGCATCAGTCGATGTTAAGCTCTGAAGGAGGGCATGTCTCCTGCACCTGTGGGATTGGGTGAAGGTGATGTGTTCCCTTGGAAGGTTTCTGGAAGCTCAGATATCAAAAAGCCCAGTTATTGTTCAGTCCATAATCATTAGGGCTCATCTGCTGTAGCTGGCCAGTATGGGAACTGGTAGCCCTGTCTTCATGGCAAGCTGGTCCAAAGCAGTGTGTGTGAACCAGCAGCAGGACAGCAGGCAGGTGGATTAAGGGCTGGGGATGCACTGGCAAGTCTTTCCAATTCAGCTTCTACCTTTTTTCCTTGCTGCTTGTTTTGGTGCTGGTGCCAGGTATTTGTTTGACTCATCGTGTGCTCCCAGGAGTTTACAACTGTCAGCGTACAAAGACTTTCCATAGCTTCTTTCATGAGTAAAGTCAAAGCTTTGCCCCGTCCTGTGAGGTTTGTTTTGGAAATAAATGTGACGCTTTCTACTCTTAACTTATGCTCACTGTTCATTTACAGTCTTTGCAGAAGTGCTTTTATCGACAGGGTTATCTTCCAAACAAGAGAGAGAAAAGACTGTTTCTGGCAGATGCTTTCTAAGTGACTTTACTGTGGAAGCTCTTGCTTCCTGGAGAGGTTTCGGATAGGGAAGGAGCCTGGATGAATGGGAACGAGAGTATCTTTCCTCTAAGCCCATCTCCTGCAAAATGCCATCCTCTCGTCTGAGAGTTTGGGTCTCACTTATGCTGAAGTCAGACCGAAGTTGGCCAGGCAGTGGTTTGCTGGAAGGGACTGAGCTGAAAGTCTTCTGTTATCTGCTCGTTTAAAAGAAAACACAAGAAAACCAATTAATGAACTCATTCTGGAATTTTAGCAGTATTGGTGAACATCTACCTGTATTGATGGCATGGAGCTGCCCAGTGGCTGCAAGACCAGCCTGCAGCCTCCACTTCTCACTGAGGATGCTGGAGGAGGAGAAGAGCGAGCACAGTCAGTCAGTCGTCTGTAAGAAATCCCAACTATGTGTCTGTAAGCTTTTAAGCTGATTCACACACAAACAAGGCAGCTTTCCCACTACGGTACTGCCATGCTGTGAGTGTGCAGAGATGCTGCTTAGCTCAGTCACAGTGGCACAGAAGAGGTTTGTTTGTTCTTTTAGTTCAGCAGCTCACGTGGTTTTGGAATAGAGAACATAGCAGTAGGGTTAGCTGTCAGACCGGGCAGCCTTGTAACCTTTGCATCTGAGTTTAGCCTTATTCCAAACCTGACATCCGAAATGATTCAGGATGGCTTTTGCACTGTTTGTTGCTTTTGGGCTAACGCTGATTGCAGTTGATGAAATACTGATGTATTATTCTGGTGTTTGGGATTTTTACTAGACCGTTCACTCCACATGCTGTGACTGATTTAGGTGAGGAATGTGCAAATGTAATGGTGATTTCATACCTAGGTCAGTATGGGAAGCAGCTGTTTGGGTTGGAAGGAGGAAGGAGAGGGCCTTGATTTCTGCTTGCCCCAGAAGAACTGTTCCTCCCCCCTCCTGCAGGCTGCTCTGTCACTTCCCTCATTGCATCAGGGAACTAGATCTCTGAAAAAGGAATTGCTGATATTAGACGTAGCTTGGAAATGTTGCTTCTTGATCTGACACAAACAGCCCCGTTCATAAGGGTTAAAAAGGTGCGTGTTGAGCTTTTGGATCCTTTCAGCTGCTTTCACAGGTGGTTCTGAGCTTCTGGGGGTGTCACATCAGCCACCTGACCTTGGTTTTTAGAGTTGGAAGATTACCACCAAGCATGAAATACACTGAGTAAAATCCTTCTGCTCATCCCCTTGCTTTTTTCCCATTCAAGAGTGCAAGTTAAGCGTGGGATTTTCAAAGATACTTCACAACAAGAGCAGTTAATCCAGTGCCAACATGCTGAGGCTCTTTGACACTGATGCAGGCTGAGCACTGAGGAGCAGAAGTCATTCCATAGGCTCAGGAGTCCGGGGTTTGATGTAAGTAGTTTAGTAATGCTCTGTTGTGTTTTCTCCCTTATTAAGACGATCAGAGCTGAGATTTTTAGATCCAGGACAGTTTGTGCAGGTAGGTGGTGGAAATGGAAGGCCGACATTCCAACCAGCTTGGTGCAGTTTGCTTTCTTCACATGCCATGCAGTTGGGGTGTCTTTCATTTTCTTGTTTAATAATCATTCCACTGTAATAGACATTTGTGAAGAGCAGCTCTCATTCTCCTTGGCGTGCTGTACACATGCTGGAAAGCACTGTGTTCTTTTTGCAGCACAAGGAAAAGTCCTGTTGCTTGGTGGAACTTGGGTGAGTGCTGCTCATGTGGAAGTAGTTAAGACATCTGGTAAAGCTGTACGATAGCACTTCCACAGCAATGTTATTGGAGCTTGGAGCAGCCAGTGTAATAATGCTTTGGTATCTGTAAGGGGAGGACACAAAGAGAGCAGCAAACACAAAGCGTGGTGAGAAGGAAAAATCATTTACTTTGGGGATTTTTCTCTTTATGAATTTACTTTGATCCCCTGTAGAGATGCTTCCCTGATGCTCCCTCCGTTCTCTGTGACCTAGGGCTCCATTCATGCTGAGGACTGAGGTGATGCTGTACCACAAGTTTCCAGTCCTTGCACTGACAGCACAGCACAAGAGATGTCCTTCTGGTTTTTGATAGATTGTTATGCTGTTTCCCTTGCTGTGGCCTTTACATAGGTGGGATAGCACCTTCCTAGAGGAGCAAATGTCTTTAATTTCTTCAGTTGGGATGGGCTGTGTGTATGGAAAGGTGGTGAATGCATTTTGTGTAACAGCAGAAGTTGATGATCTCAGGGCTGAGCTCACTCCTCTCATCACAGACATCTCCAGCTGCTTTATAACTGCACAACTGCTGCTGGAGTCAAGATGAGGAGGCAGAATAAGAGTAGAGAACATTCTCCTTTTCATGCATTAATCCCACAGCTTTTCAAAAAGACTAAAAACTGAACATTGGGAAGCCTTAATCTGCAAACATGGCAGCAAAACCTCATTGTTCTACTCATAAGAATGTAACTCCTTCTTTACTGAGCAGGTATGTAATGATAGAGCTGGTAACACTACTTTAATTTTAAACTTATCCAAGTCCTGTTATATATTTTAATTTCATTCCATTTAGCCTAACAGTGGTTCCCATTGTTCACCTGCCTTTGACTGTGTTCTTTTCAAGCCTCTTTTCAAATGGACTGCTTCCAAGAGAGGAATAGGGATCCTTTCATTCTTTAACGCATGAGGAGTTGTTATAAAACATTTTTTTGGTGTAGATTTGCTCCTCTCTCTTGTTCAGAATAAAAAAGCAAGAATCTCCCAACCCCGATGAGTTTGAGCCTTAGAGCTCAGCTGCCACCTGCAACCTTTGTACCCATAGAGAGCACTTGGAATGGATGGGATGACGTTTACAGTTGCTTAATGCCTTAGGTAAGTTGTTAGGCAGCTTGATGCCTAGGTGCCCAATGTGACCTGTCACCAGCAGCGGGTACCTCACACATATTGTTTATGCCCTCTCTTCTTGATTTGTTTCCTTTTTTAACACTACTTTACCCCTGTTTCTGACATGCTGCTTCTGTGTTAAACACTGAATTCTGTTGTGATCTGCCCAGCGATATGAGTAATTTTTTTGAAGTCTTTTGCAGCTTCCTAAGTTCACTGTTCTATTTTGTCAACTGTTTAAATATTATTTTAACTTGGCTGCTTCCCTTGGAAACTCTCCTGCTTCACAGCATGTCGATTATCCTGTTTTGTTGTCTCTTCCATGGGACTTTTATCTGCTTGCTTGGTATCTGTGTTCTTCATTTTGTACTTTTGCTTTTAAAAGATGTTTCATTCTGGAGCAACTGGATCTGTTTTTGTGGTGCCAGTGCTGCTCTGTCCTATGCAAACAGCTGTAGATGGTGAGAGGTAATGGGCCGGTGCTCCGGGCAATTGCTGCTGAAGTCCTTGTACGTTTATTTGCATGCATACATACTTGCATTTTATTATCAGAAGCACGTGTAGTAGTAATAAAGTAGTAGAAGCCAGACTGGGGATGACTTTGCTGATGCCATCCTGCAGTGTGGAGCTGCTGTAATAGAAAAAGCCTGGGGCAACCCTTCCTGTTTTGCTTTCATGGGGATTTTTTTTTTGCTAAATTCACAGCCTCGCTCCTAACTCAAGATCTGCATCAGAGAGTATTGCTGTTAGCAGGGAAACTCATCTGCTGTTGTTTCCTGTGAGTGCCCACAGCCAGAAACACGCTGTCTACCTTCCTGTTACCAAAGCAGCTCGGTGAGGTGGGCATGGTGCAGCTCTGCTGCTTTGGGCAGCCCTGCCTGGGGCTGAGGCACGGAAACCTTAGCAAGCTGCTGATGGCCACAGGCTCAGCCATGGCTCTGCTGATAGACCCTTGATGGGGGTGTTCTGGCACCAGTGAAGTCTAGAAGCTGCATGGACAAGTCATTGCCTCACCCATCTAATGCACATGACAGCCAGCTTTCCCACCTCATGGTAAGTGACCTTCCGTGGCACAGAGGCAGGATGCTTCAGGGAGTGCTTCTCCAGTATGAGTTTGGCTGTTGTCATCCTATCCATCTGTGCTGTAGGGGATGCTCAGAAAATGGGCCGTGTCCACCCAATGCATCACTGTTTTGTGATTTGAATCTGTGCTTAGGTGCTTTTTGTATTTACAGACATTGCATTTGATGTCTTTGTAGTTGATGCTGTTGGGCGAATGTGTGATCTGTGTTGGTATGAAGAAAGATAGTGGGCTGCTCCATGCAGCTGTAACTGTCTGGGTGTCCCCTGGTGTGCACTGTGCTGGGGAATGGCACTTGGGAAGAGGGGCAGGATGTCCTGTGGGGCATTCTGTGCCAGGCCAGCAATGCTTTATAGCACTGCAGGAAGAGCTGAGGGCTTGGCCGTGGGGCTGCTGAACTGAACTGAAGTTCCCATTATCTGCTGGCTGTAGCTATGGTTAAAGTGAGCCTTGTCCAGCTGCTAGACAGAAACAAAAGCTCGATTCTTTGTGTATGCAAGATGCTATTTCTCTCTCTCTTTTTTTCCCCCTTTGTCTTTTCCCTCTTTTGTTCTTTTCCCTCTAGCTGCCATTTGACAGCTCCACCAGCACGGTGGGTGAGTGATGGATCCCTAATGGCTGGATGCTTCTTTGCTTTGCCATAGTGGCCCAACCTGCATGTTCACTATATTGGGGGTTAGAGCCCATTTTGCTGCTGATCTCTGTCCTGACTCTGCTGGGAGGTATCAGCCCAGGTTCCAGCAGCTTTGCATGCTGTTAGAAATCCGAACACAAGCTGAGCTGTATAAATGCCTTGCTCAGGTAACAAACCCTTTATTCAAATAACTTTTGCTCTGGAATGTGCTCCCTGCTTCTAATGCCAGGTTTAATTAAGAGAGGATCTCAGGGATGAGATACAGACTTCATTTTTCACTCCATGTCAACTTTCCCTCCTTGCCTTTTTCCCCATTCTCCTTTGATCTTCAGAAAATCTCAGCTCGTGAAAATAAAGGCTCCACAGAGCCTTCAAGGTAAAGAAATATGAGTAAGCACAAGCAGAGATTTGCATGCACTGTGCTTGCTGCAGGCTGTCTTTCTTCGGTTGACTCAGGTTTTCACCTCGGTAGATCAGGGGTGAGGAATTTCCTTGTTGAGCACTGAATAGGCTTTTCAAACACCTTTCAGCCCGCTCTGTCATTATGCAGCCTTGCACAATGGTTCCTTGAAGCCAAACTCTGGCTGTGGGCTGCATGAAACAGAGTATCATGGCCTAAGCTCAGCGGGTGGGCGGCAGCTGGGCCTGCAGCAGGGTGCTGGAAACCCTCCCTTTGGGCTCTTGCTCTGCACGCCTGCAGGGCTTTCTGTGCTAAGGTGGAAATGGGCACCTGCAGATCCATCCTGTTCCTGTTCTCTGCTGTCATCAGCTCACAGCGATGATGTTGTGGCCTCAGCTTGGGTGTCTTCCTGCCATGCTTGGGGAAGTGGAAGCAAGAAGCAACTCGTCGGCTGCCTTTGGGGCCTGTCAGGTGCTGCTGTCACAGTGCTGGAGACGAAGAAGTAGGAGAAGCAGTTTCTGATTGATTTATGACAAAATATGCTGCTGTGGTTCAGTAATGCCGCGTTTCTGCTGTGAGGAGGAAGTGAGAATTCAGGTGGGAGTCAGCTGCTGGTTGTGGCTTACAGAGATGGATCACAAGGCTTACAGATGGCTGCAGCATGCAGCAAAGTGAAGTATTGTTCATTGGATGCAATGTTCTGCGTGCTGATGGACCCTCAGTGGGACTCCTGCACATCCTGTCTCCGTTCTGTGCCTCTCTGATTTTTTCCTCCCTGATATCTGTTTCAGTCACAGACCAGAGCTGATAGTTCTGAAACGATCTCCATCCTCCCAGTTCATAAAGTGAAACTTCAGAGCAGGGCTTTGTGCATCTGCAGAGCTCCATGTGGGATAACTAGTTGAATTGCTCTGGGTTGTAGCATTCTTTGGCTTAGAAGGATGTTCTCTAGACCCTTAGTGACCCTTTCAAACTATCCCCTTCACTTAGCAGTTATATGGCAGCCATTTCTCTCTGGGCTATGTTTCCCCTTCCGTGTTTGGGTGAGTCAGCAACAATCAAAAGGGAATCAAGGAGTCAGAAAACGATAAAATGGAAAGAATTGAGCTGGTTATGTTGCAGTGTGGGCGTCATCCCATCTGATCTGCAGGAGGCTGAGGTTCTCCTGTGTTGTTGCTAGAGTGGCAACGTGATGCATTGCCTCTGTTGCGTGCAGCTGTAAGGGAAGTCAGCAGGAAAAGGCTGTGCATAACATTCATGGTTGCCTCTTTGGCAGCTAAAACAGCAAACTGCTGCACGTGGCAGTTGATATTGCAGAAATGACTGGTGATGTATTAGCACCTTCAGTGCCAGGCAGCATGTCATATAGTATGTCCTTGATAAATCTTAATGAAGAGTTCAGGTTGGATGTGCTCAGATAATATATATATGTATATATATATATGTATATTAGCAGCTCTCAATTGCATCATCTGAAAGGGTATCTTGCTTATGCTTGTAATTTAGTGCTTGGCTGGAATATTTCAGTTTAGCCTAGTTTCCTCTTCCCTCCCCAGAAAGGAAAGTTAAATAAAAATAACTGTTAGCTTTCGCGGGTGTGTGGTTTGGCATAGACCAAATGCTTATTTTATCTGAGGCCTCTGAAGGTGGAAGGAGATGTTTCGACAGGTCCCATGGAGGCTGGCAGAGGCCATTAGCACATCTGCATGGAGCGTAGGTGGAAGCCATCACCCTGCTGGCTCTCACTGGCCGCTATCAGGGCCGCTCGTGGTCTTGCTTTTGCACAAGTCCTCTTTTGGCAGGCAGAAGATCTGAGGCTGCGTTTGCCAAGTGAGTGAGAAAGATGGTCTGAGATTTGCTGGTTGCGTGGATTTTTCTGCAGCGCTGAAATCATCTGGGATGGGTGAGCTGCTGAGAGCCGGGGGCAGGAAGCGAGCTGCGGCTAAGGTAGCACCGTCTGAATGCACACTTGTCAGAGAGCTGCTTTCAGCTAATCCCTGGGAGGAAGTGAGCTATAATCAGTACTCTGTGAGCTAATCACAGGAAATCTATTGCTCAACAGGAGCCTCGAGGGGGGGAGGGGGATGTAGAGAGGGGGGGGTTTAAAAAAGAGAGGAGCGTTAGAAAAATACCCGTGCAGACATTGCATTCTGCTGTTGTATTCAAAAAATCTGTTTGGCCCGAGAAAATGGAATATCTGCTGCAAAGAGCAACCATCCAAAGTGCATTGAAGAGCTGCACAATGTGTGTATGTGTTTTCTTGGAAGGTCTGTTTGCTCCTTTGTCTGGAATAAAGAAGCATCGAGGCTCCAGGAAGGTGTTCTGCTCAGGAATGGTGGTGCTGGGAAGGCTGAAGACAAGATAACAGGTTGGGTCAGTGTGCTGGGAATGTCTCTGAACATTTCCACGGGGATTTTTGTATCGCAAACCAGGAGTGAAACACGGCTCTCAATCTCCCTCCTCAAACCAGTCTCTTCTTGGAATGAGCACAAATGAGTTCTTTTATTGTGTTTTATTTATTTATTTATTTATTTACACTCGATATCTGCCTCGGAGGTTTAAGTTTGTGAGGCATCTACTCTGTTCTTTTCCTCTGTGCTGGACCTGCCTGTCCCGGATGCAGCTCTCTGTGCATGACAAGTGTTGTCAGCAGTGCCCTATAAGGCTCTACAGGAAGAGAGCAGATGACAGCGCTGCCGCTGCTCTGATTGCTGTAAGGATAACTGGTCTTTCTCAGATCTCGTGCCCTGAGCCAGAGCAGGGCTGGGGAGATGCCCTTAAGGGTCAGGCTATTTTACACTCTTTGTGTCTCTTTTCTTTTGCTGTTCCCCATGGACATCTCATGGTTGTGTTGTATTGATTTCAGGTGCTGTGCATGTACCCGTGCCCAAGTGCTCTGCACTTCTTGCAGCAGCCCAAGTGCTGTCCCAGTGGGATTCTGCAGCCACATCAGGCTGTGATTTCAAAAGCAAAATGGTTGTGTTTCTTAATATGATGCTTGACTGAAACGGGTTACTTCTGCTTTTTGGTCAGCCCTTCAGAATAGATTTGCATTTGATGTTTGTGTTGCTTTTTCAGTGTTACATTGATGATAGATAAATAAGCTGAGTAATTTTTACCTGTGCGAAGCAAAGCTGAGTTCATCTTGCAGCTCAGTGAGCTTCCCATCAGGGTGCATGCATTGCTGGGGTTAGTTGTGGCTGCTGAGAGGGGCAGCATAAAGTGAGGCTGTGCTGTGGCAGGAGGTAGGCATTCACATCTGTGCTATCAGTCAACTCCAAGCTCAATATTGCATTTTCCAAGCATTAGGCCGGTTTCTTTTTGCATCACAGGCATTGAAATACAGGTGAAATTTGGAGGATACTAATATATTAATTTGAACACTTTGCAAAGAAACTCTGACTCCTTGTGGATGTTATTGATCTCTCTCTTCCTCTCCCTGCTCAGGGCTTTGCAGTGCTACACAGTGGAGTGAGGATGAGGTATGGACGCACATTTGTCCTTCCTTAGAACTGCAAGGAGCTGAAGAGCTTCCCCAGCAGGAGGGAAGGTGCATTTGCTCTTCTGCTTCTGCAGCTCAATTATGAGGGCACTGAGGACTGCAAAGGATGAAGAGAGCACATCTTAGTCCACAGGGAGTACCGTCATATGCACACCAAGAATCAGAGCTGTGCGGTCACCAACTCTGGCCCCTGTGATTAAGTTTTGTGGAATAAGTAGCAGAGCTGTTGGGAGGAAAGGTTTCAGCGCTGTGCCTTTTTTTGTGAGTGTAGTGGGTTGCAGTGCTGTTCTGTGGTGGGACTCAATCTGTCTGAAGTCTGTAGTTAAGTGTGGTTTGCAGCCTCACGGCTTGTCTGTGGTTCTTTCCATCACTTTCTAGTTCTTGTAATTAAATGTAGTGCCACTGCTGACTGTGAGGAATGCACTAATCCATCATTATTAGTAGTATTACCTTCACTGGCTCAGGTGAATCTATTTCCCCTGGTAACATCTTGATCACTTTGAACACAAACCAGCCAGAGTTGCAGCTCCGAGGGTTCAATGCAGATGTTGTTACACCAGTGCTTTGAAGTACCTCGTTTTCTGGCAGAATAGATGGATTTGAGGTTTCCATATACTTGCTCCCAACCTATTGCTTAACAGTTTTTGTCTCTTGAACATACAGAGTGCTAAGGAGTAGTTGTCTTCAGATCAAGAAGCAGTGATGGTGGATGTGTGATGAACTTCTTTGTGCTGCTCATATCACTGAAAATACAGGATTTTCACTACAGTGCGAGTTCCATTTTGGAAATATGTAAATAAAAGTGGAAAAGTTGGCAACCTGAATCCCATGTTACGGCATCATTAGGTGTGACTGGGCTGTCGATGAAGGGTTGTGGGGACGTAGCATGGGCTTGGAGGACCAGTCTATCTTTTTCAGACACAGACTGGTTGGCTGCCTTTGCATTCTGCTATTGCTTATATCAAGCAGCTCAAAGAAATGCAATGGGTAGATGAATTTAACCCCCTTGTACTCTGAGTGTCAACTGTATTCCAGCTGATGCAGGCCCTCCCTGCTGTACTATCCTACCTCTGCACTCCTATAAGCTGACTGAATAGAGCAGGACTCTTCAACTCTGCTTGGTGGTTCATACAGGAAGATTATACATCTCAAACTGGTGGCACGTGCTTTTGTGAAAGCAATGCTTAGTGTTAGGAAAGAGATTGGAATTAGAATCCCTGTGGGTAAGCTGCTCATTCCTGATGCTAAATTCCAGGGTTCTTTTATCTCATATTGCAGGGTAGGTATTGGAAGATTGAGAACATCCTGCAGATAACTTGCAACATCTGATAGAACAATCAGTAAGCAAAAATGGAAGGCTAGGATCTGATCTACGGCTGCATCCCCACCAGCTGAGCCCAGTGTTGCAGGCCGATTTATCACCCTGTCATCAGGAAGAGGGCTTGAAGGCAGGTTTGTCTAGGTGGATGTTGCACAGCTTTGACAGCTGTTTCCCATCAATCTGTAAGTCCATGGGGCAACCCACACATGGTCAGTTCTCACTTAGGCTGCCAGAACTTTGGTTCACGCTGTTTGAGCCTCTGAATGTATCTGTACAGAAATGATGTGCTTTCATGGGCATTCACGGCAGTCATGCATTTCAATCTCTTTTGAGCTTCACGATGTAAGAAAGCGTGCTCTTGTGCTGCTTGGATTTGGGTTGCTGCCTTGCTTTGCTTTTCCTCGTTGGGATTTGGCAGCGTTCTTCTATCCGGTGTATAACAGTGCGGAAGGACAGCCCTCCCATTTGCAGTTCTGTGACAGCCACGCACACAGTGTGCAGTGCAGTGTTTGTACTTTGTAAGACTGGATAGAGATAGCAGGTTGTACTCACCGTCACAGCCTGGCTCTGAGTGGCACTGACAACATGATGAGAAACAGAGGAGGGTGCAGCCTTCTCTTTCAGGGGTCTAGCTCATCTGTTGGGCACATTGAGGAACGAGGGGCTTCTTTATTATTCAGCTGTCACAGAGTGATGGTTTCTGTATATCTTCCTGTGTGCTATTTGCAGCAGAGAGGTGATCAGCAAAAAAATACTACATTATGGGGAGGGAGGGAGGAGAGGTTGCTGCAGGTTTTGCTGTGTGTGAATGTGGAGCACCTCCTGCAGATGCTTTGTTGTGCTGTGTTGGCACTGGTGGCTGTTTCTTTGTGCTCTCTCTCGTGTTAAGAACTTTGATGGATTATGGTTGCAGTGTGTGTATGTAGATGTGTATTTCTCACAATTGTATTGCTCAGAAGTGGAATACATCTAGTCGATTCTGTATCTGTGCTGGGGGAGAGTTTCTTTATTCTGCTTAATGGGGGCAGTGTGTTATGGCTCTAAACATAAGCTCTCCCCAAGATAAGTGACGAGAAAGGACTCTGTAGCATGAAGGTCTGAGCTAGAACTGCCCTTAAGTTATGCTGGTGTCCTTATGTGTTTTATCACCTTCTTGTATGCAGCCTTGATGTGAATGGATAGCGAGCTAGACTGGGGGATTGATGCACGTTATAACTGTCTCTTCTTTCTGACTGGATCAGTGTTATCGCTGGAGAAGCCTGTCACTGTGTCCCATAAGTGCTGCTGCTGCTGCCTGGTGAAGGAATGGCCCAGGTTGGGAGTGGGGACCCCCAACCAAATAAATGCTCAGTTTCTGTCTTCCGTGCTTGCTTCCTATGGTTTAATCAATATTTCTGTTTCAGAGCTCTCACTAGCCATTCAGAACCATGTCTGACAACGGAGAACTGGAAGACAAGCCACCAGCTCCTCCTGTGCGGATGAGCAGTTATGGGGGAAAGGATCCATTGTCTGCCAACCACAGCTTGAAACCTCTGCCCTCTGTACCGGAGGAGAGAAAACCTAGGAATAAAATCATCTCCATATTCTCTAGCACTGAAAAAGGTAAGATGCCTCAGTTTTCTATCTCTGTTTATTCTTCTTCTTAGGTTTTGTAGCATGGTATGCATTTGAGTCCATAATCTGCACCTGAGATTGTGGAATTTCTTTACTGTAGCCTGCTTGAGTGTTGGAGAAAATGCAGGAAGTTTGGTCTGTGTGTTCAGTGAGCTGTTCTTTCCCTTTGCCCTGGGTTGCTTGAAGATGAAGTGCTCAGGAAGAGAAACTGAATGACTCCTTGAGGAAAACCTCGACCTACTACTTGGCATGTTTGCTGTCTGTTTTAAAGGAATGCATTTTTCATCAACCCTAATAAATGTTTCTGATTCCTGCATACCATGTTCCCTGCCATTTTGCCTTGCTAAGCACAGATTTTTAGTTTAAACTGAGCATCCATCTGTTTTAGAAGCTAGTTGATGTTAATGACCATTAAGGTGGTACTTTTGAGGTAAGAAGTGGGAAAGCACAAGGTGTGTGAAGGAGAACAGGGAAAAATGAAGTCCTTCTACAGAGATCAGATCTGTGTAACTGACTTAGAAACTGCCAGTGGTAGTTTCAACTGACTGTGTCTGTATGACAGCAGTAGAGGTGCTGGTCTTTTGATCTGGTACAGGTAGAAGCCTCAAAGAGGCAAGTCTGTAAAGCAAATGTGAGAAGGAAGTGCAGGCTGGTAGCAACACCTTGAAAGCAAGACTTGGATCTGGGAAGGAAGGGGCTCTGAATTAACTGCTCTGAATTAATAATACTGAGTAAGACTTGAACTACTAATGCAAGCAGGCACAGTGTGGCTGGAGAGGTTTGTAATGTGTTACAGTGCCTCTACTTCTCCTCAGACATTTCTTCTTTCCATCTTGATGGTGGGTTCATTCGTTGCTGGAACGGCCGTTAGGGTGGCTGTGGCCTTGTCTAAGGCTGTATAGACTCACCTGAAATTGCTTTAAAATGCAAATGCTTCAACTTTATGCTGGAGTATATGCAAGAAAAGTCTTTCAAACTGACTTTGTATTTGAGCCAGAGCAGAGGTTAATCAATTACTGCTAAAATATTACATTCTCCTTTTCAGTAAATGAAGGAATGCCTTCCCAGGAGATGTACAAGGCTGTTGCTGCAGATGGGCAGACATGGTACTGAGGCTGTCTGGCTTTGCCCTGCAGCCTTCTATTCCCTTGATGTCACAGGGTCCCTCCTGGCTGACTTCATTGAGTCTCTCAGCACAGCTTCTCCCATGGGAGGTGGGCTGGGGGCAGAGGTGTGGGCTGGGGCACTTGCTGCAAGCAGCAGGTTGAGCACAAGCAGGGCTCCTGCCCCAACTCTGAGCTAGTTCTGTGCTGAAATAATCAGCAAAAGGGGTTATTTAATCACCTCATCAGGGAGCTTTCCTACCCCCCCCCCTCGCCCTCCCCAATTCCATTGTTCCGGATAAGTGTTGAGATAGTCATCTTTTTTACTAGAGTACTTAATTGCCATGAATTTCCTTGGCCAAGTTTCTGAAGTCAAATGAACCTGTGTGCATTTTTGGAAAGCTTCGAAGCAGTCTTCTCAACCCAGAAATGTTTATTCTGGAGCAGAACTTATTGAAGGAGTGCTGCAGGGAATAGCCCAGGCCCTGGGATCATGCATGCAACATGCTCGGACGACAGATTCAGAGCAGAGCCCCGTGTTTTCAGCTGTGCTTTGGGGACTTGAAGTTTGCCAGTGCCTCCTGGGCTGCTGAGACCCTGCTGCAGTGCAAGGCTTTGCACAGGGGTCCCTTGTGTTGAGGTCGGTGTGTGTTGCAGGAGGAGTGCGTGGCTAACGCGTTTCAAAGGGCTGAGGCTTCATATGGGGAAAATCTGAAGTTCACTTGTGCTTCAAAATGAGCATTGCCCTTTATTAAAGGGATTCCCATTTAAACTGAGAGCTGTGGTGTGCAAACATAATTGGAGGTTTAAAAATAGCCTGGCCTCACAGTGGCCTTGTTAACAGAGACTCAAGTACGTCTTGCCAAAGCGTGGCTCACTGGACTTGCCTCTTGACTGGAGTTTGCTGCTTGCGTTTGTTTGAAGTGCCTCTGATCTGCTGTTCCTGTGGGCAGAGCTGTGTTTCGGCTCCAGCCCGGTGTACTCAGGAGTTGTGTATTTGTGGGAGGCTGGGGTTTATTTGTGCAGCACATTCTGGACGATGTGAGCACCAACCCACACTCCCTAGCTGTTAAGTGCCCTGGTACAGTAATCTTCCTGAGGAATACAGCTCTTCTTCCTCCTGCTTTCACGTCAACAGCTGCAAGAGGTTGGGTAGGAACAAGGCTTTCCTTAAAGATGTTAAATGAGAACATTTGACAATCTGTTTGCTTTTTGGCTCCGACCTGTGCAGCCATATTAAAGATATCCTGTTTATAATAGCTGTGTCTTTCCACTGCATTGTTCAGCTCACAGCAGCCCACATGGCTTTTCATTTGTATGCATTGTCCTGGGTTCCCGTCCTTCCTTTCCTGCCAGCAAGAGGGGATTTCAGACAGTCCCTGGCTCTGGGTGCTGTGACGTCAGCTTGCCCCATCACTTGCCCCAGCAGCATTTAACCACAGAGTCACTAAGCAAGTGCTATTCTATCTGTGCTTTTTCTGGAACAAATCTTCATGGTTTTTCACTTCCTAAAGCAAAACAGTATTTGTTTGTTTGTTTCATAAATGCTACAATAAATGCAGCTGATTCAGCTCTGCTCTGTGAGCCTGTGGGCATTCCCAGGAGTAAACATGCTGCTTTCTCAGGATCGAATGGGACACGCTCCACTGCTCACTGCCAGGGCTCTGCTTTGCAGTGTGAAGCCTCAAGTGTCAGGTCTCCTGCAGAGCAAACAGCAGCTCCGCTGCCTGGGGGCAGCAAGCAGAGTTCGGCCTTTGTTTCCTGAAGCCTTGCAACTTTGAACCTCTTCCTTATGTAAAGGGAACGTAGTGGTGCCTAACTGGGTTTTGTATTTAGAGTTCAACAGAAACGGGAGACAATTTGCAGGGAATGGGGAAAAAAATATCCCCAAAGCAAACCTCGTGCATTGTAAAATATCTGAATGTAATTCTGTGTGGGTTGGATTGTGTATATGGTCCCTCTCGTTATCTGCTTCTGGTGTTTCTTAGATTTGCTTTCTTGTCATTAATTGGTCTGAGGCCATCAGTTTTTATCTTCACTGAGGAAGGTATAGTTTGCATTAATTACCGTGAATTGAAGCAGTGAGACAACCAAGTTTTTAACTGTTTTTAGGGTGAACTTGAGATTTCAGTTTCCTTCAGCGCTGTTTTAAATCCATGTGAAAATGGTGTTTTTTTCCTTTGTGAATGTTTCACGTGTTCCAGAGCTCCCTGTGCTCTGGGGCTCATAATCCTGCCACAGCACAGTGATTGGAGTGAAAGGAGTTGGTGGTTGTTACATGAAGTCTCTGCTTGAAGATATCAAAGTCCTGTACTGTGTGTGTAAACTCTGCCATCCAGCAAAAAGAATAACAGTTGCATTTGTCTCAATCCTTTTACTTGGATTTCTTACATGAAATGGTGACAGTGGGACTTTAAATCATTACTCAATAGATCTCTCCTTGTATTTTCAGGAAGCAAGAAGAAGGAAAAGGAACGACCAGAAATCTCCCCGCCGTCAGACTTTGAGCATACTATCCATGTTGGCTTTGATGCTGTCACTGGAGAGTTCACTGTAAGTCGCTGGGAAGGCAGCTGTGGGTCAGTGCTACAGAGAACATAGTGGTATTTTAGAATGAAGAGTTAATCTCTTTGTTCTCATCAAAGAAATAATTACGCTGTGTATTTATAAAGCACACAAAATAATGAGACAGTGACCCGTTAGTGTTTCTGCAATGTCAGGATCACATCCAGTGCTTTGTTACCTGGGAGAGCCTTCCTTAGGAAATGCTGCAAGGAGGGAAACCTCCCTTTTCAGTTCACTTTCAATAGTTTGTAATCCTGGTGCTGTTGAGTGCTTCTGTGTTCCCATTCCTCCTGACAGACTGAATATGTCTGGAAGGCACAGTGTTAGAAAGGCACTGTGGGCTGGAGCCCCTGAGTGCTTGGGATGCTGAGACATCTGGGGCTGTTTCAGCTGTGACTCTGTTTCATCACCTTTATAAGTCTCTATCACACATTTTGGTGTGCTTAAGGCCGTACATGTTATGCTTTGCTTGGAGGAAAGAAGATTGTTCTTTTTTAAAATGGCTTTTCATTTCAGGGAATGCCAGAGCAATGGGCTCGGTTGCTACAGACCTCAAATATCACCAAGTTAGAACAGAAGAAAAACCCTCAGGCGGTACTAGATGTGCTGAAGTTCTACGACTCCAAAGACACAGCAAAACAGAAATATCTGAGCTTTTCTGCTCCAGGTGAGATGCATGTGTGCTCAGAGCATACTGAAAGGGGAATTGGCTGTTCCTCTTTGTGAACTGAAAATGAGATTGAAAAGCTAAAAGAGCATCCTATTTTTCAATAAGAAACAAACATTTGAAGATGGATTTAAAACTTACTGGAAACTGTCTTGGTTCAGTAAATTTCCCACTTTAAGTGGAAAGGGAAAGAAATGGAACTGGATAATTCAAAATAACAGCCAAAAATAAGCACAGCCCATTAAAAAGCTGGGGATGTATGACTGATCAGCTGGTTTCATAGTGGAGAACTTGCTCCTCTGGTTTGTGATTGAACTGTGTGTCTAGATGCTTGTTATCTGTGAACTTACCTGTTTCTATTACCCACATGATGACACCAAAGATGCAAAGTCATTGCTCTAGGACAGGAGCCACGTGATGGGGCTGGGAGAGCGACTGTCCTACAAATGCACACAGTTCCTTTAATGCAGTTCCCTTCCAAATGACTCGCAGTCTGAAAATAGCTTAGTAATAAAGCTTTGTAATGTCCTCATCCTTGTCTCAAAATACAACTCATGGAACACACGTATTCATTTAATCATTAATTCACATCTCAGTAAAACAAGGGTGGCGTGAGTGTGATGAGCAGTACTGAGTCTGGAAAACTGTGCAGGTGAGGTGAAGAGCAAGTGGGGAAACAAATAGTTCTGTCTACTTTAGAAACTTCCTTCTGCATGGAGATAGGGTGCAGCACTAGTTTCTTTCATTTGTTACTGTCTGATTTCTGAGAGATGAAGGAATCTGTGAACAATCCTCGTTCTTTGTGCTGTTTACTTTCCATTATAATTATTTTTTTTCTGAGGATTTTGTCTTTTTCATTCTTTCCTATTTAGAAAAAGATGGATTCCCTTCAGGAACGCCAACGGTGAGTGAGTTTACTTTACTTTGTCTCTTCTTAACCACATATTATTTCAGGTCTCCTGTATTTGCTAAATACCAAATCTTAAATAAATTATAATAGGTTACTTTTACCAATCAGCCTATGCTTTTCTTTTACATGAGTAAGAATAGCCTTATATTTTATAGGAGAACAAAAAAAATAAAGAAACCCTAACAAAATACAAATATTTAACACTGTGGGGGAAACAATTTTTTGTGTTTATATTTGTGTTTTTTTAAACTTTGGGAAAAAAACGTAGACCAATGCCAAAGGTTCAGAGCCATCAACAGCTGTGGCAGATGATGATGACGACGATGAAGAAGCACCTCCTCCTATTATTGCTCCGCGGCCAGATCACACAAAATCGGTGAGCAGCTGTAAAGTTTATGGTGTTAAGCTTCATTTCACAGAGCTTTTGTTTTCTTTGGATTATCTTGAACCACCCATCTTGCTAAGTCTCAGGATTCCCTGGTTCATTTGACCATGGTGGATGTACACACAGTTGCTCTGCTGTGTCTGCTTATTTTCACTCCAGGAGCACAGCAATGTGAATTATCTCTACTCATCAATTGATACTGATTCTGCTTCACATAGACTGAAGCTTCATTTCTAATCTTCCACGATGAGAAAAGGCTGCAGTTTGGTAATGCTGCAGTAGTTGTTTGCAGCTGTGAACTTGCATTATTTTTCAAATGCGTGGCTATTGAACAGCTCAGAAGGAAACAGAATAAAGCTCTAAGAAAATCCCTGGGACTGGTGACAACTGAGAAATTCATCTGAGAATGATGCTTTTCATGCTGAAGCACAAATCTTTTTTTTTTTTTTTTGTCTTTTTAGGGGTAGTTGTCCTCTCTGTGCAATATTGATTCCTATTCTGTTAAAGGTGAAAATTGCAGCAGTGAAGTGAAAGGAAGGGCCCTTTCAACTATTTATCTAGCATGGATAGCAAGTAGAAAACCTAGAAATGTCTGTCTGTGGCAGTTTATCCCCAAGCATCCATTCTGGGCAGAAAGAGTTTCCTTCTTTCTTTCAGAGGCCAGTTAGGCTTGTCAGCATCTTGTCTTACTGGAATGTAATGCCTAATTTCTGGCTCCAAGCTGTTAGGTAAAGTGGCACTTAAAGATCTTAAAAAATGTGTTTTCTACTGAAGGTCTGTGATTGTAAATGAGATGCGCAATTTAAATGAGTGAATGTTCTCTCTTAAAAACAGATTTATACACGATCTGTAATTGACCCCATCCCTGCACCAGCTGGTGACGCTTCTGTCGATGGTGGGACAAAGTCAAGTGATAAGCAGAAAAAGAAGACCAAAATGTCAGATGAAGAGATCATGGAAAAACTACGTAGGTGTTTTTCATTTCAGAAGAACAAAGACTTTAGGGCTGCTGGGACAGTGGTCATTAAGCTCTTTCCATGTACTCTTATGTCTATGTAGGGTTGTGTAAAAACTGTGCTTGATTAGTGTTCTGTCAGACAGTAGCTGAGAGGAGCTGCATGCACAAGTTTTGCTAGTTTCTGTGCTTCAGAGCCCTGTTGGGTAAAAAGAGATTGTAGAACTTTAAATTAAAGGTTGGTTGTAATACTGCTATCAGTGTGTATAATGTATCCATAATACCTCAAAATATTCTTGTTTCTGTTGTAGCTTGTTCCATAATCTTCTTGAAGATAATTTTTAACCACAGTAATGTTCCTGTGCTTTAGTCAGGAACTGACTGGTTTCTGGAGCAAGCTAACCTAGTGGATTTGTCATAATCTCATGTGGGGTTTTGCTATGTAGAAGACTATTATTAACTTGAGATAATGGGAAGTGGCATGATCTGTCTTGTTAAGAGTCAAACCTAGCAGAATGATTGTCTGAAGCTGGGCCTTTTGTGACTGGAACTGAACCAGGAGCCTTTGGCTGTTCTGTACTATTAATGCTGCTCCACTCTTGGAGGTCTTTTTTCCAAGCCAGTCTTGCTAAAGGGGAACAGTGGGATTGATGTGCTTTTTTTTACCATGAGCTGGCAGAAACTGGCAGTGCTATAATAGCAGAGAGCATTTCCAAAACCCACGGTAAGATTCTGTGAGGCAATGCTTTTCTTTTCTTTTTTTTTTTTAGGTACTATTGTGAGCATAGGTGATCCCAAGAAAAAATACACCAGATATGAAAAAATTGGGCAGGGGTAAGTGTTGGTCCCAACTTTAATTCCTTGTGAGTTGGTCCTAAAGGCAGTGTGCACCGTTCTGTCTGCTGCTGTCAGGTAGTCACTGCTTACTGAAGCCCACCTGAAGTGTTGGCTGTATTAGGCATTGATAAAGAGATGATGAATGCTTTACAATGGGGGAAGTTCTGAATAACAAATGCGTAGCCCTGTGACACCTCTGTGGGTATATTTAGTCCTCTTCCAGTAAGGTGCATTCAACCATTATGTAATATGACTACTGAATATCTTGAGGGTACTTCAGAAGGCTTTCTTTGTGCTAAGCTAACAATGTTACCTTGACTGATTTACTGCTCTAGTGTTCCTATGAATTCTTATGAGCAAAAATTATATTGAACTCTAGCTTATCCAGCTTTCGTTATACGTAGCTGACTCATGCTGTATACTTTCTGAGTGTCTTTGCGTTTGTGGAAGGGTTTCCCCTGGAGGAAGATGAAAAGTAATACGTGCTACAGAAGGGGTTTCTCAGCTTTTCCACTTGCAGTTAGCAGCACAGATTGTAGGACCTTAGCTGAGTTCAGGAGGCACAGATTATCTCATTCATGAGCATACTTCTGATGAATTTGCACCAGCTAACTGACACTTCTGTCATATTGTTTATTTTTAACACCTTCTTTTTTTATAAAGCTCTTAAAACTTGGAAGAGTGACACGACTTTGTGTTTGTGTGTCTGTTCAGGTGCATGCAACGCTTTTGTTTCTCTCCACAGGGCTTCAGGTACAGTTTTTACAGCTATCGATGTGGCTACTGGGCAGGAGGTAAGATTCCTGTGCTCACTGCATTGAAAGTACTTTTCCCATAAATCTGTTGTTTAGTGGCCGAAATAATCTGGCTAGATTTCTTTCAGTGGCTCCAATCTCTGTTATTACCTCCCAGAAGAATGTTTGTCATGGTCATTTGTAACAGTGTGTGCCTTGTTTTGTAGCAATCAGATGATGAGAGCTAAAAATAGAGGTTTTTTTTTCTTTCCAGTGTAAAACAGAGGGAGTGAGATGTTCCACATATGGGCTTTGAAAGCAGTTTATCCTTCAGATACTGGGGCAATAATACTCAAGATTTTCAGAAAGAAAGCATCTTGTCTTTCTGTACTTCTTCTCTAGTCCTGTTTGGGTAGAGGTGATTCGATACACCTTATCTGTATGGAAATTGCTTGTCCACATATTTTTTCTTTCAATTAAAATGCCCTCTCCACATTCTGCTCTGTTTTCACTACTTGATGCCTCCAAACTCATCTAGTAAAGCTGATATCGGCAGAATTCTGCATCCTTGTCATTCAGGTATAATCTCTAATTTCCCCAGGACTGAAACACTAGGAATTCAGTGCTTTAGTTTTTCTTTAATCTTCCTTGGAAAGTCTGAAAATAACCATTTGTTTTGTTGCTGGTACGTGATTGCCCTTTCATCAGGAACCACATCTACCAGTACTGGGGTGGAATATTACATTGTAATAAATGCAAGCCTCTCAGTTGCCTTGGTATGTTGACTCTTAATGCTTCCTATACCCTGCAGCACTTCGTGTCCTCTTAATACAGAGAGAAGTTTTGGCCTTACTTCATTTCTTAGAGCTTCTCTGTGTTATTAGGCAGACAGTTTAAGAATTGATTGCTTGTGTTCTCTGTCTTCATGTATTAAACTGGTGCTAGTCTGACTTCCTCAGTGCCTAAAGTCTGCAGAAGGGAAGGAAGCTTTGAGAGTTCTGTCCAGTGGTGAGAAACTCAAAGAAGGATTTTGTTGCTATTTTCAGTTCCCTAGCGGAGAAAGGTGTAGAAATTAGGGAGATAGATTCATCGTAGAGATGCACAGTGACAAGACAAAAGGGAACACGCTCAATACCTTGAAGAATGTTAAAGTTAGGTATTAGAAATTTTTCTTTCTCACAGTCAGAGTGACCAGACATAGGACAGGAGCCCAAAGAAGTGATGGAATCCTTGCTCATTGAGATCTCCATTCAAAACTCAGTTGGGCAAGGCCCCTCAGCAAGCTGCTCATAGCCACTATGGGCAGAGGGGTGGCCCTGAGGTCCCTTCCAGTCCCTGTTAGTTTGTGGTTCTATGCCACATGTTCTCATGTTTTGCTGCCCATAGCTGTATGCCAGGGATCAATTCTGCAAGACTGTGTCAGTTCTTAGGTTAACAATTCTTTTAATTCTTGGGAATTTTTTTCTTAAGAGTCTGGAATATATAACCTAATGAGCTTATTTCTTGGACAAGAATGCTCTTCTCTTTCTGGAATAGGTTATTGTCTTATTTGCTTTGGGAGATGTTTCTGGGCTTTAATTCTCCATAGAGTGTTATGTCTCATGACAGCATTTTCCCTATGACAGTCACTGCAGACAACTGATGTTTCTTCTCCTACCTGGACTACCCCAGTACCTGCTTACAGCTTCTAGGCAGGTCATTTCAGTTCTCTGAGTTCTCTCTCAGGCTAATTCCTTTGCTTGTACAGTGAGAAACTATTCTTTATCTTGCTGTATATTTGAACATTCTCACTTTCCTGTTTGATAGTTTGCTACGTCTTGTTTTGTGGTGCTTTCTCTGTTGAGTTGTACTATTGATCTTTTCAGTCCTTGGTGATTTTTGCAGTTCCTTCTGACTTGCAGCATTCTCAGACCCAAACACTAAGCTATTCAGAAGATGGAAAAAAGAAATTGCTTGCCTTCCCTTGGATGGCAGCTTTAAGTACCTACAAGCATCTGTTCTGCTTTAGGCCTGTTATGAATTTAGGCAACTGTCTTTTTATCTCCTGAAAGTTTCCTTTGCTATCTGTTTTGGCTTTTGCTAGATAGAGGGTTTTGGATCGTTTCAGCTGCTGGTATATGGTGTTGGCAATCAGCTTGAGTTGTATGCTAATAAAGCTTTACTCTTTCAAGTTTCATGCTAATAAGGAGACAGCTTGCCAGCTGCCAAACAAGCTGTGCCAAACTCCCTAATTCTGTTGTGGAATCTCTCACCTCTTCTAAGCTTCTGCTGTTTTAAGAATGACTGCAAGGTTTTGATACTTAAGTTTGAGTGACTCTCGTTTCATTTTGTCCTCGTCAGGTTGCTATCAAACAGATAAACTTGCAGAAACAGCCCAAGAAGGAGCTGATTATTAATGAGATCTTGGTAATGAAAGAGCTGAAGAACCCCAACATAGTCAACTTCCTGGACAGGTAAATGAAGTCAGGGGTTTCGGAAGTTTTAATTTGATATTCTGGTTATAGACCCAGACTTCCTGTTTATCAGGGTCTTAAAAACAAATGAGGCTATATTTGGACTGTCATCTTTTTTTTAATTTAATGTTTTTAAATCATATGTTATAAGGAATGGTCTTAACAATTCAGTATGAGTATATTCAGTATATTTCTGTCATGAACACAGTGCTGCTGTGGATCAGTGGTGGACAAGAGTACAGTTGGAAAACGCTGTGATGTAGGATGTTATCCTGCCCATTTAGAAGGCAGAGGCCTTTTATTGCCAACATGCACATTTCAAGCTACCTGCCAGAGATCAGCTTTCTTCACATATCCTCTTGAAGTGTTTGTGGATCATTTCCTTGACCAGAAGTCACAGTGATCTTAGCAGTCATTTTTCAGTTCTCAGTCTCTCCTGATGGCACATGGACATGCTTTTCATTTTGTGTTTGCAGTTACCTCGTAGGAGATGAACTGTTTGTGGTGATGGAGTATCTAGCTGGAGGCTCACTAACAGATGTGGTCACGGAAACATGTATGGATGAAGCACAAATTGCTGCTGTTTGCAGAGAGGTGAGCATTGAAATTGATGAGTGGAGGAATGCAAGCGTGTTCTACTCAGAGGTTTTATGGTGCACATATATCACAAGTAATTGCAACAGTTGCTATTGGAACCATTCAGTTGAGAAGAATGAATGAGATACTAGGAGCGCAATTCAGTATTAAAATCAGAGAGATGCATGGAAAATAACAAAGTGACTCTAACTCATAAAGTTGTGTTTGCAACCTGGAAAACAGAAGAGTGGTGCCAGTTTTGAGCTGGGTGATTGGCAGTGTTAAATGTTGGGGGAAAATAAAGATGAACTTGATGCAGACTGTCCCTGTCTTGTTTTAGTAACTGTTTTCATTGCATGGTGAATCTGTAGTTCTGCTTTCTTCATGGATTTCCTAGGAAAATAATTCTCCAGACAATTCTAACTGGAGACAATTTTAAATCTGACTTTGAGAGTTAAAAATATGTGATGTTGGAAAAGTTATCAGTGATTTCTGACCTAGGTCAGAGTGCCAACATCTAGCTCAGGCTTGATTTATTATGGCAAAGGAAGAAGTAATTGTATTATCTGCTGTGCAGAAGAAGCTTAGGCTTTCAGAGCCCCACTTGGCTACATGAACATGACATCTGCTTTTGATGATTCATCCAAAGGGAGGGGATGGAAAACAAACTTGTACATTAACTTGTATGGACAGGTAATGATTTCCTGAGAAACCAGAGCAGGAAACAGAGAAAGACTATTTACAGTAATCTTTTCAGAGGTAAAAGTTGAATATTGAGCTGTTGTACTTCATGAGAACCCTGCTGCCCAGAATGCCAGATACCTGTCATCCTGTACATCAGTACTGCTTTGTTAAGGCAAGCAAAGGTACAAGCTACCTGCTGGGGATTATAGTCATGCCAAGTGGCAAATGCCAAATCTTTTGCTTATGTTAAAAGAGACTTTTTTTTTTGCCTTTTTTCAAGCTGCAAAAGTCAGTTTCATTATGTTTCTAAGAAGAATCTTTACGTGAAAGATTTTAATCTAGAAACGAGCAAAACCAGTATTAATGGCATTCATAGTGAAAATAGTCTACAGTCTTCACTGTCATAGAGGTTACTTTCACGTTGAGAATGAAGCATTCTCATGCTAAAGGGTGCTCGTTCAGTCTCTGACAGTTCAGCTCCTCCATTTGTTGAAACGTCGTGTACCAAAATGAGCATCTGTGATGATGATGAGTTGGATTTCTGGGTTTGTTAAGATAGCAGAGAAGCTGTGGTTCAGTTACCTTTGACCTCCAGAGATCTGGAGAATATTTAATTAATTTATGAATTTATTTAGCACAAGAGCTTCCTCTGCTGGTTGTTTTAAATAATAACCAATAGCATTTTTTCCTCCATGAGGGTTATGTGTTAAAGCAATGTTTTGGGGCTAATGTTGAGATACAGACATTGTATTTCCATATGCTGATTTTATTTTATTTTATTTTCTCCCATCCAGTGCTTGCAAGCACTTGAGTTCCTCCATGCCAACCAGGTCATCCACAGAGATATAAAGAGCGACAATGTGCTGCTAGGAATGGATGGATCAGTTAAACTAAGTGAGTACCAGACAGTTGTTTCAGTGTTCTGCTTTCACTTTCCTGATAAAAGTGAATTAGTGCATTAGTGAGCCTACATTGGCAGGAGGAGAGCTGACAGAGAAATCTGAGGGGATTTTTTTTACTGCAGATGAATGATAGAAATTAATTCCTTGTTATAAAGTGTATAACCTGCAGGTAGCTGGTATGTGGAAGAGCTGAGGGCCCTAATATTTAAGATTCTGACAGTGTTATTCCAGAAGGGTGCTGAAGCAAGCCTGTTGTCATGTGAGTGCTTTGGTAAATGAAGCAACTGGCAGCATGCAGTGATGGAAATGATTGCAAGAGAAGAGTTGCAACAAACTGCAGTTACTGTGTTGGTCTTTTCAGATTGTCATGACTTGCCTTTAATGTTTTGCCCTTTTCATTAGAAGGTCACTAACAAGAAAATTGGATATGATTAACAGTTTATATTGCAGTTCAGTCTTACACCTGTACTGGGTCTCCTTTTCTTGGACTGAAAGTATAATACAATCTAATTAATAAAATAATGAAATGACTAAAGAAAGTGCTTTCTTTTCAGGTAATTGTTATGCATGCGTGAGCTTGTTTTCAGTAAGTCAGTTTCTGGTGTGTGTAAATGTGGCAGAAAAAAGAACATTGAAACTACATGGAGTAGCTGACAGGAATGCTGAGAGGTGCATGATCTGACTTCTTGCTGTACATGAATATACACAGCATTAAACTGCTGAAAACTTAAGGGATGGATTTGAGTAAGAATTTGAAATGCCATGAAAACACATCTCAGCAGCATTCCTTACTCAGATGGTTTATAGTCTCATGTTGGTCATGAGCTGGAGCGTGAAGGAAGATTACGAGCAGCCTGGCTTGCTTAGCAGTGTTGTTGGATGCTCTGTTCTCTTGTGTAGGAGTTTGTTTAAAGGAGTTGTGTGTTTGTGAACAAACAGAATGGATTCAGAAACCAAAGGGAATGATCGCAGTAGAGTCACCTGGGGAGGGCTCGAAAATAAGAGCTGTCAATTTAAAGGAGCGTGGTGAAAGGGCAGGGCAGCAGCCTGTGGGGGAAAGCGCTGCCCCTGGGAGGCTGTGCAAAGATGATGGGGAGGGAGACTGGATACAGCAGGAGTTAGCTCTGAAATTGTGCTGTGTGAAGGGGAGGTGCTGTGCTTGTGCTAAGGCGAGCCCTCCAGCTGTGTTTGTAGAGCTTCTACCAGCTGTTCAGGTGGAGGGTGGAAGTTGCACCTACTTCAAGCTCTTCCCTTTCTGGAGGAGTCTGCAGCAGGAAGAGACACCAGTCTGTCTGCTTGACTGGTGCCTGAGCCCTGGAAGGGCTGTCCAGCATTTAGGTGATGATGAGATAACATCTTGTGGAAGGAGGCAGCAGCTAGCAGAAGCTTTAAAAGCACACGTCCTGCCCAGAAAAGTGGTTACTGTAAAGCTGCCCTCACTACTAATGCCTGCACATTCTTACCGGCTAAACTGGGATCTGCACCTTGCCTGTCTTTCCTATCCTGGCTGGTTGGGATGGTGCTGAAGGCCCTGCTGATTGCAGAAGACATAAACTGCTGCTGTGTCTCTGGTGTGTTTGTTGAAATGGGCTGTGTGTGTTGAATTGGGTCTGATAGCTGCCAAGAGGCCTGACTGAAGAAATGCTGGTGAGGAACTCAGTCGCTTCTGTAGCGTTGTTTTTTTCTTTTTTTTTTTGTGGTTTTTGTGATGTTTTTTTTTTTTCTCCTTTTCCGGGCAGCACTTTGACAGTGGGTGTGGGATAGTTGTTAATTAACCTGTCCTCTTAGTACAGCTTAGCATTTCAGAACTGTGGCTCTTTTGTTGGTACTGCTTGGCTTAACACTTCAAAATTGATTCGAAATTTAAAATTCTCTCTCTTTCTCTCTCTCTTTCTCTCTTAAACTTAGTGTCAATAATAAAGTAAAATCTTCTTCCTGCCTTAACTGTGTTCTTATTGATGCTTTACATGCCTGGGAAGTGGGAGTGCTGCAGCTGGATAAAGTAACATGATGGAACATGCATTGCTGCTGCACCTGAAGGCTATAGGAATAGGTGACTTTTCTTGTTTTCTTGAGTGTGGTTGTTCTCTTCAAGTAGTTACTTTGTGGAAAGGTTTGCTTGTCCAGGCTCCTTCCTCTGAGTTTCCATATCTCTGTCAGCTGTAGTGCCTGTATTTGTTGACCAAATTGCTGTGAAACGCTGAACTCAATGGCTGCAGAACTGACATCTGTTTAGCAGAGCAGAATCCATGCTTTGTAGATGGACCTTTTTTAGCTCAGGCAGTACACACCATGCACAGAAGAGTTGCCTTTGCTGTTCTGCTTCATTTTTTCTTTTTTTTTTGGCTGGTATCAGTCTAGGAATATTGAAGGAAGCACTGGGCGAAATACCACTCTTGCACAGGGTAATACTTATGTCCCCTTTTGAGAGGACAGAAAGCCTTACCTTTCCCACGTAAGCCTGCCCTGCTTAAACATCTTAAGGTTTTATGCGTGTATTGCACATTGTAGTTTGTAATACGGAGAATATGGTGGGGAGAAGAAATGTTCCCCCTCCATCAGAAGCCCCTCGAGTGTGGAGGAGTAACGTATGTGTGTAGTAATAGAGAAGACTAAGAAGTCCACTTCCATGGGATGCACCAAGGTAACTTCTTTAAATTCTGTTATCCTACAGCCGACTTTGGTTTCTGTGCTCAGATCACCCCAGAGCAGAGCAAGCGCAGCACTATGGTTGGAACTCCTTACTGGATGGCTCCTGAAGTCGTCACACGGAAAGCCTATGGCCCTAAAGTGGATATCTGGTCTCTAGGCATCATGGCTATTGAGATGGTGGAAGGAGAACCCCCGTACCTCAATGAAAACCCCCTGAGGGTAAGAAATGCAGATATAACTGTTTGTGGGTGTTTATCAGGTGAATGTTCTCAGCGGGTTCAGTGTGATTCTTGATAGCATCTACCTTAAAAAGAAAGCCCACAGACACTACCCTTCAGTAGTGCAAGGAAATGCCATCCAAAAGGATGACAGCTGTCTTGAATTTGCACTTTGTTCAGAATAAATGTGCAGATTGTACCTTCATGTAACTGAAACCTTAGACTTTGAATTCCATCTTCTACCTTAGTTTAGGAAAGGTAAATCCATTAGGTTATGAAACATGCTGCTTTGTCAGTCTGGTACTTTCTTTTGGGTGTATCTCTTGAGTAACTGTTGCCAAAAGATTTAGGAGGTTATTTTACTAGTAGCAAGAATGAATTGCAACTTCCTTTAAGTGGCATTCTTAGCATTTTTCATCTCATCAAGGAGAGGCAAGGTAGACTGCAGGCTCTAACTCATCTAGACAGAGATATTGTCTCTAGGCCGGTAGGTTGTCATCTTATAAGGGCTTGAGCTGGTTGTATAACATTCTCATTTTACAGGCGTTATATTTGATAGCAACTAACGGCACACCAGAGCTTCAGAACCCTGAGAAACTGTCCCCAATATTCAGGGATTTCTTAAACCGATGTTTGGAGATGGATGTTGAGAAAAGAGGATCAGCCAAAGAATTGCTACAGGTAAGAGTCAGCTTCTCTTAGAGTCTGAGATACAGAGGCCACTTCTAAGGTAAGCGTGTTTTAAAAGGCACTGCAGACTAACACACCCTTCTGTTTTGTGTTTTCCTCTGAGTAAAGAGGAAAGGACTTCAGGGGAAAGTAAGTTGGGAGGAACCACAGTCATCAAGGGTTGTACTGGGTGTTCTGAAGTCTTTCTGGCAGTAATCTGCACCATCATTCTGCCACGTTATCTAATGAGTGGTGATTTACTGTAGTAGAGCCTTTAAAGTGAGCAGAAAAGGACTGAGAGAAGACATTTGAGCAGGAAACCTCTTCCTGAAAAGCAAAAGGCTGATACTGTTTTAGGAAGGGGGGGATGATGAGCAGGCTGTGAGTGCCATCAGCCACTCAGTCTGTTCCTTCAGAAGCACTGATAATATTTGCACTACTTTCTGTATCTCAGGATGGGAAGAGCTGTATGAATATGTGCCTTACACTGGCTTTTTTAAACCATCTTTCACTAATTTACTGTGTTTCTCTCATCCTGGCAGCATCCCTTCTTGAAACTGGCCAAACCTTTGTCTAGCTTGACGCCACTGATCCTGGCAGCCAAAGAAGCAATGAAGAGTAACCGCTAACATTAATGCCACGGCCTACATTTGTTTTTGTTATTATTATTATTTTTTTTTTTTTTTACAAATCTTTTTAATATATGAAATTGTTACACTTCTGGTGGGAGGGAAGAGATTTGGGGGTGGGGTGGGGGGGGAACATCTGCAAAAGGGAAGCAGCTCTCATCCAGAAGACACCTGACATAAATTGTGGCGGATCTAATGATCCCTTTCTGGGGTCCAGAAGGAATTGAGGACTGAAATACTGGCTTTTTTTCTTTTTTTTTTTTTCCTATATATATATTTTTTTCTTCCTCCAGACAGCCCAGAAATGCCACTTAGCATGCCCAGGGTTTTAAGGGCTTTATTGACTTTACTATTACAACTCCCATTCACTGTACCCTTGTGGGTGCTTTTAGTACTTGAATGACCGATTCAGGCTTTCAGAGAGCAGCACTAATTTTACCAGCTGATCTCTTTCATTCTCCTCTTCCTCCCCTCTATCTGTAATCCGCTTTAGTAAGCTCCCAAATTACAAGATTCATGGCAAGTGTGACAAATGTGATGGTACATCTTGCCCTTTCTTCCTTATACAGATTAGCTGTCATTCAACTGTTTAATTAACAACGTGGCTACATAAGAAATCACAATGCGAGAGATTTATTTTGGTTTCTAAGTCATGTATGGAGAGAGGGGGAAGAGAAGTATTCAGATGCTTTTCATATGCCTGTGCTCTGTGGACTGTTAATCAAAGATGTGGCTACTCTGTAGAAACCTTATGATAGATCAAGTCTTTGGATGTCAGTTTATGGCTATGTAGGTAAGGGTCAGATAGTTTATTTATGATCAAATGATCAGCTATAGTCAGGGCAAGAAAACGATTCCAGCTGTCTTCCTGTGTGTTCTTTTTCCCATTAGACTTGCTGGCCAGAAGCTTAAAGGGGTATTTTGCTTGGTGTGGTGGGTGGTTCAAAAACATGTATTGTATCTGTGCTCTGACTTGGGCTTTGGAAGTTATGCTGGTGCCTTTGACTTTTTATTTTACATTTCCTTTCTTGTATCAAATACGTTTTTTGTATATGTTGTAATTTTTTTTTTTTCCCCAAGCAAGTAATGCATCAACTTATGGAGTTGTCAGAATTTAAGTATTAGAGCTATTTTTTTTTCCAGTTTTGTATGTGCTCCGTTTGTATTAATGAAACCGAAACAAGTCATCAGATCTGAGGACACTGCAGATGCAGGACTTCTCTAACAGAGGGTTATAAACACCTGGATCTGCCAGAGTGCTGTTCTGAGAATATGGAGGAGGCTGAGAATGGAGAACAGTGCCTTCAGACATCCACGGGGCTTATTTAACTGGCTGGTTGGAAACTGATGAGACTTGATGCATCATCACACTGACCCTTTCTCACTGCAGACAACACCAGCCAGAACGGCTGAAGTTGAACATTCAATGCAAGAAAAAGTGCCTCCCTCTGAGGGACAGTGAGCGCCTTCAGCGAATGATTTCTTGGTGTGTTAATGGGGCAAGCGTAAAAGACCCTGTGCCCCCGGCTTTTTTTAGTGCTACAGTCTATGCATTTCAACTTCCCAAACAGTTTAATGAAGAACTAACTGTAGTTACAATGTGCCAAATGATTCTGTGAATGAATAACTGTTACTTTACTGGGATTTTATCACTTTTGTAGTGGGCAGGACCTGGGATGGATAGGGTTATTGCTGGGTATTAACAGAGGACCCTGAATAAACTTGATGCACACCTTTACAAGCGTTGCTGGCAGAAGGTAGAAGTCATTTTCAGCTAATTTGTACAGTGATAGAAAAAATTAAGTCTTGGGGACTGGTAGCCAAGCTATGACAAAACTCAGAGCTGAGAGCAGCCAGCCAGAGCTGCTGGGCCTGTGTCGGTGAGGGAAGGTGAGCAGCTCTACGATCCCAAAATGTTGGCTGGGACTCACCAGCTTTGTGCCAACCAGGTGCCTTACTGTGCAGGGATCTGCAGTGCCGTCGCCACTCAGTTTGTGTTCTGCTCTTGCGTGGTAGGAACCCAAGTACAGTACGTTAACTGCACCGTCAGAGGGCAAAGCCTCTCTAGCTGTATGTGTGAGAATAGCTGTGGTTTTAAGGTCAAGATAGTGTCTCATTCCAGGCAGATAAATCCAGATGCACTTCCCAGGCAAAGTGTATTGCAGGCCATGGACGCTGTAAACACTAGAATGGCATTGCTCTTGGTTTGAATGTGTCTGGCTTCCTGATCAGTGAAGTAGCAAGGAAGCTTGGCTAAGGAAAAAAACCTGTCTTATCGATGATTCCCTCTTTGTCCATTGCTGGCAATGGACTTTGTGAAACTCCTTGTGCCAGAGTTAAGGTGGGAGCTTTTCTTTCTTTTTTGTTTTCTTTTTTAATCTTTATTTTTGTTTTGGTGGCACAGTCTAGATAGACAGTAAGATAAGTATAACTTGTGATAAATTTAGAAGTTTTTATTAGAAAAAAAAAAAAAGCAAACCATGAAATCATAAGTAATTTTAACTTATTAGCTCACTTTTATTGATTATGAGAACAGTTTTAAACTTGTTATTATGAAACTTGTCCAATTTAGTCTACTTAGGAGGTGGTTTCCAAGCTTACAGTCATCCTAGCAAACAAGACTTAGCCCGGCCCCAGAGTTACAAAACATATCTTGATGCTTGCTGGAATGGTGTTAGCTCTGAGCTGAGGAGTGCTGCATGGTGGGGTCAGAGATGAGCTGGGAGCAGCTGAGCTGGCAGAAGGGGAGAGCCATGAGGGGGTTGCTGTACTCTGCTTTTGTGTCTCTGGGGGTTTCTCTGCCAATGTCAGCTGCATGTCTGCAAAACATACATGTGAGCCATGGGCTGCTCAGCTTGGCTAAGGCAGACAAACAGAACGGCCCGAGTTGGAGTAGATGCTGAAAAGGAAGAGTTTGCTTTGGAAAGTGCTGGGGTTCCCACACGTCTCTTTCTCTTGGGTGCCATTTTAGGATCCCAGATTGGCCCGTAATCCAATCTGTGTGATGTGTGTGGGATGCTGTGTACATTGGGGTGACTGGCTGGGCGTACAGAGCTGTGCAGCTCGTGGCTGGGATACACGTGTGCAGGAGATGTGCAACTCTTGGGATCTCTGTTACAGTCGAACAAAGCAGGTTGCTCATGGGAAGCAGCCGTGGCGCTGGGAGCGTGTGCTTTGACGTAAGGCAGCTCCAGTGCAGGAGGGTGGCTGGGGGACCCAGAAAGCTGATCAAGTCTCTCCAGCTGAATTAGTGTCTCTGGTCCGTTTTCCCTCTGTCCCTCACGCTATCAGTGGAAATGGAAGTGAGTGCAAGCTTTCTCTTTTATTTTTTTAACCGTCTTCAGATTTTAATGTTGCCTTTTGTGTAATTTAATCCCATTATGTTATTTAATTGTTACTGCAATATTAACTACTGTATTTGTTGACTTTGTTTAATAACTGTTCTTTCAGGGCTAGAAATAAACTTCTAAAAAAAAAAAAACTGCAATCTTTTTCCTCTCCTTCCCCATGTCTTCTAACACCGGAATAGCTGGGAAGAGTAAATGTTTGGAGGCCTTAAGATGAGCAGAATGTGTTGGTTTGTAACTGAGCTTTAATGGCGGTGGATGTAATTTTATGCAATACCTGCCTGTTCTGTCTCTTTTTCAATGTTATTACTCACCAGCTTCACGTGCACTTGTCTCTGCATGCTGCTGCCATCATTGCACCTCGTGCACCATGCTGTGGAGCTGCATATGGGAGCAAGAAGGTCAATGAAGAGAGATCCCGTGCTCTTTTTGCAAGTGGAGCAAAGCAGAGGCCTTTTTCATCACCATTGCATCTTCCATTATTGCTTATGCTTCAGGTTTCAATCACAGATGTACAGTCTAGTTGAAGAAGAGAAGCTCATTTCAATGTCCTCTTGGGTTTAGGATTGGTTCAGTTGGAGTCCAGCTGATGTTTCTGGCCTGGCTGTGCATGTCAAAGTACCCATGCTGTGTGTTTCCTATGTGTTGTTGGGAAATCACCTCCTTCCCTTTCTTGCATGTTATGTGAACCTTGCTCATACTGTTGACAGAGGAAAGCCAAGAAACAGTTTGACTTTGGAAACGTTTTCAGCCAGACTTAAGAAATGCTCTTAACTGATGTTTGCTTTTAATTTATGGTGGCAACAGCTGGCAGGAGGAGAGCGAAGGTGCTTAGTAAAACCAATTCAGCTGGATACGGGCACTGAAGTTGCTTTGATTTTCAGCGAGCCAAGGAAAAAAAGGGAAGTTTTGAGTCTTTTGATGCGTGTTTCATCTTCCTGTCTGGGCAGGGTGTGTTTGTATTAGGCCAAAGATGCACACTTGTCTTCTGTTGGGAGAAATAGTTTTAAGGATAGTGAAATGGTGATGCGTTTTGAGGCAGGTTGCTCACAGCCCAGCTGTTTTGGTTAGGGCTTGGTGGAGAAGTTGCTCACAGTGGCTTGGGATTCCCAAGGTTCCCAATGCAAGCACCATGTGCTGCCCTTACCAGGAACCTTCCTAAAACAACCATTGGGTGAGCACCTGGGGAAACGAATGTCCTGAGGAAGGAAAACAAGGCTGGCTCCTGTTGTATGGGGATGGTTATCCCTGTGGGATGTGTCAGTGAGGAGTGAGCTGCTGTTCCCACTGTCAGAATGGGAGATGTGGGCAGAACCCAAGATGTGCTGTTGTTATTTGATGGTGACAGCAGTTCTGCCAGTGCAGCTGGGAGAGATCCCATCCAGCAGGAGCTCAAATGTCCCTGCCACTAAAAACCATACTGTGAGGCCTCCCTGGGGACAAGGACAGGGCAGAGTATGCCAGCCAGGCTCTGCTGGAGTGGGAGGCAAGGGTGGGAAGCAACAGGCTGGAAGACCAGAGCAGCTCTGGGCAGCGCTTGTCCCCCTGCATCCTGTAGCTCGCACGTGTTGTGTTTCCCAAAGCCTCCTGGCCGCTGGGCAGCTGCCACGTTTGCTTTTGCACAGCCTTATAAAACAGAGGCTTGGAGGCTTTTCTGCTCCTCCCCGGGGGCTGAAAGTTGCGTGGCTCTGTCTCTCCCTCCTGCACCTTTTGCTATGTCCGGCCTGAACATTTCCATCGGCTTTTTCTTCCTGGTGCTTGGCACGTGCGAGGTGCTCAGGCGACTCTCCAAGAGGCTGCTGGCCCCGGGGCTGCTGGGGTGCCTGGCTGCAGAGCTGGCAGGCTCACTGCTGCTGTGCTCTGGCTGCCTAGAGCTGAGGATGCTGCTGGAGATCGGCCCGTGGGGTGGCCTTGGCCCTGATGTGGTCCTGACTCTGTTCTTCCTCCTCTTCATGGTTCACACCGCCTGCGCAAATGGAGCAGCTGCCAACCCCACCATCTCTCTCCAGGAGTTCCTTCTCCTTGAATGTGGCCCCGTGGCCACTGTGGCCAAACTGCTGGTCCAGTGTGTGGGTGCAGGGATGGGCTGGGCCCTCACCAAGCTCTACTGGTCCTGGGAGCTGACACAGCTCCACCTCATCCAGAACCTGATGGCTTCTGAGTGCAGCTCCTCCATCCGCACGTCCCCCCATCTCGGAGCTCTGGTGGAAGCTGCCTGCTCCTTCTTCTTCCACCTCGTCCTCCTCAGGGTGCGCCGCAGCCCTGCTGTGTGCCGGCTGCCTGTCCTGGCAACCACCGTCACCTTCCTGACCTACGTAGGTGAGTGCACCCCTTCCTTCCCCTGCAGCCTGGTTTATGGGGAGGAGCAGCCCCTCTTCCCTCCTCTAGGGCTTGAGCTGAGAGGGGATGACGGCTGCAATGTTTGTTTTGTACTTACTTTGGGGTGGACAGCAGGTGATGTGTTGGCACAGGGAGGATGCTGACAGCCCTGTTTTCCTCCCCATGCAGCCACACCAGCCACAGGAGCGTTCTTCAACCCTGCCCTGGCCACGGCCAGCACCTTCCTGTGCACAGGGAGCAGCCTGCAGGAGTACATCCAGGTGTACTGGCTGGGGCCTCTTGCAGGTGAGTTGTGTAAGGGGCACGTCCCACCATCCAAACGCTTCCCAGCAAAGGGCTGACAGCCCTTCTGGGTCACTGTAAGCCTTGCATAGTGAGGGTGCTTGCACACGAGAAAGCATGCTCTTGTTCCAGGTATGCTCGCCGCCCTCTTGCTCTACCAAGGCAACATCCCAAGGTTCTTCCAAAGAAACCTGCTGTATGGCCAGAGGAGCAAATACAGGATTCCCAAGGCCAGGGTGACTCATGCAGAAGATGGAGAGCAGCGGCAGAAGGGGAAAGGGGAGAAGAGCAACCCCGCGCCTCATGCTTGAGCCCCTCTGCTGGGGAGCAGTTCTGGCATGGAGCATTTTGCACGCCCAAGCCTGCAAAAGGGGAAACTAATGTGTTTGCAGAAATGACTGGTTGTCTGGTGCACGCAGGAAGATTGCAGAAGCTCAGGACCATTGCGTGGGCATGCTTGGGCAACTCCCAGGTGGTTGCATCATGTCATGTTTGAAATCATCTGTCTGTTTCTCTTACAGCCATAAAAACAGTGTAATAAGTCTTGGAGACTTGGGGTGAGGAGGAGGCTATCTGTAAAGTTTGGCATTATTTGAGCTCAACTGAAGCTTCCAAATCACACAGCTCAAGGAGAAGGGTGCAGCGTGGGCACAGCATGCCCTGCTTCCCCGATGCAATGCTTAACCTGTGTTTTGCATGCAGCTGGGAGCTGCAAGGTGACAATAACGGGTTCATAAAGCATCTTTGGTTACAATATGTGGCTCTGGTACATGGTGCAGGTGGGTGGTTGCGTGCAGACCCTGCCAATCCCAGCCCTGGGCTGCTCTCTGTGACTATGTGAAATGTCCCTGCTAACACAGCGCTCTGTGATATAAATGTTGTTATGGGTGTGGAATTCCTGGTGACCTCCATGGGAACCTGAGCATGGGCTGAAGGAGACCAGCTCCTGCCTTCAGCAGCAGGCAGGATCCAGCCCAAGTGGCACCCAACTGCAGTGATGGTGACAGATGTGGGTTTGGTACCCAGGTGTGCCCTCCCCTCCTGATGGACACAGAGACCCTCAACTTTCCCTTTCCAATTGGTTGTGGGGATCTCAAATCCTCCACTGATTTTTTTTTTCCTTTCTGAATGTCTTTTGGGTTGGAAATTGTGCAGCAGATGGGGCGTTTTCAGGATTCCTCCATTTTGATCGAGATGAGAAATCCTGATTCTTTCTGGGGTTATTTCAGATCTACACTATGGAGCACAGAGCAAAGCCATCAAGGCTCTGGGTAAGCTTTTAAGGTTGGGGCTCATTTCTCATCTAAACTGATATGCTGGTCCTACCTTTTCTTTGTGACCAACCTCACCGTGACTGATGCTTGTATTTGTTTCCCTGGGCAGGGCATGGAGTGTTCCTAGAGCTGCTCCAAGCAGAGGGCTGGGATGTCTGGCACAGAGATGCTCAGGAGGTGCCTTTTTGTTGGGCTGCTGAGCTCATCTATCGTAATGAAGGGAAGTTTAATAGGAGTGACACTGAACACTGTTGGTTTTAATTAAGAGGCTGCTCTCCCAGCACTGAGGTGTTGTGGAGGAGAGAATGCAGCTGGACAGACAGAAGCATTCCTGAGGTATAAATGAAGCCCTGCAGCCCTGATGGATGGCCTGGCCCATCACCACCTCCAGCTGCAGCCTGTTTTGCCTCCTGGCATCATGCAGCTTAGTGTCCCATTCCTGCTGAGTCCTCTCGCTGTGGGACAAGCAGCCCCAGTGCTGCCATCCTCCCCGTCCCCTGCATCCCCTTCTCCTGTGGAGGCTGGGGTTCATCTTTGCTGGCTCAGGAGTGACCCCAGAGGAATCCCAGCAAGGTAAACCCTCAGGTAAGGGCTTACTACAAGGTAACCACTATGGGGCCCGCTCTAAGGGCTCTGGTGGTCAGGGGTGGCAGAGCCTCTGCAGACCTCACATCCCACCTGGGCTGCACCAGGGCAGCAGTGACACCAGACCCCGGGGGTGGATGGTCGGCCGTCCTCAGCGGAGGGAGCTGGAGAACGAGGCCGGGATGGGGGCTCAGTGCCGGGTGCCTTCCAGCCTGTACCGCAAGGCTTTACCCTTCTGCCTGCCCTGCAGCGAGGGAGCGAGCTGAGGGGGCTTTTGGAGGGGCCTCTGGGGGGTGTTCTGTGTGGGAGCCGGGGGGAACTGCTTGTTGTAGAGAGCAGTGCTGTACTGCAGCTCTGGGGTCACCAGGCGTCGGCACATGTGCTCCGTTGCCTTGTCCAAGCCCTGCTTGAGGTTATAGCCCAAGATCCTGGCTTTGCCATACTGAAGTGGCCTCAGGGAGGAGTCCTTGATGTCCTTTGGCCCCACGCTGCCCATCCCTTGCAGGCAGGTCCTGGCCAGCTCTGCTTGCCTCTGCCGCAGCGCCCTGACCTCACGCCACATGCGCTCCCTCCCGATGTCCCGCTCGATCCTCTCCCAAAAGGTCCTATTGAAGTGGGTGTAGATTTCCCAGTCTAGTCTATTCCAGGCCTTTATCTTCTCGGCTGTGATGCTGGAGAGTGGGGACCTGGTGCTGCTGTCCCTGCTGTTGAGTGGGAAGGACACAACGCTGTCCAGGTCCCAGCACAGCGTCTCCTTCAGCAGCACCATGGACTCGTCGAAGTATTCTGAGATAAGCAGCAAGTCGAAGGACGCCTCGATGGCCTTTAGCATCAAGTTCACCCTCTTGGCCGTGACCTCTGCGTCGGGGTTGAAGCCGAAGTCAAACGTCATGAGGTTCTTGGCGTAATGGCTGTCACCAGCCGTGGGGTTGTAGAAGCGGTAGGGCTGGCTGAGGAACTCCTCCAGGCTGCGGGCGCGGGCGAAGGCCGACGTTCCCTTGTAGTACACGAAGGAGGACTCCATGAGCTGCACGGGGTTCCTCAAGATGGAGAAGTAGACGGCTGTGCTGGGCACCACTTTCTGTACCTGCAGAGGGGAAAAAATGGAGTTTGAAAAATGAGGTGGGGTGAAGGGACCTGCTTGCTGGAAAAGCAGAAGTGGTTTCATTAAGTTTGTCTACAGAAGCCCTCGGGAGATGCACAATGAGGGCTGTGAAGATGCTCAGAGGTCTGGAGCACCTGTCCTACAAGGATAGGCTGAGGGAGATGCCCTTGTTCAGCCTGGAGAAGAGAAGGCTACAAGGAGACCTCATTATGGCCTTCCATTGTTTAAAGAGAGATTATGAACAGAAGGAAAATCGACTCTTTGCATGGGTGGATAGTGAAGAATAGGGGGAAATGATTTTTAAACTGAAGGAGGGAAGATTTAGATTAGAGGTCAAGGAGAGGTTGTTAACTGAGGGGGCGGTGAGGTCCTGGCACAGTCTGCCCAGAGAAGCTGTAGATGCCCCATTGCTGGAGGTGTTCAAGACCAGGCTGGATGAGGCCATAAGGAACCTGATCTAGTGCTTGATTTAGCAGTTGGTGACTCAGCCCATGGCAGGGGGTTGGAACTAGATGATCTCTGAGGTCCCTTCCAACTGAAGCTGTTCTATGATTGTACGATCTTTGAATACCTCCATGCTTTCCTGGTGCCCCTGCCTTGCTCCTGCCCTGCTCCCAAGGCCCAGAGGCTGTGTCCCTTACCTCTGGCCGCAGGAAGCGCATGTGGTGGCACAGTATGTTGAACTGAGGAGGCTTCCGTGGGGAGAAGCCCTGCACAAACTTGGCCATGAAGTGGTGCGGGTAGAAGAGCTGGTGGCCGCCCTTGAGCGGGAAGGCGAAGGTGAGGTTGTGCATCTCACCAAAGCGGAAGAGGATGTTCATGACGGTGCTGCTGGCGCTCTTGTGGACCTTCAGGAAAACAATGTTGGTCTTGGGTTTACACGCTTTCTGAAAGAAGGCGTCCTCTACCTGCCCGCCATCCCCAAGGGCCATCTCATCTGTAGAGATTTCTGTCCATCTCGGGAGCAGTCCTCTCTCCAGCTCTGTCCTGTAGAAGTCATCTGCCCTCAGCACCTGAGCTGTATTGAGCACGGGCTGTTTGACTGAGTCATCCCAAGGTCGGGGTGGTGAACCCATGGCTCGATGCTGAGGTGGGCTCTGCAGTGTCACCTGAGCCATCTGGGGTGGTGTTATTTTCTTGTGCTCCTCTGCAACAATGCTGTTGGTGAAGAGGACACCGTCATCGGTATCTCCCAGAGCTGTGGTGGCACTTTCAGGAATACCTGGAAATATATCCCCTCTGGTTGCTTTTCTGGGTCTGGGGAGCTGGGATTTCAGCTGTGGGGCTGGAAGATGGGCTTCCATCTTGGTGCTGCTCTCCACAGGCTGCCAAGCCCAGTGCTCCTCTTGTTTGTCTGGACTGCTCTCCTGTGTTGTCACCTGTCTGTAGTACATGTGCATCTGGAAACCATCCTGTGTGTTCACAGCAGGCTCCAGCGCAGCCTTCCTCTGCCTGTATGGGTGATCATCCTCCCTTGGCAGGCTGTGGGTCTGGAGGACATAGTCAGGGCTCTCCCGGCTGTGGTCTGTAGTCTGCTGCAGGGCACGCTCCAGCTCACAGCGACAGTTCCTGCAACAGGGTGAAGATGAACAGACAGCAGGAGGTTGGGTGTGTTTTAACCCCTATCAGCCATCGGTGAAGGGCTGGAGGATGAGCTGCAGGTTGGCCCTTCTATCTGGGACATACCTGATAGGCTGCAGCTTCTCCACAACTTGAAATGAGACCATGAGGAGGATGAGGAGGCTGAAGGAGATCCAGAGCCGACCTGGCTGGCACCTGTATATTGCCTTCAGGTTCCTGCAGGAAAGCAGACATTTCACAGCACTCATTGCATCACGTGGGGGAAGAAATACATTAGGCACAAAGCAGAGGGAAAAGAGACCTCAAGGCTTCCACACGACACCCACCAGAAATGAGTTGTCTTTTGTTTTTTATTTACTTTTATTGAGCTTTAAGATAAGGTCATTTTTCCATGGGTGGAAGAGGTGTCGAGACAGCGATAACCGATGAACATCAACAGCTGTGCTTGAGCAGGGGAACCTAGTGGAAATTTCCAGCCAGGACACAGATATCACACTAAAAGGTAAACAGTGATAACCATAAAGTCGCTTTGCTGCTCAGGGATGCCTTGCCAGCATGGCTTTAACAGCGGGAGCAGGCATTGCTCACGCTCAGCCCTGCCTGGCTGAGAGATGTCTGGCCCCTTTCTATAAACAAAGAGGAGAAGCTGTTGCTTCTCTACCGTCTGTTTCTCTCAGCTCCTGCTGAGCTTTACTATGGAGCCACATTGAGCGTGGGCACATGTATCCCGTTGATTTGGGTTTGCCATTAAAACCTGGCTTTATTCCGCAAATATATATTATATATATATGATATATACACATTCACATATATGTGTGATATATGTGTGGATATATATGTGAATGTGTATATATATACAAATATACATATATGTACATCACATATACATATATACACATATATATCACATATCATATATCATATATACATATGTATATACACATATATGTATATACACACACACATATGTGTATATATATATATATATATATATATATATGAAGTGTTGTAACTAATTGTAATTTGCTTCCAGTGGCTGTGCACCACTTCAGACAAAGGCACAGCTTCTGGGATGTTCTTAATATCTAAACATTTAGGACAGTAAAACCTAATAGAAGACATGTGGTTATGAGCAAGATGAGCAAGCCAGCAGCCACCAACACAGCCTCCCCAGAGCCTGGTGACAACCTGCAGGTACCCATGGCCACCTCATTATCTGGGGCCACACAGGAGCCCAGGGCAGAAACACCTGGCTCAGGTGGTGGGTTTGAGCCCCAGAAATGAAGAGGCAGAAGTCACTGGCCGTGGAACACAGACCAAATCCCAGATGCTTCAACAGGTTTGATGCCATACAGAACATCAGGCTTGGTGTTGCTGCAGCGATGTAGTGCGTCTTTGCAAGTGCTGCTGCTCATGCGTGTGTGCTTCATGCAGATTTACTTCTAGGTTTGCTTCCATAGTGCTCCCCAGGTGGTAGCAAACTTTCACTGCAGCTGTGGAAGGTCTGAGCTCTGAGCCAGCTGCCTTTTTGGAGCTGGCTGAGCAAGTGGTCCCAAATGTGCCATGTGTTGTGGCCATTTCCAGTCTGATTGGGCTCGCACAAAGGCAGGGTGCTTCCTCCAGGGCACTGCATCCAAGTCCAGCCTTATCCAGGCTGCTCCTCACCCATCTCTCCAAAATGGAGCCTCCCCAGGAGCCCACCTTACTCTGGCTGCATCCATTAGGTTTTCTGTTTGCAAACAGCATCACAGGGCCTTCCAGAAGATGCTGTTCCTGCCTACCACCTGGGAGAAATGTTGTGTCTGGGGCTTTGCTAGAAGAGAACATGCTGTCGCCCCAAACTTCTGCACGTTTAACCATTCCCACCACCACATCCATCTCCAGCCATTCCTCAGCACGGAGGCACTGCAAGGACGTGACCTCCGGGTATAGTACAACCAGTGCCGAAGGAGATAACGCCATAATTAATAGATAAAATTCCACTTACGTGATCAGGTACCTTCTGAATTTCAGCATGGTGAGCTGCAGCCGTGGCTGAGCAGCGGGTGCTTGCCGTCAAGTTACTGCGTAGAGTCTGGGAGAGCAAACACGGGGAGCCTGGCTTGTGTGCCTGCATCTGGTGGCCCCTCCCTGGGTGCCGTCCCTCTGGTGCCCTGCTCTGCAGCGCCTGCCCCCGGCTCTGCTCCGGCTGGTGGCAATTTGCTCAGCCAGCCCTGGGGCTGCGGTGACCCTCAGCAATCCTTTGCACCTCGGCGGGCGATGAGCGGGATGGTAGGGTTGGAGTGGTGGTGCCACCTGTGTTTGTGTCCCTGCTGCCCTCCTTGGTCTCAGCCAGGACTGCTGATGCTGTTTTCTCCCATCTCTTTGCAACTGATCTTTGCTCCTTTTTTCCCCATCTCATGTCCTTGCCTTCTTGGCAAAGTTGAGGACAGACACAGCTTGTTGGTAAGTCCTTGCCGCTGGAAACCGCTGTAGTGATATGATCTCTGTGTCTGTACTGTGGGGAGATGCTGTGCAGACTGGGTTGTGTCTGCATGGCTTTACAACAGCTGGACCCCCCTGCTTGGAAGCCAATGCTTCCCTGTACCAGTACAGCACTGGGTCAGCTTCTTGCTGGCTGGTGTACAATGCAAGACCAAGGAGAACCAGGATGCTCTCTTCCATGACAAAACTCCAGGTTCTCCTCTCTTTTCATCAGCTTTTCCTCTGTACATTCCCTTCAAGGCTTACCCTTGCATCCCACACAGCACCAGCAAGGACACGCTGCTTGCATTCAGCCACCCAACACCTGGGGCAGCGGTGGGAGTGGAGAATGTGATGTGTGCCATAAGGGCCCTGGTGGTATGTGTTATCCCTTCTCCTGTGGCCATGTCTCTGAGAGAGGCAGACAGACCTGTCTGAGGTCCCTTCTGACCAATGCCTTTTTCTGTAGGGACAGAGGGGCCCAGCTTGCTCCCTTCCCCCTCCTGTCACCTCTCCCTGGCACAGCCAAGTGCTGCCTCTCCCCGTTCACCTCATTGAAACCACAAGTTTGCTGTAGGGCTGCTGTGTTCTCCACCCATCCTGTGCTCCTGCTATCTGACGGCCTGGCAGCTTATCTCAGAGCTTGGGGCCAGGTGAGAGCTGTGGGCTAGTTTGTGGGGTGTGGGGGTCAAACCCACTACTGCTATTGGGAACTCTGGATGAAGGGATGGAGCTTCTCCCCTCTCCTCATGCGATCTGAGATAGTCGAGCCCATCTAGGGAGCCATGCTGCTGTAGGGTCCGCAAGCATCCCCAGGCAGGACTGTGGGAGAGATCTTTTTGCTGCAGGGCATGGGGTACCCATTCCTGGGAGCACCCATGCAGGCACAATGAGAGGAGAAGCTCATGAACGTGTGGGTGTCCAGGTTTGATCCTGCTCCTATTGGGGTTCTTATGGAACTGAACCACTCAGCAAGCATTGCAGGACTTCCAGTGAGGGCATCCCCCGAGCCTGCCACCATTCCCTAGAGGGCTGAGGTCCATCACTAATACGTAACCAGGCCAGACAAGCCTAAGGCACTACTCACATCCTCTTCAAACAAACAGACGAAGTCTGAAAGGACCTTTTCATTTTCCTCAGACCCAGGTTTTATCAAGCGCCGATGACCAATCTTGCTCTCCTTCCCCTTCACAATGAGGCCAATGTGTTCGGAAGGGTGCGGTTTTGAGATACGGTAGAGCAGCTGGCATGCGTCTTGCTGCAAAGCTGGAGAGTAAGCAATGGCTTTCCAGGCTCAACAGAAGGAGCAGCAAGGATGGGATGCTGTTATGGTGCTGTGAAAGCAAGAAGTGGGAGAAAGGCCACCGCTGCTCTCCATTGCAGTGGTTTTCCTTGTCAGACAAGGACAGGACTGATGTATTTGCACTTGTTGGCAGCAGGGGTGGGGATGTAGCCTGGAGAGTGCAGGCAGAAAGGGATGGCTACACTTGTGCTTCCCATGCTGCCCACCCCAGCAGCCCTAAACTCATTTTTATCTCTTGGTTTGAGCCTTAGTCCTATGGTTTCCAGCTGTTCTGTGCCTCCTCCCACCAGCAAGATGTAACCGAGCTGCAGCTAAGGGCTGTGCTGTGCAGGACCTGCCTTTTCCAGGCACAAAAGCACAGCCTGAGCTGGTGCAGGAAACCAAACTCTTGAGGAGTGCCATGAAGTCTTCATTACCCCGAATCTGAGAAGAGAAGGAGCATGTCTGAGTCCTGTGTGCTGCTAAGGCTGCCCCTGCTTTCATCATTTCGTTATTATTTTTATCCCTGTCTTTATTTCCTTCCTTTTTGTGTGTGCTTTACCAAAGTGAGAAATTGCCAGCATGATATTCTTCCTACCCGTGGTCAGCTTGACCAACCTGTTTATACCCTGGCATCCTGAAGCTTGTTGGTCATGGGGGGGGGGGGGGGGTGGCAGCAGCACTATGGGTCAGATGGGCCCAGAAGCACCACAGAAGGGGGACACCATCACCTGAGGCTTTCTTAGGTCTGCAATCCATCCTGCAAAAGCCCAGTGGGGGTAACAGCTTCCCTCCCCCCCTCCCAAAACAACAAACCCTTTGTGCAGCGTTGTTTGCTTTTCAGACCAGTTTCCAGACGGACGTATTCATGAAACAGCTCATGATAATTTTGACATTACTTTCCCCAGGGAATTCAGCGTGCTGCGTTATCAGCAACGAGTAAGTTTGCTTTCCAAGTCATTTTGAAACCTACCACCCCCAGGGCCTCCCCTTCTGCTTGTGGGCAGCCACCATTAGTGCCTACTTAAGTTTGTATTCATTACATCTGCATCCTTCAAAGTGAGTGAGGCACCCTTATTCAATTAGTTCCTATTAACAGCTCTCTTGGGAAAATGGAGTCAGGTCCCTCTGCAGGGAAGTGACCATCAATACCAGGCACCCCATAAAAGGTACTGAGTGCACTGAAACCAGTGCATCAAGATGGGAAGCTGGGAGCAAAGCGTGGCAATAGCTGTATGGATGCTGGGTAGTATGATGGTACAGGGACAGGTTATGCTCTTGTGAGCATCTTCCCAGCTTGCTGTTGGGAAGGGCCATGCAGGGGATAAAACAGAGCCTGTGCAGCTACCAGCCAGAGCTTCCCTTTGGTGTGATGGAGGAGGCAGTGCTGCTGGATGTGCTCAGGTTGTGGTGAGAAGCACGTTCTTGCTTCTGGCTTACACTCTTCGGTTCGCATTAGGACTTTGGCCCGTACCATACACTTATTTGTTCTTTAATCTTGGTCACCTTATCAGAAGCCTTTGAACAACAAAATACATCTCTGCTCACCTTGGGAACAGGCTTTGTGATTTCTTTTGGGTTGGTTTTGTTTCCTTGCCAGGGACCTCACAGATAAGTGTGATCCCTCGTGAACCCGGACTTTGTCTGGCAGGCTCCCAGGCCTGCAGCTCTGGTGGGGTCCCAGCTGTCACTGGGGGTTTGTTTCTGCTTTCCCTGACCAGCTGGGTGCAGCTGGAGGCACAGGGGATGAACTTGCCTTTCCCAGCCCTCTTTGATTATAGAGAGTATGGCAGCATGTCTCTTTTCAAGGCTGGCTGGCTGTGTGGGTTCACCTGCCATCTATGATGTGTCCTGCTGTGCCACCCACACTGGATGTTAAGGGTGGTGATGCAAAGCACAAACAGCTGCTTCCTTTGGGGCTGACTTCCACCTTCTGCCTTTGGAGGTGGTTTAGGGCTGTGGAGATGTGGGCATGGTGAGATGGGCTGGGGTTGGATTTCAAGATCTTAAAAGTCTTATCCAACCTTAATGATTCCATGATTCCTTCCCACCAGATGTTTGCATGCACTGCTGAGGCCTTCCTGAGTCTCCAGCTCTCCAGGCTGAGCTGTCCCAGCTTTCCCTCCTTGAATGAAAGATGCTCCAGACCCTTCAGCATCACTGTGGCCCTGCGCTGGACCTTATCTTGTCCTGGGGAGCCCAAAGTGAGTCTCAGCGCTGCAGATGTGGCTTGGTAAGTCCTGTTTAACCTGAGAAAGGCCAAAGATGAACAGAGACTGAAAAATGGGTAAAGGAAGGACCAACTGCTGCACAGCAAGGAAAGGGGAACAGAAGAGAGGTAATGCAAGTGAAGCAGGGAAAGCATGGCTCCCCTCTTCATTTGATGTCCTTTCCAAGGCATTCTGGGGTGAAATGTTGGTATTTTTTTGCCTGCTGCCCTAAAATCCTTGTGTGTTTTCAGACATAGGCTGGTCCAGCCTGGCCTGGTGCACATATCAATAGAGTGGAAATGGCTTTTAGATGAAGCCCAGCTAAAAGAGCTGCGTTGACTGAGGGAAACCAGGCAGAGCAGGAATTTACACCGAGAATGCCTTAGGAAATAGATCAGTGTGCAAACAGGGTGGGGAGCTCATGCTCTGATGTCAGCTCCTATTTATTAAAAGCACAACAAGGAGCCCAGGTAAACACTGATGTCTCACCTGGGAAAACGAAAACAAAACAACACCGTGTTGAAACGTAGGAGAGAGTGTGTATGACCGTATGACTTCTAGGAAAGCTGCAGCATTGACATGTGAGTGTGAAACGGCTGCCCCACAGGTCAGGGTTTGCACAGTGGTCTGGCATGCGGAGGAGCGGTGGGGGCCAGATGCTCACCTTGCTTCCTAAAGCTGCTCCTCTCAACCACAGCTGAGCAGAAAGGCACCGATTGGGAGTGTGGGTCTCAAAAGCAGCGTGTGGGAGAGGTTCCTTGCAGCTGTTTTTATGTTGGTGGGCTCAGACAGCTTGTCTGCAGGTGGCAAGGAGAAGCAGGCTGTCCCTGTCGTGCAGATGGACTCCATCTCCATGTGTGTTTCTGGGCAGCCCTGGGAAATGCACGTGTTGTGCACCAGGTATGTGCTTGGGAGCAGACAGTGAGCAGGATTGGGAGCACAGGGCTGTGCTGCAAGAATGACATTCAGTTGGGATATTTCACCACCAGGGAGCAGATGGTCCCAGGCTGTGCTTTGTCACCATCGTGATATTTAATTACGGTATGTGTGAGTTCAGGCTCTTGCTTCCAGCAGGGAGGAGGAGCTGGTTGGCTCCGGTAGCTTTTGTAGGCAATGCATTTAAAACTTTTCACTGCTTGTCCCTGTAGGGGTCGTCGAAGCAGCACAGAAACAGCGGATTGGCTGCCCAGAGAGATCCAGGGGATGGCTGGGGCTGCTTGGAAGCTCCATGCGCCAAAGAAGGGCTGTTTCTGCTTTTCCCTTCGCCACACTTTCCCCCTTTCCCCCTCCAGGCTGATTTCATAGCATCAACTGGAATGGCTGCATTCAGCAGCACAGCTGTCATTCACAAGGAGGGGTTCTTCCTTTTGCCAGCACCTTCAAACTAAAAAGTCTGGGAGTCATCTACTGCTTTCTTCTTAATAACAAAAGGCCTTTTTTCCCATTCCGAATGCTTTTTTAAGATGCATCCTCAAAACGTGGGGCTCTGCTGCTTCTCCCTTTGGCCACAAGGACGCTGGACTTGAAGTTTTCCTGTGGGGGGAGCTGCTCCCTCTGAAGTGCCTGCAAAAAAGTTGGTATTTTTCAATGAAGGAATGAATCCATTTTGCTGCTTTTACATGGAATGGTGCTGCTTTGGGGAGTCTGTGGCCCATGGTGCAAATGGGGAGTGTCTGCATACAGCAGCAGCTGCAGGTTGACAGTAGGACTGGGTGTTCTTAGAGGCTTTTTCCAGCCTTCGTGATTCTGATTCTAGGTCAGGCTCCTGCTGGGCTCCCAGCAGCTCTGCTCAGTTCTGCTGCAGCTCAGCTGGTGCCAGAGCTGCAGGTAAACCCAAATCCCATCACCACTGACGTCCACACTGTTGGTCAGACTAAATGGCATTAGTGGTCTTTTCCAACATTAACGATTCTTTGACAAGCTGTGGCTAGAGCAGCAGGCCGTGGCGGGCTCGAGGTCATGGCATTTCTTGCAGAGCCATTGTGTTTGAGCACGGGCTGTGCAAACCACACTACGTGCTGGGCCAAGGCCGCTGCTTCTCACTGGCAGCAGGTCAGGGGTTCAGAGGGACGGGGCTGGGTCCAGAGTCTATGTGTGAGGAGAGCTGGAACCCATGGGATGGGCGAAGGCTGGGAGCTCAAGTGGAGGTGGTGTGGAGGAATGGGCTGGTGGGCAGGGGGCACACAACCCACAGCATTTCCTGATGCGGCCCCATGCCATAAATGTGGTCCTACAGAGAGCCCAGGAGCTGAGGAAGGTGGGCATGGAGACCCTCGTGTGCTGTGCTTTGGGCATGGATGTTTTCCCTCCTGTTGGGTCCTCTGGTTGTGTCTCTGCTTTTGCTGGTTCAACATGGGGGAGGGGGTGAGTTGCATGGGAAGGTACCCCAAAGCCATGATTGCTCTTTGCAGATGTTCACACACCCCTCCTCCCGAAGGAGGCAGCTCCAAAAAGCTGTCCAGGGTTGGGACAGGTGTGTTTGCTGAGCAAGCACCGCTGTTTGCTCAGAGGGGACCCAAGTTGTGCTGCAGACCTTTGTCCTAAGGTATTACAACCTGCACCCTTCTCCTCTGCTGCCCAGGCTTCAGCTCCTTCCCTCCGCCATGGGCCAAGGGAATGACCTTCCTCTGGGCCATTTATTTTGCTCTCTGCTGCTTTTCATTGGTGTCCATTGGCAGGGCACCGAGGGATTCCTGGCCCCCTGGGCTCTGTTTGTATTCCCATGGCCGCACTGGGACGAAGGGCTTTGCATTCAGATAAGAAATTGTATAGGGACAATGAGCTTCTTGGTGCGTCTCTATGGGGCTCTGGAGTGCAATGAGGTGCTGAGACAGCTTATTTTGGCTGATCTGCTGAGAAAGCAGGCTGTGCAGAGTAACATGGGATCTGAGGAATTTTAGGATGGATGGGTACAGTGCATTGTGTCTGTGTCAGAAGCACTGTACAGTATAGCAGGTCACAGTGCAGCAAAGGGCTTCTCCCATTTACCTGCAATTCCCTGGCTCATTCTGCATGCACCTGCCCTGGGCAGGACCCTGTATGATCCTCACATATAACCCTATTCAGATCTAAAGATGTGGATGTAAAATGAGGCAGAGAAGATGAGGTAGTGGGGGGTGATTTGGGGTCTGGTTTAATAGCTGCACGTCTCCTGAAGACAGCAGGAAAAGAGCAGTGTGAGGTGGAATTCCTCCTTCCCGCAACTCACAGCAGGGAAAAGGAAATGGGAAAGATGGAGGGAAACAAAGCTATAAGGAACTGCTTGGATTTCAGTGGTGGAAATGCTGATGGTAACCAGAATTCCTGCATTCCTGGAGCATGCTGTGGGTGCCATGCTCCCATGGTGCTGCTCAGTGCATGAGCCAGGCAGGACCCATCGGCAGCCTTGACCTCTCTCCATCAGCATGCCCCAGCAGTGTCCCTCAGGACATGCTTCCTGTACCCTCCAGCCCTGCCTTTCTGCCTCCCCACTTTTATTTTTAAGCGGTCACCTGTGACCGGGAGGAATTACACTGTGGCAGTCGGATCAATGAGCAACCTGTACTTTGGCACTTGTGAGTACAGTGGACCTAACCCTGGTTTATGCTGCAATGTGTTAACCTCTGCTGGGTCTGGGCTGAGCTGCTCCTGGTGCCTATGTCTGTCCTTAATACTGGGGCAGCCTGGCTTGTCATCAGTCAGTCCTTTAATTTGGCTTTGATAATGACAAGTGGGAGCCACCATGTGTGCCCACTACTGCAGATTGCTGGAGCAGGGTGGTTGCCCTCTGAAGATACCCCTTGGATAGCAGAGGAGGGCCAGATTTCATATTAGAGGGCTGAAATAGAGTGAGAGGAACCTGTATTGTTTTGCTTCTCCCCAGATAACACCTTCACGTTCTACTGGTCAAGTTATTCCATTAAAACAAACCTGATTGCCCTGCCCACGACAAGGAGGTTGGAATCAGATGATCTTTGAGGTCCCTTCCAAGCCAAGCCATTCTATGCTTCTATGGAAAAGCCCCACTGCAGTGTCTGCAGTGCTCCTGTTTGTGCTAGCATCCTTTATATGAGGCAGGAGAAGAGATGGGCTGATGGCTGCGGCTCCCCTGGCATTCACTGCCATTACACAAGCGAGATGTCCTTGATGCAAGGCCAGCCCGGTCTTTTTGTGGGGATTTCCCACATCAAGGGGAATGTGCAAGAGGAACAAATGTGTTGTTTGCCATTGGATCTTCACAAAGCTTTTCGTGCTGTTTGTTCATGTTATTTCTCCAAGGCATGTTTCTAGAAGGCAGGGTGTTGTCTCCTCAGAGCTGTGGGACTCCTTGAAGAGCCAGCACTCAGCAGAAACATTTGGGCTGGTGACAAAATCATCGCTGCCATAAATGCACAAAACACAACTGCCCAAAATAAAGCAGGCTGTAAATGGGCTCAGTGTGGTCTCACTGCCCCACTCCAAGGTCAGGACCATGTTCTGCCTTTTGGTGAGTAACATTTAATGCAGTGTTGCACAGATAACCACACACTGGTGATTACTGAAGGCATTTTGCATCTTTCAGGAGGTGGGGTAGTCACTGTCCTGGAGTTGTTCAGAGCCTGGAGATGTGGCACTGAGGGACATGGGGTGGGTTGTTGGTGGGTCTGATGATCTTAAAAGTCTTTTCCAACCTTAATGATTCTAAGGCTATGGGCACAACTCTTATTCGCTGCCGGTTCCCCAGAGGAGTTAATTTTCATTTCTTTCTGGGATAAGAAGATTGGTGGCATGACGCTATTTCTCCCCATGCAGTGTCCTTTGTCTATAGTATAACCTATCATTAAACTATGACATGAAACCACATTACCCCCCACCTTATGCAACTTTCAGCAAAGCCACCTCCAGCCATAAGTCTCCTCTTTTCTCCTTTTTTCATCACCAAACTCTGTCCCTGGAGCCAGCCCCAGTCAGACACATGCCCTGAAACCCCTGCACCTCCCTAGGATTTCTTCTCCTTTATCCCCGTAACGTGAAATGCCCAAGAGGATTAAATTGCCAGGGCAAGGGGGGAGAGGGGGGTATCTAAAAATCTACAGGAGGGGATTTGAAATCTGCTTAGCTTGGCCTTTTGCTTCCCACACTTTGCTCCTCCCAGGACTCTTGGTATTTCTAAGAGTTTTATTATTTACCAAATTGCAAAACAGCAATTTCTGGAAGGGACAGAGCAGTTTGAGAGCCAGGCATTGGAACTAGATGATCTTTAAAGATCCCTTCCAACCCAAACCATCCTGTGATCATACGAGCAAGGAATAGCATGGTTAAGGACGGGAGGAGCTGTTCCCCACATGTGCCAGGGTTTTATCTTGCTGGGAACATCTTGACTGAAGACCAGGAAACTAATTCCTGTGCCACTTGGGAGGGAAAGGAGGGTTGGTTGAAAGGTCAAGGCTGCCTGAGAGCTCCTGAGACATAATGTGGGCAGGGGAGGTCTTGCTGGTGCTGTGGTGGGCATTATCACTGGTAGGGAAGAAATGTCTTCTCCAGTCCTCTCTGCTGGCTGTGCAAGGAGTGCTGGACCCTAACCCATAGAGAACAGTGCACCGTATGAGGCTCATGGCTGTTGAATTGCCCTTGCCACGTTCAAGAACCTCAAGCAGAGAGAAAAATTAATTTAACTAGAGGTTGAAAGGTCTCTAATAAAGACTAAGCCTTGCTGTTATTCCGAAGCCCAGTTTCCATTAACTCCCTTCAATGCTGATTTAGAATGACAAAATGGAAGGGAATGCTGGCCAACGTATGTTCTGTTGGTTACAAAATCACTGCTGATCAGCCAGGGGATGGGACTGCCATAAGAGCATTTACTGCTGCCAAGGAAGGTGGCTTTGGCCAGGACGCGTGTAATAACGTGTGGTGGCGGTGACAGGTTAAAAATGAGCCATTGTGAGGCTTTGCATGAGGATGGGTGTTTGGTATTAATGATTACCGCGAATTAGCTAACTGGAAAGGGGCTGTACAGCTAATGGTAGAGTTCATGTCAACCTATTGGTGACCTGACCCCTTTCCCGCTCACCTGATGCCCAAACCTCGTTTCTGGCTGCAGAGCTGTCTTGCAGCTGAACACAATGGGGGCTGTGCCAACCCAGCTGGGCTGCCCATGGCCTGTGCAGGGCGATAAGAGGCTCAGACCCTGCTCCTTGGGCCCATTCCAGCAGCGCTGAGCACTGCCAGCCCCAGGATGTCCAAACAGCAGCTGAAGGAGCTCCCAAAACAGAGGATGTAGCTGAGTGTCCCCTTGTATAGGTGCTGCACCTTGAGTCTGGCTGTGATGTTCAATGATCCACTCTGCTACCACCTCTCTCCTATCCCCTTCCTGCATGGACACTGCCAGTGGCCTGAACTCTGTCACCATGGGGGAATGTCTGTGCTCCTGCTCCTTCTGCCCAGTACCTGGATGTCCTTGTGAGCCCCAGCTCCCCTCTCCACTGCAAACAATGTGGTGTTAGGCACCCTGAGCCAGGTGGCTCTGCTAGAGCAGGGATTGGGCCAGAAAAGCCCAACCACAGCCATTTTGTGCCCCCATGAAATTAGCCACCTTCTCTTATGTTCTCTTCCTCCAGGATGGCCCAGCATTTCCCCACAGGCACATGTTGGTAGAACTTAGTGATATCAATAGTCTTTCTTTCCTGATTATCAATATTTGCTGGTTTGTTCCCATCAGTCTTTAGGAAACACCCAGGAAGGAGGCATGAATAAAGCTCCAGCAGCTCCGTGAATCCAGCAGGAATCATCAGCCCTCTGTGCCTTCCTTCCTGTGCTCCCTTCCCAAAGCCCCCCATGAAAGCTGCAGTTCCCAGGGCTGCACAGAGCTGCTGGTAACCCTGTTAACCTTTGGGTTAATCAAGCAAACTGGAATCCTTCATTAGAAGGAATGTCACTAATTACATAGCCAAGAGGCTAAGAGAGGTTTGCATTGACCCCTGGCAGCAGAGCACAAATCACTGCTGAGCTCAGCAGTGGGGCTGGGAGATTGCTGGAGGTTTGGTTGAAAGCAGGCAGCTTCTCCATCAGCAAAACCTTTTTCTCACCAATGCTGGGTATCTGCTGGAAGGAGAGCATGCATTGGGTTGGGGTTAGGGTTAGGGTTAGGGTTAGGGTTATGGGGCTGTGACACTGTCCTTCAGAGATACTGTACAAGGCAGAAAGTATTGAGCTGCTGGTACTTCCTGGGCAGGCCAGTATTAGCACCTAGCCAAAAATGCAAACCTGCAGTGGTATGACACGGTAAGCAGCTCCAGGCAAGAGGCTACAGCCTGCAGCTGGGCTTAGTGCTCTGAGGCATAAAGAACTGCTTAAAATGGACAGAGGGCTCTTTGTTTGCTGTGTGAGGTTTAGAAATTAAGCAATATTTAGAAGTAAATATTGATTCAAGCAACATCTGCTCCTACTCTCCACCGGCCACTTTGGCTCATCTCAGGTAGAAAACAGCATATTGCAACACAGCCCAAACCTGACACCGAGCATTTCTCCTAATCAGTGGGGAAACAGGTTCATGGCATTTCCTGAAAACAAACTAACCACACTGACTCTGGACTTCTGGGTCCAGAGAGGTGCTGGGAGCATGTTTCTGGAAAGACTGAAGGATGTTCTTGGGGCATTTGTCAGGCATTGGGAATGCCAGGCTGGTCTCAGTCACTGCTGGGCACGGACACACTGGCAGGGCTGGCACTGCTGCTGGAACACTGTGATGACTTGGGGGTCAAGCAGCTGCAATAGGCATATGTGCCCCCTGGGGTACCAGCAGGGAGGGAGGTCTGGAAAAGGGAAGGGAAAGGACTGTGGAGATGTGGCACTGAGGGACGTGGTCAGTGTGCTTGATGGGTTGGTGGTTGGGCTTGGGGATCTTAGAGGTCTTTTCCAGTCTTCTAAAGGCTGCCCTCCTTGCCTTTACCTGCTGTGACATGACCTGCGGACAGCATGGGATGGGAACTGGAGCCCAGCTGTTGGATCTGACCACATTGGTACCTTTGTCATGGGCAGGTTCCAGCTACAGCTGAGCCACAAACTACATATTCCTGTTTCCAGAGGGAAACAAGCCAAGCCCTACAGATAAACCTGAAGCACTGGCGTATGTTGCTCTCTGCCCTCAGCCAATCTCACCGTGCCAGCTCCAGCTTCATCCCAGCCCAATCGCAGCAAGCATTCTTCCTTAGGACACGGCCAAAACTCCAACCCGGTTTCAACCACAAACTGCAGCATATCCACATGGAGTTAGAGGAATAATTCTTTCCACGTGGAGATGTAAAATAAGTGATTTTATTTTGCCATCGTTGTTACTTAGCTTGGGTCCCAGCCCAGTTCTTCTCCTGGAGGTGATGTGTGTTTGTGTATTGCCAGTGGCCTGCAGTTGGCCAGAGGGTGTGTTTATTGGTATTTCTTCATCCTTCATGTAATTTTTAGCAGCATCTTCTTTCTGAAAACAGAACCAGGATGTGCAGTGCAGTATTGCGACAAAACGGATTTGCAATGGGCAATAATATCCCAGCATGTCTCATGAAGACATCCTGGAGAAGACCTGATACTTCCTGAACAACAAGGCTGGAGTCCAAGAAGAACTGCCTTAGTTCTCCTCCTCCTGATCAAGCAGCTCCTGCTTGCACGAGGCTCAGCACTGACCCCCTACCTTGGAAGACAAGAATTTCCATTGTTAGTAAGGATCAGTTCTTGCTGTTTAATCTCAGCTTAATAGGGCTCATATGAGACACAGGAAGAGCTCTCCTTTGGCACAAAGCTGTGCAAGCAGGCAGTGAGGAATGCATTTAGTAGGATCGGTTGAACCCTGTGCCTGTATTTATGTGAGATACTGGACTTCAGACACTGGAAAGGCAGCGGAAGCTGGATGCACCAAGTTTGTCCCTCCTGGAATCCCATGGGAAGGCATTCAGCTCTTTGCATCCTTTGGTGGGAAGCACTCCTCTGAAAAGGACATCCAAGCAGCCACAGTGGCATGTAGGACAGGATCTGGTGCATGATGGATGGTCATTGACAAAGGTCCACCAGAGCCCTCTTCCCAGGGATGTGGGCACAGAACCATGCCCTTGACCCAACACTGGGTCTGGCTGCCCCAGAGTCACCTGCCCTGCTCCCGTGTGGAGCGGCACCCAGCTCTGTGTGCTGGCAGAACCAGATGGAGAGGGTCTGCAGAAGAAGAGGGCCCTGATCTCAGCATTCCTTTCCAGGTTCATCATGACAGCGTGAGGAAGATGATGTGCAATGCTTCCTGCTGGCTGCAGGCTGCCCTTGAGCTGCCTGGCTGCTCCTCTGCCTGCACAAGTTGCTCTCCAGCCCATCTGCGAGGGCCATTACTGCCTTTGGATCTTGCTACCATTGCCAAGAGAGTGAAAGGGAGAGTGTGAGCCAGAGGGTGCCGGGCACTGCAGTGACAGTTACTGGCAAACACGTGAAGCTCAGCGAGGGATTCAGTGGGGACTTTCTGCAATTAGGCTGTGCGAGGCAGGGGGTGGCCACGACAAAGAAAACAGCCCCTCCCGTAGCACTGCAGCCTGCAGGGGAACTCACGTGTCACAGCTTGGGAATTTTCCATTTGAAGCCCCTTGTTAAAACAAAGAGCACCTTGCCTGCCTCCAGCTCCTGGCTGTGAAGGGTTTTGGTGCCAAAGAGTGAAAGGCTTCCTAAAAATGGGCCGAGCCAGGGAGGGGGGCAACTTGGGAGCTATTGAGAAACAAGGAAGGACAAACAGCGTTAGGTCATTGCTTCTGCAAACACGGCCAGGGCTGCTCCTCTATAAAAGGGGAAGAAAGAGGCTCCAGAGCCATCACAGACCCCGAGGGGACGGTCTGTGACCAACACCGCTGCTCCCCCTCCTCAACGCCCAACATGAAGCTCATCCTCTGCACCGTGCTGTCCTTGGGGATAGTGGGTAAGTGCCCATGGAAGGCAGTGTCTGGGGGAATGGAGGGCCTCAGCTTTGCAGGAGGCTCTACCCTCAGAGAAGCTGCTCTGCAGAGCTGCAGAGTGTGCCAGGCTGGGCAGAAGCAATGAGAACCTGCCAGCTGCTTGTATAGGCAGCTCAGGGTATCTGCACATAAGGATGCTGGCCTGAGCCCTAAGGAAGCAGCTCAGCAGGGGGTGAGGGGAGCATCTCTGCGTGGGGGGAGAACCCAGCACGAGACCCCCACCACCACACCTGCTTGTGAAACCAGGCTCCAGCAGGACCCAGGGCAGCCTCACAAAGCACATTAAGGCAGCTCTGTGCAACCAAAATGTGAAAGCTGTAGCTTGCAGCAGTGGGAATTAGGGCTTAGAATTCCTCTTGTGACCACAGTCAGTGTGGGAGGAAGGGAGGTGTCTGTGGGCAGAATTCTGCCTCCTAAAGCCAGTAATAGAGAATGTTTCAGAGGCAAAAAGGAAAATGCAGACAGAGTGGGTTAACCAGAGGGTGAACAAAGTGTGCCAGTAAGTGTTTGGAGAAGGCAAAGTGTGCGTCCAGGGGCTCAGTCAGGAGGGAGCACAGCTAAAGGGAACCATGCAGCACAGGCTGCCCACTCTGCTATGAGACCTGCTGTGTGTTTTATCTGTACTTTATCTGCACTTTATGTGCGTGATTCCAGTGTTTCTAGTGCTTGGATTGCTGAAGAGGGTGAAAGTCTGTGCTCCGATGCAGTATCTCAGAGCAGTGATTACTGCTTTGGGGGGCTCTTAGAAGAGGAGTTTGAATGGAGTGAAGGGCATACAGTACTGCTGCCCTTGGGAGTGCTGATGGAGCTGAGAAGTGCAGCAGTGAATGCATCCCATCAGCTGCCAGGCTAATGTGCATGGCAGTGTGGTGAACGCAGTCTGCCAGACCAGAGCTGCTGTCCCTCTGGGGCTATCTGCAACGAGACTGCTCCAGTGGGACTGCCTTTGCTTTCTGCTTTTGCAAGGTGCTTTGGGTTTGATTTCTGCTGAAGCGTGTGGATTTGTCCTCCTGCTCCATTGGGTGCTGCTGAGAGCTCAGGCTGCTGGGACTGCAGTGCTGTTCCACCCGGGGGCAGGGTGTCCTCCTAGGTGCTCCCAAAGCAATTCCTTTGGAGGTGTGCAGGGGAGGTCTTGCTGTTCACCCAGGGCCATGACTGCGAGGAGACAGATGCAGTTTCTCTTCCCCTTTTGCCTTTCTCCCTCTCTGAGACTATTTCCTTCTGTTCCTTTTTTGTTGTTGTTGTTGTTTGTTTGATCGTTTTGCTTTTCCCCACAGCTGTGTGCTTCGCTGCTCCCCCCAAGACAACCATCAGATGGTGCACCATATCCTCTCCAGAAGAGAAGAAATGCAACAACCTCAAGGAGCTCACTCAACAAGAGAGGATTACATTGACCTGTGTGCAGAAAGCAACATATCTTGACTGCATAAAAGCCATTGCGGTGAGTGGGCTGTCAAGACCTTTAAGGTCATCGTGTCCAACCCCAGCCCACCCCATAATGCCCTCTCAGTGCCACATCCACAGTTCTTCAGCACCTCCAAGGGATGGTGACTGCACCCTGGGCAGCCTGTTCTAATACCTCACTGCTCTGTCTGAGAAGAAATGTTTCCTAATATCTGATTGAACTCTCTTGTTTAGAATAACGAGGCAGATGCCATTAGCTTGGATGGCGGTCACGTGTTTGAGGCAGGCCTTGCCCCATACAAGCTGAAGGCCATTGCTGCTGAGGTTTACGAACACACCGAAGGTAGGTTTTCTCACGGGGTTTTTAGGGTTAAATGGTGGTAGCAGAAATGCACAGGAAGAATATAAAGAGGCATAAAAGAGTTCTGCCACAATCTTGTCTGATAAGAATTAGCCCCATTGCTCCATTCCTCCCCACTCCCTGCACTATCCTTCCTCCCTCCACTGTTTCTCCTGGGAGCCAGATGGACACTATTTCTCCATTTCTGCCCTTATTACCTTGAGCAATGCCACGGACCCAGAGCCCCCAAACCCTTTTGACCTCTGTTCTGGAGGTCAGTCTGTTTGTACACAATGCTCAGGATCAAAGCAACACAGCTGAGTCATTCCTGACCATTCCTAAAGCTCAGCCACTTTATTAATGTGTAACGTGACAGAGGCAGTGTCCTTTTAAAGGCCAAATATGAAACTTTAGAATCAGAATCAGTATCGTAGAATCTCAGAATGGCCTGAGTTGAAAAGGGCCACAATGATCATCAGTTCCAACCCCCTGCTGTGTGCAGGGTCACCAACCAGCAGCCCAGGCTGCCCAGAGCCACATCCAGCCTGGCCTTGAATGCCTGCAGGGATGGGGCATCCACAGCCTCCTTGGGCAACCTGTTCCAGTGCGTCACCACCCTCTGGGTGAAAAACTTCCACCTAAGATCCAACCTAAACCTCCCCTGTCTTACTTTAAAACCATCCCCCCTTGTTCTACCACTATAAGGCTTGTGTGCTTGCTTTAGCAGGCAGCACTGTTGAGGTCTCACAGCCTAATGCATGTGCAGTGACACAACGTTTTGCATGGGATAGCATTTTCAGGCCACTATTTATTCCATGTTGCAATATGCAGTGCTGGTTCAATAGTGGGATTGCAGCTGGGAACGTGAGCAGACTATGAATGTTACTTGGAAGTGCAGCTCTTTATTCTCTGAACCCAGAGCTTTGCCAGGACTTGAGATGTTCCAAATTCTTGCTTTTTCATCATTTTCTTCTTGCTTCCTCCCCTGCAGGCTCTACAACCAGCTATTATGCTGTGGCCGTTGTGAAAAAAGGAACCGAATTCACCGTGAGTGACTTGCGGGGCAAAACCTCCTGCCACACAGGGCTGGGCAGGTCTGTGGGCTGGAACATCCCCATCGGGACCCTCATCCGCAGGGGGGACATTGAGTGGGAAGGCATAGACTCAGGCTCGGTGGAGCAAGGTAAAGCAAGAGAAATGGGCTGATATTAGCCTTAGGGGGGGTGGTAAGCTGAAAGCAGTGTTGCTCACAGAGCAGCCAAGCCATTTATTGGGTGTCTTCCCAACCCAGGTCATTGTGGATGTGAGTTTTAAGATAATTCTTGTGTGTTTCTCACCCACAGCGGTGGCCAAGTTTTTCTCTGCCAGCTGCGTGCCCGGTGCCACCACTGAGCAAAAACTGTGCCGTCAGTGCAAAGGGGACCCCAAAACCAAGTGTGCCCGCAATGCACCTTATTCTGGATATTCTGGAGCTTTCCAGTGAGTGAATGGATTGGTTATTTTTTCCATTATGACAAGCAATGCTGTGTTGTAACGAGGGGCTGAAAACAGCTGGGACTGCTGGTAATTAGCAGTCCAATTAGTAATGACTGGCAGGCGTTATGATGTGAGCTCAGCAGTTCTGTTTTGCACAGGCTTGGGAGCATGCAGTGCTTGCACTGTGCTATAAGTCCAACTGGGTTTCTTGAGAATCACTTCTGTGCCATTATATTTATTTCTCCGCCATCATAACGTTTTGGGGAAGACTGCTCTATGACTGCAGCTCTGGCCAAAGCAATTTGCTGAAACAGGAGCTAAGGAAGCCACAATGTCTGTTTGTTGTTGGCTTTTTTTAACATCTCTTCTGCTTCCTCCACCCACAGATGTCTGAAGGATGGAAAAGGAGACGTGGCTTTTGTGAAGCACACAACAGTTGAAGGTAGGCCTGCAGATCACTGGTTTCTCTCCTTTCGTGTCTGACCTCTTGCTGCCCCTCCATCATGGCATTAGTCTGCATTGTGCAAACCTTAGTCGGTCCAAAACCTCCCATCTGTTCATATTTGACCCACTGGATTTGTTACTGGATGAGCTCATCCTAGTTGCCCCAGGCCGGGCTTTTGTGTGTGTATTTGTGTATTTTGGTGGAGATGCAACTCATGGTTCTTCCCTCCATCCAGAAAATGCCCCAGATCAGAAGGATGAGTACGAGCTGCTGTGCCTGGATGGCAGCCGACAGCCTGTGGACAACTACAAGACCTGTAACTGGGCCAGAGTGGCTGCTCACGCCGTTGTGGCTCGGGATGACAGCAAGGTTGAAGATATCTGGAACTTCCTCTCAAAAGCACAGGTATCCTCCAGCTCTGCTTTCCTTCCCCTGCCACCCCCCTCCACAGCCCCCTGGTTTTGCTTGCTCTTTCTCACCTTCCAAGTGCTCTGGAGTGCTATTGGCTGATTCCTTTTTCTCCCCTGGCAGACTGACTTTGGCGTGGGCACCAAGAGTAACTTCCACCTCTTTGGGCCACCTGGGAAGAAGGACCCAGTCCTCAAAGACTTGCTTTTCAAAGACTCTGCCATAATGCTGAAGCGCATCCCCTCGCTGATGGACACCCAGCTCTACCTGGGCTTCGAGTACTACAGTGCCATCCAGAGCATGAGGAAAGGTGGGAATGGCCTTTTTCAAGTCTAGAGAGTGTTCTGCATGACGTATTTCGTGTGAAAGGTATTGGCTTGTGTGGGTGGAAGGGAATTGGCACGCTCAGAATTGCTACTCGGAATAGCTGTTTCTGGGATGCAGGAGTGTAGGATCAGAAGGAACATGCCAAGACATCAAACCCAGAACTGACCATATGAGAGCAGCAAGGGTGCATTGCTTCCATCTGGACTCATCACATATTTCCAAGCTGATTTTCTGAGCCAGAGGTCCAGCAAAGGACCTCCAAAATCCACTTAAAATCCGTAGTCTGGCAGAGATCGCTGTTATAAGATCAGTCACTTTGATGTTTGTGGAAGGAGATGCGTGGACTTCACGTAGCATCAGAACAGGTTATTCAAGTGCTGCTTCACAGAAATATAGGTTGTGCTTCTCCTGGTCCCCATCTTGAGGCTCTGAGGTCAGATCCTCTTCTTGATGTGCACAAAGGGTTTCATGGCAGAGCCACAATCACCCCCAGACCCACCTGATCTGTGGTTCCGCAGAGCTCTGGACTTATTATTTCTTCCTGGCTGACTTTACAGATCAGCTGACCCCCAGCCCCAGAGAAAACAGGATCCAGTGGTGTGCAGTAGGCAAGGATGAGAAGAGCAAGTGTGACCGCTGGAGTGTGGTGAGCAACGGGGACGTGGAGTGCACCGTGGTAGACGAGACAAAGGACTGCATCATTAAGATCATGGTATGGCTTTTTTCCTTTCCTTCAGCCTGGGTTCCTTTCAGGTGGAGAGTAGCATTGCCTTTTTCAGCCTGGGAATAGATGTGGGGCCAGAGTCTGCAAATGTTGAATACATTGTTGAATTGTTATATACATAGGGCTGCAGGATTCCGAGAGAGGACCCTCCTGCAGCTAGCATGTCCATTTCTCAGATGATGCTGCCCAGCAGGGCTCTAATGCCTTGTCTCTGCCAAGTGGAGATATGGTCTGACGGGTTGGACCTGCAAGTCCTCCATAGTTTTCCCTCTTGGCTTCTCAAGCCCCTTTCCTCCAGCCTGTTTTCCTCCCACCAAGTACATATTTTATGATCCAGTTTCGGAAAAGGGCTGCTCTGGGGAAATACAGTGTCATTTGGGGTGAAATACAGTGTCATTTCATTCCTATGCGGGTTTTGTTGCAGAAAGGTGAAGCAGATGCTGTTACCCTTGATGGAGGCCTGGTCTACACTGCTGGTGTCTGTGGCCTGGTGCCAGTGATGGCAGAACGATATGACGGTGAGTGAAGCCCTGCAGGGTGGACAGGGCTGAAGCAAAAGCGCTGCTTTTAGTCTGAAATCCATAAGGCAGCCTTGGTGCTGCATCCGAGCTGCTCTTCGTTTTGTTGATGCACTTGATGCTACCTTAAAAGCTACCTGAGCAATTAGTGAGCTTGATTCAGTTTGGGATTTTATGTTTCTTTTGTCTAATATCTTCTTTTTCCTTCCTACAGATGAAAGCCAATGCGGCAAAGCAGGACAAACAGGTAATTACTCCCAAGAGAGGAGCAGCAAACAGTCCTTTTGGATAGAAGTAGAAAAATACATGTGCAGTCACGAGTTGAGAATACATGGCCAAGTCTCTATGTAGAGTCTTGTAAGACCCACTGTGTACAGTGTTGATGTTAAAAATCTGGGTGTTAAATTGAACACTCACATGAAAATTCAGGGTCTGCTGATCAGAGCAAAGCATCCAATAGCTGCAGAGATTTGTGTGGAGTTGTGGCTCTCTGGAGCCACACCATGACACAGTCAGGGCTGCAAAAGGGAAAGGGGTCTGTGCTGAAGCCTTAGGGAATTGCTTTTCATAGAAGTAGAAACCAAGAAGAGAGAAGATTTCATCCATTGCTGAAGGGCGGATATGAATTTGAGAGGCATGCATTATATATATCTTGCTACAGCCTTCTTGCAAACCCAAGTGCCAGAGTTTTAGTGGGGGAGAAGTGACAGGGATAATTATCTCCCAGGAGTGCTGTGGGAGTAGATGCATCACATCTGCAAACTATTCTCTTGTTGCTGCGCGGCTAATCCTTAATAAGCACAAAATATTTCTGCTATGCTGCACGTAGATGCCCTCTGCTGACGCTCTGCTAAAGGAAAGCAGTGGAACTCTGGGGTCAGGCCTTAATTCTCCTCCATCTTTCTCCCAAAAGCATCATACTTTGCTGTGGCTGTTGTGAAGAAAGGCACCGGCTTCGACTGGAACAGTCTGAAGGGCAAGAAGTCATGCCACACCGCTGTGGGTAGGACTGCTGGCTGGAACGTCCCCATGGGCTTGATTCACAACAAGACAGGGAGCTGCAATTTTGGTGAGTCAGGTCGTGCATCTGCTTGTCTGAGACAGAAATCCATGAGGAAAAGTGTTTGGTCACACATCCTCTGCCTTTCAAAGCTTCTCGTGCCTCGAAGACTCTCACTTGGAGATGGAAAATGAAACGAGTCTGTTACTTAAGACTGTACTGAGCAAAGTTTCAGGCTGATGGTGACTGCTTACAAGCAGGATACAGCTGACTTGGGGAGCTTTGCTTTCTTTTCACATCTCTCCCTTTTCCCTTTTGGCAGCCCAAAAAGCGTTCCCTAAGTGGGAGGACAGGCTGCACCTTCTGCAAAGCACAGCGTGGGGGTGAAGGGTGGATTTACGAGTTCCTGCTGGGTTGGGAGCAGGGAACAGAGGCTGATTCCAGTTCAAGAGTCTTCAGGGGTCTGATCTGACTCCCTTGAGAACAGTGGGTTAAAAGTCTGCAGCTCAACTTATACGTCCAACTTCCAATTGATGAGAACTACGGTCCAACAAAAATAATGTGAAATTATGAACTGAGGAAAAATAAACATATAATTATTAATGGGAAATGTAACCTCAGGGACCTGCTGGTGTTAGTAAGTTTTATTCAGCCTCTCCAACCTCCTTTCTGCTTTTTCTATGCCCCCCTCCTCCCTCTGAGCTCTCATAATCCTGCCATACATGTCTGTACCTGCCCGTAACGTGTCGTGAAAACAGACCCTGATTCTTTAGAGTGGGGAAAGCAAATTTCTCATATTCCTGCCCTCAGATGAATACTTCAGCGAGGGCTGTGCTCCCGGCTCCCCTCCCGACTCCCGCCTCTGCCAGCTGTGTGAAGGCTCAGGGGGAATCCCTCCAGAGAAGTGTGTCGCCAGCAGCCACGAGAAATACTTTGGATATACCGGAGCTTTACGGTAGGTGGGAGTGATGCTCAAGTAGTGCTTAGCCCCCTAAAAAGACAAGGGTCCGAACATCACGCCTGGTTCTTTCTCCCCTCTACTGACACAGTAACAGCTCAAGTCCAGGTAATTCAGACTGGGCGTGAATTTAGAAAGGGAATGAATCTTGTTTCAATTGCATCTAATAGCAGAGAGACCCTGCTGCAGGGCTGGAGTCGCTTTGATGCAAGTTTGGCATTTACATGGCTACTGACATGTGCACCTCCTCTCTTTGTACTATACAGGTGTCTGGTCGAGAAGGGTGATGTGGCCTTTATTAAGCATTCCATTGTGGAGGAAAACACTGGTGGTACGTGGTGATCCTATTGCATGGGGCTGGGTGGGCTGCCTCCCCCTGTCTGTATCCTTCCTGTTCCCAAAGCATTCATTTTGAATATACATTTATTGCAGTGCCCTATTAACCACAGCTGCTTCCCTCAGCACCACTGCAGAGTATTCTAGCTCCTTGCTTGCCTGAAATGGAAAAGCTCGGGTCCCATTTCTGAAAGCAGTGGCTGAAGTTATCAAAGCTTGTGTATTGGTGGGGGGGAATGCATGGAAAAAGATGTAACAACCTGCCCGCCTGCTCTGAGAGTCTGATTCAGCCCATTGACTGCTCCTGAGTTTTACTTGCATCCCTTTCAGTCCACACAGAGGGTCAGTGCACATCACTGCAGGGACAAACACTTTGCTGGTTGCTGTCAGTGTGACTGTGCTTCTGCTGCACAAGATCTCTGAAGCTCCAAATCAATTCCCTTCACAGGCAAAAACAAAGCTGAGTGGGCCAAGGATCTGCAAATGGATGACTTTGAGTTGCTGTGTACCGACGGGAGACGGGCAAATGTCATGGATTACAGGGAATGCAACCTGGCTGAAGTTCCTACCCATGCTGTGGTTGTGCGCCCAGAGAAAGCAAAAAAAATCCAGGAGCTGATGGAGAGGCAGGAGGTTGGTGGTGCTGACAGTGCAAGGAATGTTCTGGGGTGGTTTTTACATGGTGTGTTGATGGTCACTGGTAGCAGTGATGCTCTGCATTTCACCAAGTCAGCAAAACGCGGTAGATTTTGACTTGCTGATACAGGGTCAGAGCCTCATCCCTTAAGCTTCCCCTTCCTCCATCCCTCCTGAACTGTTCCTACAGGCAGGTAGAATAGCATGAAGAACTGCTACTGAGAGGCTTGTACAAGCTGAATCTTGCTTTCTTTCTACTTTTTACATACATGTACCTCCTCATTACTTCATTTCAGGAACGGTTTGGAGTAACTGGAAGCGAGAGAACCAAGTTCATGATGTTTGAGTCTCAAACCAAAGATCTTCTGTTTAAAGACTTAACCAAGTGCCTGGTTAAACTCCGCCAAGGAACGACATACAGGGAGTTCCTCGGAGAGAAATACTATTCCGTGACTTCCAGCCTCAATACCTGCAACCCATCAGGTAAATGTAACAGCCTCAAAAACCAACATCAGTTAATTGCAGTGCTCAGTCTCAGAGATAGGCACAGTCCATATTGTACAGTAAAAGGGTAACTCCTGAAGCTCTCTTTATACTTTTCCCAGAGTTTCTTGAGCAAACTGAAGCTGGATTGGAAATATATTGCTGTGTTGTCAATGAGAATCCCCTTTAGAAAGCAGGCAAACTGAGAAGCAGTATAATAACCCCCTGTGTCCCATTAGCGTGCACTCAGTGTTATCTGTGGTTAAGGCTCACTCCTGGTGGGGTGCATGGTCCCATGCTGTGACCATGTTGGCATGGCTGGGTGCATGCTGGTGGGACAGGACTGTGTTGCTTTTGCTGTTTCAGTGCAAGGCCTGAACTTCTCCCTTTTCCTTTTCAGATCTCCTCCAGGTGTGCACCTTCCTCCAGGACAAGTGATGGGAGGGAAGGGCCCTTTTTGAAGGGGGAGGAAACTTCATGCCATGACTCCTCCGGTGCCCTCCGCACAGAACACTGATGTGCAGAGGGCCCTCTGCCATTGCTGCTTCCTCTGCCCTTCCTCATCACTCTGAACGTGGCTTCTTTGCTCCTGCCACAGCAAGAAATAAAATCTCAACATCTAAATGCGTTTCCTGAGGTTTCTCAAGTCATTAAACACATTCCTTCCCCAGCACCCTTTGATGCAGACCAGTGTCAGGCACCAACTTGGCTAATGCCATTTGAGGTTCCTGCTGCCCATGAGAGAATCACAGAATCACAGAATGACCCGGGTTGGAAGGGACCACAAGGATCATGTAGTTCCAACCCCCCTGCCTGGCAGGGCCACCAAACATACACCTTTACTAGATCAGGTTGCCCAGGGCCCCATCCAACCTGGTCTTGAACATCTCCAAGGACGGGGCATCCACAACCTGTTCCAGGGCCTAACCACTCTCCTAGTGAAGAACTTTCCCCTAACATCCAACCTAAATCTTCCCTCTTTTAACTTAAAACCATTTCCCCTAGTCCTGCTATTATCAGCCCTTTCGAAGAGTTTACTCCCCTCCTGGGAGTAAGTTCCCTTCAGGTACTGAAAGGCTGCAATGAGGTCACCCCGCAACCTTCTCTTCTCCAGGCTGAACAAACCCAACTCCCTCAGCCTGTCCTCATAGGGGAGGTGCTCCAGCCCCCTGATCATCTTCCTGTCCCTCCTCTGGACCCTTTCCAAAATCTCCATGTCTTTCTTGTACTGAGGGCTCCACACCTGGACACAGTACAACAGATGGGACCTCACAAGAGCAGAGTAGAGAGGGACAGTCACCTCCCTATCCGTGCTGACCACCCCTCTCCTGATGGATAGAAATCCCATTCAATCTGTTTCGAAGCGAAATGGATTGAATATGCCCTAGATCCCAATTAGCAGGTGTTATTTCCTCCATGAAAGTGTATGTGTTGTTAAGGAGGGATATCTATAGGATATCCCAAGGAGGATATACCCAGGAGGATCATCAGCTCCAAACCCAATGTCTCATAGCAGTGTCCCAGCGCTCCCTGAGCTCCAGCATTAGGCTGTGCTCACTGCCATGGAGCTGTACATGGAGCTGTACATGGAGCTGTGCATGGAGCTGTGCATGGAGCTGTGCATGGAGCTGTGCCGTGCTCTGTGTGGCACAACCTCTCCCTGCCCCCCCCACCATCACGCCGCCATGATGGTTTTGGTGGGGGGGGAAGAAGCCGGAAGCGGAAGCAGTGCGGTGTGGACGTGTGCACGCGGGCCATCATGGCGGGCGCCGTGGAGCCGTACCTGGACTCGCTGCGGCGGGAGCTGCAGTCTCCCGGCCCTGCCGCTCTCTCCGTCCTCGTGGCGCTGCTCGTCGTCGCCTTCACTCTCCGTGAGTCGCTGCCCGGCGGGGGGGAGGAGGTAACGGGAAGCGGCGGGTGCTCAGTGTCTTTCCCCTCTGTCCCGCAGTGCTGTGGAGGCTCGCGCAGGGCGCACGGAGCAGCCGCAGGGCTGTGTTACTGCTGGGCCTCTGCGACGCGGGGAAGACGCTGCTGTTCGCACGGGTGAGCGCTCAGCTGGGCCCTGCTCAGTCCAATACGTGCGGCTTTAGGGTGCTTATAAGGGTTGTTCTCCCCCACGCAGCTGCTGACGGGCAGGTACCGAGATACTCAGACCTCCATCACCGACAGCGCTGCTGTGTACAGAGTGAGCAACGACAAGGTGAGCGTTCGTGCCTCTTGTGCTTTGCAGGCTTCCCATAGCCTGTACCTATGGTACAGCTTTCAGTTAGTGCACAGGGAGAATGGCTGAGCTGGAGTAGAAAGGTTTGCAAAGGAAAAAGTCCCCAGGGGGGTTCAGTTACCTTTCAGATCCTGTTTTACTTCTGTTCTGTGGTGATCTTTTTAGTTTCAGAAGCATTTCTGTCTCTTGCCGGGCTCACACGTGGCAGTGAAGCACGAGGTGGCAGCATGGTGTCTGCTGGTGAAGTGTGAAAGCAGAGGGTGCTTTGCTGCCTTTTTCTCTAACCGTCTTTATTAAAGACAGTAAGAGCACGGGATTAACAGCAGCCAGAAGGACTGCAGAGTTCTTTAAGTGTCTCTGGGACTTAGTAGACAGGAGATGTTTTGAAGGAGAGGTGCTGGGATGCTGTGACAGGCTGCTGCTTTTCTGGTTGGAAGTTTGTGTTAAGACACAAAAGCAGCCCAGAAGACGGGATCTTATGAAACCTCCCCCCTCTCAGTAACAACAGGTGTTACCCTGAGAATGCTGATGTGGCCCTCAGTGGCTACATCTCAATTAGGAGCATGTGAGAGGCATTTGTTCTCTTTCATATCACTGCTTTTTCTGTCTAATAGCCTGTGGAAAGAGAAACATTCACTGCTTTTGATTCAAAGACCATCTTGCAAAGCTGTTCTTGTGCTATTCCCAGCGGTGTTTTGAGTATTTAGGTTGATTTGCAGCTTGAATTCACATAAATTCCCATTCAGAGATTGTGGGGTTATTATTCTGCACCAGGGATGTGCAGAACAGGAGTTTGTGATTTTGCTGTGCTGATATATAACAGAGACAGAGTAAATCTGCTGGTGTAATGACCAAGGAACTCACAAAGGCTTGTCACTCATGCTGTGATGTGGTTGGTAGTCAGCTCTGTTGCATGGTTTGCTGGTGTTGGCCGTCCTTACAGAGTCCTGTCCATGAGTGTTGTTCCTCAGCAATTTCCTTTGCCTGTCAGAATCTTTGGGGTGGTGGAGAGATTGCATTATGGGGTGGATTACACACTTCTGTCCGGCATGAGGTTCACTCATGTGCTGCTGCCCTGGCACAAGCTGACTGGAATCTGCTCCCAGATTGGCTTTCTGTGGGGTGTGATTGCCATTATTCCTGGTGTAAGTGTTGTTAACACCTCTCTTCTTGCCCAGGGCACTAATGTGACTTTAATCGACCTCCCGGGCCATGAAAGCTTGCGACTTCAGTTCTTGGAGAGGTTCAAAGCTGCAGCCAGGTAACGTGGAGATGGACAGGGGTGCTGGTGGGGCCAGCTGATGTTTGTACCAGGGATGAGACACAGAGGGTGCAGTGAGCCAGGTAGGGGTTGTGCTGTGTGTGCCCTGGGAGTCAGAGCGCTGCCTTGGGGAGGCTTAGGACATGTAGTATGTCTTTGGGACAGAGGGGAACAGGTTTCCTGCTGGATATCAATACAAAATGTATTTCAGTCCCCATCTGCTGACCTGCTTTTTGTGTTACAGAATGATCCTACATGTGTTCTTTTTCTCAGGGCCATTGTGTTTGTGGTGGACAGCGTAGCCTTCCAGCGGGAGGTGAAGGATGTGGCTGAGTTCCTGTACCAGGTCCTGGTTGACAGCACTGTTCTCAAAAATGCACCTTCGCTGCTGATCGCTTGCAATAAACAAGGTATTGGGTGCTGCCCTGCAGGTGGGAGTGGTGATTCAGTCCTTGAATAATTATTAGAGTTAATGCCCTGTGTAGCAGAATTGCTAAGCCATGGATTGAAGCAGTGATTGAGCACTTGATGGAAGGCAGGGCCAACCCAGGGCAGCTCAGGTGCATGCAGTGTACCTGAGTGACTGCAAGGGGTGGAGCCAGGATGCACCCCTTTCCAGACCTCATTTAAGGGTTGGCAGTGGAGAGGAGGGGGTATCTTGCTGGAGTGGAGCTCCCTGCCTACCTGAGGCCTGCAGATAAGCAGCTTTTTTTTCCTTTGTTTCTGTGTCTATGGCTGCTGCACTGGGGCTTATCTTCACTTGCTGAAGCCTGGGACTCTGCTACCCTGCTGTCATTGCTCTGTTTTTTATCACATTATAGTGTTACACCACACACGGTGAATTTCTCAGGGGTCAGGGTTTCAGCAAAATAAAGGCAGAAAATTAGTTGTAGACTTGGACTACTCAGCAAGAACATTTCTAGCAGCCTTTGGAAGAATTCGTAGGTCAGATACGTCAAATAGCTTAGGAGAAAAGCACCACTTGAAGAGCTAGAGATCATTAGACAGGCTTAAGTGGTCAATCCGTACAGCTTTTCCTGCAGAGGTGTGGATCCTTGTAGGACAATTTGAAACTTTCTACCAGTGCCAGGTTTGGTTTTCTAGTTTTTTCTTGCAGTATCATAGGAGCATCTTGGAGCCTTCAAGTTCTAGAAGGCATTGTGCTGAGCTCTGTAATGCCAGGACAGGTGAGCATGCTGGGCCTTGTTTGAAGTGATTTACTGCCCTGTTTCCAGACTGTGAGAAGAAACTAATCCCCTGCCTTGAATTGGGTTCTGGGGTTGCTCTCATTCATGCCCACAGATCTAAAGCCCTTCTGTACCTTATCCAAGCACTTACACCATTGCTGTTGTCTCATTACGTCTTATGACAGCATGATATGATCAAGCCTTGCTGTACCTTTCGGAGCAGGAAGCTAATCTGGACATAATACCAAAGAGCTAATTATTTCCTTTTCTGTTTTCTCTCTAGATGTCACAATGGCAAAGTCTGCAAAACTCATTCAACAGCAGCTGGAGAAAGAGCTGTAAGTGTGAAATTGGATCTTAAATCCTCTGGGCTTCTTCTGTCTTCTCCTTTGTCTCCTGCCCATGTTTAGTGAGTCCTTTAAGTACTTCTGTGCTCAATGAATAAAAGGAGAAGTCTGTTTTGTGTAGGTGTAATCAGGATGAGGGAAGAAGGTCCTTGCTAAAGCACTAAGATCTAGTAATGTTCCTGGCTTGACAAAAAAGAAGATGGGTGGTGTATTGCTTCCTTAAAGCTGTAATGTGGAGAATCAGTGCCTCGTGGTTCATTTGTAGCTCTTTGGCATCCAAATGAGTGTTCCTGGGATGCGGTTGTCACTAGCCTCATTGACCAGTGGGTGGCAGCAGGGTGATTTGTACTGTTGCATTTTCACTGCTGAGTACCTGACCTTCCCTTCTGCAAGGCAAATTCCATGGTAGAAGTTGCTGTTTGCATCCGTGCCTGATGCAACTTGACTTCCCTAGCTTGGTTTTTGGGACACTAGAAGCAGTCAGACTGCAGTGCCTCAATGCCCTTTTCATGCTGCTGTTTGTTTCAGTGCTGCCTCTAGTTTATACTTTGTGTGAGCAGTGAGGTTTTTCCTCCCTTCATATGGGTGGCAGGTTGCTGAGATGCTGCCACAATATGAAGGGCAGAAACAGCAGCAGTGCTGCAGCCTGGGGTCCTTGGCCAGGCACTGCTCACTGGAGCACTGGGGAGGCTCGATCCACCTCTCAGTCTCCAGAAGTATTTGGCACGTTAAGGTGGCTATGGGGTGAAGATCTGCATGATCCCTGATGTCCTGGGTGCCTCTTTTCCCAGGTAACAGAATCACACAGAATCACAGAATTACCCGGGTTGGAAGGGACCTCAAGGATCATGTAGTTCCAACCCCCCTGCCTGGCAGGGCCACCAAACATACACATTTACTAGATCAGGTTGCCCAGGGCCCCGTCCAACCTGGTCTTGAACACCTCCAAGGACGGGGCATCCACAACCTCACTGGGCAGCCTGTTCCAGGACCTAACCACTCTTCTAGTAAAGAACTTTCCCCTAACATCCAACCTAAATCTTCCCTCCTTCAACTTAAAACCATTTCCCCTAGTCCTGCTATTATCAGCCCTTTCGAAGAGTTTACTCCCCTCCTGGCAGTAAGTTCCCTTCAGGTACTGAAAGGCTGCAATGAGGTCACCCCGCAACCTTCTCTTCTCCAGGCTGAACAAACCCAACTCCCTCAGCCTGTCCTCATAGGGGAGGTGCTCCAGCCCCCTGATCATCTTTGTGGCCCTCCTCTGGACCCTTTCCAACCTGTCAAACAGTAACCTGTCAAAACAGTGCAGATTTGAGCACTGTGGGCTAAACATCCTCTTAGCTGTAGTCAGACAAGCAGCTCTCACAGTCTGGGTTCATTCCCTACCAATGGAAAGGTGCCTTTGTCTCTTCAGAAGTTCTGCTTCTTTCACCAAACCCACGATCAGTCTCTCTTGAACCTCTCTCAGTTGTGCCTTGTAGCAGCTGTTTACAAGTAGGCAAAGTGCCTGTCCCTGCCTGTGCCTCGTGGGTTAGGGATATGGGTATGCCTCTGGGGCCTTCTGTCCCTGGTGTTGCTGATGTCCTGCTGACAGCTGAAACCAAAGCATCTCAGTGCTTATGGTGTAGGTGTCATTTTGCTATTTGAGTTCCTGATCTTCTCCTTTCTCTTTCTGCAGTAACACCTTACGAGTGACCCGCTCTGCAGCCCCCACCAGTTTGGATGCCTCAGCCACTGGGGGACCTGCTCAGCTGGGAAAGAAGGGCAAGGACTTTGACTTCTCTCAGCTGCCCATGAAGGTGGAGTTTGTGGAGTGCAGTGCTCGTGGCAGCAAGGGAGAGGAGGGAGATGCTGACTTTGAGGACCTTGAGAAATGGCTGGCCAAGATCGCCTGATCAGAGAAGGGCAGGGTGAGAGGGAGAGACCTGAGGACACGTGGGGGGCACATCTGGGGAGTGAAAGAAAATAGATGGTTTGAAGTACTCGGATCTTACCAAAGCAGAAAGTGAATGCTGGAAAAGCATTGCATTGTCTTCCTCTGTTTGGGAGCATATAACATTTACTGGTGTGATTTCCTCTCTGTCTCTGTCACACCACCACCTTTTTTCCCCTCTCTCCTCTGCTTTTTTTCCTGCGTTGCTGACCCAATAGGCTTCTGTGTTTCCTTGAAATCTTTTGTATTTTCATCATCCAGCTGCCAGTCAACTTAGGAAGGAATACACTGCCAGGTGAGTCTAGAAACTGTAGTCTGTCCTTTTCTGCTTTGTTTTAGCATTGCATCGCTGTTTCTTCATGGAGGTGTAGTCCAGTTTTTGTGGAACTGGGGTGGCTTGTTAAATTTCAAAGGCAAGCTGGTTGATCTGCCCTTGTCACTGTGCAGTGCCTGTGTCTGGCTGTGGTGCCCATGTCTCTGGTTGATTCCTTTTGCTGGACAGCTCTTGGGAGTTTTTCTTTCTGTCAGGGCTGTGCCTTGAAAGCTTGTTTCGCTCTATTCTTTCTGTACTTCAGGCTCTTCTCCAACAGACTGTAAACAAGTGAATGGCACTTACAGAATGGTCCTAGCTTGAACCAATGGAAGTGGCATATTTTTGGATTCATATCTGTGTTAGGAGTTAGATCTGTCATGACAGACCCTTGCTGTTCTTTTTCCTGCCCGTCTCCTATCCAGTGTCTACCATTAGGAGCCCTTTTTGTGTTTTTCATCATAGCAGTTGCAGCAAAATGAAGAGAAAGGTGAGCTTGATAGCAAGTCAGTGTGAGCATGATTCTTCCTTATGAGGAAGATGCTCATTGGAGAAGAACATGAGAGCTTTTCCCAGTATTTGTGGTGGTTGAAGGCAAAGCTGCTGCTGTGTGTGATCTCATCAGGGACTGCTGCCTGTTGCTGTAGCTCTTGGGGAGGCTCAGCTGGGCTGCTTTGAAGCTTGTTGAGACAGTAGTTGGGTCTGATTCAGTATGCCTTAGACCTGAACTTTCCAAAAGTTCCTTTGCTTTCCCTTTTCTTTGCTGTAGCCAGGAACATTGGTTGTGTTGAGGGAGAAATTGCAGCAGCATCTGTGAGACTGTTTCAGTTTGTCCTTTCTGAACTACAGCCTTAAGACACTTGTCAGTTGCCCTGCCCAGCAGCTTGATGCTGTGCTGTGGGATGCTGGCTCTACACAACATCTCTGTGAGGAGGATTACTCTCCAGGATTCGATGCTGGGAACTACAAGGTCCTACTGCATCTAGTTTTATTGGGTTTTGTGTAGTTCTAAGCAAGGAGCAAACTTAGGCTTCTCATGCATCTTTTCTGTCCTTTGTGGGTTTCTCTCTGGTTTAGTGCTTGCTTAATGGCTTGTCTGATCTATTATGTTCCCTTCTGGGCATCATCTGACTCCCTGTTGTACTGCTACATGTTAGTAGTGATGAGGGGAACACAAACAGGCTTCAGCAAAGACCTGTGCTCACAGTGAAGCTCTAAAGATAAGCTGGGAGCTGTGCTGTCCCACATAGGAGAATAGGAGGGGTTATATTTAGGGACTGTGTTACATTTTGATATTTGCTGCAGCCAAAGCATTGCTGAAGTGTATTTGTTGTGCTTGAACTCCCTTTGCTGCAGAATATTGCTGTTTGCTTGAGTGGTAGTTCTGTTTGCTAAGACCTACCTCCTTCGAAATCAGAGTTGTACATCGCTGTCAGGTGGAATAAAGTAGCATGAGGCCCTGTTTGGTTTTAAGTTATTTCTGTAATAAAGCATTTGACTAAAAGTTTCTTCTCAAGTCCTGGTTTGCTCATTCTCTCTTGACCTTTACCTTGAGTCTTCTTAGCGGTGTCAGGGTCTACACTGCTCAGGCTGAGCATCCCCTGCATGGTTCCATTCCTCTCCACCCTATCTTGCTGCAGCTTCCTTCCCTCTCTCCATCTCAACTTTATCACCCAGACCCAGTTCACTCTCCTCCAGCCCCAGCTCTGCTCCTCCAACTCAGCTCCATCTCATCACTGTGGCAGAAGCCCCTTATCCCCCCCTTACCTGCCTACAGGTTGGAGGTGACCAACACACCACATGGAAAATTGACCTTTATTAAAAAAACACAACAGTAAAACCCATTCCAAAATGTTCTGTACTAAACCACAAGAGACGACTTTTCATGTCCATGCTGACCTGTGCAAAGGGATGGGCTGGGGCAAACAGGGAAGCCCCCAGAACTTGGCAGCAAGTCCTGCTCTTATCCTGCCTGGAATGCACTGGTGAGCAGGACTGTTGCTTGCATCTGTATATGTGTCCAACTGGAACACAGCCCCCATCTGCCTCCTGCTTCCTGCAAAGCAACGGGTGAGTCTTGGATGACCCATCTGGAGGAGCTGGTCCCTGCTGTGTCCAAGTCTGCATCCAAAGATGGGACCAGTGGGGATTGTCCTTTGTTGGGAGCACAGAGATGCCCTCTCCCCAGTCCAGGTTGTCACGAGAGGAGGGAGGAGCTGCTATATTGAAGTTGCTCCATTACAAAAGAACAAGAAATCAACCAAATTCCCCAGAAGTCAAAGTGCTGGTGGTGGGCAAATGAAGTGCAGTCATTCTTTGTGCAGTTACACCAGGCCGGCCGCCTTCTCCTGCACATTGTACTCCTTGCTCCTCTTCACCTTCCAGCCAATGAGCGCAAGGAGGATGGTGCCCACCACTTTGTATCCCACCTGCAGCCCCAGGTATCTGTAAAGAGAAGAGGAGGGAGATGCTCTATCCAGAGGCAGCCCCAGAGGCTTTGGGGACTGTTCCCATGGCAGCTCTGGGTGCCACAGCTGAGGACAGGTACCTGTTGCGAAGGAAGTCGTTGTTGTAGTAGACACAGAAGCGACGCTGTGAGCACTGTTTCTGCCAGTAAATGCAGGAGGAGTCGATGAGGGCACCAAACATGGCTGGAGCTGGCAGCCAAGCTTTGGAGAAGAGAATAGTGTCAGGCTCTCTGCCTTCCTTGTGCTTCACCTGCTGCCTCCAAGGAGGTCCCAATGCCTCCTGTGGCTGTAGCAAGGCTCAGAATACCCCATCACCCCCCAAGCCCCAAGGCAGTCACTCACCCAGCAACCTCATCAGCAAGAACTGAACGCCAATGGCAAATGACTTCTCATCCTGGTTCACCACCCTGCAAAGGAGAAGCCAGGTGAGGTCACAGTTGGTGGCAGCAGTGCTCTTCTGGTTTCAGTGTCAAGTTCATAGCCATGGACCCAGTTCCTCCCCAGTTCTTCCAGTTTGGAACAGAGAACAGAGGTTGAACGACCCAATGGGGCTTAGGAGGTCTGCACCAGGGAGAGCTACTGGGATCTGGGGTGACAATTTGTGGGTATGCCACAGCATAGGGTTTTGTTCTTAAGTAAGGCTCTGCTCCATTCACCCTGACATAAAATACAAGGAAGAGCACTGTCGAAATAGGAAACATTCTGCTATTTAGGGAATTGCCCCACTTCACAGCCAGGGGTGTTGCCCCACTGCTCACCTTAACACCATCATGTAGAGGGGGTTGTGACACAGGCAGGCCACCAGGGCAGCGAAGGAGATGAGGAAGATGGTGGGGAGGAGCATGTGGGAGCAGCTGAGCGGACAGGATCCTATCTTAGCAGAGGACAGCCCAGTACCAGCAGAGATCTGGGAACAGTTCCTGTAGATCTATAGGAAACATTTGAAAACAAACAAAACAAACATGCAAAGCTCCCCTTGTCATGTTGTGAGAGGGGTGGGACATGACAGAGGCTCCCAAGGGGGTGGTAGAGTCATCATCCCTGGAGGAGTTCAAGCAAAGGGCAGCTGTCATGCTGAGGGGCACAGTCTGGGTGGTCACGGGCTGGACCTGATCATCTTAGTAGTCTTTCCAACCTTAATGATTCTGTGATTCTATGTGTCAGACCACACCTCTTAAAGGAGTGATCAGCATCGTTAGCATCATGTCAGGTGCCCTGACCCCCTGCAAGGGGATGTGCCACCATTCTCTATTCATCCCAGGGCTAGAGCCCAAGGCAGGGCCTGCCCACCCTTCAGATAGACCCAAGCCTCCCTGCTCAAAAGCAGTTTTCCCAGGAGACCTTCCTAACTGTAGTTTCCTGAGCAGCCTAAAATCTGTCCTCCCATGATCAGCTTTCTTCCTAAAATTGACTACTTCATGGTCACTGTGGCCAAAATGGCCACAAATCACCACCTCATACACAAGACCTTCTCTCATTCACAAGTGACAGATCTGGAAGGATTAACACCTGGCAAGCCCATAGAATCGATGAATGGTTTGTGTTGGAAAGGACCTTACAGCACCCCCAGCCCCAACCCCTGCTATGGGCTGGCTGCTCCCCACCAGTTCAGGCTGCCTAGGATCCTATACAGCCCTGCCCTGAGCACCTCCAGACATGGGGCACCCACACTTCTCTGGGCAACAGCTCAGCTTGGTGGCTGCATCCTTCTCCCACTACTCACCACCTGTCTGGGAGCTGAGGAATCAGTGCTTCTGTTGGTGCAGCCAGCGAAGCAGGGTGAGATGTACTCCACGTTGTTTTCCCCGCACACCGGGTGAAAGACGTGCTCAGAGCAGCGGCAACCACTTGGTGCCTTAACTCCTTGCTGGGAACCCAACGCTCTGCCAATGAAGAGAAAATAAACACAATAATAATGATTTAAAAAATAGAAATAGGGCAGAAAGGAAAAAAATAGTCCCTCTCCCCAGTCCCCTTCTTAGCTAACCTGTTTCCCTGTTCCTATGCGCACTGGGATGCTGCCCGGAGCAGGCTGGTCTTGTGCCAGACCCCAATCCCCTGCAGGTACCTCGGCAGTGTGCAGGGAACTTAGCAGCCCGTAATTATGTTATGTCTGCAAAACAGTGCTCACACACTTTTTCTTTTCTCCCCCCCCAGCTGAAAACTAATCAGCAAATGCCTGGAGAAATGTTATCTGGGCTCCATCCAAAACCACGCAAACAGATGTGTGAGGAGCCCCAGCTGGAAACGCCATCCAGACAGCAACTGGAAGCAGGCTCGCTTCCAGACAAACCTGATGACAGTGTGTAAGGCAAGAGGATAAGCTGCACGATCTGTTCTGTCTTGCCTCACTACCCAAGGGAACTCAGCTGCTGGAGCAGCACCCTCTGCCTGCTGCCCTGGGGTCCATCCTTGTGCTGTGGGCACGGTCCACCTGGCTCACAGCACCTGGTGCCCAAGGGGAATGGTGTTTTCTTGTTTCTGAAGGCTATGGCTTTCAGAGCAGTCTGGGTATTGGACTCTTACAGGTGTTGCAGGAGAGGCAGAAGGGAGAAGATGATGAAGCTGGGACTTTGGGAAATGGAAAACGCAACTGTCATTGGGAGACATGTCTCTGCTGAAGTCTTTGATGAGAAGGAAGGGTCTGCTTGGATGTGATCCAATGGGACAGTCCCTTATGTGAGTTAGGCAATGCTATCACGTTCCTTCTCCTCTCCAGCCAGCACAAGGCAGCTGCTGCAAGTGGGAACACTGACAACTCCAGTATGGGCCTTTCCCAAACAGTCCCATCCCTCTCATGGACTCACGTCCCAGCATGCAGACAGCAGTAGCTCTGAAGACTCCTGAGCTGCTGCTAGAGGCTGAAAGATCTACCAAGCTCCCCAGACCTTACAGCTCCACGTGGCCCACCTCACATGCTACAATGAACAGCAGAAAAAGCTGAAGGTGAGGTAAGGACTGTGGCTGCAAACATGAAATGAATCTCTGCCTTCTTCCAGCCTCCCTTTTGTCATGCAAGTCCACCTACCAGCTTCCCATTCCACCAGCAAAACCCATCAAGTCCAGTGAGTCCCAGGGCTAATGTTACCAGCAAGAGGTCAGCACCATGAGGCCAAGCTGCCTTCCAAAGTGTAGCACGTGGCATCTAAGCTTGAGCAGAGGGCACAAAGTCTTGCTCTCAAGCAAAGCGCCAATGGGGATGCCAACAGGGATGACAAGTGGACTATTGTATGATCCTGAATTAATATTATGTGCCATACAGACCTTAGAACAAAATACTAAAATGCTGTCCAGGCACGAGTTTGTTGTTTTGTCTTATTTAACTGGGCATGAAGAGCCTTGTCCCTCACTGTACCATGGGATGGGAGCCCCAGCACTGGCAAAGGGAAATGTTTACAAAAGTGCCTTACAGACACACTGATGGTGCATATAATCTGTGTGTGATGCACTTGACATCAAGCCTGGGGTGGAGTCTGAATGTCACTTCAATAACTAAGAAGAAAATAATAGGGTAATAGTCAAAGTTTTCTACTCAGGTGAGCAGAAAGGTGATGACTAGCTGGAACAGGAGCAGCACATTCCATGTGGACATAGGTACTGGCACTACTACTTTCCCCCTAGAAATCTAGGGCTAGAGAGAAAAATACACCCTGAGAAATCAGGAATAAATGTCCTTCCAAGCCTTCTCTGCTGCATAGTGCTTATCTCTCCTCCAGGACTGACCCCATGGATAATCAAGTCAAGAGTTGGAGAGCGTAGGAACACAAAGCTGGGAACAACCCGAGTGCCTGCGTTACCTGGAGGGGTAGATCCCATCGACGAGCCCTGTGGAGCAGCCCATGAAGAAAATGGGCAAGCAGATGAGGATGGAGAAAACCAGTACCACCACGGAGAACCGGGGGATGGCCCGGAGGGAGAAGGCAAAGCGTTTCATGATGATTCCTCCTAAGAGCATCCCAAGCGCTGCTGCTGGCAGGTTGACGGCTCCTGCAGAGGAACGAAGGCATCAGGCAGGGCTCCTGCCTGCCAGGCACCTTGCTGCTGGCTGGAGGCTGGGGACCTCAATGTGGCTGGGAGAATCCACAGACTCAAGGCAGAACCAAGACCCAAACAGTTGGCACCTATGAGAACTCTCAGCCGCAGGAGCTTCACTTGGAGATGTAGAAGCAAACCTTGATGCATAACCACTCGTTTTGGCCAACTTCTTTCAGCATCAGAGCTATGCAGACCTGCTTCACCCACGTGCATTTCCAACAAGAGCTGCTCTGGCCCCCAAGAGCAAGTGAACAGATGTGGTCATCCCCTGCTCACCGATGAGAAAGTTGGCATAAGAGGAAGTTGCGCCGTACTGCTTCTCCAGGAACTTGTTGAGGAAGGTGGAAAGACCCGCAATGACAGAGGAGAAGCTGCACTGAGCAAGCACCAGAAGCATAAACAGGGGGTTGAGGAGCAGCTTAAGGAAGATCTTTGGGAATCCTGCAAGGAAACAACAGGAAAAACAAATTTTAGCTACAAGGCCCCGACATGGCTCCTGTGGCTGAGGAAGACAGCATGGTTTCCTGATAGGACATTGATAGTTCCCCTGCCTGGCCAGGACATCCTGGTCTTGAAACCCAGGCAGACTGACTCCAGGCCTCTCAGAAGCAGGTCTGTTTGTTTGGCCTCTAATTAGCTTTCCTCTTTCAGTTGAGTGCCAGCATCCATCAAAGCTCAATGAGATAGAGAAGGGGCTGATGGCCACAGGATGTGACTGCAGTGAATGGGGAGGGAGTGACTTCAACTGGAAGCAAGTCATTATGAGCCTAAGAAAGGTCATCACGTGGTCCCTTTCACCAGTGAAATCCCATCAGCTACTCATAAACAAGATGGTGAGCCGAGGTGCAGCGACCTCAAGGCAGCAGCTGGTGGCACCAGCAGCCCCATGGCTTCTTACAGAGCTTCAAAACTACCTTCAGAAACAATTCAAACCTCAATGCTGGTGACTAATAGCAGCGGGGAAGCAGCATCCCTCCTTCAGCGGTCATAGAATTATTAAGGCTGGAAATGACCACTAGTCCAACCATCCACCTACCACCAATACTGCCCACTAAGTTCCTCAGTACCATATCTCCACAGTTCTTGAGCACTTCCAGAGATGTTAATTCCACCATTTCCTTGGGCAGCCCATTCCAGTGCATCACCACTCTTTTGGAGATGTTTCTCCTAACACTGAACTTGCCACAACTTGAGGCCATTCTCTCTCATCCTAATTGTTCTTAGGGAAGGATGGTGCTCACGTGCTATGGCCTTGGAGGGGCCTGACTGGCATCTCCACCCAACACAGTTGAGGTCAACTTGTAAATGCTGATGTTGTAGAGTCTGCCCAGCCCAGTCACGGGATACAGGACACGCCACGTCCCCCCCATTCACCCTTGCCTGTAAATGTCAGTTCCTTACTTTTGATAAATTCCAGCAGGGAGGTTTCTTCAAATTCCCTCTTCTCCATCTTCCTCAGCATGCCGTCCTCTGAGCTTGGGTCCTGGGGAGGGAGAGAAGAGCATCCTGCCATGAGAGGAGTGAGGGTGCCTGTTTGGTGCTGTCCTGGGACTCAGTGAGGCTAGGGAGCAGCAGAGCCCATCATGGGCATCTTTGACCCTTGAGTAGAGCTACAAGACTCAATTTAGAGACATTTTAAGAGCTTGGAAAGCTTTGAACTTCGACCAAAAAGAAGATATTGCTTCTTAAATTCTGGAAATAAGAAAGGGGAAATGGAAGTTGGAGACAGACCAGCTCCAGTCTGGTGGGTCCTTAAACTATAATCCTGAAATATCTAGGGTTTGATTTTGACCTTTAAAGAAGCAACAGTTAAACAAGACCAAAACTCCCCCAAACCTTATTTTTCTTGAAACAAAACCAACGAGGCTTGGCTTTGAAAACACTGAAGTGGAATGTTTTGATAGCTCCATGCCTTTTTTTTTTTGTTGTTGTTGTTTTAATGGGAAACTTGCCTTGTTTCTTCCCTATTTTTTTCCAAACAAAAAGCCCATTTTCCAAACAGTGACTGTAACCTCACAGAAGGCATTGTGGTAGGGTATTGAGTTATGGTAATTACCATTGACAGGGAATTGGACACTCTGGCAGGGTGAAGTTACAGAGGAAAGACCTCTACCAAAGAGGAACCCTAAAGAGACCTGCAGCCACCACCCTACCCTGGTAAGGCCTTCCTGAGGAGGAGTCTCACCTTTCCTTTCATCATGTACCGAGGGAAGAAGAAATAAGGAATGGATGTGAGCACCAAGCAGCCGGAGGAGATCAGCAGCCCCAGCCACCATGCTCCGACCCACCGCTGGTCCTGCGGGGTCAGGGTCACTGTTGCTGCAAGACACAAAGACACACCATCAGAGCTCTGCCTCTACAAGGCCAATGGTAAAAGGGGAAAATATCCACATAAACACAGACAAAGTGGTGTGAGCCCAGTCTATGGGTGTCTATACTGGTATGGCAAATGAAGGGAGGTGAGAGCCCCCACCAGCTTGTATCAAGATGAGCCCTGGCTTCTGGGTATCAGTGAGTTCCTCTGCCCATACACGTGTGTGCGGCTGAACTTTCCTCACTGGTCCCCACCCAAACTACTCTGAGCCTCACCAGTACACGTGGGACACGTATAATCAGCATCACAACACACCGATGGCATGAGTCCATGGGCACGGTTGGGTTGGGACCATGCTGTCTTCCCAGGCTGCCCACGTGAGATGGGGACTGGGAAAAGGCATGGCCACTTTCCTGGAAATGTCTCTTCTCCCACTGATTCCAGGTTGGACAACTCACACAGCCTCGTGCTGGCAAAAGAACATTTCTAATGAGAATGTCTTCCGAATGGACAAAACTCCTGGCGCTCACACCCTTTGTCCAGAAAAAGGAGGAGAGACAAGCACTGCTCCATCCCAATGTGGACATCCTCCGGCTGCTCACCGGAGGTCAAAGGCTTGCTTGGCTTGGCACAAGTAGCACATCTCCCCACTGCAGGGAATTTCTGGGAGGGCTCAGGGTCGGCTTCCTGCCCAGAACATAGAAGCAGTGGCCCCCTCCCCTCTAAACAATCGCCTCACTGCCCCTATAGCACCAATCCACTGCGGATGTGGACGTCATCATGGAGCGACTGGGCAGGAGATGCTATATCTGTCTGCTACCATAGGGTGCAAGCCAAGGCTTTTTGCTGTTTCCTGTCTTGGATTCATTTATTATTCTTATCAGGCACGGGACAAATATGTCATGCAGGCTCTGATCTCTCAAAGGAAACACAGGAAAAGCCACATTATTGATGAAGCCAGGGAGAATTCTTTAGTGATTAAGTTACCAGGAATAATAAGCACACACTGCGGATAGAGGAAACGAGACCTGTGGTGGTGCCAGGTTGGTTCCATCCCTGCAGATGCTGGTGAAGGGTGGTGGGAGAGAGGCTGAGTGGAATCAAAGGATCAGTAAAGTTGGAAAAGACCTTTAAGGTCGTCTAGTCTAAAGTTCACCTATCACCAATATTGCTCACAAAACCAAATTCCTCAGCAGTTCTTGGACACTTCCAAGGACAATGATTCCACCTGGGCAGCCTGTTCTAGTGTCTGACCACTGTTTAGGAGAAGATTTTCCTGACATCCAACCTGAATCAAGACGTCCCATGAACATGCAGGACAATGGCTGCCCCATGGCTGCCTTCTCCCTGCTGGATGCTTTAGGTGACCCTGATCCTCTCTGGCACTGTGCAGTATGGCACCTCCTCAGCATGGGAGCAGTGGGCAGCACTGCAGTCACTGCAGGCAACACAAGCAGTCCCACGCTTGGTGGGACAATGAGATGTCCCTGCTGCAGGGCACTGCTTCCACAGTGACCTCAGGTCCATCTATAGCCTTCCTTGTGGGGAGATGACAGAGAAATGACCCTGTGATGCTATCCCAGGCCCATTTATTTGGGCCACTAAAGCAAGGTGTGCATTCTACCTCCAGCCCTCTCGAGCAATCTGCTGATTCACAGAGGGCTTTTAGGAAGACCACCCCAACTTGGGAAATACTCACCCATGTCAACTCTACCAATGTCCACGAAGAGCCGCAGCACCACAGAGCCCAGCAGGAACCCAAACGCAGGGCCAAACACTGCGATGGCAAAGAGGATGGCTGGGAAAAGGAGCAGAGTGTGAGTAGGTCACAGCTTCATTCAGACATGGCTTTTGTCTTCCCACATGGAGAAAAAAGAATGCTACAGCATGCAAAGGAGAAAAATCATAGGATCATAGAATGGTTTGTGTTGGAAGGTAGGTAATGAGGTGGCTCTGAGGTTCCTGTGGTGACTGAGACTCTAACCCTCACACAGAAGGCAAAAAAACACACAAAAACAAAATCGTCACCTCACTCTTTTAGAGATGAGCAAAACTTGTTTGTTCAAAACATCAGCGGAAACGAAACACACTGACTGAGGGAGAGCAGAAAGTGCAGCAAATCACCCTTGGTTCTTCTGACCTATTCCTGCCCCAAAAGCAGATAACTCAGACCAAACCCACGAGGTCAAAGTGTTTCCTTTTGAATTCCTTGGAATGAGAGGATCTGACTTTCTTTCCTGGAAGAAACTCATTTTTTCCCCAGAATAGAACAAGACTCAGGCACCAGTGGCATTTATGCTGTATTGAGGCAACCTAGATGCACAGAAGCCATTCCCTTCCCCCAAGACATTCCCATGGCCCTAAAATTACCACCTATGCAGTCAGGAACAAACCAGCCCTCTACAGGAGATGCCAGGTGAGTCTGCAGACCTTGCCAAGCTCCTCAGGGCTTGTCCAGTGTCTATCCTTAGGAGCCCAAGCCCAAAGGCTTTCCCTTCTCCTTAAGCGCCTCTCTTATTTTGGAACATCTGCTTTTATTTCATAAATCACGTTGACGCCATTGGCTGCTTTGAATACATTGTTTGTCACTCAGGGGGAATCAGATTTTTAAATAACTTCCAGTATCAGGTTTTCAAATAACCAAACTCAAAGCTCATGTAGGCACACCAGCCCCAGCTGAGCTTTGCCATTCGCATGGCAAAAGAGCAGTGTAATACAGATGCCAGCTCCCATCCCTTTGAGCTCAGAAGTCCTTCCTAACCTGGGAGCAAGCATCAGGCAGGGTCAGATAGCCAATTCCATGGCAAAAGTGCCAGCTTAGATGCAAAACCTGCATTAACCAGCTCCTGTGGGCCATCATACCTCTGGTTAAAGCCCAACCAACCGATGCTCTGTAAGAACAGGCAATGACCTCAGGGAAGGCTCCCTTACTACTTCTGCCCACAGATAGTGGAACATTCTCAAAGACATTAACACAAGTGAGAAACTCCATTTCAGCCATCTCATCCCCTTGCCCTGGTTCTTTAGCTTCCTAACACCCACACCATAAACAAAACCCTACAGAGAACAGCTGTCTAACAGGAGATGGGTCACTACCATGGACCTGACCTCACCTGAGTCCCTCTGCATGCTCACTCTACATCCTGGAGGCCAGGAGCCCCTCTCCAGCTCAGCTAGAACATCTGAAGGAAAAAAAGCAACATAAAGCAATGCTCTTCCCACTCACCAACATACAATGGAGAATTGTTTGCTTCTGCAAAGTCATCCACGTAGGAAATCCCAAAGGGCTGGATGGGAACTGTCCCAATTCCAGCCAACAGCTGGGCGATGACCATAATTGTCCATATACTGCTGGCCTCCTTCTGGGGGTCCTGGGTGGCATTTGGACACATAAACTTGTTCTCTGCATAGCAGAGCTCATCCCGGACCTGGCTTTTGTTACCTGCAATAGAAAAGAAGGAGCATTATAGAGCTGAGCACACTCCTACCTGCTACTGCATCAATACTGCTGGGGCATGTAGTGATAATTTGGCTCAGGCTGAACCTAATTCTCACCTCCCAGCTCAGGCTGACCTTAATTCCCACCTCTCCCCTGCACAGCTGCACTAAATCTGCAAACATTAGGTGTCTTCCAAGTCTGTTCCTAGGTGCATGCTGTTGGTGTTGGGATAGTTGGGATAGATCACTTGTTTTGTTTAGCACTCCTCATCACCTTTACCCCCCAGGGGTACTGCACTCAGCTCAGGGTAGCAAACAGCCCAGCTGTGGGTTTTATCACATTAAAGAAGAAGGAAGCAAAGTAATTCCTGCAACTGCAGAGGAGAAAGGTCGGCCCTGCAGCCCCATTCCACTGAGTCACATTCAGGCTGTGAGCAGAAAATAAAAAGCTCTTCATTGTGGCTGCAGCACTGCTGGGCTCGGCCAAATGACAACAGCCCTTGGACAGACGGTGTCTGAGCCGGTGGGAAAGTGTAAATATTCAGCAAAGGAAGGAAAAACCCGTTTTGTCTGCAATTTGACTGTGTTACTGAGCAAACAAAGTAAGCTCTGGTTTTCTCCTGTCAGCTCTTCCCCTTCTGGCTTTTTTTGTTATTATTGCTATTTGTAATTTTTTTTCAACATTTCCATCGCACCTTCCTCACTCGTATATTAACTGTGCATTTTCTATGCCTCTGAGCAAGCAGAAATGAGAGTTCCAAATGCTTGCCTGGTGACTAGGGGCTCTCATTGGCAGACTGTGGTGGTACATTCCTAATAGTCACCACAAAATTCCTGATGCAAGCTCAGTTTGCACGGCCAGGAGGGTCTTTGCTGCCAGACAGAAGGAGCCTCCTCGGCTAATAAAGGCTTTATGGCAGCAGCAGTGAGAGCCACAGAGGTTAAACAAGGACAATCTAACCCAGGGCTGTTTTTTCTGTATCAATGGTCTTTGTTCACTGGTGAGGCCAGGAGCTGGCCCTGGTTGAGTGCATCAGCCTTCCCACACCTGGCAGAGCAGAGCTCCTCTGTTCAGGGGGAGCAGGGATGGGAGGAGTGTACGAGCAGAACTCCTTGTGCTTTACTCCCTGCACATGCTTGGAGTCCCATTGTGCAGAGCAGGCAGACCATGAACACCTCCTGAGGTGGCAAACTTACAGCCAAAGACCCATCAGCTCCCTGACAAAGCCACTGCTCCATCAGCATGGACTCAAAGCCTTTCCAGGAGACAGCATCTCCTAACCAGAGATGTGGGGTGACCTCTGCCATCCCCTTGGTGGCACAGCATGGGGACTGCAGCTTGGCTGTGTTCTGAAACAGGAGCTGGCTTCACAAACACCAGCTGGTTCCCAAAGCCTAACCGGTTAAATCAGAAGCCATGAAGTCTCTTACTGGCTAGAGCAGGGATGGGACACATACATCAGCCCTCCTCTTTGAATCCTTCTCATCGGCCAGATGGACTGCTTTGCCTTTGGAGCATGTGAGAACTAACACACACCATGGCTACAAACATCCAGAGCGTACAGCAGCCATTCCTACAAGGCCAATGTGGGCAGGACTGTTCTGGTGTGAACCCAGCTCAGCATTCAGAAAAGCTGAAGGCACTGCAGAGCCTTTGGGTAGCCTTGGGAATTAGAATCATAGAATCACAGAATCACTATGGTTGGAAAAGTCCCCTCAGATCCCCAGGTCCAACCCAAACCCACCCCAATGTGCCCACTGACCACATCCCTCAGTGCCACATCTCCGTGGCTCTGGAGCACCTCCAGGTGGCTCCCTCACCTCCCTGGGCAGTGTGTGATAACGCATTACCACTCCTCCTGAGTTTTTCCTAATATCCAACATTTCTAAATGCACCATTGTCCCCCCCCCCCCCCCAAGAAAATCACAGAAATGAAGGGGTTCATCCAAAGTTATAAGGATACAAGCATCATCTCCAAAACCAGGGCCTTAAGTCCCTCCAAGCACTCCAAATTCTGTGTGGGGTGGATACAACCACCCTCCCCTTTTTGGGGAAGCACAGTCACCTCTTTGCTGATGGCCTTTCTTTGACTTTTGCAGGCAGGAACAGGTTGAAAGTGGTGTCACCACCCAGAACTGTACAATGGATTGCTACATCCTGTATTTGTGCTTGTAGTTTTGCTCTTGTGAGGTGGTTGGCCTTCAACCAATTGTGTGTGCTCCTCCAGATGTCCTACATGACCCTAAGGTATTTTGGGAGGACACAAGGAGAAGAAGACCAGGACATCTGAGCGTCCATAGAGGATGAATTGGGGTTGTTCATCCCCATGCCAAAACAAGACCTGGTGGAGCTCAACACTGATGTGCCCACAGAGGATGAATTCAAGATGCACATATCTACATCAAGAGCCAAGAGCGATGTTAGCCCTTAGCCCTTGGTTTGCTCTTCTCCTGTGCATGGCCACTACACATGTGGGCACAACAGAACCTGGGGAAGATCTCTGGCTGTTTTCTCCCAGTATCCCCTTCTCAAGAAGGGTGGAGGCACTTACCAACACTCAGTGTGGTATATTCGTAGGGGTCTGAGAGGAAATGGGGCAGGGTCACCAGGAAGGCTCCCAGTGCCAGCAGCAGCCCCCCGGCTCCAATCACTCGTGGACGGTGCACTCGGCTGCCAAAGTAGCTGACGAAGATGATGAGGACCACATTGCCAATCTGGAAAGAGCAAAGTGAAACAGGGAGGACATCAGGAGATGTAACAGAGGAGTCAGGTCCCCCATGAACATGTCCAAATGAGTAGAGAGCTTGCTTAGTAACTCATGGTTGTTTGACCTTCCTAAGAGCTGGAACAAGACAACCCTCAGCTTCACCTCATGCATTCATAGTAATCACTACTTCCTTCTTATCAAAAGGCATCAGGGCCTTGGCTCTCTGTGTGCATCCCTTGTCATCACAGTCTGCTTCACAACCTGCCTGGGATCTGGCTGGGGCTTCACTCACCACCCACACATGCTCCCCATTCTGTAAGATGTGGCAAAAACCTGATGATTCCCTCAAATCCAGCAAGAAACTTAATTTATCACCTTCATTCCCATATTTCTAAGCAAACACAAGATAAGGTACAAAGTACAGCTTGTTGCAAATGTTTGTGAGACCAAACGTTTGCAGCTACAGACATAACCAACAGTTTCATCTTCCTTGATCAGCTGAAAGGTGTGTGAACATACAGCCTATTTGGTATACAAGCTATAGCTTTCAGGCAACAGGATGAGCACACGAAAATTACCATTACATGTCTTTTTTTCTGCTTGGGACATGCAATACATTTTAACCCTAGGATGTATATATCCTTTTTATACATGTTTATATGGGATCCCTTGTTTGTCTCTTTGTGGTTTATGTTCTTGGGATTGCTGCTGATTAGATAAGCAAAGATTACAGTACAAGGGATACTGGATTTTGCTTTGGTACTACATGATCCAGAGAATTTATTCCAGAGGAGTAAGTGAGTAATAGCATATACCTCAAAGGGCTGCGTATTGCCTCATACTTCCAGAACTGCCTGATGATCTTGTCATTAAGTGGCCATTCATAAAGAGTCAGGTTTAAATCGAGGCTGTTTCCACCCTGAAGCTTCTTAAGTAGCTGAGCTGCACTCTGGACACAGTTTGGACTGAGGTCAGCTCAGTAACTTGACATCATTGACAGACAGTGCTTTGCCACAAGGCCATCAGGAGCTCAGGGAGACGGGAAAAGGTCTGGATTCTGGTGAGACTGCTGGCCAGGGTCTGCTTCTAGAGGAAATCTGGACTGATTGTGGACACCCCTTGTGGCCACACACAAGCACCTGACCCAATTACCTCGTGTAAGCTGGAGATGAAACCCGAGGAGAGACTGGAGAGCCCAAAGCGCTTCTCGATGGTGGTGAGGCTGCTCTTGAAATTGGCGCTGTAGAGGAGCTGGGACAGCTGGAGGAGGCCATGGCACAGCACAAACACCTGTGGGCAATAAAGTGTCATTCCAGCCAGTACCATTGGCTGCCCTGCCAACAGGTAGCTGCTGGGCACCATGCCCTTTGTGAGGGACTTGAGATATGTACGCACAGGGTCTTGAGGTGGTCAACATGGCTGCACTGCTTTCCATTCCCCGAGACCCACTGCTTCCCACTGGTCCCTTGGGTTCCCTTGGCTGTAAGGCAAATTGGCTGGGATGCTGGAGGGAAGCATTTTTAAAAGCCTTAAACACCCCAAAGGGAAAGAACACAACATGCTTAATGCCTTCTTACTGCTGAAGACCTCCGTGCTGTTCTAAAAACAGCATCTTTCCCCAGGCTGCTCTTAGAGCTGGGCCAGCAACCCATCCAAATGGACACGGAGCATCCCTGGAGCAGAGGAGGGAATATAGGAGTTGATGGGTCAGGGCAGGAGCATAGTGGGAAGAGTGAGGGTGGCCGGCAAGAGGGAAGCGTTCCTGGCTGGGGACATGGAGGCAGCTCACCAGTGTCTTTTGATCTATATTTAGCCAGAACAGTTTTCCTTTATTTTCTTTGGAATGGAATGTGTCCTGCCTGGTGCCAGAAGTATTTTAAAATCATTTTTTTTAAAAAAAAAAAAAAAAGGGAAAAGGCCTTTTTATTTAAATTCACAGGAAATCAAATATTTGTTGAACACCGGAAGCGTGTCCCATGGAGATAACAGCAGGAAGGCCAGGATGATGGATGGGGGGATCAAAAGTACTGAAGTGCTGACAAATTCCTTATGTCCTGGACAGAGGAACAGCGACGCGCTCCTCAAGGCTATTTATTTGATATGATGTTGGCACCCAGCAGCCTGGGCTCTTTGTATGAAGCCTGGCATGGAAGAAGAATGAAATCAACCTTGTCCTTATGCACAAGGAGGTGGCTTCTTGGGATGCTTCTCCCAGAAGGGAAGATGGCACCAGGCAGTTGGCAGAGCTGGGCATCCAAAAGGGTAACAACCAGAAAGGGAGATGAGAGCAGAGATAATAACCTAGAGACCACAGGGGAATAGAAGATGGATTTAGGAAGAGGAATGAGGGGTCACAGCAATGACCACGAGCTCCCCATTGGCAGGGTGTGAGCAGACACACTGATACACCATGTGCAGATATACAGAGACACGGACACACCACGTGCACAGCTGACACTCTGTCAGCTGAGCAGGTGAGGGCAAGGTCCCAGGCTGGGCCATTACCATCACAAAACATCCCGTGACAGTGTGGGATGTGACTTGGGAAACACTGCTGGACAGGTGACAGAATGGAAAAGAAACAGCTAAACCAGACAGCTCTCTGCTCCTGCACCCAAAAGCACCTCCAGGCATGCGTCCTTCTGCTGACAGCTGGACCTGCCACCTTCGCTTTCCCGAATCTTGGCCTGGGCTCGTGCGTAATAAATGAACCCAAGTGAGCTGGCCTGATGCAGAGAGGTGACCCTGAGGATGAGAAATGGAGAGGGGATCTTGCTGCCAGAGAACATTAATTTCTGTTCCCGCAGCTCTGGCCAGACCTTACTGAAATCGTTCGAATAAGGAAGCATAAGGGAAAAGGAGGAGAGCTGGGACTGCCCAAGACGTGGAGCAGCTGTGGGAGAGCTCTCCCAGCACAGGCATGAGTGGGGTGCTCAGAAGGAAAGGAGGGTGGGTCAGGGCAGCTGGGTTCAGCTCAGCAGTGCCAGCCTGCTCTGAGGATGAGAATTGCAGGGGTTGGCAGAGGAGAGGTTAGAGGGAGGGGGTGAGCCCATCCTTTGGGTGGGCATCTGGGGACTGGAGCAGGCTGTGGCTCCTGGGGCTGGATGTGTGCCCTGGGGCAGCACTGCCCCATACCACCTTTTGCATCTGCCAAGCTGTGCTCACGTATCTCCTGCTGCTCTCTCTCCATTATTGCTTACATAAGATAACGCGCTGTCACCACAGTCATTGGTCTTAACTAACAACTAACTAAAAGTATGCTGAGACTGGACTTTAAAACAGGCTGCAATGAAAAACGAGCTGTTTCGTAAGAGGCTTTTTTTGGGTTGGCATCATAAATGCAGCCAATAAAATGCTTTGGAAGTTGGGTGAAATGAGAAAAGAACACGAACCTGCCATGCATGTGCTGACATGGGTCAGAGTGAAAGCAAGGTAACGAGATTCAGATCTCTTGTTATTTCAAAGAATGAAGTGTTTCTCTGGATGGGAGCCCAGCACACCCCTGTAGGGACCAAGGCTCAGGAAGATGGTGGCTCAGTGATCAGTAGAGTCTTTCAAGATTATGGTTGGACATGAAGATCTTAAGGGTTATTTCATAGAATCATTTAGATTGGAAAAGACCCCTGAGACCCTCAGGTCCAACTGCAGCCAACCCCACCATGCCACTGCCCGCATCCCTCAGTGCCAACATCTCCATGGTTCTGAACACCTCCAGGGATGGTGACTCCACCATCTCTCTGGGCAGCCCATTCCAGAGCAGCACCACTCTTTCCAAGAAGAATTTTTTCTTAATAATGAGTCTGACATGATCCTTGAATTCCAAGGTGCTGCCAAGTGCAGCACGGCCACTACCACTTCCTCTCTACTGCCTGGAGCAGTGAGCCAAGGATCCATTCTTTCCTCTGTTTCCACAACTTCATGCCCTGATAGCTGCACTCCTTTCCAAAGTCATTGCTCACCTCCTTCCTCAGTGTCTTCACCCTGGCAGCTCTGCCTGAAGGGAACATGCTGGAGAAGCAAATGAGTGCCAAAGGAAGGGCTTTTCCTTCCAGATGGTGGAATAATTTGGGTAGAAAAAAACACAACAAACAGCATTGTTTTGGAATCCACTGCTCCTGCTACGCCAACTGAGCTACTTTTTACTGCTCTTAAGATGCCTAGTACTGACTGAAGCCCCACATTTGTGGACATCAGTGGTCTCCCTTGGAGGCCCCCTGAAGCTGCAGCTCCATGTTCCAGTCTGTGCCACCTCCTTGCCTTGGCTCTGCTGTGCTCATATCAGTGCTAATGTGGGACCAGCCCAGTTGCTAATGACTTGGATGGAAAGAGCCAGAGCCTAATTTATTAGATGGACACGACAGCTGCTTGGGGAGCCGTAAAAAGAAGCGGAGATCCTTGCAGAGCCCATCAAACTGCTCTCTGCTGATTAATGACACCGAGGCGTGACGCGGCCAAGAGCAGGGAGACGCACAATGAATCTGGCTGGAGTAAATATTTGGAAAGGACGAGGAGTAAGGACGCTCTGTGAGCTCTTTCTGTCCACACAGTGCTATTTGGAGGTGTATTTCGGGTTTCTGAAGGCCAAACCGAAGCCTTCTGGCTTCATTGGTAAGGGTCATCCATTACTGGAGACCAACAGGCTCTGGCTGTCTGGGAATGTTGGGTCATGAGTTTGCCCTCACTGTACTGAGATTCACCCCCTTCTCTCATTTGGAGGGTTGGAGAAGCTCTGAATTCATCACCCAAGCTGCCCACTTCATCTGGGTATAATACATGGGCACACGGGGGCAGATACCCCTCTACAGGCAATGCCTACAGCTCTGTAGAAGAAAATAAGAACACCACACAAAAACCCCACTGTTTCTATGGAGGGAACAAAATACCCTGCCACCGTGTCTCAGCACAACGCCTCAGAGCCAGGAGTGTGGTCCAGTGGTAATGCTGGCTCCTAAATCTTATTTCTCTTACAAAAAAAAATTAAACAAATAAACAAATAAAACAGCCGGGGATTGTCTAGAGCATGCGGCTGCCCTGGTGATTAGCTGCAATAATGTCTACTGCCAAGTAATCCAAGCTTTACAACCACCAATTGTCAAGTGCAAAGACAATATTTGCTCTTCTCTCAGCTCAGGCACGCGTGGGATTTGCCGGATCCTGAGCTCTGTGCAAGCCCTGCCTTGCTCAGCTGCACAGAGAGAGGCTCCAGGCACGTGGCTGCCATGCGGTGCAGGTGCACTGCAGAATGAAGGAGTTTGGGTGGGCATCAGACCACTTCTGCTTGCAATATCTGGTGCTGCAAGCAGCCATCCCACTCCTGCAGGCAGACCAGCTGCACAGTTGTGTCTTCTCTTTCACTTTTTCTGTGCTCTCCCTGAGGCTCTGACCGTGATCTCTCAGAGGCAGCTTCAGATTCATTCTGTCTTCCCAGCCCCACAAACATGTGCAAACACTCCTCCCACACACCCACAGCTCCCTATCAGCGACACTCCTCTCCTATTTTTCTTGTGATAATCTTATCTCCGCTGACCACTCCTTCACTGTGTTTGGGCACAGAACCACCTCACCCCTCATAAAATCGACTCGTTTTGTGTCTCCTAGACCTTGATCCCACTGAACTTTCCAACCTGTTTTACCCTCTGGCTCTTCCCCATCACGTTGCTAATGTTATTCCAGACGCTTCTTCCACGTTAGAAGGCAATCCCACCAAACCCAGGTACAACACAGCGTTGGATGCACCAAAGCCCAGAACCATCTGCAGCACCACCATGAGTGCTGAGGACCCCACTTGCCCTTCATCCTGGTGCTCCTTTGCCACATACCCCTTCAAGGCACCATCCCACCCTACACAGCACCCACTATTGGAAACAACCCCTGATCTTCTTGGTTGGTCTGGTGGCCCTGACACACCATGACTGCTCAACGCTTCGCTCTCCAGCCTCAAGCCATTCTTCAGGATGAATGCCAATGACTCGGTGCACCTTCTATTCTGGCTGACATTTCAACAGAGATTCCTAATCTCTTCCAACAGGATGCAAGAGCACAACTCCTACATCTCCAGCCTTCTGAAATGCACTCCCCTCAACAAATTCCTTCAGTTCCTTTGAAGAACAGGACAGCACTTGCCCTGGCACTGCTGGGACCTCAGACCCCAAGGCAAGGCTTTATTCCTCTCCTGCAGAAGACCCCCTGGCAGTACAGAGAGGAGAGATCTACCTACCCTCAGCTTTTTTCAGCTGACACTGGCGACAATAACCCCCTGTTGTCCTCCTGGCTCCTCTCCCACTCAATGCAGTGTCAATACCTCCTGCCGCTTGCCCCCCAGCTGAAACCAGCACAGCCCAGCTAACAAACAGGATATGTAGAGAGCCCTCCTTCTTGTCGTGCTCCTGGGGACTCAGGACAAGCAATTAGCTGACAATTAGATTAGTGCAAAACCACACAAAAAACAACTAGGGCAAAGAGGTTGAACCATTTGTAATTGGAAGGAGGCACTGCAAATAGACGACTCCTCAGAAAGAACCCTAATTTGGGGTGAAGTGGTTGGCATGTTGTTGGAAGGCATTTCACACCCTGTAATCTTTCTTTGAGACAATATGAAGCCAAACTCTGGAGGGCTTCAAGCACCCCCATGTTCCACACAGAGAAACAGGAGCAGAGATCGGGTTGCTTCAGTGACGGGATACAAAGCAGACACTCCATGTGCTGCACCAAGTGATGCTGTTCAATATCAGAGCTATATCAGACAGTTATTGCAGTCCGGTCACTGATTCCCATGCACAACACAAAGTAACTTTCACAGTCCCCACGGAGCACCACACTCAGCTGGGTTGTGTGCCAGCACCACAACCACAGAGCGTCTCCATCTGCATCCCAGCGGGGCTCTCACAGAGCTGCCACCCCATCCTGCCCTTCAAACCCCCACAGTCTGCTCAAACCCACTGCTTTCCACCATCACCATTCCCTCTGCATTGACCACAGCGCTGGGATTTAGCAGGAGGGACCTTGCTGGGACACCCCATGCTTCTGCCCTCCTACACAACCCAGACACAAGCTTTCCCCAACACACTGCCCACAGCACACAAAGGGATTATTGTACAGATAGGACATTTATGGCACACCTTGTCTTTCATCTCAAAACGGCTTCCCAGATCTGAAAGTTCCATCCTGATGCTTTCATTTTCTACCCCTTCATGGTGAGCTGAGAGCACTGACAGCCTCCACTTGCTTTACTGCCTTGAAGCAGGGTTTGTTTTTTTTAAGGCATGCATATTTTTAAAACAAACCTTGCAGTGCAGGAAGAGCGAGCAGCTCAGGAAAGGCATCACCTGTCACTTTGTACACATTTGATCTCAAAAGCAGGAGCCTTTCCCCGGCGGATGGCTCCATCCAGACAGTGCACATCACCCCTCTGATGTGCAGTGACAAACCCCTGCACGCTAATGGTATGGGAACGCTTTGCTGCTTTACCCACTGGGGCAGCCTGAGAGACATTTGGGAGCCCTCTGTCCCCCATCCCATCAAATATCAGCAATACCACTCAATGTATTACATGGATCTTTTTGGCCAGCAAGGGCAATTGTGTCACCTGCTTGGACAGCAGCAGGGACTTAGGGACGCAGGACTGGAAGGATCAGCTCCCTGCATGCTGCTGGCATGCTTGCCTGCAACCCCAAAACATCAGCACCTGACAGCAAACCAAACTCCTCCCCACCCCAGACCTCATGCCTTGGCTTACTGAAGCCACCCTGAGCTGGGAAGCACTGCAGACGTGTGCTCAGTGATGCTGCTGGGGAAGAACACCCTGGGATGGGTCCCCCACCAGGACCCCAACATTGCACCCTGCTGCCTCAAGCGCTGCGAAGCAAAATGAGAGAACCCCAACAGCCTCCTCCACCGCTCCCAAAGCTGCTCCTCTCCCCACTGGGAATGGATACAGTCCCAGAGCAGCGTTTTGCTTTCGCACCAGGATGTGGTTAATCATTCCCCGGCAGCAGCACACCGTGTACCGGACACAGCACATCGTGCCGTTTGCATCGAGCCCTGGTGCTCCACAACTTCATTTGGGGCCGGGGTGCAGGATTTGCTCTCTGCCCCTTTTTATCAGCCTTGCTTTCAACACTGGTACGCACTGGGACTGCATCGGTGCCAGCCTCCTCCTCCCGCATCGCCACTCCTTACCTTGATGTTGCAGAAGATACCACGGGAGCAGGTGCTGGAGCTTTTGGGGACATCCACTGGGGACTTGGCGGCTTCGGGATGGACCCCCATGGTGCACCCCAGCAGATGGGTTGTGTGAGGGCTCTGGCCCGTCCTGCTCTGAAAACGGTGAGCTGATGAGTGAGCCAGGCAGCGTGAGCGCAAAGTTTTTATAAGTCCACACTCGGGAACGATGATGAAACCCTTTCTCCTCCCTCTTTTCCTTTGGGTGTAGAGGGAACTTTAAAGCTGCAGGAAGCCAGTGCAGGCTTGCGGTGAGCCAGTGGGATCCCATCGGGTCCGGGTGTTTTGGGGATGGGGACTGCAACAAAGATTCCTCCCTCTGGCAAGGAGTGGCAGAGTGAAAAATAACCCAACCTCCTCCCACCCTTGGAGTGGAAAAATTGTGTTTGTGTGATTCCTGGGCGCTGTTTTAAGGACTACATCTCCAGGGCTTTGTTTATGTGGAGCACTGATTTATTGTCACAGAGGAGAAAAAGTGGCAGAGGGAGAAGGGCTGGGGGGGGGGGGGGGACGGTAAATCTGGCTTCAGGCAATTCATCAGGATTATTTTCCCTATGTAAAGTGAGGAGAGAGGGAGCCAGGTGGGTTGTCCTGAGCCTGAAGACCCCAAATCCCAGCTCCTAGAACAGTGTTGGGGGGACATGCCTGAGTAGGGGGAGATCCTGCCCAAACATGTGGCAATGGTACAGCAGCGCTAGGGTGGGTGTGACATCTCCCCATGGGTACAGGCTCCCCAGACCGGGGCGTTCCTGCCAAAGAAGGGCAGAGAAGGTTGGAGGAGACCCAGAGGCACCCAGTGCCACCCACAGGTGTCCGCTGGCCACGAGAGGGGGCCTGACACCATGGGAGAGGGACCTGCAGGCTGCCCTCAGCTGCAGAGCATCACTGTGGGAAATCAGCATTGATATGAGATAACCCTTCGGGGTTCTGCCTTCCCTGTGCCCTGCCATCACCATATTCAAGGACATGTGGGTACTTCCAGTCTGCAGCACAGCAAGCATCTTGCTTTCCCACCTTGTTTTCTCCCCCCACTGCCACCATTTCCAGACTTATTGGTTCTAAACTCAGTCCCTTTATCCACCTTTTTTCCCCCTCCCCCCAGGAGATGCAATGGCTGTGAAGTTTCAGCATCACAGCAAGGAAAGCCCAGCTCTGTGACAGTCACAGCCCCCGACTCACCTCCTCATCACCTCATGTGCTGCCATGCCCATTTTCCAAGGGATGCCTGATCTGTTGGCAAGCAGTTCCAGCACCTCAGTTTGTCCTGCACAGATGCATGATGCTCACTTTGCTATAACAACCTCGTTTACCATACAGCTGCCACAGCCATATCATGCACATTCCCCTCCAAGCAGAGAGATACTGTCATGGCCATCCCCCTATGATGCCCCCAAAGAGCACAGGATGTGGGCTCAGCCCTTGCCCAGCCCACCCAGCACTGCAGGGCACCATCACAGCTCCCAGTCTATACCCACTGAAAGGGAAACTCCAGCTGTGATCCCCTTTTAGCTTCCTCTTAGGAGGAATCAGGGCTCGTGCCTCTCTTTGGGGATTCTGCACTGCATTTTATCTCTTCCAGTGTTACAAGCTTTGGCTGCTGCTGAGTGCACAGAAGGACCGTGATTTACAGCACTGAGAAAGGGAGGGAGCTTGGCTCCAGATCCTCATCTTGGTGCTTCATTAGGAGATACTACTGATGTTCGGGGCCTGGCAAAAGCCCTATGCTGGCAGATTCAGTCCATTTTATGCAGCTCCCGAGGTCAGTTTTCTTCCTTGGCCTTTGGGATGGGTTCCCAGGGCCAGAGGAGTGCCTGGCTGAGGCATCATCACTGTGAGGCTTTCATCATTCCCCCTCTCCCCCCACCTCCATGTACATTGTCCACTGGGGGATGCTTGCATCAGAGCCTCCAGAGCTGTGTCCTCTCTGCAGGTTGAACCCTTTCAGACTGACCATAGCTTTTCTCTTTCCCTGCATCAGCAGCTGATTTCCCTCTATCAAGTGTGGGGTGATGCTTTTATGCAAAACTCAGAATATCTCTGTTTTTCTACCTGTGTTCTACCTAATATGGACTGACAGCCACATCCCAGTGCTCCCCCATGTATCCACAGCCCATTCTTCTGCATTTGCCCACTGGGCTTTAGGAGGCAGCAGTGCCCTCACACACCAACACATACCTGCCAACTTCACAGCTCATCCTGACCCAAAGGGAAACTTGTACTGAAAGCAGAGGTGCTGCTCTTTGTCCTGGTCAGTGGTGCAAGGGGAATATGAGGACAGAGACACTTTGAGAGAAGTGCTGTGAAGGCTCTGCAAGAGAGAGGAGGGAGAAAAGCCCATGTCCTCACAGTCACACCTGAGGTTTCACTGGAAATTACAGACCGTGAGAGGCTGGGTTTAATTTCCCAGCAGGTTGTGTTTGATCTGGAGCAGAAAGACCGGTCAGAGGGATGCTCAGCCCCACCAGGAGAGCAGGCTTGGCCTATTCACAGCCCAACCTGCCCTGGGGCTGACAGCATGCCCGCAGCTCTGGGGACAAGGGATGGCCGAGCCCCAGTGCAGGAGGTGACGTTGCACAGCTCACAGCCACCGCCCGGGTATTAGGAGTGAGGTCAGGGCTGGGTGAAAGCAGTGATGGAACCCGCAGGTGCCAGCAGAAGTGTGTGTCAGCACCAAACCAGCCCTCCCGTGGCTGACTTGAAGCAAGCAGACGACATTTGAATGAATAACGCACATTTAGCAACTCTCTTAGCCCTGCTCTCCATCCTGCACAAAACCCACCCAACCGGGCCACATGCCTGCAGGGCAATGGCAGAAACAAGGCACAGTTCTGGAGGCACAGTGAAGGTTGTGACTGGATTAGTTCAGCCAGCTGGGCCAGCCGGACCTTCCACCTCCCCCTTTGGGGACGCCATCCTTTAGGTGTCATGTTAAGGACACCTTTTTTCTATTTGCTCAGCACATTTCAGAGAAGTATTGATGAGGGACAGACTGTTGTGATAGGGCAAGTGGAAATGGTTTCAAACTAAAATCCTTTTCAATGCATGGGGTTGGACCAGATGGTCTCCAAGGGTCCCTTCCAACTAAAAAAAATTCTATGATTCTACATCTGGTGAAGGAAAGAGGTGAGAGACTGAAATTAAAATCCCCTCTAGATTCTGAATAAACTCACCTTGAATAAACAGGAATAAGTGCAAGCATGGAAGGTGATGTGCACTGCTCTGAGCAGCGTGGATGCTGACAATGGCAGGGGCCAGCATGCAGCAGCAAGATCCCTGTGCCCTTCATGCCCTGCTGGTGCTCTTGGAGTGTGGTTCTTGAAATACCCTGGTGTTTGTAGTCGGGCCAGAGCCTTTGCTGCAGGATGTGTTCTGCAAGCCCAGAACAAAGAGTCCCTGCCACAAAGGATTCACAATCTGAAGCATCAGTATCCTGTAGTAAGAGCAATTAGAGGAGACAGACAAGGATCTGATGGTGCCATTCAAAGAAGGGCTGTATTTCCTTGAAACTGCTTCAAGAGAGCATGATGAGACAGTAATGTAGCTCTGCCTGCTGCCAATGAACTTCACAGTCACTAAAAAGTCGGGAACAGTGCCCCTAAGCAAGGCTAATGAAGGTAGAGAGCCTCATATTTTCATAGCTTTGCTAAACTTTGCTTCATCCACAAACCTGCAGACCTAGAGCAACGGGACACTGGGTAGGAATGGGCTCAGGAACCCTCAGCTGTGTCCTGGGAATATTTCAGACTGTAGAGGAAAGGCACTGAGAAACAGCACCCCAAAGACCTCAGAGAGGAGGATTTTCCTTCATCCTGATGAGAGCCACCTTCCCCCCCCACCAAGTCCCACTGTAAATCTTAACCTTCCTGAAAGGCCGTTGGGTACATTGACTTGTTACCTTGGAAATGATTCTAATTAGCTGCTCTGCCCCCTCCAAAAGACCTCAGTGCACTCACACAGCCAGCACCACCTGAATGAAAATTAATACAAATGCACCAAGAAAAAGCTGCAATGAAAACTACCCCGTTACCTGAAAGGAGCCATCCAAGTGCTGTGCAACGGCCAGGGCTCTGCTTTGATCCCTCCTGAAGCCGTGGGAAGGACAGTTAAACCACAGCTTCTGCGATGTTTGTCTGCTTCCCTCTGGATGGGGCTGTATTTAATAAAAAGCGGATAAAAGAGGGTGAATTCCACACATCCCATTCCTAATATCATACTGATGCTCATTCCACTGCAAGTCCTGAAGCTCTGGGCACTGTTAACTACAGAGTTACGTATCAAAGAAATTGCAAACGGTTCAATCCTCACTAATTTACAGCAAAATATTTTCATTACACTACATACCGACTTCTTTTCAATAGCAATGGCAGCCAAGCCAACTGAGTTGCATAATTGTCCAACTTTTGCTTTCAGCTACATGGATGTTTCATAAAACCTCCTTGTTTAGTTCAGAACTTTCTGAATTTCCCTCTGCCAGAGCAATACTGTGTGAGTGTGCTCACAGTGTTTGGCTGTCACAGTGCTGGAGCCGGTTCGCTGAATAAACCAGCTTGAGATCCAATATGCAGCAAACCAAAACAAGGCCAGAAAGGCCCTGTCCCAAATAAGGTTGCTCAATCCACCCGCCAGAGTGGCTTTCCTAGGACCAACCACTGCTACCTACCCTTCTCATTCCCAAGAGAAGCATCACATAGGGTGTATTTTTGCAGCTAAAAGCCCCAGATGAAGAGGAATGCTCAGCCACATGGAGTGCTGGACACCGGGAGGGCTGGCAGCTCTCAAGCCGGGAAATAGGATATGGATGTCATAGAAGCAGGATGAGATCTACCACGCCTGTGGTACAGAAAGTGCTGTTCAGAGGGGCTGGAATAAAAACAAGAGTTTTCCATCACAACAAGGTCCTCTCCTAATGCTGAAGGTGTAACACACAGGACTTGGTTTAGTTGGCCATCTCAATGTGAGACATCGCAAGTCAACGTCTGTTTGTTTTCCTTGGAATGTACAAGTCAAATTGGAACAATGGCTGGAACTGACATTTTGCAAGGGAAGATTTTGTTTCATCTCGAAAGTCTGAAGCACCTTGAAATACTTTCCGATGGAAACGACGTTTTGTTTCTGCTGAAGCACATCGGAATCACTGTCACTGTTTCCATCCTTTCCCAGCTGCTCCCACTGGGGCAGGGGGGACCAGAAAAGCCCACAGGCACCAGCACAGCATGGGGAACGAGGGACAGAGAGCTGTCATGCCTAGGGTGAGAGTGAGCCGTCCATGCTGGCACCATGGGGATAGAGCATAAAAGCACCCTTTTAGATGGGCAAAACCCAGTAGGATCCCAGCCCATGGCAGGGGTTGGGATTGGATGGACTGTGAGGTCTCTTCCAACCCAACCATTCTATGACTGCTCAAGGAGCAAGCTACCTGTTGTCCTTCAGAGCAAAAGGGAAGATCTGGGAGATGCTGTTGTTCTTTCGTGGAGAACCACTGCCATCACAGGGGTGGGAAGGCAGAAGTCAAGGCCCTCATAAGGAAGGCTTTGTCAGCATTTTGGATTGTGAATTCCTGCAGTTCCCTTCTTTCTTCAGCTCTCCTCAAGGACCTGGTGCTAAGGAAGAGCAGACTCATGTAGTGGGGTTGGTCAGTGCCCAGGAAATCTCTGGTAAGGATGATGAAAACCTGAATGGACAATTATGCATTTTTTGAGATCTGGTGTGGAGCCCTCCACAAACTGCTGGTGGTAATTGTATCAGTGGAGGGATTCAAGTCAACCCTTCTGGAGAGCTGTCCCCCCAACAAGGGGCCACCTCCATGCTGATCCAGTCCTCCAGGACACCAGAGGGGATGAGCAGAAGCCCTACACCCTGCTGCTGTCCTAAGCACAGTGAAAGGAAAAGCTCTGACTCATGCTGAGTGGCACATTATCCTTATCTTTGCAAGGGCACTAACTTCAGCCAGGGATCATTTCCTCAGTGCCTGTTCCTGTTGTTTGAACCCCAGCTCTGCTTTTGGTTCAGGTCACACCAATAAGAAACATTAGGCTGCTTCTGGGAACCGCTTCCTGAAGCGAGTCCCTCTGCATTGCCTGCAAGTCAGCACTCTGCTGAGAGGGTGTCCTGACTGGAAACACTCCCTGCAGCTAAATGGGAAGAGGAACGAGTCACGGCTCCTGTGCCATCCCTCTCCTTTGGGAAACCACTGCAGGAGACAAAGCCATCATCCCAACACGGCACCACATAACGGACAACACCTTTCCTCACCCGCCTCCGTGGCTACTCACTCTGACTTTAAAATAGGACACAATGAGCCGGCAAAGACAAAAATAGTGAGTTAAATTTAGGTGGGATAGACTGAAAGGCACCATGGACACTTTGGCGTCCAGCGGCAGAGCGCCGCAGCTGGGAGGAAGCAAACAAAGCAGGGAAGCAGCAGCCAGGCCAGCTGCGGGATGCAGTTGCTGAGATGGCAGCCAAGGAGAGAAGCTGTTATGATGTCTGTCCCTTGGAGACTCTATGGACAATGACTGACTCACAGCTTATAGGCAGTATCTCTGGGCTTCAAGCATCTCCCCTGCTAGAGTGAGCGCTGAGCAGTGCTAACATAGTTGGGCTAGGTGGAGCCCAGTAACAGTTCCTTTCCATCATGACTCAGACTACAAGGCTATCTCCTCCCATCCCCAGAGCCCTTGTGTTTGGGGTCTTCCAAGGACCCAAGATGCTCTCTTTGGCATTTACAAATGCCAGCAGAGGCATAAGGCACCAAGAAACACCTCTCCTTTCCTGGGCTCACTAGGAGGTTTGGTGTCCCATGAGCAGCACAGCCTGGAGACAAAGGGAGCAGCAGCAGTAGGAGGGGAAGATAAAGATGCCCTGAGAAGTTGGACTGAGCAGAAACATCAGCTCCTGCAGGTCCGTGGCCTGTCAGATGCTCTCTGTGACTTTTCAGGACAGTGCTGGAGCCAAATGGTCAGTGCTGACCCTGACTCACTGCTGGCTTGCTGCACGTCCCACGCCTCTTGCACAAACACAGTTCGGCCCTGCAATGCTCTGCATGTATGGCTGAGCCCAGCACAGTCCCCAGTGCTGCCCAGCTGAGCTTTGGGGCTGGTGGGACCCAGGACAAAGATCTGCCTGCAAAGAGCTGCTGGACACGGAAGGACAAAGACTGACCTGCACTGGGAACCATTACTGGTTAGGATTCAGCATGCTGGACTGGCACTGCTGCTGTCCCTAAAAGGTATTTTGGGAAGACTCAAGAGTGGCCACATCAGTCAGCCTGCTAATGGCTTTCATTTTCAGACAGGTAAACTCTCAAGAGAAGATGGAAAGACTTCTGCCCCCTGCAACACTAGACCCATCGTTAGCCCTGAGCAGCACAGCCTGGTCCTGCTGCCTGCTCTCTTCTTCTCCCTCTTGCAGAAGACATTGCTCCCCAGGCACCAACCCCACAGCCTTTCCCTGCCTCCTCCAACCTGCCCCAACACCAACCTTCATCGTATCAGCACAGGCCTGGTTCAGCCAGGATATTTCACAAGAGAGTTCAGCAGCACCAAAAACACAAGAAATCATTCCATAAACAGCTTGCTGTTTTCCGACTCAGCTGGAAGTTGGCCCAGGACACCTCGTTCCAAAGCGCAGTCCTCCATCACCCAAGATAAGAGGCAATGCCACTCACCATGCTGTGTGCAGCATCTTTCCCAGATGAATCAGCCATGGGAACCCCATCTTCAGAACAGAAGGGTTTGGCACAGCCACAGCATCACTGGGGTTACTGCAGAATCCCATGCATCATTTCCCAGCTCAAGCTCGTAAGTGCTGCTGGGGATGGCACAGCAGTGTTGCAGGTGAAAGGTGTGGAGACTTCTCTGCGCTCTGATTTGGTCAAAGCTTGTATGAGATAATGCCCTTGTAAAATGCAATTTCCCATTCACTGGAAAACTCTGGCAAACCCAATCCTTTTCCAGCTCCTTACCACACTGGTCTGGAGCAGAAGGTATCCCCATCGGGTCTCCCATGCCACCATTTTTTGCAGCAATTCCATTAGATGCAGCACTGATGGAGGGGGCACCTTCTCGTGACAAGAGGAAAGCATAGGTCTGAAGAGGAATCCCCTGCCCATGCTTTTATTCCCCAGTTAAATAGGGATGTGCTGGGCTCCGATACAACAGAGAAGTGCAGAAATCTAAACACAAAAGCAGAACTTAAAGAAACCAATGCAAGCCTGAATTCTGGAAAGAAGTGCCCTAGTTTCAGTGAGGGAAAGAATGAAACATAAACCAATGGCCCAGAGTTAGAACAAGTGAGGAATCAGAATTTGCCACCGTGGTTGTGTTCACACTGACTGTGCAGCCAGCCCGACACAGACACCCACTATGACCCCAATGAGATCTCTGATGACTTCCACAGCCAAAGGGACACCTTGATCCTGGGGAGATGGAGGCACCTGCCACACCAGCACTTCCTGCTCCCACTTCCCAGCACTGGCTCCAGCCAAGAACGTGACTCTGGACCCGGTCTGGCCTGGTCCTGCCCATACCCTACTCAGCTGGTCCAGCACGACGTCAGCGTTACGCAGGCTGGAGAACACACAGGGGGGAGCAGAGGCGTTCACTCCTGATGGGAGATGGAGCGATAGGGACATCGCTGTGTATTTTGGCTGCCTTGCACACCAGGCAATCACATCCCGCTGCTCATTTCTCTCCTGGCTTGAGGTTTGCCCCATTTCTGCTTCTGGAAAAAAAATCCACTAACAACAGGCTGCTCTCTGCACTGTGGGTGGATCACCTCCCCATCCTTCCCACCAAGTATGCTGGGGCCAGGAGGACACATAGGAGCAAGAAACACCCGTGTAATTTTAGTAGGCTCTAAAACTCACCTCTACCACCACCAGTGATCACAGTGACCATAGGCTACATTTGCATCCCAAAGAGCCACCACAGCAAGCAAAGGACTGGAAGCAATCCCAGCCTTCTATTTTTTACTTCTACTTATTAACTGAGGGAAAATTAACACACATCATGGAGACAGATTATTTTAAACACACTGCAGCCTGCCATGCCAAGACAGGAAAGTCACCGCTCAGCCCATGCAGTCTGGTGGTCCCTTTCTATTCTGTAGCGGATGGAAGCGAGCACGATGCCAGTAGGATATTTTCCCTGCCTCATTGTTTTCAAGCTTCTTCAGAAGTTAAGTGAGTTTCCATGCAGCTAATAAAGGGGCAGGTTGGCATCACCTTAATGAAAACTAATTAAATGTAATTTAGCCTGACGAAAATATTTGTGCTCCACAGGGAACACCCTGTAGCCGGCAACTAAGAGGCAGGAAGAAAGTACTTCTTACAGTAACAGGCTTTCGCATTGGTTACTCCAGAGCTACAGCTTCCCATCAAGACTTGCCATGGCAAACTTAACCAATCTGAGTCTTGAATCCGCCCCACCAAGTTTCATGGGCTTTGGAAAGAGGTATGAGGACACTGGCAAACAAGGAGTGCAGCCTCCATCCATCCCCCAGGGCTTCAGTGGTGCTGTGTGTTTCCTGACACATGAGCGCCAGGGAACGGGCAGCCAAGTGGAAAGCCAGAGAGGTTATCAGATCCTGGTAGGAAATGCTTCCATGGGGATGAATCCTCTTTAAACAGACAAAACTCAGCTAAAAACATAGCATTTTTCTCGCTCTTGCTTCATCCTCACCTTTTGTTTTGTTCCTGAAAGCTGCTGGACTTGGAGAAGTATTTTAAGAACAGGGTAATTCCTCCCCAAAAGACGACCTGTGTTTCAAAAGCACTCCAAAAACATGCAGACATGCAAACAAGCCGTGGTGGAGTCATTTGATTGAATTAATAAGATTTATCAGATGATCTCAGCTTACAGGGAAGGCCATTTCTTAGAAGCAAACAGCCTGCCTGCCTGGTGTTATGAGGGTTAAGCAGCCCTTGGATCCATATGTCTGTGTATGTCACTCTCCCCCTCTGCTGTCCCCAGCACTGCCCTGGTCTCCCCATTATACCCAGTAGTGGGGCCAAGCTGGTGCTCTGAGAAGCAAATGGGGCAGATCCTGCTCACCCCACTCTTCTCTATTTGCTTCTTGACCTTGGGTTTGAGCTGAACCATTCCTGAGCTATTTGCAATGCTGTTAAGGGAATCACTGGGGCGGTGGATGGGCTTTTACAGGAAGAATGAAGAGTTTTGGTGTCTCATGGCATGAAGTACCAAAGAAATATGAAGGAAAGAAGAGGATGTGGGTGGCCTCAGGCTGTTTCCCCACAGTCTCACCCATGATGGCATCTGTATACGTTCAAAACCTTGTCTTTCTCAACTGCTGCTTGAAGCAAGGGAAAAACATGCCCCTCTTTTCCTCCTCTTCTTCCTCTCACTAATTACTGCTCCCAGGTCTTTCAGCTTATTAACATCCGTGCTTATTGGCTGCTGGATAAGCTTCTGCAAAACCTTGGAGTTGGCTTGTGACCATGCACTGGGGCTGGAGGTAATAGTGAAGGTACCCCCGGGGCAGAAGCAATTTGCATTGCTGAAGGATGAGATGGTCTCCTCCTTGCAAGGCACGTGGCCAGGACCCCCTCGAAGGCACTGTGTGCCCTCCAATCCCCATCACATCACCACTGGATGCAGAAACCACACAGCAGAGTGCCAACCGCTGGGGCACTAATCCAAATGGGGCCCTATCAGGAGGCCATAGCCTCAAAAGGCAAGGGAGTTCTTAAGCTGACACTGAGTTCCTCATTGAGCAAAGAGGAGCTCAGTGCCACCAGCCCCAGGTCACCAGGGAGATGGTGCCTGCCAGCAAAACTCTGAGAGGAAGCCAAGTCCTGCTAAGATCACACTGCTTGATGCCTACTACTGTAGCCATCTCCAGAATGAGACTGCTCAGCTCAAACCCAGGCTAGGGGGTATTTTGGAGAGGGGATGGCTCAGGATCTCCCCAGTCCTGGGGAGTTCCCAGCCATTCAGACCCTACAAGGCAGTATCTGAAGACAAGTAAACAGTCCAAAGATCCCACTTCTTAATGGGATGGAAGGACAACAGAGCTGACAGACCTTCAAGAGGAGACAAGTTAACAGAATAGGAAACAAAGACAATCTCTAAACAAACCAAACCAGAGCAGCTGAGTAGTACTAGAGCTGGGGAGAGAACAGGGAGTAGCACTGTGGCCTCTGGCTTCTTGGGAAGAGCACATTGGAAAGGAGTATAGCACAAGCAGGAGGACCTGGGCTGATCTTTTATGGTTCCCCTGCTGGCAACTTTGTGGTCCCATGAAACTACAGTCAGGAAAAGAGAAGTTTTTCCATCATCACTGTGCCAAGACAATGTTTACAGATACCATAAGCACAGCCTGAAAATGCGAGAGATTAAAACCAACAAACAAACAATTCCTCACCTGCATGGTTTTGAACCCATCTACCTCACCCTTTCCTGACACCTCACTCCTGTGCCATGATGCTGGCTGTATCTTTTGGACATGGTTGTTCATTTTCCCCACACCAACTTTTGCTGACTCTCAGATGAGAGCAAGATTTATCATCTTCCTGCTATCTCACACCAGTTACCGACACCGCTGTCACTGCAGAATTGAGGTCAGGTCTGCAGAAGAAAGGAACGTTTTTCATTGGCCTTTAGGAAGAAAACATCACCTCTGCTCCAAATCTCTTAACCAACATTAGCGGACCAGCGTGGTGCTGAAGATGAATAACTGCCAAAGCAATCCTTCCGTTGCAATTTTTGGGAGAGCTTCTGACACACTTACAGTAATTTCCTCTAATCTGCTAATTGGGCTGAAAACATTCCGAGAAATGTTTTCTGAACAGTCAGAACGGGGGTGGTGGGGTTGGTCAGCTGCAGCGCATCCTACGCACAGCGCTCATCCTCCCCATCACCAGTGGGAGCCTGGCACGGGCACGACGGCTGTAGCACGGTTTGGAACTGGTTGGTTGTGGGCAGGGAATGGGAGAAGTGAAATTCTGAAGAATATTAGCTAGGAAATGCTGCTTTTTTGCCACTGACCCCATGAGTGACAGTCAAGACGATATTGCAACAACAAGAGGATGCTGTGGGTTCATGTAGTCTTTCCTAGGGTTAGAGACTTAGCACGCTGTTCTTTTCTGTAACACTAAGAAACACGTTCAGAGGACCAGGACACTTCATTAGTGATCAGTGACATTTTCTACACCCATGTACAAAAACTGTCAGCACAGCTCAAGCCCTCCAGATCAGGATTTCAGGTGAGAGGAGCTCCCTGCATGCTTCTGGATGCCTCATCTGTTGGGGGGAGGGCTGACACACGGCGTTTGACTGATTGCACAGAGGAATCCAGCTGTCTCCAGACAAACTCAACCTCTCCTATTTCCCCTCCTCCAAACTAAGAAATAGCTGAAGACTCAAATTCTGTGCTAAAACTCTTCTCCAGGGGACACCATCCAACTTTCAATTTCCAAGACCTCAAAAATATGTGGTCAGGAAGGAACACGGACCAATGCCAGTGGTGCTAACATAACACAGAGGCAACCCATAAAGACATAAAGGAATTTGCTTGAATGGCTACTTGTGTCCCTTCACACAATCAAGGGGTGGAGGCAAAAGAAAAGAAAATTACTCATTTTGTGATTCCACTTCTCTGAACCCTTTGACCTTCTTTGGCTGTGGGGCTGCAGCTCTACACATGGAGCCAAAACGGCTTTAAGGGTTTCCACTTCCTAGGTATGACAAAGGCTGAGCTCTGGGACAGGTTCAGCCAAGCAGCTTGTTGAGCCAGGAAAGGAAAATATTCCCTTCAAAGCTACTTACAGCGGCTCCTCGATGCCTCCTCCTGTCTCCTCATGGATTGCTTTTTTTGTTGAATGAGAAATATTGAAGGCCACTAGAGATGGTTGTGCTGAGAATTCAGACCAAGGGAGTGGAGAGGATGGTGTCAGAGGAGTCCTTCTGGCCGGCAGCACAAGCAGCTCCAGGCTGGCTGCTGCTGAGCAGAGGGCGAGTGTCATTTCCCTTGCGGGAAACCTCAACTGCATTGACCAAAGACTGCAAGCCACTTGGGAGCTGAAGTCCCACAGCACAGCAGACAGGATTTCCAGCTCAGGAGAACAATTACCATCAGGATGTGGTTTTTAAGGTCACAAGTCTGTAAGAAGCACCAGTGGCTCAGCCTGGAAGCAGTGATCTCCATGCCAAGAGTCCCCAGAGAGCCCTTTGAGGTTCCAAAGTCAAGTGGTGCAGCTTCGTGAGATGGACAGAGGAGCTGGACCACTCCTGCACAAAGGACGCCCAGCTTTCTTTGGAGCAGTGTTGGCATTACAGATCGCCATTCACACCCTTTGATGCATGGAACAGGGGTCAGCCTGCAGGATGGCCAGGGTGGTGCTCCTGTGGCTTGCAGAGCTCATTCTGTGGGAGCAAAGCAGCAGAGATGGGCACACACTGGCCAACACCAACAGTGATCTGGGCATGGCTGCTAGGGAACATCCTGAAACAGTCCCACGAGGCAGGACAGTGACGTACAGGGCTGGTTCAACCCCCTCTGAGAACAACAGTTTCTTTAATAATAAAGGAAGGGATAAAACCGCACCTCTGTCCTCGGCCTCTGGATGAGAACAAGAGAGTAGCATCGAGCTCCCCAAAGCAGCAGCCTCAGCTTGTTGGAAGAGATGGAGAGGGAACAGAAAGGCAGGTGAGATGCTGACAGGACACACACGCTGACCCTTAGCATAGGCAGAAGGCACCAAGCAGCACTTCCCAGCAAGCTGGAGGTGTACAGTAGCATTCTCCATCCCATCAGGGATGCCACCCAGCAGGGTAGGCTTGGCTGTGAGTCAGCCAGCAGCTCACAGGGCAGGGCCATGCTGCACAGGAGCAGCCCTCGTGCTGCACTCCTCTCTTTGTGTCGTCTTCTCCTTTACCTCCCTCTCCCTCTGTGGTTTCGGTGCTGTTTTTCTGGTATGTCTGCAAGCACGCGTATGCGGAGACTTGCCCATTCCTCCCCAAAAAGCCCCCTGAGCCATGGGATTGACGTCAGCAGCACGCCAGCTGTCAAACAATGGAGATTAAGGCTTGGCAGGCTGTGCAAAGCCATGCGAGTGCCTGTGCCTCCCCAGGCAGGTGAGCAACATTCCCCTCTGAGCAGGAACAGGCACATTGCAGCAATCGGGCCGCCTGCACCTGGACACAAGACCTAACCTGATCCTCTGCACCGGCCAAGTCATGCCCAGGGGCAGACAGCAGGGCCTGCGGTCCCTGCACGCACATCCCTGCTCAGTGAGGACACCTCAGCCCCCTGCAATGGCAGGTAGGGGCAGAGCAGAGTCCTGGTGCTGGTTGAGCTCCCAGGCTGGGTTTAACATGCTCCTACCCAGTCCTCAGTCACAGAGGCATGCAGCAATAGCCTCAGAACCAAAGCTGAACCCAAAATAAGAGCAGAGAACCACTGTTTCTCTTGACCGTAGCTCCTACCCAAACAAGAAAACACACAAGGGCACCTGAGGTCATGGAAGAAACATGATCCACTACGCCCAGATATATAACATGAGGATTTGACAGCTCCAGCACAAACTACAAGTCCTGCTGGGCTCATGCCCTGCTGAACTGGGAAGATCTTTCTGTATCAGGTATCTGCTGCACAGCAGGGATGTCTGTAGGAAAGCACCTGGCTCCTTAGAGACAAACACCCAGCCAGGAGCAAGGGCCCCTCCCAGGCACACTCTGCCCAGCTCCAGAGATCAGCATGGCTGTGGAGATTCCAGGTCCTGTCTGTGTCTGCTGAGCCCCACACTACAGCCCAGTCAGGGTGGGCTTCAGTAGTCCAAGCTGCTCAGGGACAGCAGGCTGGAAGGGTAGGAGCTGCCCACAGGTTGCACTGACTTCTACACCCTAAGACCAGTCCATGAGCCGATGGGATTTGCAAAGCCCCAACCCAGCCCTCAGCAGCCAAACCTCCTGGCACGCATTGCCCTCACCCAACCTTATCGCAGGGCCTGGCCCAACACAGCCGGATGGGAGGGGAGCAGATGGCCCGATCGAGTCCTTCCCATTTGTTCTCCCTCAAGACACGTTCAAAGGAAAACTCTTGAGGTCATTGTTCTATTTTCAACAAGCAAGGGGATCCACAGCATGACGTGCATTCGGAGGGGCTGTGCTGGAAGCAGCCACTCAAGGAGAAAGATCTGACCAGTGATGCTTGGATGGAACAATAATGACAGCTCACCTGCTGAAGCACAGTGATGGCAGCTTCAATTTCGCCTTAGGCTTTGCACTCAAGATGCTCCCAAACTGAACTGAGAAGTTCCTGATGGCGTTTGCTAAGGCAGCCAAGTTGAAGTAGTAACACTGACTCCCAGTTTTTTGCTCCTTTTGCACTAAGATGCTTCCAGTCCCTCCTAGAATGAAGAATATCCAGAGCCACCACCACCACCACACTAAAGAGGTGTCCCAATAGCAGGAGGATGAAGCTGCTAACACAGTCACAGCTGCTATACCTCCAGAGATGATGCAAAGAAGCACCATACACCTTGGGTGCTGGCTCACCAGCTGCAGGAGCACACCTACAGGAGACAGGGAATAGGGACAGCATGAATGGTGAGATGTTCAGATTCCAGGGTGGGCTGTGAGAAGTGAGAAAATTCACTGGGGCCATCAGTAAGGGTCCAAGAACAGAGTGGTACTGGACAAAACACATGGTGGTACCAGCAGGCCAGGATATCTATAGCTCAGGGAACAGCAGCTGTCATGGGAAGCCCAGGATGAGATATTTCTAAGGAAAAAGACGCAGGGCACATGCTGACCCACCGCCATGGCAGAACTGCAAGTGGGACCCACCGTACCTGCAGAGCTCCATGCCAAGCCCAGCTCTGCCCTCCTCAGCACCCCAGGAGACTGTCAGCCCCCCCACCCGTCCCTGGCTGCAGCCATCTGTGTGCAGCGACTGCAGGGAGGAATGGGGTGAGCCATCCCGACAGTCTCATCCTGTGCTTTGGCAAACAATGCTCCATCCCAGTGCTGCCAGCTCGGGGTGCGGCGTGGGCAGGTGGCAGATGGCCGCCGAAAGCCCGATGCCATGTCAGCTGCTCCCCAGCCCTCTACGTGCCCTCTGTGCTGCGGTTTCACCCATTGCCCAGCTCTGCACTTCCCATGCAGGTTCCCCACCAGGTTTCTATCCTGTAAAGATGGACTAACAAAATGATTGTTGCTTGACTTTCCCTCCATCCCAGCCCTAAGGCTGCAGTTTGCCTGCTGGCCCCAGGAGATGGAGCAGCTCCTGCTCTTGCTCCTATCACCTTCTCCTCCCCCAAAAGAGCCCAAACATTTGCTGCGTTCTCTATCCTTCAAGTGCGCAGCTTTCCTGGAAAGAGCTCAGACAAATGCAACAGCAACACCAACCTCAGCCAGCAAAACAAGTCAGCATTGCCCCTGAATGGCGTGGATGAGGATGAAGAAAAGAGGAAGGAATGGAGTTTGTTTTCATGTGCTGGGGTGTTGTGCAACAGTCCAACGTCCCCTGGGCAATTGTAAAAACCCCACGCGCCCCACGCTGGTGAGCTCACGCTAGACTTATCTCTGTCAGCAAATAAAACAAAATAGTCACCCGACAATTTAACTGGGAGGACTTTCTGCTGCTCTGCCTTATCTCTGCACGCAGAGTGAAACCATCCCGCTGACGTGAGCCCCATCTTCCGCAAGGGAGCTGGGACGCAGTGTTCGATGCGTGGTATGAACCTGCCTGGGACCACACTGTTGTGACACACAACGGGAGGCCTCCTCAGCCCAGGTTTGCCACCTGGTTGATATTTACCAGCTCTGCTACAACCCAAGCATGATCATCCCTTGGGCTGCAGGGCTGGAGCATCCCTCTGCCAGTAGAGAGCCAAGCTCATGACAGCAGTAGGAGCTCACTGTTTGGTGGGGGGCTGCCCAGAGCCAAATCCTGCAGGAGGTCCACACGGTCCTTGAGGAGATGGCACTTGGTGCCCCTCCATCAGCCAGCAATGTATGTGCCTGGGGCCACATGCAGCTCCTCGCTGTACTGCCATGGGCACAACCCCAGGACAAGCACCCTGCTGTCAGCACAGAGCCCCAGCAATGCTCCCTGGGCAGCACAGGGGCTGCTGGGGGGTTCTGCAGCCACCGAATGGAGTGAAGCAAAGGGACAGAGACAGAATGAAAACCTGAGGTTGGGAAATGAAAATGCTCAAGCATATATATAAGCAATTAATCAACGCTTAAAACCCGCTTCCTCTCCCAAACGGTTTCAAAAGATACGGTATTTTTGCAGCCGAACGCTGAGCAGCAACAATTTCCTGAGTTCCTGTGCTTGCGCCGTCCAAGCGACCTGGGCACTGCTGGAGGATTTACGTCTTACCGGTATCTGCTCTTCGCACAACTGAAAAACAGTCCTCCAAAAGAGGAGGAATGATCCTTTTTGTTGTTGCTTTGGTTTTATCCCCCCTATATGGAAAAAATGGAGTGGATGTAGAAGTGAGACATCTCCAGCACCAAGCATGGCTATGTGCTGCCCCAAGGGATGCTCACAGCCGGGTTCCTGCCCACCCACTCGCTCCCCACTGAGGTGAACTGGTCCAGGGCCAGAACCTTGGGGGTTCTTGGGTAAGATTCACATCCTGATGTGATTACGAGACATGGGGGTGTTCTAAGAAAGCAGATGAAGAAAAAAATGCTACAACGCATCATTCCTGGAGTGTTACAGAGACGTGGCTCAGAGGGACACGGTGGGCATGGTGGGATGGGCTGGGGTTGGACTTAATGACTTTCAGGGGTCTTTTCCAACCATAATAGTTTGTCAGTTTGACGAGGGCAGAGTAAAGGGGGAGCATTTGTGCTCCATGGAGGGAGAGGAAGGCACAAGCCTCGTGCCAATTAATCTCAGATGAAGTTTGCCAGAACACAGGAACAAGATAAAAAGAAGTGGCAGCACTTGAGCTCCCTGGGACTACAGAGCATCTCATCAAGGGCTGCAGAAAGGAAACGTAGCTGTGGGAGGGAAGGCAGCTTAATGCATTCTCCCACCCACCCCTCCTTCCTATGGCTCCAAATCTGTCCCCTGGGACTCAGCCTCTATTGAGCAGAGACACTGAGAAATAAGATATTATCCACTAAAAGCTACATGCTAGCATTCAAGCTGCCCCGGTCCGACTCTAGCAGAGATTTAAGGATAATAGCACAAGATTCCTGCAGTGGTCACTGCCCTGGGATGGGAGCCAGGAGAATGTGATGGAAGTTTCGTTGTCCTGGAGCCAGCTGCACAGTCTGGTACCACAATAGGAAGGAATATGTGCAAAAAAATGTTTTAATTAACTTGATTTTTTTTTTCCCTTAAAGCTCATAGATTTCAAGATTAGAGAAACACACCCAGAATGGTTCTTACTATCCAAAGGAACAAAGGAGGTTTGGAAGTGATGTATTTTTACAAAGACTCAGACAATATCCGCAAGTCCCTTCTTGTAATGAAACTTGGAGCTTCGCATGCACAACTACGGTCATTAAGTTTTCTTTAATAATAATAGTGTTTTTAACTTGTTTGGGAGTCATGTTCAGAGCTGTGGAGATGTGGCACTGAGGGCTGTGGGCAGTGGGCAGGGTGGGGTGGGCTGGGATTGGAGCTGGGGATCTCAGGGGTCTTTTCCTACTTCAGTGAGTCCATGACTCCTCATGTATCTTGCTAGTGCTGTATGGTTTGCTGGCTAAAGTAATAAAAACAAGTAATAAAAGGAAAATACTTTGGAGTCAATGGACCTGAGGAAGTGAGCTCAGAGCCACTGCAAGGGTGGAGGACATGAAGTCCCACCAGCACTGCTGCAAGACAGAAACCCATCCTCATGCAGCAGGTGCATCAAACAGCTCCAGAGATGGTCCTCACGTAAACAGGCAAACATGGAAGATCCAACACACGTTAACACAAGGGCAGTTTGTTCTGACCCAGCCAAGTCCTCTTACTTCTAGGAAAGAAGCTGCTTCCAAGTATTCCAGCTCTTCTCCTTTCTGGATAAGAACTTGCAGAAATTGCAATGAAGAGTCAAAGCTGGAGTTACCAGCGTGGTCAGACATTGTGCAAAAGTTGGCACCAAGAAAGGAGATTGGGTAAGGGCCAACTCCAACCTGAGCTATGCCGGTACACAAGGAGCAGGAGCACACATCATGCAAGATTCCCTGAGGCACAAGAACTCCCTACAGAAACACAACATGATTGTACGTCAGAGCCACTCTTGTTTTCTCCAAATACTGAGCGGAGCTGGAACTCACAGCTTCTTCCCAGAACTCACATTCTCTGCTATATCCCAACATGGACACTGCCAAAATAAAGCCTTCACCAGATAGGGCTGAGACATCCCAACTTAAAATAACATGGAAAGAGAAGGTGACTGACCTGAAGTGGCCTTAGGTTTAACTTAATCCCACGATGTGGACTGCCTGACAGTGACCATGTTTGGACCCTTCAACATCCCATTCCTGCCAGTAATCCCTCTTTGCACGCTCGTTTCCCTGTGCTATTACCAACTCTCTGGCAATACTGCAACACAGGCAGCAGCTTGCCCATCAGCTGCACTCTGTTCTTACTCAAAATCCTCCTCTTCAAAGCAAAACGTTTTAAACACAAGCAGGAGCAGAACTGATGCTGCTGAACCTGCCCGAGACCCTTCCTCCAGCCCTACAAAGCAGGTGGCACCAGTCCGAGCATGATGAAGAGCACAAAGCACGTTTTGCAACAGCTGTGCAGACAAACGGGCTGCTGCACAGATGCAGCACAGTTTGGTCACTGGCACAAAGCAGCTCTTCAGCTTATGAACTGCTCTTCAGCAATTTTATGGCTGGCCCATTGCACTGCTCAGGATGAGCAGAACTGCTTTTCTGTCCTTGTGCAGGGTCCTGCATTAAAAAAAAAGCAACTCTGGACAGTGTCGTGCTGTGACATTTGCCCAATATAGGAGATTGAAGTCGCCTGTCAGGTCAACATTCCCGTCACCACCTGCTATTTGCCTATCTCACTGCTTCTGCTGCATTTATCATCCTTCTCATACACCCATCAAATCAATATTCACATTCACAGTCAGGTTTCTGCCTCCCCTCCTCCGAGACTTCCAACATTTGTGCAAGGACAAGTTTAGTCAGTCCACTTCCCTGTTCTTTCAAGCCCTGTCTCAGTCAAATACTATTATTCAGTCTGCTTTACAGCATTTCCTAGGAAGGTGTTGCCAGCTTCTGTGCCATTTGCATCACCGAGGACAGAAAATTTGTTTGTTTTCCTTCTAGAGCATGAATCATCCCCAGCTTCACTTTCCCATATCTGCAGGTTTCTCTTAGCTCAAAACCAAGGGTTGGAGGACAGCTTTACTTTAAGTCTCACCAGCTCAGCTTCCTTTTGGTTTAGGAGAAGGGCACCCGTGGAACCAATCTGCTTCCTGGAAGGCAAATGTATGGCTAAAGGGGTTCAGACAATCACAGAGTGCTCACAGTGGTGACAGCAGCACAAGACTGAGGGAGTATGGACAGGGGTGAGAGGTGGAGATGTGTAGCAGGACAGTGCAGCAGGCAGGGCAGCCCCAAGCAATCAAGTAAACACAAAGACTGCTGTCAGACAATACATCTGCACAGGGGATTGCATGCCAAGCATCCACAGAAGAGATTCCTACTTGCTTACACCCAAGCCTCACTGCAGAAAAGTAGTTTGCACCCAGACCTTCAGCTTCCAGCCTTCCCTAAGCTCATTCCATAGGAAGAAGCAGGACAAACATACTGCAACCACTGTCTCATCTTTAATCCCTACTCATTATCCTTAGGGATCAGCTTCTGTCAAGCAAGCAAGCCCAGGATCTACACAAAACTTGGCTGAAGAAAAGACACCACCACCACCAACACATAACAAAACCACACCCCTCAAAATCCACTCCAGAATAAAAACACTGAAAAATGCCTTTTTTCTGTGGCACTGTTGGACAGCTCCCCAAGGGCAGCCCCATGCAGTTGACCTGGAGCAGATAACCCAGGTCCCTCCTCCTGTTCATCCAGATTGCAGCATGCCCCTGTCCCAAGGGGCTGCCAAAATCCAATGGGGCTTTCACTGTACCCTAAAGAAGGGTTCCAAGGTGCAAGGGGAGTTGAGATAAACAACACTGATGGCCTCCACCCACTTGCTAACCAGACAGGATGGAGCCCATAACATCTCAGTTAAAATACAGCCTGTAGAAGAAGCCTCACCAAACATGGAGGCCACAAAGTGTTTGCCTTTTGGTCCAAGTCATTTTAATTGCCACCTGCAAGGCAGTCTGTCTTGTTTGAGCATGAGGAAAGTGTGGAAGCTGAGATTACAGATGAGTCTTCTGAGCTGAAAAGGAGGCTGGGGGGCAGGAGAGGAAAGGACAGGGTTATTTGATGCACCCAGCCTCTCCTTCCCCAGGAATGCATGGAAGCAAGATAGCTGAATCAGAAATACACTTGGGGTAGTTGTGAGGTTTAACTTCACATTTTTCTTGGGTTTCTCAGTGGAAAATGTTTTGGAGCTTTTATAAGCTTGACATGCCCAATTGCTTCAGCAGCCATGCAGCCCTAAAAAGGGTACTTGCTATCTGGAGCAGACTTGGAAGGAGACCTCGCTTAGCGTTAACGAGTCCAAGCTCATTTAGTTATGCAAGAGGGGACAGTTTCTTTGCCATGAAAGGAAGAAGACAGAACTAACAGAACTGCCATTATTGTTAATGGCAGGATACAGTTACAGGTCATGATAAGCAAGGTCTGCTCCATGCAGAAACAAAGCTACAATACAGAAGATAGATGAACCATCAGAAATGAAGCACAGTCCCTCCACCCCCAGAACATATTCTCCCTGCAAGGTCATTTCATTCTGCTGTTTGCATGAAGGCTCTGCAGAGAGAAGATATGGTTGTCCACATCTTTACCAGGGAGGAGGCAGAAATTACCAAGAGCATCACCACATGAAACACACAAACGGTTGGAGGAATGTCCTTATCTGCTTTTAACTACCTGGACACGCAAGTGTATAGGAGTCTCACTCCCTTAACAGCCACGCTGCAGATTTTTGTTGCCAGATCACTCCTTATCAGATGCTCTGTGGATCAGGTGAACTATTTGTACTAAACCTCAATCGCATCAGTTCTCACGTCAAGTGAGAGTTTTAAAGTCAGCATTGGTATTTCTGTGTGGCATGACTTGCCTGCTTTAGCATTCCAGCATGCAGATTTACCTGCAAGGAGCACAAGTAGTATAGATGGCTGCACTCACTGCACTCACACCACTCTTTGCATGGTGCTTTTCCAATTCCCCCTTTATACTCCTGCTTTTTTTTTTCCCCCCCAGGAGTGATTCATACCTGTCAGCTGCTGCAAAAGACCCACAAAACTCATCACCCTTACACAGATTCCACAGTCCCAGCAATTTTTCTCCTTTCTTCTGAAAGCACAAGCTGACTCAAGCCTTTTCCCATGCATGCAAGTTTAGAGTACACCACGTACGTCTTTCCCAGCAAAAGAGTTGAAAACCTATTCACAAATCCTAGGACAAAGGCTGACAGACAGACACGTTGGGGTGGAGTGCTGATGCCCAGTGCCAAATTCAAGAAGAAAATGAAATAAATTTCAATAAAACAAGGTCACATCCAGTAGAAACAAGTGGCAACACCTTCACATGCTCCATTTGTTTGCCATGTCAGCCTCACCCTGCCCTGAAAACCCAGAAACAGTCGTGGTGGGACCAGAGGACAACGTGAACATGAAGGCTGGCCAGGACAGGTAAGAAGAGCACTTCAATCCTCTGAGGTCTCTCTTGGTTGAGTTGCATGGAAAAACTGTTCATGGAGCAGCCATTCCCTTGGCATTGCTTTCCAGGTCTCTCTCATGTATCACGTATCCTTTTTATGTATCATCTCCATAGCTCTCAACCTGTCACTGCTGACAAACTGAATTCTCTTAAGCCTCTCCTTCAGCTTTTTTCAAGATAGGAACACTACAGCTTCCAAAACCAATTCATACCACTTAAGTTTACTCATTTGTCCCTAAGGAGCCTCCCCAGCCCTCTGTGTAACACCTCCCATACAATTTCAACACTAATATTTCATTTTAAATGGCTTTTTCAGGTCTCCAGTGATATTATTTTACAGAAAATCCACATCAAGCAGCTGCCGTGCTCCACAGAGGTGAGCAGAAAGAAACTCTCACAGCACATCCTAGCCCTCCTACACATCTTTATACTTCTCATCTAAAGCAGCAGCAGCTCCTAACAATATTCTCCATCCAAAACGCCAGTATTTTCAGTCTTCAACCTAAATGACCTCCTCTTCAGAGTGTCCCTAAAACATCATGGAGCTAAGATTTAAGACATGCAGCAGGGAAGAAAAACGTTGCTATGAAAGCTATTTGCAATCTTAGTGCCTGCACAGCACCTACTCAAAGTACCTTCTGCTGTCAGTAAAATGCATACCTTACCTTCCTCTCCCGCAGAAGCACATCTGGATGAAAATTGAGGTTGTTTTAGCAACTCTACGTCATACCAAACACTTCTTTGTCTCTACTGATGTCCACACTCACTTGAGAGAAGATAAGAAATTGCCTGCTGACGTACTTCATCATACCCTCAGCTAGCGCTGAGCAAGTGGAGAAGCTCAAAGTGCAGCTCATCCATAACCCATCTTAAGACCACAGCAGTTAATTGTCAGTTCATGTGCCTATCAGAGGTGAATTCATCTTGCAAGATACACATCTTGCATGTGACCATTGCAGTGCAGTCAGTGAAGCACACGCTGTCCTGTGTAATGCATACCATCTTCACTTTGAGCTGTTTTCTAATCTCAGGTAAACTTTAGATCCCATCATAGCAAAGACCTGGATTCAAATAACTGATAGCTTTAACAACAAAGTCATCATAAGCAAGTACTGACATCATGACACCAGGGTAGTTTTCCAGGGTCAGAAAGGAGAAAGACCACAGAAGGCCACAAAAACAAACCCTTACTGCTGCCCTCCAACGCCAACCAAATAAAAGCAGTTACAGTTCACTCAGGTAAACACAGCCGCTCACAACACGCCCAAACTCGAGCTACACTAGAGCCAGCAGGAAAATTTCCTTACAGGATAAAGCAAGACTTGGATCAGTAGGACAAATAGCACCAGATAGGAAAGCTCCTACATTTTGAAGGACATGCCGCTTTCGTTCAGCAAGGCAAAGCCTGTGAGAATGAGAACAGTCTGCAGTACTAATTGCAAAGGACTAATTGCCTTCAACTAGGTTCAGCTTTCAGAACCCTGAAAAGAACAAAAGCTGCACACCTGCACAACTCAGCCAAATCCAGCTGCTCGTACTCGCAGACCAGAGCCTCCTAAAACACCACACTCAATATGGAGCCTGTCAGGGCAATGCTCCCAAACACGCAGTTGCACAAACACCCCACACTGTGAGTGCTTTACTCTGAAGATGGCACAAAAGGTAATTTTTCACATTGCACTACAGCGCAACCTGTCTCCTGGCACAGCATACAATAGACAAGGAGGATGCATTCTATCATTCACACGGAGAACTGAAGGTTATCCCATATGTAGTTTAGTTATGTAGAATATGAAAGTCATTGACAGTCAGTGCATCACCACACATTTCCCTGGAATATCTTGTTCAGTTTTCTTTATATTCAATCAAAATAACCCGGGATGGAACGGATATCTGAATTAATAAAGGCGGCGGGATGGTATAATATAAAGTCTCAGGAAGTGGTTCTGCAGGGAGAAAGGCAACTCACCTTGTCTTCATGCCAACTTTACCCCAGCACCAACCACCAACCTGCATGCTCAAGAGACAGGGCAATATGAGGGACCAAGCTTTCACATTAGATGTAATAGAAAAACATTCTTTACTCTGCAAGTGTCTTTACAAATATATATTTATATATTTAAGCCCGTTTCAGGCCATAAAAGCCCATAAAAAACAACCAGTACCTTTTCAACAAGAGAAACCGTGATCCAGAAGTCTAAGGTGAAAGACTCCCAACACAAGGGCTGCTTTGGCACTTCTCTGAAGGCCTCTATTTAGCACATAAAACCATCTTAAAAATGACATCAGCCTTTTATCTGCAAAGGAGGGGCACCATTTTTAACCCCTACCCCCTCCCCCTTTACTATTCTCTGAATGAGGTAAACTGGAATCACTTTTACATCACCCCTTCCTGCCTTAAAAAGGGGATATTGCATCCTGAAGACCAGCTTTATCAAGAAAACATTCATGAATGGGTTTAAAACAAAAAAACAAACAAAAAGATGCCGCTTGTGGATCCAACCACAATGTGCTGTTGTCTCAAAATAGAAGTAGTTGATACTAAAAAGCTATTCCAGATACATACAAAGTACAAACACTAGAGCTGGTCAGAAAGATTCAGTTTCAACATCTTTGAAAAGCAGGGAATTGTTTTTGTAGTGTTGGGTTTTCTTTTTGCATTAATTCTCCCACCCTCACTTTTCTACCAGTTCCATTATACCCTTCAAAAAGAAAATCACGTGTCTGTTGTAAGAGTGCAAAGTTCATCCAAACCTTGTGTTCAAGTTCACTATCACTACACTTTAAAAATCCTGCTGGCAAATAAAAAGGTCTCGATTTAACTTAGCAAAAGTGATATCTAGAAAATATTCAACATCAAGAGGTCTTACAAAAAAACTTCAGACTACTAAAGCATCCTAAGGCACGGTGTTTTGGAAGAAGTGCTTTCTCCCTTTAGTGTTGCTTTATACACATCACGTGTGTGAGTCCGAGTTGATGCATGGAGCTGCAAATGTATGCCATGCCTTCTTCCCAATTGGTGAGCTGAATCTTTTCCTGCAGTTTCAGACATAGGCTCCCAATGCTGCATGAAATTCAGTTAGACATTGCACCAGCTGCTGAAACTTGGGTCTTTCTTCAGGATCTAGGGCCCAACAGCAGGCCATCACAGCAAATCTGAAAGACAAAGGTAAAATGGAAGACATGAGAACGTACTCCTGGCAAACAGTCCCAAGCCTGGAAATGAAAAATGCCATTTGGCACCAGCAAGTCTGTAAATCAGAAAAAGAATTCTGCCTCTTCTTATACACTACGCTGACTCACTCCTGCAGAAGACAGACACCATGAATGATCAATAAAAGTACTACGACTGGAGGTGTTGGTTTGATTTAGGATACTGATTTAGGATACAAGTCAAAGGCAATTCAGGAGGAAGCAATACACAATTCATTGGAATTTGATAAAAGATTGTAGAAACATAGCTCAAAGCATTTCTGTGGTAGGTTTACAGGAAGGGGATTTGGAAGAACATGAGAGGCAGGAGGTGGTGCCTGCGTTTTTGTTCCATTACATTAAGATCACGATTAAACATTGCAAGTGTTGCTGTTTGAGCTCCACTACACAGAGCATTTCTCTCTTCAGTCTTGCCAAGAGAAGTTAAACTTCCTCTGCCTATAAAACTAGTGGCTTCTCACTGCAGCCCAAAAAAAACTAAGCAGAAAGCCTCTAGCCTCTTTACCTCCCTCCTCTCATCTCGCTGATTAACACCATCTCATCAGCGTGTCAGAATAAGGAAGAGAGCTGGGTGGGAATTAAGTGAAACTCAACAACAAAAAATTTGAGTTTGCATTCCTCAAGACAGGTCATTGTAGAGCTACACAAATACACAAGGGTCACCATAAAGTCAGATAAACAGGCAAGGAGGAGGAAGACCCAGTTGCTTCATTGGTAAGGTTGGCTTAAGATGCTGGTTCCAACAGGGACATTTTACCCACTCCCCAGGGACGTGCACTTACAGTTCATCAGGACAGTTGATTGGCTGAGCTATTCTATAGCCATCCTTTAAATAAGCAGCCATCTCAAAGGGGTCAATATCAACATATGGAGTCTGTCCCAAAGTCATCAGTTCCCACAGTGTTACTCCGAAGGCCCACTGAAAAGAGAGCAAGCAGAACACTTAACAAATCTAAGGAACATTATCAGTATATTTTGAGCACAGGCTCAGGAGTACGACTCCTGAGAAAAACAAAGATTTTATTTAAGTAAACCTGGCACCTGGATCAGCATTCAACACACCATTCAGCCTCTCCTACTAAGAGGTGCTTATGAAATAATATGATCAATCAAATAACAGTCAAAACAAATAACAGTATAAGTAAAATGGTTTACAACTTGGTATCCAGAGACCAAATAAAAACAGAATGTTCTGATACTGCACACGGAAGATTCATAGCTGAGGTTACAAGTGCCAAGACCACCATGATCTATTTTAAAAGAGGCAGAACTGCCTTTTCTCCCAGTCTTTTTCATTAAAATAAAAATTTTAAGAAGGCTTAAGTCAGGGGATTTCTAAATTGAGAGATGATGCCAGCGGACACTGATAAGAAGCATTGTGCTGGAGAATGGCAAGTGCACAGATCTGGCCTGGCTCTGAACAGCTATCTATTAGCCATGGAGGAAGGCATGGGTGGATGCATTTATTTGCAGTTAAGAAAACTCACAAGCAACAAGTAACGCCGCATCAAAAGCCATCCAAGCAAAACTATTTTGAGAATATAGCTACTTCTAAATCTATAAAGGAAGCACACATGAATGACAAAAAAAAGTTAAAAGTTTCATGTTTACTAGAGAGAGGAGATTAAAATTCAACAGGAATTCTATTTTGTTTGTATATGCTTTGGCTGACTAGTACAACTGCTGGCACAGGAAGAATGCATTAGAAAGGTTTCAAGCCAGGAGAACTATTTTAAAGAAACGCATCCAAAAAAGCAAGCCCAGAACACGCACTAACTGCATCTTAACAGACAACACCTAAAATTGTTTGCAACATCACCAATAAAGTCATGTGAAGTTGATATTAGAGCTGTTCCAAGTGAGAGGACAAACAACATACTATTTTTGAATGTACCTGGAAGAAAAAAGTCTGATTTCCCATGCTGTAAAATTCACTAACTGTGTATGTAAAAACCACATATCAGAAGCCAATCTGCCTTTATCTCTGTGTGATATAAATGGGAGTTTTGTGTTAAGATACCACAGAACACATACTGAATTGCACTAATTTTTCTGAAGCGGTTATGAGACTGAGATGCCTACTTCCTAGCAAGATTGTACTGGCAGTGCTACACAGACTTATTTCCAAGCCTATTCTTCATGGACAGCAAATGCTTTCAGCGTTCCAGATTTTAAGAAGTGAGTAAGAAGAAATTAATGTTTTCACTGATCTCATTTAGTATTATAAAAACACACACTTGTAAGCAATTTCCATTTCCTGGTTGGTTTGGTGTAACAAAACTCCATATGAGTACAATGAGTTCACAAGTATTTCTGGAGCACAGCTGACTCCTTTTTCTTTCACCTTGCTTTTGTTTGTTTGTAAGGCTTGAGGACAGAGAGAATGGCAAAGAGGAAAAACACAACCACAGCTTTGCAGAAGTTTCGTAACCTAGCCAGTTTTACGTAGATCCCAGTCTATGGATGTAGCCACTGTAAGCAGAGCATCCTTACCAAAGGAAACATCCCCTTAGAAGTAGTTCAGACCACTACTACTCAAATCAACAAAGGCTGATGATCTTCAAGGACTGCCTTCTGTTAGCAGAACTGTCTGCTCTGATGTGCAGAATGCTGAGCAAGTATAGTACAAGACCTCCATGGGTGCAGGGGCAAAGTTCAGGTGCTAAGGAAGGAAAAGAAGGAAAGAGGAGGTAGATGCAAGACAAAGCTGCCTGAGAAATACAGTGAGAATGCCTGGGTATGCAGGGATGGAGTCTGGAAAACCAAAGCTCATAAAATGCATCAACACGAGGCCACTGATTCAGATGGTCTCACTGTTGCTGAAAGGCCACAAGAGCTGGGGAAGGTTGCTGATCACTGGACAAAAGGCAACTTCTTCAGGAGGTAAGGCACAGGGAACTCCAGGCCAGGCTGCTGAACACCTGCACCTGTGCTGGGCAGTGAGCACAATATGCTGGATTCCCTTGCACAAGAAGCTTAAAGGTGACTGGAAACAGTCAGTGTGGATTTACCAAGGGTAAACTGCTAGGTCAAGCTGACTGCTACACAGCTAAGAGCAAAGTAAATTTAGGGAGTGAGATGCATGTTCACCTTAACTTCAGCAAGGCCTCTGAAACCATCTTCCACAGCATCTTAAAGATAAATTACGGAGTTGCACCCATTATTGTGGCTGCACTTCTGGACTCATTTTGCTGTGATTAGCAGTACTAGTCCAACTAGCAGCTGATTAGAAGAATCACTGCTCAGGAATCAATACTGTCTCATCTCCATTAACAAGCTGTACACTCAGGATGTTTGTAGATGATATCAAACTGGGCAGAGCAGAGGAGGCTGGAGGTCAAGCCTTCTGCAAAAGAACCTCAAGGAACTGGAGAAATTGACCGAATTACAAAGTTCAAGAAAAGCAAACGCAAAATCTGACTTCTGAGATGGAAAAACACATGCACCAGGACAGGCTTGAGGCTGACTACATGAAAAGTAGCTTTGTAGAAGAGGACCAGGTGGTCCTAGTAATTAAGTTGACTGTATCGGCTGTGTGTTCTTGAAGCAAAAAGATGCCCAAATTCTAGGTTCTGTTAGCATGAGAGTAATCAGTGGGTCAAGGGAAATTATTTTCCCCATATTTTCCCTATCTGACAAGTACTTCGTTCAACTTGGTGCTTCCCCAGTGCAAGAGAAAACACTGACAACTTCATCTGTTGATCTTAATTTCAAAGCCAACCTCCCAGAGGGGGAAAGCTTTCAAGAAACAGTTTCTTCAATCTTCAGCAGACTTGTCAATTGTAGCAGACATGAGCCAATACAATTCAATTCTCACTGAATTTAATGCCCTCTTCTGCTAACACTTTCAAGTAGGACAGGGTGCAACAGAATTTTTCTATGCAAGAAGCATCTGCTTGACCTTCAAATGATCTATCCTACACAGCAAATAGAAGAAGCAGGAGAACAGCTGCTGTTCTGTATAAGCCAATGCTATCTTTTCTGATTCTCCAACTGCTGAAAGAAGCTTTGCAGGGAAAAACTGTCAAAATAAATGTACACATCTAATTCACATACCAACCAAACTTACCACATCACTGGCACTGGAAAATTCATTGTTAACCAGGCTTTCAAGAGCCATCCACCGAACTGGTCTGTTCTCATTATCTCCCAGGCAATGGTAGTCCATAGGAAATAGGTCTCGAGATAGCGCATTGTCCGTGATCTTCACCTGAAGTGCATCATCAATGCTGATTTAAAAGAACAGAAGTATTTAAGCAAACTTGGCACTACCGTTCACAGAAAATACTTATGCCCTACCTTAATTTCACTGAGGAATACTGATCACGCTCTCAATACTGCAGAGAGTTAGTGTTCTTCTGCACTCAGACACATTTACTCTGTGGTTATCAAATGTTACTTAAGGAAGTGTTTATTCTATGCCAGTGGGTAAGCACCAGAAGTCTTAGATTAAATAAAAATCAAACATTTACAAATGCAGAAAAGTACAGCTAAAGCAAACAAACAACTCCCAGAATTATTACTGCTCCCTTGGAGACCCACAATAGAATTAAATTATTTTAGCTATGATACCTCTGTACCAACAATAAACTAAAGACCAAGGATAAACAAGATCTAGCAGTATCTTGTCAAAGCAACCACTATCATTTGTGGCCTAAAGTCTTGTCCCTAATCAAGTGATTATTTGCTCTAATAAAATATTTATTCCCACAAACGCTGCCTCAGCAAAAGATATGACTGTTGTCAGAAGCTGAACACCGACTAAGCAAGACAACTCTAATCTAAGACAACTTGTAATCAACAAGAGATGTCTTCATTAGCACAAAGGAGCCTTTAGCAGGTTTTTAACAGAGTAAAGTTGCCTACTACCTTTCTGCCCTCCAGGGATGTTTTCAAAAGAGTGTGAATTAAGCTTTAACAAAACTCAAAGCTCAGGGTGCTCAAACACCTGTCTTCAGAATACAGGCAAGACATTAATTCTGACATCTTGTGAAAAAAAAACCATGAATAATACCGCAGTTACTTTTTATATTTAAATCAGTGTTTGCTGTCCTTCTGTTTTAGTCTGATATTATTTCCATAAGAAAAAAATAAATATAAATGCTCATTTTGTGCGTTTGCTGCTTCAGTGTCCCAGGTTCCTTCTTATCTCATATTTATGCACTTTCAGGTCTGTTCGTTGGCTTCAAAATTTACAGACCAGGAAATTTCCACATGTAATCACTCCTAAGAAGTGCAGATGAAGTTCAGAGAAATTCCTAGAAGATCTGCCTATAAACAAGTACAAAGGATACCGTTCCAGTGACTGCTGAGCTCTGACTTGTGTAATCTGTACGTCCATTCCAATCGGGCCCAAGACACTTGAGAAGGAAAGTATTTCACCCCTTCACAAACCAGCCAAGAGCACTGCAATCTTGGCTCCCTTCCTGATATTAGCACAGACACACAGACCCAATACAGTTCATACCAACTCCTCCCAGCTTTCTCCCACATGGAGGTACTCTCAGGAATAAACCTTGGAAAGAAAGGAATGGCAGATGACCAAAGCCCTTCATGGAATCCTGGCCACTTGCAATCTCTTTTTCTACGTAAAAAAAGCTAAACCTAGTCCAAATACTCTTGCACTACACAACAGGTCAGTAGCTCAGTTCCTGCCTGCATTTGCCATGGAGAAGGAGTGCCAGATGTACTATGAGTTGAATTATATTGACATCACTCAGGATCACACATATGGCAACTAAAACAAAGCTGAACTTTGCCCTGTAAGGGCAGGGAGTAAAGTTGTCAGAATGCTCAACCTTGCCCAGGAAGGGCACAAGTAAATTCATTTGCTGCACTGAAATGAGAGGCTGTCACAAGGCAGCTTCCCTGGAGCACTGCTTGTGATCTTCGCCTTCGGTGGTATCACTTCTTTAATACATTCACCACAGAGAAAAAGCAACAAGAACAGATGAAAAGAACCTTCAAGAAACTATATCAAACTGAGCATCCTTACACACTGCAAGCGCCATAATGGATTTTGCTAAAAGGGCTCAGTGGCATCAATTCAAAAGCACAAGGGATGGCTATGGGGTAGGTCTTTCTGCTTCCCGGTGCAAAATCTGTCCATTAGCAAATTGCCAAAGAAGCTCCAATTTACCATCAAAATTTAAAGGAAAACGCTTAGGCTAGGTGAGCATCTGCAAAAAATAAGGGAAATCAAAATCCAATACAAATCTTCCAGAATAGGATGTTCTGCATTCTTAAAAACCAAGCATTCTGTTCTACTACATATATACCTAGATGAAAGTTACACTAAAGGAACCACTTGCACAAAACATAAGGGGGAAAAAAGGTGGTATTGGTTTTGAAGCAGAGATCAGGTTGGTTAAAGGAAATCCATCTTAGCCCCAGTTATTGACATAACACTGTTTGCACAATGACTCTGTCTTGTTTGGTACTTACACACAGTTTCTAGCAGCCAGGTCTTTGTGAATGACCTCCCGTCTGGCCAAATAACTCATTCCACAGGCAATTTGGATAGCCATATGTACAAGATCCTGCTGGGAAATTGCCTGCAAGAGTACAGAACAACAATCAATACAGAACAGGCTAATTTTTAATTTGTAGCCTAATGGCCCTTCCCTTCTCTTAACCTTTAGTAGCCCGTGATTTTCTAGCAGCTGATAATACACTACCATCTTCTGAAAAGTTATGGAGATTCCTTATTCTAACTTCTTAGCCTTTTTTTCCTAGTTGACATGGCAGGGGCAGGTATTTGCATCTGCAGTTTTCTCACTGCTATGTAGCTTTTCCTTGGATTGGCAATGAATGCAGGCAAAAAATGGTCACTTGTACCTGCACACCACACTCTCATTTCGTTTTGTTTGGAAACCAGTGTCACAGTTACATAAAACTCTTGCCTTACATCTATATCCTGGTTTCTCTTTTCCATTTCTACAGTATTTCTGAAGCTTCAGTATGTAGGTAGATACAAGAGTATCAAGACTGGGGAATAAAATAAAGCCAAATACTAAGCTAAATTAAGAAGCTGTTAACAATAATACACTGGCTTCTAAATAAGAACAATGCATTATTTCAGAGAACTCAAAAGTTTGGTTTTGGTACTTCCATAGATGTTCATCTTTGAATAAGTACAACACCAAACATTCCAGACTTCGGTACAGTAGGAAGCACGGCGATACCACTGAGAGGCAACTCCTATTTGACGTAACACAGATTACAAATGCCATTTCTGAATTCTTGGAAAGGGATATTTGTGTGCTGAATAGAGTTTTATAACCCAGATTAAGTAGTAAAGCAGATAAATCAATGTTGGAAGATCATATTTATCATAGTTTATTGGCTTTGTAAATTAACAGAGGGAGGTAACCCTGAGAGTTTCAAATTTGGCACGTGATGGGCAAACGTTCACCTCAGCAAACCAGAATTCATTTAGAATTTAATTCAAAGACAAGAGACAAACCAAGGTAAAGCTGAAGAGAAGGAAAGATGAAGCAATCCCAGCAAGAAGAATGGTTCTAAAATACAGACAAATCCATGGCTGAACATGTCAGATTTCCTTCCAGCTTCTCCAATTTGCTAAAATCATTTTTGCTGTAAGGGCATATTTAAAACTTAATGCTCATCTAATTATTTTATTCCTTTTCACTTCTTGTGAAACACGTGAAGTTCTATGGAAAACACGGTAAAGTGTTACAAAACCTGAAGAGAACCAACAGCAGGAAAACAAACCAATTCTCAGAAACCACTTCCATCATCAAGGTAAATAAATACATTTGTTTTACTGTAAAGCAAATATACAGCAGTACGTCATATATTTAACAGAACTGCTTTATGCTTATTATGAAACAACAAACTACCATGCACTAAGAGATCGTCTATTCTGCAAAAAAACATTTAATATGACTTTTTCCTGTACACAACTTTTCCCTGTGTACTGTAACTTGAATCCACTACCATGTATCATTTCCTCTACTTTTTTAGATGTGCCGATATATACCAGCTCCTACCCTGACTGAGAGTTTAACTCAGCTGAACGGCCTCTCAACAGAGATAATAAAGGCAGCCAAGAATGTTTTCCTTGTATGAATCAAAATTACTGCTTCCTAATGACCTGCTTGTCAGTTCTCTCATTGTCACAGGACAGGATGAATAGTGCAGCTACTACTTTTAAGGTATACATACAGATGACAAACCAGGGCTTCTGAGTAAAAGCTGAATAGGCAGGAAGTGACAGATTTCAGAGCTTACCTGAGGATTGTTGGCCTCTACCAGCTTGCACTGTCGCAAGAATAGTTTAAGGTTCCCCCAGTTCATATACGGCAGCAGCACCATTGGTTTCTCTCCTTCTTCTATACAAACATGAGTGATAGGCAGCAGATTCCTGTAAGGCAGGGACAGAAATCTCTTGTTTCACAGAGTTGTAATTTGACAAAAAATCTTCTCGATACCTAAACACACTAACTGAAAGTAATTCAATATCAGGTAAAAGCTTTGTGTTACAGATTGCAGCACACAAAGACTCCAAGTAGCTGAGGAGACACTAAGGAGGATTTAAAAGGAAAAAAAAAAAAAAGAAGGCCTTATTGTGGGGGCAGTGGCAGGAGGTTTAGGGGCGTACTATTAATGCAGAAATAATTTAAAAGTTCTACCAGGGCTATTTCCTCTCCTCCTTCCAGACTGCATAACCTCCCCCTGCATTGTTTATAAACACCTTCCTGTAGTGTCAACATAAAAAACCCCACAGAAACTTGAAACAAACGTTATATGGTTTAAAATTTCCATGAAACATTTTTAAGAAACTGCATTTTCTAGTGAAAGCATAGTAGGAAGTTTTCAGTGAGTTCTGTTGTTGCTTGGAACTTGGAAAATCCACATTTCCATAAGTCTGATTGTCAGGCATTACATCCATGAACTCTATATAGCCATTTAGCTTCATCTTCAGTAAGAGATAACTTTTCTTCTGCATGATGTTTACCAAGGTGGGACATTTGAGGATGTCTACTTGTAAAAGGATAACAGTCAATTTTGAATGATGGGAGAGGGGTTATTTCACCTTATTTTCATCTTAAAATGTTTCCTTGAGAGGCTGCTACTCCTTTTAATACAATTCTGTCTTTTAAGCAAGGTCTTAACTGTAATAATTCTTAGAAAAGCAGCTTCTAAATCCAGTGTAGCATTAACAGTTCTCTTTTAACTACTTTCACTTCCTTCACAAACTACTATTAGCCACGAGACCTGATGGTGAATGTGGGTTTCTTCTGTCCTGCATCCTTGCCAGCAACAAAATTCTTCAAGGCCAAATTCAGCCTCCTGAGCCGTGTAGAAAATCACAAATAATACAAGCCAGACTAATAAATCAGCAAAATCAACCCACATATATACTTACTCTCCTCATTATCATTGAAATATCACATTGAACAACCAGCCTGTGCAAAAAGAGCAGTGTGAGCCACCACATTTCTGCAGTAACTGAAAATGAAAGGAATACCTAACTACATGTCACTGCTCAGCCTGGCACACCAAAACCAAGACAGCTTTAAAAACAGGTATTGTCGGCTCACACAGATGCAGTGCAGTTTCTGGACACAGCTTGGCTTACCTGTGATGAAGCCCTCTGAGTTTGCAACTTTCAGTCAGCATCATTGTCACCTGCACCTCTGAGGCCTGATCTAATGAAAAATAAAATATAAGAACATACAGATGTAGCTTTGGAAACAAACCAATCTATTATCTGAAATCTGGTCCAGATTTATAAGTCAGCTAAGGTCATTTGTGCACAAACACATTCTGTTTACTTACATCTTTTTTTTAAATGGAGTTTAAAAACCCACATAAGCAAGCCAAGTTCTAGGGCATATTTCTGCTTAAACAAATGGGGTGAAGCTGAAAAGGAAAAAAACACTCCAGGTGCTGACAGAATGTACTCTTGCTGCTTCCTGACAGCTTTTGGGCACGCATCAAATGCCTGTATTGGCAGCATAGGCGAAATCCTGCACCCAGGGCCTACACTGCTGAAAGGGGGGAACACACCAGGCACTTCACAAAAGCACGAGACACCGATTTGCTACTGAATCACAACATGGGCTTCTGCAGTTTACTTCCATCCACACTGATGGAGACCATTTATTCCTAGAGTCATTCACTCAGTGCTCTCTCTACTTGAAACACTTGACTCTTGGTAACCTTAGAAATGTTTGCAGTTCTCTTCTCAGCCTTCCAAAAGAACAACAACAACAAAAAATCACTGCTGTCAGTTGGAACCCAAGCATCTCTGATAACTCCAACAACCAGAACACCAACTAGACAGCAGCACTGGCTGCATCCCCCCTCCCCACAAACATTCTGCGGTCTACTTTTCTGCTGGCAAGGAGCAACTGGGAAGCCTAAAGCAATGCAAATCAGGACTCTCACAAACCCACCCCCCCCATATCTGGGTGCACTCTTCTGTCCCTCCTTCACGTTAGAACTAGCATCTGTGTGCCCAGGCAGCAAGATGGAACAGGAGAGAGCCCAGTGAAAGCCAACCAGCTCTCTGCCACGTTAGGATGAATTTACATATCTCAGATGAGTCAAACCAACATTTTACAGTCCTGAGAAAGAGAGCAGAGAGGAAGAGAGCAAAGAAAGAACTCATCTACCCTTTATGGTCTTACCTTCTTCCTCACAACCAGCTCTAACACCTCGCTGGACCCTTTCCTAATTGAACTGTAACCCTGCAATGAACAATGCGACTCTTGTCTGAATGAGGATGAATGGTGCATGCAGGCAGCATAGATGAGCATGAGGTAGAAAAAGAAAGCACAAGGTCTAAAGGGAGTGTGGCCTCCTTGTCAAGAGGATGGCAACCTACTAGATGGGCTCTTACTGCAATAAAAAACAACTTTCCAGATCTGCTGGAAGCACAGGCAGCTTTGGGCACAACACAGCCCTCCTAATGAACCTAGGAAGGGCTCATCAAGAGAAATCATGTAACATGTAAGCTGCAAAATAGCAACTGGATTGGGATACTTTGCCTAAGCCAGGGAAAGAAAGGGTATCTTGAGGCAAGACTACGACAGAGCCTTTTCACTGTCTTAGCTCAGGAGAAAATAAAAAGAAGGCATGCCTTCCTAGAAGCATTCCTTCAGTATCTCTGGTCTGAAACACATCAACAGTATGACAAAGAGAAGGCCCTACCTACTGCACAGCAACAGGACTCAACTGAAATTGGTGTTTTATGTGTGACAAATTTAATATGAAGGAGACAGACTTCCAAGGTTTTTGTAAACAACTGAGAAAAAAGCAAGATGCACATTACAATGAGGTTATACAGACGTGAATGGCTGAACCATCCAGGTGTTATAAAGGGCAAGAAGAACTAAAAAAATAAAGGCATAAAAGCACATTACAAGAATCTGGAAGAACTGGCAGCAGGCTACTTGTATAAAGCTTCCATTTTAAATGCATGAACCACTCACTTAAAAAGAACATAGCCTCTTCATCCGAGTGTATAATGAAGGGTTGAAAGAGATTAATAGGTGTGAGTTTAAGTTGATGAACATGCTCATATGTTCTATGGCTCGGTGCTTGCTTAACTGGTTTACTTTTAATTGCAAGATCTACCATGTAATAATTTCAAGAGCTAAATCGGAGATTACTTAAACCTGGCTTGGAAAAATCTACAGAACAAGTTAATCTGGTTCAGACAACACACCTATTCACCTCTTCACGCTAATGCTGCTACAGGTAATGCTGTCCTATTGATGCCTTTCCCTTTCCATCACCAGGGTGCTTTGCAGCAGGTCACTGCTAGGCTTCATTGGTGTTTTTCAGCTCAGAGAAACTATGTTAGGGCTGCAGAGCACCCAAAAGATGACTGACTCCAGCTCAAGTACATATGGAAATCTAAATCTTATCTTGTGGAACAGTCCCAGAATCAGCATTGTGTTTTCTTATCAATACTATTTCCTTGTTTTCTGTATGGAAAAAAGCTTCCACAACACCAACCAAACCAACACACAAAGAACAAACAATAGCAGTCAAACACGAATCCTTCACTAACTTAGATCCATGCCAATATAGAAGAACCACAGTTTTATTATTGTGGCTTCATTAGATATAATTCAAAACAGAACATAAATCATCACTTTCAACAGTTCTCTCAGTGGTTTCAGTCAAAAGGGGTCAAAAATTGAAAAAAAAAAATCAAAGTAATGCTATTCCAACAGTCCCTATAGCAATGAAAATCAGTTTTATGGCCATTTTCTTGGGTTACACAACACAAAGCACATTTAAACTCTTATTAGATTACACCACTTCTGAACATCCAGCAGACAGTTCTACATAGATTACAAAGGTGAACGTGCTAATAGAACATTTAGCTGTAGAGGTACTGATTGTCTGGGGAGTTTGACCACCCCACACTGAAAAGCCACACAAGCAATTCAGACAATCAGAGCATTTCTGTCTCTGATATGGGAAACACGCAGTGCCAGGGCAGCATCTATGACAGCCCTGACCTAGTGTCATGGTTTTGTAATGTTGCTATTACACTGCAATTCCAGCTAGGTGAGGTGCAAATTTACTAAGGAAAATTCCACAGATCTCCTTTTCCTGCCTAGGCCAAACTCTACTGAAAGCATCCCTCAAATATATATGCATTACATGTAAGCAGGCATATTTTAGTATTTTACTGTTTGTTTTGTGTTTTGCCACACAAAACAAGACCTGTGGAATGATCTCATCAAATGCACAAGAACGCCCTCAGGCTTTTGCAGCTTGTTTTCTTCCTGCATGGGATCTGCAAGGTGACTTGTCCTGAACACAGCCACACATAGAACCAAACAGGAGGAGAGCTGGGAAAAAGAAAGGGAAACTTCCCACAGGTCCAGAAACCTCCTAAATTAGAGCAGTAATTCAAAGTGGCAGCAAGCAGCCACAGTCTCCCATGTACTAAATTCACCATCAGCAAACAGCACTGGGTTTAAGCTGAATACTCCTGGATAAAACAAGGCTTGCTGCACTTCAAAGCCTTAAAAACGCTAAACTACCCTTTGAGATATTACTGCTACTTGGGATTAGAAATACCTCAGTACTCAGCAGTTCATGCAGCTGCAACCTGCTTAGTCGAGTCGCTGCTGCTCAACCCTGACAAATCATCATCTATTCTCCTCCAAGCTGTTACACACCAATAGCTGAGTAATTGAAGAGCAAAACTGTGAGACGACATGAAATAAAGCACAGATTTAAGAGCCAGGAGCGATTCAGAACTTGAGTTAAGACCAAGAGGGCTCAATTTTTGGAAGGTGCTTAACAGCAAGACTGCAAACTTCAAGACAGATGTAGGAAGATGCTTTTACCTTCCCTGTTACATGGCAATGACTCTGACAGTCTACCTTGGGGCAGAGAACAAGAACAGACTTGGATTTCTGGAAGCTTTGATATGGCTGCAAGTTTATCTCATTATATTATGTTATTTGTAGATAGCCAGGCACAATGGGGCTCTTAGCACTACTGCTGCTATCTATGAGGCTAATCTCTGGCAAGTGTTACTTGGATCTGCTGAGGCCCTTCCCGGTTCAAGGCCAGAGAGCAACCATTACCCATTTAGAGAAGTTCATCTACCGTGTTTTAAATCCTCATTTACCAGCTCTCTTAAGTCATGTGAACCACCGTGAAACTCACAAAACACCTGACGTGTTCAAGAGGAGCTCAGAGATGACACAAAATTGCACTAACTTGCTCATTAGGAGACCAGGCACTCTATCAATTGCTGAGCATCATACCCTACATTCACTGGGTGGTAGTACATCAGGAAAGAGTCGCTCCACACCTCAAATTACCTACCAGAGATGAAAAAGCAGCAATTACTTGAATACTGCAGTGGTTATCTGATTAGCTGGATGACTTACAAGAACAACATTATAGGTCAAATCTTCCAGAATCACAAATTAGCAAACGCCGCATTATGACTTCAGGCTTTAAATTGCAGCTTGGTCATTAAAACAGATCACTTTAAAGAGCAAGAAAATAAAGCAGAATCTTAAAGGCAACACAGCCAAAGGTTTCAAAATTCAAGCAAGTTATTCCAGAGCCCTTCTACAGCCTGCTGTGGGCAGTTTCTGTCAGCACTGCTATAAGTAGTATCCACACAAATCACTGCAGCCAGGAAATCCAGGCTTCTGATGAACACGTCTCTTGACAACAATATCAAAACAGATGTTTTAAGCCACATATAAGAGCAGAGAAGCATGATTTGGGGATGATGTTTTTTTTCCTATCAACAAGAGGGGAACCTGGAGCTGCAGCAGCAAACAGCAACAAATTGACAGCTCTTTGCTCAGTGATCTATTCCAAATAAATGTGAAAGTAAAAATGAGCATGAAATAGATCAGGAGAAGGAAGAGAACTGATTGAATGTTTCAGTGCCTGCTGAGGGCAGCAGGTAACAAAACTGAAATACAAGCAGTGGTTTTAACTCAATGTAAAGGAAGGCAGATGCTGGAATGTGAGCTTTTTTCCCCCCTGTAGAAGCATAAAATAGCAGATATTTACATTATGAAATCAAAGTAGAACTTCAGGCATCCCCTACTACTACTAAGCTTCTCTTTTTTAAGTGTAGATCTTCGTAGATAAGGTTTCTCAGCATACTTCTTAATGAACTGGGCCTAAATGACACTGTGCATTTTTATATAATCTTACAGGCATTTGCTATTTTTCTTTAAATTCAAACATCCTTCCTTTATGAAAAAAACTGATAAGAAAACCCAGAATACAAGCAGAATTTTCCTTAACTTTTTTGTTATAATATTTTCTTCTAAAGACATAGGATCCTGCACTCTGAATTGGGGTGGTTAAATACCTGTTACTTTAAGAAGATGTTTGTGTATGTGTTTAACATGTTTAAGGCACGACCTTACAAATTTTAACAGTGAACTGTTTATAAATGTAAAGAAAATGCAGTTTAAAAATGGCACCTTGGGAAACCACTGTGTGTGCTCAAGGTTGTGGTACATAGTATGCATAATGGAAATGGAAATAAGAAATCCTTCAATTATTAATGCAAAGCTTATTAAACATACATCTCATCCAACTCTACCTTTTGTTGTCCCACTTTGCACAGTCTATGTTCTCAGAAACTTTCTTAAATTTCCTAAAGGTAATGAAGAAGCCCCAAAGATCCCCAGCTTGTACTCAGGTCACAGACAGGCCAAAACAGACATCAAGTGAATAAGAGCAGAAAAAGATCTGTAAGCTATGGACAGTTCAGTCAGATGACTTCAACATATAGCTTAACATCCACTGGGTTTCCTTGTGCCTACAACACAGCACAGGCTTGCATTGACGTTCTGTTCTAACTCATGCTAGAGAAGCTCTGCATAGTACAAATGCTCTGAAGCCAGCTGTGGTCCTGAGACGTAGCAGGTGAATTCACTAAGCTCCTCCAAAGCTTCCACCGTGACCTATGCTGAGTTTGTGGGGTGTTCTTTGAGAAGCCACTCCATGCTGGATTGACAAGAAATAAAAATAAAAGCCAACTAACAGTGTAATGCTGTCATTAGCCAATGCTGCTGAGAAATGAGTCCTTTAGCAACCTATGATGACATGAACTAAATTAAAGCTTTGTTAAAGTTAGTGAAAAGAGGAGTCCTAAGAGTTAATCTTCATGGACGCCATGTCTTTGTTTCCAGGGCTTTTCATGGGTGGATTGTTTTCAAAAATTCCACTCTTGTACAGAAGAAAAATGTTAAGTGGTTAGAACATGAAATGGAAGTAGGCAGGTTATCTTAAACAGCAAGATTGGTTGTTTTTATTAAAAATGTACCTTGGCCAGAATATGAGTCAGGGTTCTGTATAGCTCAAATTCACCTCATGTATTCCTGGAATAATACAATTCCGTTTGTTCTCCAAAGATTTTTCTCCTTTGCAGGAAAAGCACCATTAAACAATGTATTCCTTAAGTCAAAATACGTAACAGCGTTCCTTCTTTTCTGAGGAACAAAGCTCTAAAGATTCCCAAAAAAGTCTATTTCATATCACTGTAAAGGCACAAGAGATCTGACAATTACAGGCAAGAAACGTAATTCCAGCACTGATAAACAGCCCACCCAAGACACTTCCTAAAGTTTAGAGTGGTTGGAAAACATCCATCAGAAAAGAAACTGAAGCATTACTACTACATAAAACAATTCTATTGCAGGGCAAGAAACAGAGTGAGAAGTCAGTAGTTAGGTCTCTCACGTTCCTCACAAAGAACCCATTCAAGTCATGTTGATCCATGGATTCTGACACCCCAAAAATAGTACAGACATATATCCTTGTTCCTACTGATAATGACGTACATCCTTTATCTTCATGAAAGTCAATTATAGAAAGAAAAAAAGAAAGGGAAGCAAATTACTCCAAAATAAGTCTGAATGTGAAAAAAGCTGAAGCTTTCATAATGACGACTAGGAAATTAACACACAGTGAAACTCCAAACTGTAACTAGAAAACTGCATGACCTACATGAAGGATTTAGAGAAGGCATATTAAAAAAAGACATTTTTCCCTGGGTGTGCAGCCTTCATACTCCCAAAGTTATTAAAGCTTCCAGAAAGTCGCTTCTAATTTTGCCAACCGATACCTCTCTCTTTTTTTTGCTGTTGTTCCTCTTAAGCTTTTTTCTTTTTTGGCACAGAGCATTCTGCATAAGGAAAGATTCATGTACCCAGACACGCTCTCAAATGATAGATGATATACCATCAGGGAAAAAAAAAAGGACATAAATTACTGTATTTCATGAACATACAGGTAGAAGGTTTGTCACTATCTTGGGCATGTTACAACTTTGCTTTGGAACATCCTACAGTTAGATGAAAGAAAAAACATTTTCTAAGGGATCTTGAGTGAACTGCTAGCACTTGTGGATTAACTTTACCTTCACACTGTATCCTTATAACAGCTATAACAAAAAAAAAGTGTTTCCAAATTGCAGTCCTACCACCTTACAAGCCATGTACGCAATAAGAAATCACTGAATTAGTCCAAAAGCACTTTGGTGGCTTCATTAATTGCTTGGACAGAAGTCCCAAGATGATGAGGAGTTCAGTCTCAGTGACAAATTCTGTGACGTCTCTCAAAAGGAACTAGAAGCAACAGTCCTGACAGCAATTTAATGATTTCCTTAGTACGACAGAGGTCTTTTAAAAGCCAACACGTGAGCTGCCCACGGCTCAAAGAGGCCTTCCAGGCACCAGTGTACTGTTTGCAAGACATTCTTGGACATATTTGGAGGATAATCACTTACTCACTATAGCTTTCTTGCTTTGCATTGTAAGTTGCTATGTTTAATATGGCTTCTATTGGTAACACCCAGTCACAAAGCCACTTGTGTGGCAGTACACCAGTATACTGGGGCTCACAGGATATATCCAGTGACACAGTTGACAGCTACACCAACTAAGGATGCCTCTAGCCAAAGCTTAAATACAGTAAAGGTTTTCCTGTAAATTAGACAGTCTAATTGTTTCTAATGCTCCTGTACAGGCATTAGATGTATCAGTAAGGCAATTTTTAAGCCTTTTCTTGCTGACAGCATCAAATAATTCAGTATATAAATGAGAAGAGAAAGTTCTATTCATCTTAGAAGTTGTTTCTCATGGAGAATATTGTAAGAATATTGCAGACAGCAGTCTAGCCCCGTTAATAAAATCTTTTCTACTTTATTACTAAAACCTTGTTCTTAGAGAAAATAAATGAGAGAAATTCTAGTTTGGAAACAAACATACTGATTCTATTTGACCTATCCAGGTACTATCCTTCCAAAGGGTTTCTTCTATTAGCAATTCCAGATTTAAAGCTGCAGCAACTACTCTAACAACAGGCTAGTCAATGCAATGCCTTAAGCTCTGATCCTGATAAGAAAGTGATCTTTTCTCTCAGGAAGGCTATTGGATCATTTACATTTTCTTCCCCATATAACACCTGTTGAAAAAGTTACAATTCCCATTTTTCAGAAAGTCTGAACCCCTTCACTAATTTTTATTTTTTTTGCAACTGAGAGTATCATTGGACTCCACCAACATCAGAGCACATTGTGGGGGGGAAAATTAAGATACAGTGTATGTTTTTCTGGGATAACTTAGCTAGAAAGACTTTTTTCCCTTATTTTCCATTACCTTCAGGCTCCTTTTTTTGCCTCCAGAAATACTTAGTCTAGTGCAGTAGATCTTACACTCATTTTCTCTTCTGCAGTTCGACCCTACTCTGTGTTTGTGTCAAAATAGGAGAGTGTGTGTGGCCACAGGACAAAGAAGATCAAGGAAAATTCAGGTTAAGAGCATTTTCACGCTCTCTTTTTTTCCAAGCAGATCAAATTCCTAACTTAGTACATGACCCAGCTGCACATGCAGCCATCATAGCCAAGGCAAAGAGGAAACTGCTTAATATTGGCTCTACAAATACACTCCTGTAAGGAGAAGAGGGGATGTTTATTAGTTATTCTCCTAGCAACGTTCTGCTGCCCAAGCCCGTATTATTTCACAGACAATTATGAACAGAATCTATTATCTATGCAGACAATTAGTTTATACTTATTAAAGCTAAGAAATTCTCTAGTAACAACAATTATACAAATGTCATTGCTCTGTAAAGACTATCGTGCAGTATGGAGCTGCAGCTAGCAAACCTTTCACCACAAAGCAAAACATCAGGAGAAAGAAGGACATGGACTGTATCAACGACAGACTGTATCTAAGCTACTTCAAGGGGAAAATGTTTCTTTAAGAGCAGACTGGAAAGCTCATGCTCAGAAAAGCAGTGCTGGGAAGCAGCTCAACAAAGACATGTTTATGCAGATGTTGTCTTATTTCTATGCTATCAAGTAAGCATACAGATGTCAAAGTGCCTGAGATCACAACAATTTTAGATGTTACAGGATTACTCCAGTGTCTGTTGATTCTCCATCAGTGCAGAGAACCAAACAACACAGCAAAGGGGATCACAAGTTAAAGTAACTGGTGAACAAAGCAACAACTTTAAGAGCTTTGTGTAACACAAGAGGAACACCAGGCTCACATAACACAGGATAAAACTTTTGCCAGCTACATGAAATAAAATGAAACCCCAAACTGTCTGGTAGGGAAAAACAGAAGAGCTGAAAATAGGAAAACTTCCCCAAATACTGGAAAGAAGCAGATTTTTCTTTAACTGAGGATGCTTGATTTTTAAGTAGTGCTCTTCAGTATGTTTCACAAGGCTTTTGCTTAATTGCTTTTAAAGACAAATTTGATATACTCAGCAAGCAACACAGGCCAAACAACTGGACAAAATGGAGTTCTTCAGGTAAACATACCTTTAACAGTTTTCACAAAAACTTGTTTTTCTTTACTGGGATCTTTTTCCTCTATTAGAATTCCGTGGAAAATGCGCCCAAATGTGCCTACAAAGAGAACATAAGATCAGTAAGCACGATATGCTTAAAACACATTGACAAAGCTAACAGAATTAAATACCCATTAAAACCCCACTACCTTAAAATGTATCTGCCACAGCAGAAAGTTACGAGTAATGGGAGGTAAAGCTTAAGCCTTGAATGCCCCTGTGAATCAACAAGAGTACTGAAACACATAACCACCTCTCCATCTACAGGAACTGGATTCAGAGCGATACATAGCAAAGACTGAAAGCTTACATTGTACAGTTTGTGAATACAGTTATCACATTATCAAAATGTGATACTCTTTCTTCAAAGATTATTTTGGTTTTCACTTTTTTTCTGGCTTTTTTTTTCCCAACCCCAGTCTTCAAAATTTTTCCACTCACATATTTTAGCAAAATTATTCCAAGAAAAAGAACTAAATTGAACAGTTGTACATATCCCAGCATAAAGTTCATCTCTTATCTGATTCCTCGGTACTTATCAGGATGAGTGCAATACTTTTTATCACCTACCACGAGGTTGCATGTAAACTTTGTGAGATATCTATGATCCCATTTTGCAGTCATCAGATGGATCTGAACATTACAGCCATGTGCAAGAAAGTATAAACAAGAACAGCCTTCAACACCTTTATCAATGACCTGGATAATGGGACTGAACGCACTCTCAGCAAGTTTGCTGATGACACCAAGCTGAGTGGTGCAGATGATACAACCGAAGGATGGGATGCCATCCAAAGGGATCTGGATGGGCTTGAAAATTTGGCCCACAGGAACATAATGAAGTTGAACAAGGCCGAGCACAAGGTGCTGCAATTCATTTGGAGCAACCCCAGATACAGGAGAAAGGCAACATAGCACCCATTTTTAAGAAGGGTAGAAAGGATGACTCAGGGAACTAAAGAACCATTAGTCTCACCTCAGTGTCAGAGATGGTTATGAAACAGACCCTCCTGGAAGCTATGCTAAGACATATGGAAGAGAAAGAGATGATACAGAACAACCAACATAGCTTCACCAGGGATAGGTCTTACCTGGCCAACCTTGTCACTTTTTATGATTGCATAACTGTATCTGTGGACACATGAAGATCCACTGACATCATCTATCTGGACTTCTATAACACCTTTGACACAGTCCCCATAACATCCTTCTCTCTGAACTGGAAAGATATGGATTGATGGGGAGAGTGTTTGATGTACAAGAGACTGGTTACAAGATCATACCCTGAGAGTGGTGGACAATGGCTCAGTGTTTGGATGGAGATCAGGGGCAAGTGCTGTCCCTCAGAAGTCAACACTGGGAGTGGTGCTCTTTAACATCTTCATCAATGACATCAACGGTGGGATCAAGAGCATCCTCAGCAGTATGCGAATGATGTCAAGCAGTGTGATGTGGTCAGTGCACCTGAGGGATGGGACACCATTCAGAGAGACCCAAACAGGCTGAGCAGTGGGCCCAGGTGAACCTCATTAGTTTCAGTAAATCCGAGCACAAGATCTGCATCTGCATTGTGGCAATTTCTGCTACCAGCACAAGGTGGGAGATGTAAGAATGGAACACGGCCCTTCTGAAAAGTGCATGGGGTTAAAGGGAAAAAAAAAAAGGAGGGGGGGGGGGGGGGTTGAGTAGGTTTAATATGGGCATAAGGAAAACTTTTATTTTTTTATAAGGGTGATGAGGCACTGGAACAAGTTGCCAAAAGAGGTAGTGGATGTCCCATCCTTGTAGATATTCAAGGGCAAGCTGAATGGGCCTCTGAGCAGCCTGATATAGCTGAAGGTGTCGCTGTTCATTGGAGATGATCTGAGCTAGATGACCTCTAGAGGAAGGATGCAGACCATAGGAACAGATCCAGAGGAAGGCCATGAGGATGATCAGAAAGCTGAATGCACCACTCCTATGAAGAAAGGTTGAGACAATTGGGTGCATTCAGCTTGGAGAAGGCACAGGGAAGATCTCATTGCAGCCACATCTCTGAATACATTCAAGGCCAAGTTGGTGGGGACAACACTGGGCAACATAACGTGGTGGGCAGCACCACTGCCCATTGCATGGGTTTGGAACTGGGTGGGCTATAGTGGTCCTTCCAACCAAAACCATTCTACAATTCTATGATCCAAAACACATCTTCCACATGTAAGAAGATTTTTGCACAACCACTGGACTGAAGAACAAAGCTATCAGCTTCAAGATTAAACCCATACATTAAATCAGAATGTTTGGCTACCTCTCGTTGTAATGTAAAGCACTTAACAGTTCTGCCTCTAAAGGATAACCACCTTAAATCTCTAGCTTTGGAAATTTGGTTTCTTATTCTGGCTATGGGGATGCAGACTTAAAGTTACAGTACTAACCATTAGTGACAAGAGCCTAGATATTCAAGTCTATGTTCTAAATTCAATATCAAGTAAAAACAATTACTGTTTTAAATGAACACTTCTGAAAATTAAGCAATAAAAGAAACTGTAAACTATTTTTTTCATAGCAAAACTGTTAATTTTGCATCTGTAGATATTTCCATATTAGCTATTAAATGGAGACTGGCTGGATTTAGATGACAGAGGCACTTCCCCCCCCTCTTAAGTGAAGTTCTCCTGCAATAACTTTGCAGTTGAATTACTTAACCACTTACAGCCTCAGCTGATTACCTCACTCCTTAGCCATCTCACCCTTTCATTTATTTTTCTTTTTAAACGACCAGGTTATTAACACAGACAATTATTTACTTTGCATAATTAGTCGCTCCCATGTTCTAATGTATTTTAGAAGCTGCTTCCCCACACCTCCCCCGCACCCTAAATGCAAACATCATCCATCATTCTTTACTTCCACAAAAGTTATAAAGATCAGCAACATCACCCATGATTAATTTCAGAAAAATCTTGCAAAAAGAATACTACATACATATATATATAACACAATATTGTAACCAATAAGCATCCGAAGCGCTGTAAATACCTTCTTGAAGCACATCTTTTAGAGTTATCCTCTCCCTGGAGATGGCTATATCCTTCACTTTAGCTTTTGCTTCCATTAGAGTGACACTTTTAAGATCATTCTTCTCTATCCGTAACGTAGGATAACCTGAGGAGCCAGCAGAGCCAAACAAACCAATATAAATACCCTTATAATAAGACCACAAGCATATTGCTTCACCTCAGCACCACCTACAGGTACAAAGACATGCAAGCAGTGTGTACTAAGGAAGATTATGTATAGTATATTAAACAACAACAAAAAAAATGCACAAGAGAAGCCAAACGTAGTAATCACACAGATATATATAACATTCTACAACTGAGACTCAGTATTAACACCAAGTAAATGAAGCTCCTTCTCGCATACTGAAGCGGATTAACATAACACTGCACTTCCCTCTCAACAGGGAAATAAAGACTCAGGTTAGAAACTGCTGCAGACTTGCTGGAATCAGGAAAACGCCTTACCCGGTACTGCATCAGGAGCACAACCAGAATCATCAGTGCCCTCTTCTGGGCATGAGACACATCTAGCTAGATACACCAACATACCCAAAAAGGCCTGAGTGTTTTTGTAGCAAGACCTTGAATTACTAGAGAAAGTTTGAAAGTCACTTATACGATAAATATTAAGGGTCACTGAAAACAAGGTTAATACAATTGTGATAGGCCTAATAGCATTCTTCCTCTTTGTTTTCTGCATCTAAACTTTTTTCTTCTTATGCTCAGTTACACTGTTCCCCATGATAGTGGTGGTATGCAACCCTCATTCCCAAAAAAGGCATTCTGAAACAATACAGACTGAACACAGCAAGTCAAATGAGTGCCACTGAGGTACAGCTGCGTCCATGCTCATCTTGGTAAACAGCTCAATTGCCACTAAGGACATGGACATCTTCATGGCAAGTCTTTGGCAAGAGGCTCTTTAACAAATATCCAGGGATCACTCTAACTAGATGACACTGCTTAGAGAGCCAAGCTAAAAAGTCTGACAGCACATCAACACCACACTGTGCTTTGGGATAAGAAGTGGTACACAAAAAGGCTGGTGGGTGAAAAGAGGGACAGGTGGGACAGTAACCAGGAAAACCAGCTTAAAAATTATTTGCATGCTATGGTCTCTTTCAAACCATGTGGAAAATAAGTTTTTAATAGATGTATTTGTCTTAATGCCTCTACCATATAAAGTTTCCAGGCAGCTGTTTCCAAAACAGATGAACTCAGATGACAAAAATCCCTTTTGTTTAGGGAGATATTAATTAAATTTAGAAGAAAGCCAAGACTTTCCCAAAGCTGCAGGAGTTCCAGTCTTGGTAAACACCTGCTCCCACACCTGGGGAGAAAAGTGGGACAGACACTGAGGCTGAACGGTAGTTACAGTACTCATGCAGTGCTCCACTGTTGACTGGAATGGTTACCATCAGTGCTGAGTGCAGCCAGGAGAAAATAGAAGAGACTTTTGGGTCTTACTGCTTGCTTAAAAAAAAAATAGTCAAGTCATTAATCATTATTTAGCTAGCTCTAAAGGACAAATATTGCACTGTATAAAGGATAGACACTGATATTTCTACTTATTAGATTGCTGAAAAAGTCTCTTCGGGTTATTAATACAAAAAAACTTTTGTGTTATAGAATAAAGAATCATTGACAGCAGATGACAAAAGGAGACGTTTGAAAAGCTTGGCAATTCCTACTCTATTCAGAAAAACAACTAATTGAGATTAACAAAGAGAATGTTCATTCCCCTGCCAGACTCCCCCTATTATTCCCTCACTTTTTAACATACACTCTTACCTTACTTCAGATCTTTTAGAGGAGGCTTTAGCAGTATTTTGAGTCAATTCTGTCCGGACTAAGTCCTGCTTTCTTTCAGTGTCCAGTCATGTAGATCTATACCCCACCTTAAGCACCAAAACTAGTGGTGCTCATTTCACTAGGCTACACACCAATTCAGAGATCCCAGCTAACCAAATAACAAACCACTACAGAAGAAATCAGTGTTTGGCTGGCTCCGCTCCCTGATCTGGTTAACAGTCTAGCTGCCTAAGTGCCAGCACAAGGGAAAAGGCTCACAGTCAGTCCAGCCTTCAATGAGACTGATTTGCCAGGGAATCATGTTATTGTCTTCAAACCCTGAATGTAGGAAAGGTCCCTTTAATAGAGTTACGCTGTATAGATATCCTGCCACTAAAGCTGATGAACAGTAATTGCAGGAGTAAATACTCTCTGTAGATAACAAATACCTTCAGGAATTACAGAATTAACACAGAATGTAGCTAGTAACCGTTCCCAGACTGATCTATTAGAAAGCATATAAAGCACTGTCACTTCACCCTTTCACCCTTGTAACACTATCACACTCCTAAGATGACTCCAGCATCCCAGACCATATGTAGATCTCAATCTTGAATATGAATGACAAGGATGGATAAAACCATACATCACATAACTCTGAAGAGAAAGTGACAGAGCCAGGAGATTATTCCTGCTTTTCTGTCTTCCTTAATTCAGAAGAAGCGAGACCCATATACTCCAGCTGTGTCCAAGGCAAAGGTCTGTAATTAGATTAACACTTACTGGTTACTGGTGTTGCATTGTTGGGTGTATCAGCTCTCAAGTACTGTGTCGTCTGTGTGGAAGGCTGGGATAAACCTTGCGAGCTACTGCTGTCGCTAATGCTGTTTTAAAAACAAAATTGGACACGAACATGATTGTGTGTTACTGCACTCAATTCAAAATTCATCTATTAAAGTTAAATAATGAAGGTTTTCCAGACTGAACTTGAGTAACTAAAAAACCTCAGCACTTCTGTCCTTGGACAGTGAATGGCTTTTTCCTTATATTTGTGCCGACAGTCTATTTTCTGGTTTGCTTTCCCCACCTTTGAAAAATCAGAGATACAAAACTGACAAAACATTTATTGCAAAAGACATCCTCCCATGCCAGAAACAGCAAAACCATTATATTACAATATATATTGTGTCTTTAATTCTTGGTGCCAACATCTCACCCCACACCAACTATACACCAATTTATCCACCTCTCTTTTGCAGATCAATACATTAAGCTGCCTTGCTATTTTTCACTGATCGTCCTTCCACCTTAACTTCCTCTAGAGTCTTTCAAAGACTGGTGCTAGCAAAAAAAAAAACGAATGATAGTTAAGTTGCTATTTGAAGTTTGTCTTCAAAGCTCCCCACAGTGATTCAATCTCCAGCAAGTCCCCCAGGAAGCAGTGTTCTGACACAGCCATCACAGTCAGCAACCATACAGCTTTGTTTTCTCTTATGGCTTTACCTTACCTGAAAACTCCTTTTGTAACCTGATCACCTACCAGCCAGACACATTTCTCTGGCTGGCTTCTTGCTGCTGGCAAGACTGAAAAAGAACTGTTTTGTGCCTGTGGCAAGTTTGAGAAACAACTTTTTTGGTTGACTTTATTGTATTTTTAGGTTCAGCTTGTCTGGATTTATTATCCTCGTCTTCTCACTCGCATGCAATCTCAGCTTTTTAAGGACTAATTCTTGCTTTTAACTACGCCCATTATCCTACTGTTAAGCCATGCCAACTTTCTTTGGCACTTTAAGTGCCTTTGATAGACGGTATGTAAGCATTTGCTCTGAACTTTCAATACAATGTTCTCAAATAGTCCACATGCAACCCATAAACTCAGCTGCCCATTTTTAACTTTTATTTAACAATCTCGTTTTTATTTGCTCTGCCTTTTGAAATTAAGGGCAACAGCAGCAGGTTTTTTTCTTTTACCCCTGTTCCTCGTGGGTGGTTGTTAACCCTCACAACGTTATAATTTTTGATTCAGATCCCCTCTGCAGAAACATTCTGAGCTTCTTATTCAAAACCAAATCAGAAGTTGTTTCTTCTCCCATGCATTCCTGGACTCGTTGCTCCATCAGGCAGTCACTGATCATATATATTACTAGTGTGTAACACTGAGGTTAAATTAAAACACTGAAGCAGTTTCTCAGCCAAGGACTGAAATATCGCTTTGCAGGGAATTTGCTGGCTCTTACACTGCAAAAATCAAGTCTAATATAGTGGAAGAAAAGGCAATTTGATCACGTTGCTAGACTGAGGCACAGATTCTCAAAACCTCTTAGAAGAATATATTTACATATACTAAATTTAATGCTTTTCTTTTATGGAGCAAACGAAGCTGTGCATCTTTCAACATTCTCTGTTACTTAAAAATCTTCAGTAGACAATTTAGGAACAAATGAATTGAGGAAAACTGACTGGTCACTTGGTTAGATGACCTCACACTGAGTACAACTCTTCAGGTACTACTGCTACTTAGTACAGCTAATCCCCCAGAATCCCAGTGATCTGGGAACACTGAAGTAGCAGAGGGCTGAAAGAAAAGCAGGGAGGCATCTGTCCAAGGCAGAGGACAGCTACCCTGAGAGGCTGCATGCAGGAACAAAATCCACAGAAGACATCCTTTCGAAGAGGGAAACCACCTACACACCCAACTGCATTTCCAAAGTATTCAGCTTCAAAACTCCCAGCTCCTGCACAGTTGTACCCGATGCAGCTTGTTCAAATAGCCTACAGGAGAGCCACAGTATGCTTCTTGTTTATTCCCCACTCAGCAAAAATCACACTCAACACATTAAAAAGGAGACGATGTGTGTCAAATGTATTATCCCTGAGCATGCATTACAAGGTCTTCTCTCCTACGTGCCAATTGAGTTTAAAGGAATCGAAAAATACATCTGGGAAAGAGATTTTCAGCTTTGTAACCAAACACTTGTAATTCCCATACCTGACACCAAGATCAAAGTGAACCACAACCCTCCACACTATCACCTGCAACTGCTGCCTTAGTGCAGTACAGCACTTAGCATAACTACATACCAGTTGCTGCTGCAGCTCAGCACAAATATAAGCTTATATCCGAGACCAGAAATCCCCAAAGCCTGCATAAATTCATCCCCAAAAAAGCCCTTGAAAACTCTGATCACGTACCTGTCGTCCAACTCTATCCTTTTCATACTGTGGAGATGCAAGACAGCTAGTATTATTGCCACCAGGAATATAACAGCACAGCACACGCCTACGCTGATATAAAACACACGGGTAGAAGTGGTGGGAGCTGCATTTACAGGATCAACTGAAACACAAAGGCAAAAAGCTTCTGAATAGGTCTCAAAAAAAAAAAAAAACCCAAAAAACAACAACACAGATATTCTGGTATTCCCCAACAAGCTGACACAGCAGGATGACAGAACTGCTCCAAGACTCATCCCAAACATCACCACCGCCAACGTCCGGCAGTTGAAGGGGCTGGCACAGAGACAGACAAGGGTGTCCCCTCAACTATGGGGCACTATGGTTCCCTCCGTGCTGAGAAGGAACATAAGCCCAAGGGTTGGATGCAGAAGGCACATTTTATCAGTAGAGCTTCTGAGTAACCCTAGCCACTTCTAATTTATAATCATAGTATTGTGGATAACAATGGCCCTGGAAGAGACTGTGAATAGAGAAAGGAAAATTGAGCAACTATCCAATGCTTTCCAAAGCATTTTGGCAGAAGTGTTTGTGTTTCAGGTGCCACAGAATGAGCACAGTCAGTCAATTATAGTTCTGAGCAGCAGGGAAATGAGAGTAAAGGAAACTAACTATCAGAAACAAATGAACAGAAGGCAAAACTGCAAACCAGACAGGTCCTTAAGTCAAGAGACTGATTAGAGTAATATGCAGCAAAACAGACCCCCAAAGACGTGATTTAGAAAAAAGTTGTTGTGAGAGTAGGTGTAGTTTTCTGCTTCCTCATTAGAGCATATTACCAGATAAAATCATCACCAAAAACCCCACTAAAATACTGGGTTTACTAGAAACAACTTGAGGGGTTGTTTTCATAGGGAAAGCTGCAAAAACAAAGAATAACCCCAGGTTTTATTTTGTTTACACTTGGAGTAAGTGGTACATTTAAGATTACTTACAGATAGCCTTGCTGCTATTTTTGTCAGATGCTGGAGATTTGACTTCTGGTTCAAGCTCTAAACAGATGAGAGAAAGCCATTAAGCTTAGTGAACACGAATTACTGCAGTCCTTCAAAGGAAATCAATCGCCTCACTTCATGAAAAACAAATGTTTTTCCAAACAGATGAGCTGACCTTATGACTACAGTTATTTCTACATTTCCATTTTAAAATGCCTAACCACTATACAGTAGTATTTAAAAAGTAATAATAATAGAAATTACACTGCTTCAAGACACATGTGTCAGGTATTTCACCACTAACATGTATGTCCATTGAGGCTATGTTTGAACCCACTGGATCTACTTACCCTTCTGCTTGTCCAAGAAAGTGCAAAGCAGCAGAGAGTAGAAAAGACAGGAACAGAGTGACTGAATGTATGTACACTAAATAAAAGCCCTACAGAATCAGCTCCTACAGGATAACAATGACTTTATTAATTGAACGTTCAGTGAATATTACTCAGATTCTAACAACTTATCTATGAAGAAGTTAAGGGGTGCAGCCCTGGGCACCTTGCCTTCTCAGCTGCAATCATGAGTGTTTTAAAACTGAAGGATGACAATGTCTGTTTAAATATTTATTGGGAAGAAAAAGAACAAAAGCCACATGGACGTGCTTGGCTTCTTGTGTGAAAATGGTCTTTTGGAAACGGGATAAGTCTTTGTTAAGCTTATTATTGGTCACTCTAATTATTGAAAGTGCAAATCAAAGGAAAGCAGGCTGCAGAGATCACTTCAGTCGAACTCACTGAGGTTCCACATACACCTGAGGCAAAGTAATGGATTTCTGTGAGTGCAAAGACCCAGACCCACATCCTCATTCCTGCTCCCAGCTGCAAACAGCCCCAGTGCAGCCCCTACTAACTCCTTATGGAGATACTTCAGTCTGATCAACTTTGCAAAAGGGAAAACCAGAAAAAGAAAAAATAGGAAAAAAAATACAAAAAAGAAAGATCTGACAACTTTGCTTCTTTTTTGAACCTTCCAAGGACTTATTAGGAACGCCTTGAGCAAAACCACTTGCAAGTTCCCACATAGAGCTACCTTACGCACTAAATTAAATTAGAAATCCCCAGATGCTCTACACCACTCAATGCACAACCTTCAAAAAAAGCTACTGACATGATTATGAACCCACAGAAACGTGATCTTTTTAAGAATTACTTCTGAGTAACTTAGGATGTGGCTCTACTTCACACACCCTGATAACCACGTAATTCTTATGGAAACCCCCTCAGCTCATTCAGCAACTCAGAAAGGTATGAATGCATAAGCAGTCTAAGCTTCCTCCACTTAAAACACCTGAAAAAAGTACCTAAGAAATCACAAAGTGAAGAAATTCTGTCCTTAAAATATTTTCAGAAAGACCTCCACTTACACTAGAAAGAGATACGATACATACTGAATTAAGAAGAATTTTCTCACAACATTAATGCCAAGGAGCATGAGAATCAGTGTGAAGTGCTAAAAAGCCACACCTTCACACACACTTTTGCATCCTTGGACATTTGCTGGACTCAATGCAACATAATACTTGAGGAATTCATTCTTTCATCACCTTATGCTTCTTCCAACAATCCATATTTTTTGTCTGGAAGCCAAGTTATTACAATTCCCTCCATAATTTACTCTCGTGGATTGCTACTCGTGTCCTTAGTCCTTCCCATTCCCTTTATCTACCCTGCATGAGCGCTAAAAACTGCCGAGTATTTGAAACAGTGCCTTACTTTTGTAGCACATTTTCCTTCGTTTGAAATTTAAAACTGTGATGTTTTTGGATGAGTTTATTGTCAAGTTGAGCTGCATTAATATTGTGACCTCAGAGTCGAGTCTGCCAGTGCAGGAGAGTTCAACACGAAACACTGCAAACAGACAACAGACAGTACAATCACATTTGAGCACATCTCAGACATCATGTGACAGTCACAAAAGCATGAAGGGTGTATTTTTCAATGAACTTAATTATGTGTCACATTACAGCTCACGGTTTTCCCTTGTGGGCAGATGACCACCAACCACCCACCAACTCTGGAGCTGAAGCACTCTCACAACAGAAAACTCTCATCACCCAAAACCAAAAAATTCCATTTTCCTTGTTGTTTTTTCAGACACTATGAAAGTCAGCTTCTTGCACAATAGTTAAGTTTAAATACTTCAGCCTGTGCAAGTCTGACTGCAATCAGAGCTTGAACTAATCTGACAGTATTTATTTCCCAGCTTACATACCAGAATTATTGATGCCAGCAGAGCAGACACAACAAGTCTGATTCCCTGGTCTCTGCCTCCACAAAGAAGTGGTCCAAAGCCAACACTAAAATAAATACTTTATCCCCATGGAGCACAAAGCAATGAGGAACTGTCACTGAATCAGCAAGGAATCATGATCATCTGCCCACTTCCTGAAACACTTTCTATGAGAAATTCTACAGAAGACCTAGTACATACTCAAAATGGTTTTCTCAATTTTAAACTTATCATAAACACTTCCACGTGTTAACAGGCCCCATACATCTTGACATTATGTATCTGCAGGCTAGCAAAACTCAAAGGCATGGACTCTAAAGCCCATGCAACTGCTAATTACTATTGTTGAAAGAGAATGGGAAGCTTGTGTGTGTGTCTATAAACACACACAATGTCGTGTTTCCTTAGCAGATCTCTATCCTCCACTAAACAAAGGGAAAGACCTTACTCTCAGGCTAGCAGGCACAATGTATAAAACTCTTTCAGCAATGTTATAACTGTTGTAGAAGACTTGTAAGCATAAAACATTTAACAGAGAAGGCTCAGAAATCTAGTATTGTCAGTACTAGCTGTACTGTTTACCTGAGAGGGTGCGAGGAACTTCTCCTTGTAAAGAAATGTTGGCTTGGGGCATAGCCATAGCCATGGGATTATCCACCTGAAATCCCAGTTTATACTCAACCTGTAACAACAGTTGGGAGATTGGAAACACGTAAGAAATCTTCAAAGCAGCAAGAAGAAATTCTATATACTGTTTGATACTTTTTCCCAATGTAAAGAATAAATAAAATCCCATATCCTGCTTTTTGGAGGAGGAAGGAAGGGGACTGCAACAACCCCAAGCACCCGAGAATTCTGGGGACACCCAGCTGGGAAGCAGCCTAGAATTAAAGGGCCTAGAGTCCCTGTAGACAACAAGATGAACACCAATCAGCAATGTGCTAGCAATGTTGATTGGTATTCCTGGCTGCATTAGGCAAAGTATTAAGAGTAGGTTAAAAAAAAAGTGATCTTTCCACACTGCCCAGCACTGGTCAGACTGCACCTGGAGTACCACATCTTGCTCTGAGCCTCCCAGTACAAGAGACTTGGACATAGTGCTCAAGGGCCTGGAGCACCTCTCCTATAAGCAAAGACTGAGGGAGCTGAGATTCCTCAGCCTAGAGAAGAAGAGCCTCAGAGGGATCTCATCTATGTCAATAAATTCCTGCAGGGAGGGTACAATGAGAATGGAGCTAGGCTCTCCTCAGCAGTGCCCACTGACAGCACAAAAGGCACAGAGCACAAACTGGAACACCAGGAAACAATTCTGTGCTACATGGTGATCTAGCACTGGCACAGGATGCCCAGAGAGGTGGGAGGGGGATTCCTTCCTTGACATTCAAAGGCTTCTGAACATGGTCCTGGGTACCTTGCTCTGGGTGGCCCTGACTGAGCAGAGGTGGAACTGAAGGACCTCCACGGGTCCCTTCCAACATCAACTAGTCTGCAATTCAGTGAAAAAAATAATAATAATAATCCTATTCCAAGTGGACAGGCAGTGACAAGGAGGCTCAGGGCAAGGACAGCAAAGCACGTAGCTCCTAAATGAAGCTGTAACAGTGAGGAAACTTCCTCAAAGATCCTGTTCAAATGGCAAGTGACTGAACTGCCTGTGAAAATGGAACATGGTATGAAGCACAAGGGCATGCAATAGCTTTTGTGGGTCTGAAATCACATCCTGTAAGAAGTGACACCTCAGAAGGAAGAATGCTGGCAGATGGAATGGTTAGAAATTGCACCGGTGAAGTTATAAAAACAGTAATGTTTGATTTCAGTCATTCCTGTTTAAGAACAGAAGAATAACCATTGCTCAGACTTATAAAAAAAGAAAGTCTGGCAGAGACTAAACAGATCATTTCACCTACAAAAATAAATTAAGTAACTGGAAAGCCTTCAAAATGTAAAAGCATACGCGATCTTTATGACAGTTGTTGCTGTGCGCTCCAGCTGCAGTAATTAACTGAAATAAAAAGCCCCTTCCATTTACTTGAGACTCAGTAATAACATACTGGATGCTAATTTTATAGATACTCCTCATCTCCAGGAATCTGTTTCTAGCAAACTCTAAAACACAATTGTTCTACATTTGATTTCCAAGGGCTGAAGCCTCGTTTCATGGCTGCTTCTGTGTGTTCAGTTCACCACCAGCAGAGATTACACAGGAAGCAGCTTTATTTGTTCTGGCAAAAGAAATACAGAATGCTTCACAAGAAGCGTTTAACCTTCCTAAAACAAGAAAGGGGCAGTTTTGATACATAACGATTTATTTTCTGCAATCAAATAAACAAAAAAGTAGCTAAAACAATGCATAATATTTTTTGCACCTACCATATGTTATTTTCCGCAAAGAAAAAAACAATCATAACAGCAGGTGATACAACAGGTGATCAATAAGCAACACAGATCATGCAGTAAGAACTGGAACGCAGAAGCTTTGCCTGCTTACCTTGGATTTAGCATGCCAACTGAAGTGAAGATTGTTGGTCTCGCTGGGAATTAAGAGATTGAAGGACAATGCGTAATGATTAACAACATCATTCCTCACGTAAGACAACTCCGCATCTAGACCTGTAATAAGAACAGGAAGAGAACAAGTAAGACAGAGGAGAGAACCAGCAGTAACACACCAGAACAGAGCAACTCTCAGCACCACCAGCTCTGCTTCTTATTTGAATCTTTAAGCAAATACTTCCTCAAGTCCACAAATTCAATTGCAGGTTCGGAAATCAGCGCTCATGCATCAGCATTAACAAGAGTGCTCCAAGCTCCTGGGAAAGCAACAATTTTACACCCAAGTAAACAGGTAGAAGTTGGAACGTCATGGAAGAAAACAAGACTCTTCATGGGGTTCATTACTTCCAAAAGAACTGTTACAGACTCCTACAAACACACCTATCACTGGGAATCATGCATCCAACTGTGTCCCCTCAAAGTATTGATATATGCTGATATATGGACTATCAGCTCTTTAATTGCAGTCAGTTCCTCCTGGAACAGCTCATTTGTTGACTGCTCTCCAAACTACTCGAGCCAAGACACATACACTACGGAATCAAGTTCAAGGCAATCAGATCAGAACACAAAGCACATAATGAGAGAAGTTACATTTATACACAAATTAATACCAATATTTAGTGTTTACAATTTGCTTTCTCAACTTTTCAGTCCACCTAGAAAACTAAAAGGCCCACAGAACTACTTGCTGAAGAGCAATGAGGTATTTTCTTTAAGATGCACACTCTGATATTACCATTACTTAAGCTGTTATTACCATTTACTGCACAAGGATGCAGTGAATACAAGACAGGACTCAACAGCTTGCCCTGGATATTATCAGCAATCTGTAGTAAAACAGTCACTACATATTAACCCCATTCCCTGCCACCGTAAAATTACTTTCAGCTCTATATACTCAGGATGAAACTATACTGTATTTGTAATCGATGCCATTTAGTCTCATTTCATTCACTGCCTGCACTAAACACTAACCAGCACAGGATACCTGACACAGCAGGAGAGCAGTGGGCAAACCAGACACAGGTGCAGGCTTCAGCCATGAGCCACACAGCAGGAAGAGTTCAACTGAAGTACCAACAGTGCAATTGAGAACATAAATAATGGAGCTGCTTTTACTGAGGCTACATAAACAAGAAAATAGGAAAAGGCTACATAGATATGCTGTATTCAAAGAGAAACGCTATATGTGCAATAGCAAGATGCAAGTCAGTGTGAAGTGTTGGGTGCTCTCTCATTCCAACACTTGGTTTAATCCGCCTCGTTTTCACAAGACATCGAACTACAGCCAAGATATTCTTCTTCCTTTTATTCCCTGCTGGCTCGTTAATGTCCTGAAACATAAGCAACCCAAGAGTATACAATCACAAATACAGGAGGGAGGGAGGGCTGAGAACCCTAGAGAATGGATGTACAAAATGCATCAACAGAACAGGGCAAGCCCAGGGACACATGTGCTGAAACAAGATCCTGAACAGGAAAAGATGCATGTGGTTCCTTAAGTGCTGACTCCAGTCAGAATGAGCTGGTATTAAAAATAGACTATAAATCAAGGTTACACTTCTCCAGTTTGTCCATTTTTTCCACTGAAGAATGAATGGGAAGAAATAAGAGCAGGGTGAACAAACACATACACACACACTGAACCAACATACGAACTCTGACAGTGTCTAAAGACAGCTTTCAAAACAACTTGCCCAGGTAATTATTATGTGGGCAATTACTATTACATGCTAATTAGTACCATGTACTGAACCTGCATCAGACATGGACACATGGAAAGGGGTGTGCAGAAGGGCTCGCAGGTACCAGACACTTGCCATTAGATCTGAACAAGATAGGAAAACATACAGGCATCAACAAAGCTAAGTCTCTGTCACAAGCTCAGTACATGGAAGCTATTGGAATAACTTACAGGACAGAAGGATGAGCAGGTGAAACAATGAAAGTGGAACAATAAAATTGCTTTGGGAATTAAACCACCTTCTCCTGCTTGATGAAGGGTCTCATCAATGCCAATGATCAATGTTCAAACTTCCAACACCATGAGATTATCAAGGGGACAGCCCTGGATTTAGTATAACTCTTGTAGAGAAACCAATCATAGAAGATGAGCAATGCACAGCAATAAAATTGCCATTAGGACAAAAGGCTGGACGTATTTCTGCTTGGCAGTTTCATGTGCAGTCGTATCTGAAGGCATACAGAAATAAATTACCCTAGAGAAGATCAATCAAATCGTTAAGCTTTAATAGAAGCAGCATGCTACAATACTGAGTAATTTGATTACACAGACCACCAGTATTTTAATGCCTGTACTTCCATAAAGATCTAGATACAAACAAGTGATGTTAATTACATGATTTTGAACAGCATTACGGAAGGGCAGCATGAGAATGTCAGGTTTTATTGCTTCAAGAAAATTACACTTCAATTAAAATACCGGCACATAAAAATAATTTAAGAGCTTTTCCAGTACAGCTCTTAACTCTTAAAAAAAAAAGAAAACCAACAGAAATCTACTTGGCTCAGCACCCTGCCTTTATCAGGAGCTAAATGAAGATGCCCAGGAAAGAATTTAAGACCAAAGCAAACACGTTGTGGCATTTTACAGTAGATCCTCCTAGCTTCTGATGTTTGCAGATCATAAATTTCCCCAGCTAAGATAACAGACAGCTTCTTTCAACAGCTCCCACAGGATATTTCTTGTCTGTGAACACAGATAAATGCACTCCCAAACTCTGAAACCCACAGATACAATCTGGAAAATGTCAGTGCTTCAGTTCTCTGTGGTGCTTTTCCCCCCCCTCACTGTACCAGCAACTGAAACATTTTCTGGTAGCACACCTTCCCCATCACCCAACCAGCACCTCTCTCAAAACAGGTTGCCCAAGGAGGCTGTGGATGCCCCATCCCTGCAGGTATTCAAGGCCAGGCTGGATGTGGCTCTGGGCAGCCTGGTTTGGTTGCTGGTGACCCTGCACACAGCAGGGGGGTTGAAAGTAAATGGTCGCTGTGCTCCTTTTCAACCCAGGCCATTCTATGATATGATGATTCTCTTCCCACAGATCCCAATTAAAAGGACAACAATCAGCCTCAAGGAGTCAAACAGGTTCATGTGGATGGAGTACTGGCTGGGAACTGCTCCCCATCAGGAGTTTTGTTCCTCTTACCTACATACCCTTTTCCACAGAAAGAAACTGCACTGGCCTCACTACTTACATTTCCAGACTGATTATGTGATACCATTAAGTCTGTCCAGAGCCAACACTAAATTGATTCTGAGTCTGCAGGAAACACTCTAGGCTCCATTACCGTGACATTTAAAGTCTAATTACAGAATGAAGGCAACTCTGAACTACTTCACTTTTTCTTCAGATGCTCATATTCACTTCTGCTTTGTAAAGCTACTCAGTCAAACGTTCAGCAAGCCAAATGGAGGGAGTAAAACCAGCTAAAAGCTAACACAGAATAAATAAATAAATGAATAAAAAGAATGTGAAAGAATATTTCTCAGTCTATTTAACCCCTTGAATTAGCGAAGGTGCTCAGGAGCATCCCAAATGGAAAGCAAGACTGCAGCAGCACTTAGTGCTTACACCAAAATGCTATTGTGACCTTATCCAGATAGCACAGGGTTTGTTTTAGCCCCCTAGACAACACTGTGGGCAGAGGTAGCTACATCTGACAGCATCAAATACAGCAAGTCAGAGTCAATGCAGAGCTTAAGCCTGAACATACTAAAAACAAAGTTACATCTCTCAAATACAAAAGCAATCTAAGGTATAATCAGCCCAGGTAGCAGAAGACAGAAACAAGATCAGTTTCTCAAGCATCTCAGAGCTCATGAATGCACCATGCTCCCTGCAATCATATTGACTGGTACCATGTGGAAAAAATAAGTGTTATTCTGCAAGGTGTCTGGCTCTTTCTAAGATGTTAAACATTTTCTCTGCCTGGTAGTCTAAGTGATGTAAATATAGCAGAGCACACAGAAACTCCTGGAATAAGTATGTAATATTTTGTCATATATAAAGAGATACATGGAGAAAACAGACAGCTGCAGGAGGAATAAACAGATGCATTACAAAGTGATGAAGAAATTGGGAAGTTCTTCAGTAATGATTTTCCAGTCCAAGTAGTAAAACATAAAGGAGAAGAATCTTAAAGAAACAGCAAAAATGGTTATGTTACAAACTGCAGAGCAAACGCTTCTATTGGTTTAAGCAGAATATTGGCAATCAATGAACAACTGTAAAACATCAGCGACAGAATGCTCCACCAAGCAGCCTTAAATAAGCCCATCTGCAGAGTGCACAAAACAAAGGGATCCAGCTTCTCATTACTCAGACTTGATGAACCTACACCAACTCCCGTGAACTGTAAAGCCAATACCTTGCTTTCATTTCAAGGCAAAACAGGCTGCCTTTTGGCCAGGCAACCCATACATCTCATTATTAACTTCCACATCTTCCTCAAGCTTGAAAGAATAAACTGAAGTTGAAAATGAGATAAAAGAGGCTTGCCAACAAGGCGTCCTTGCAGACAAGTTGTGCAGAGCCTTGCTAAATCCCCTCCACTTGTACTTACTTTGTAAACTCCCACCACATCAGGCTTCAGCTACGAAGGCCAGCAGACAACTTGAACTTATAAACTTCGGGCTCACCATGCAGGCTTAATAGGCTAATTAATACTAAGCCTGGGTGGCAGAAAGTTGGAGTTCATTGCACATATGATGCATGATGCAAAGGGAGGTTGCACATGTGTTAGATTGCCTGCAAGTACTTTGGAACAGTGAGGAAATGGGCAGGAGATAGGAATGAACTGAGAGATCCTGCATGGAAATGCCCCTGTAGACTCCTTTTATTTGAATAAAGATGAAGACTCTCCTCTGTCTCTCAAGCGAGCCTATGTGAGAAAAAATTTTCCCAACAAGCACAAACAAAAAGGTGAATTTAAGCAGCACCACAGAGAAAGTGTCATTCTTTGCACTGTTTAACATAACAAAACATCTGAAGAAGCTCAAAAAGGAAGGGGAGAGGCCGATTTTCCTTCCCAAATGCAAAAGATGCTGGGCAGCCCTTGTGTTCTGACAAAATTGGATCATGTCAGTGTAGAAGCCTAACAAAACACTTCTTTTCAAGTGCCCTTGTGCAAAAGCAGTCTAGCTTCAAGTCTCTCCCCCCTCCCTTTTTAAAAGCACGACATACAAAAGAAGTTTGCCTCTGTCAGCATGGGAAAAAGCAGAGTTTATTCTTATAAAGCAAAGCTGTCCTACAACACGCACTAGTAGAAGCATGAGTTTCTCAAAGACAACGACAGCTTTTAAGATAAAACCCCCAAACAACAGGCTTTAAATCATCACAGCGCAATACTGACAGATCCTGCCTACAACATAAGGGGTTTAAAGCGAGCACACAATGCGAGAGTTAGGTGAGACTGCAACGAGACCAGCACTCATACTGCAACAAGTAGTATTGCCCTAAGAGCAATGTGGGTAAGAGCAGCTGACATCACCGGCCCTCCCACCTGTCTGCCTCTGGTAGATTGCTGTCTGTGTAACACGAGTGACTGAAATGAATGCCAGTTGTCTTACGTGCTGGTCTGTAATTTTTAAGAGTATATAAACAGCTGAGAAACCTCTGCAGAGTGATGTCAAACCTCCAGAGCCATCACAAAGCGAGCTGCTCCCGCTCCTGACTCACAGCCTCTGAAATAAATTAATTGAAGAGGGATACATGCTTAAACAGCTTACTCGTTTTGTATAAACACTGCATTTGTTCTGAGCTTTATGGGTTTCAGGGAATGATGCCTCCACTCTTGAGCATCTCCACTGGCAATAGCAGAGGCTGACACCCTGAGACCCACATCCACACAACCAACAGGCTTTGATACCCCTTCATCACCATCCACTACTTTGGTCAATGCAACAAACCCCTCAAAAACAAAGGCTTCTCCCAACAGTGAACAATTTACTTCATCAAGGAAGGAACGTGTCCTTTCATCCTCTCTCCCCATTTCCAAATAGAAAAAATGTACCAAAAATCTGAAATATCAACATTATGATCAAAGCTTTGCCAGGGACTTCCTTCCTTTGCAAGGGGTTCGGCAAGTAGGTGCTCAAGGTCTTGACACACTTCAAAACATCAGGATAAGCACAAGAAAACGTGGTTGAAGAACTGAAATCAGCTATTGGTTACAGAAGCCTCTTTAGCGGGGAAAGAAAATGTTTTCCCAAAGCAGCTATTTCTAATTCGAATGGATTTAATTAGTTCCATTCAGCAATCAACATAAACAAGACTGAAAACACAACTGGGAGATTTAAATAAAGAGAAAATCAAATACAAACTCCACACGTGTGATTTCATTTAGAAAACAGAACATTTCTTTAAATTTAACACCAAGTATCTGAAAACACAAATGTTTCTAACATCCTATTTATACAGATCCAATATACCCAACAAAGAAAGCAGGCTTTCCTTCACTAGAGTAAGTAATAGATGACGATCTCCTATTGCATTTGTATTTCTCCATGGTGTTATAGCCTGCCAGATATGGATGTCCATTGGGAATTCAGGCCAAAATGTTTGTTTTCAAGCATCTTGCTGGTCATGAGTCTCCAGAAAAAACAAACAACAGAAAGAAGGAAAGAGTAAAGTCTTAATTAATGTGGAAATAAGGTAGAGGTGGACTTTCATATTCATCACCCAGATGCTAAAGGAAGTCAAGAGACCCTGTGCTTGAGAGAGAAATCATCAGGCAGAATCCATCAGCACTCATTAATACACTTTCTACCCTTGCTTAGAAACTTCCCTTCCCTGACTGTCACAGCCCTCCTCCTAAGACACAGCACTTGGGGGATGCTCCTCCATACACCTCCCTGCCAATATCATGCTTGATTTGTAAGCTCAGCCCACTCTGGAAGCCACAGAGCACACAGACTCTGCTTATTCACACCGAGGGCTGCTACACCTATGCAGAGTTCACTTTTCAGCAGCAGGAGATGGAACACAATATGCAAGGCTTTCAATTTGAGGAAATACCCAACATAACTTCAAGGCAATGACTGCATTCTTGCAAACCAACCAAGATTCCATATCAGGCAATCTTCAGAGGAAGCAGCTAACAAACAGGAAGAGAAGCTCCCAGCTGAGAGCTCTCATTAAATCCTCACAACTCTTCACTGACAATCACCCATGGCGTACCTTACTTATGCCAGTTTCACCTTCACTGATGCAATTCACTTGAATGATGCTGAATTTGCAAGTTCAACATCGCTGGCACACAAGGTTTTTCTCACTGCAAGGCAGCTGCGGAAGTCACGGGGCAGGCACCTGGCAGGAAGCAAATACCACCTCCTTGGGGGGCTGAGGTGAGAGCGAGCGGGAGTAGATGACATACAAAGGTCCCTTCCAACCCCAACTATTCTATGATTCACAACAAAGTTGTGTTGCACATCTCTTCGGACTGAATTGCTGTAATACTCCCAACCAAAGCGTAACCACCTGGCCAAAGTATGCCAGGAGTCATCTGGACTCAAGCACAGAGTGTACCTGCAATATTTCAGCACCCTCTACCCACGGAAGTTGTGCCATGTGCAACTCCTATTTTAGTCACAGCAATCAACCCGTGCACTGACCCAGTTACCTCTGCAGGAAAAGCAGGGCAGCGGGGCAGTGTGAGCCACCTGCTGAGCAGTGGCCCTGCCAGCAGCCACAGGCATGATAACTTCAGGAACAATTACCCATTAACGCTGCTTTCATTCTACTAGGAGTTACTCTACCGGCCACCAATTAACTTCATAAAGGCCACAGCAGATTCCAGAGGATATTTTTTTGCTTATCAGTCTGTATAGCCTTACCATCAGTCCTGCTGGTGTTATGTGTGCTGCAGCTTTTCAAGCCAGCTAACAGCAGCTCCAGCACTTACATTGCTGCTCTGATCTTTCCCAAGCAGCCCAGTGAAATCAATATACTGGTTAATTTAATTACGGCTATTCAACACTCAGTTAAGTGGCAGTGAAATTCTAAAGCATCGCATTAGTTTCATGCTGTTGCTTCTGCTCCCAGATCTCCAAAGCAGTCAGTGCAAATATGTGAGTTATCCGCTTGAAAGAAAGACAAAGGCAGAGATGGAAGAGAAATAATGTGTTTGAAGCCTCTACCATTGCGCCCTTTGTACTGCCACAAGGCTTTTGCAGAGAGTGTCAGCATTCATTCTTACATGGGATCTGCTGGTACTGCAGCCATTCAGGAAAGCATGGAAAAAAAAACCCACACAATTCATGAGGCACATCTGATTAAAAGCACTTCAGCCTCTGCAGCTGGGACCTGAAGTGCAGCTTCAGTTGTGCACACTAACTCACTAAAGGAATAGTCTCTAAGTAAGGGCACTCTGCTGCAGGAATGGTGGCAACGTGATGCTTCAGTAGGATGTTTGGGTACGAATTAGTCATCAAGAAATCCTCTTTTATTAGAGCTCTGAATATTTGGAATTAAGCACCGATTCAGCTTCTCCAGTATCAAAACATGACTCCAAGCAGCAGAAAAGGGGAAGAAAATTAAATAAAACAGCAAATCCCACACATCAGTTTTCTAAATAGCTGATCCCACATATCAGTGAGCACAGCACAGCCATCTCTGCAGCTCTCACTCACAGCACAATGCCATCCAGGGACTTTTCACATCTGTAAGCATGCTCCTTACCCCCTATGTTCCCCCCCATCACAGCTGGTGTTTAACAGAAGCTTCAGTCCTTGCCTTGCTCCCAACACCGTGAGCCCTTTTAGCTGGCTTTTCTCATGCATGCAGGGAGCTCTGCCTTCACTTCCTCTTCCTTGTTCCCATTCTGTCAGTGAACCAGAGGGAGAGCATGTGCTCAAGGAAGCCAAACAATCACTGATGATGAATAAGATGCTGCCAAACAGAATGCGTGCACAAAACCACATCAGTGAGAAACGCAGCTCTGGCATTTTGCTCTCCTGGGAGGCCAGCCTTCATTCTTAGAGGTCAGACCGTTCCCAAGTGCATCACTAAGCAGACCTTGACCTTGCAGGAGCCAAAATGGCTGCTTCCTCCCAGGGCTGAGCACAGGTAGCTGCATGGGGAAGCCAAGCCCCAGCTGCCAGTAGCACCCCTCCGCATGGAGCAGTCATCAGAAGCAAATGCCTCCTCTATTGGGAAGGATCTGAACCGAGCCCCCAGCATTTTTACATTCCATCACGCAAGCTGGTGTGATACACTTGGCCTCAGAAACCCGCTCTCCACCTCAGCACTGCTGCGCGGATCAACTGCAAAGAACTCCAAGGTTTCCTGGACCTCTTTCATCACAGCAGCCCCATGGAAAAGAAAAGATTTCAAAGCAATCCTCACCCACGTCAGAGGCTGCCTCCATAGGCTACTGGAAGCTCCTGGAAGCAGATTCTTCTGCTGGTTTATAAACATTACAAGTAGGGGTTTATATGAGCACACACGTCTCTGAAGCTCTCCATACGCAATTTGAAGTGTGTAAATTAAAAGGGAGGTAACGAAATGGAAAAAGGCAGAGGAACTCCAAAATGCAGCTTGTTCTCATAAACCTCAAAACAATATTGACATGAACTGTGGTACTCAGTAAATCAGATGGACAAGCAACCAGGCACACTGGAAGGCTCCAAACCGAAAACAGATTGCTCAACTTCGTGATGCAAGCGACTTGTCACAACCTGCTGCAGCCTGCAAGAGAGCAGATGGTGCTGCATGCATCCTCACAAAGCCCTGATGCCTCAATCCCCCTGTTTCACCTACAACGCTAAAAAACCATCTCAGAAGCATCCATCGCAGCCTGTCATTAGATTGAGGGGCTGTACAGGGAGAGGTAATAAAACAACTGGCCTGAAAGCAGCACCCCCAATTAACTGGAATATATGTGAATATTCTGAGGCCAGTAGCAACAGCTCAATTCTATTCAAACACACAGCAACTGCCAAGGTTAGAAGCTTGCTGCCCATCCAGCAGTGTGCACCTACAGTAATTATTAAGCTCCTTTCTAATGATACACTGAAGCATAATTGTATGGCTTTATACTAGGTGTTACTAACAAGGCTCATTCATAGCATGAATGCTATGCAGTGGTGGTGCTGCGGGCTGTGAAGCCGTGACAGACAGGTGTGAACAGGCTTTGAAGCAACTCAAGAATCACAAGAAAAAGTACTTTCACTAATTTTAACATCCAGTATATCACAGCACACTGGCTTCCAGGTCCCTTTCACAACAACTAAGCAGGTAATGGACAGAGACCAGAGGTTCTCCAGTCACTACAGATGCAGTGCAAATGCCATGAAGCTCTTTGGTAACGTTAAGCAAGCTGTTCTGCATCAGAAAATGAAGCTACCTGAGAGAGTTCAGCAAAGGGAAGATGCTGAAGGGCCTGCAGCAGCTCTCCTGTAAGCAGAGGCCAAGAGAGCTGGGTCTGCTCAGCCGGCAGAGAGGCTTAGTAGAAACACAGCCATGGCCATCAGTCCCTGCAGGGAGGTGCAAGGAGAACAGAGCCAGGCTCTGCTCAGCAGCGCCCAGCACAGAACACAGGGCAGCAGGCACAAACCCAAATGCAGGAGGTTCCCTCTGGACTTCAGGAAGCATTTCTGGATTGTGCAGGTGGCGGAGAACTGGTACAGGTCACCCAGAAGTTGTGGAATCCCCTCCTTGGAGATGGTCAGAAGCTTCCAGACACGATGCCAGGCACCAGCTCTGTCTGGTGAGCAGTGGGCAGGACCAGGAAATATCCAGAGGTCCCTTCCAACCTCAGCCACTGAGTTCATGAAAAACAGAGCTAAATGGCTGGAACACAGCAAGTTAAATGGCTGGAACACAGCAGCATGACTAAGAAATGAGCAAACAACCCTCTGCTACAGCAGCTTCTGCGTCACTTTTGCACCTCACTTAGCTAGACAACTCATTTGAGCAAGCTGCACGCTGGTTTCAAATGAACTTTTACAGCACATAAGAGAAAGCCAATGCTAGTTGAACTCCGTAATTAAGCAAGAGCAGATATAAAACCAAACAGAGCACTACACTCAGTATGAATAACCTAGAAGAAACTAGGCCAAGGAATACTAGCTTCACAAGCTCAATGCAAGTGTCGTAGGACATGGGACTCTGAGATTCTCCTGCATTTTCAAGTTAGCTTTATGTGATGCCACACGTGTGTATTTTCCCCCACGGGACTTCAATCTCATTAATGCTCAGGCTAAGAAGCTGCCCACAAGATCAATGCTGAAAAGTGTACCAGGCCTCATAGCCAAAACTCCGGTTCAAGAGAGATGCACCTATTAAACAACACTGTCTGTGCACTTTAAAAGATCAGATCAATTTCATAATAAAGCTGGATAGCTATAAATAGTGGATATTTTTGACCCCATCTCCTATATCTTAGTTTGCTACTTGCAAAACAGGGATCCAAGCGCCTTTAGATCACAGGATCCTGCAAACAGCAGATGATGGAACGTTGCAACAGATGAACATCACACTCTGATTTCACAGGAAAAACTGAATGAAAGCCACTAAATAAAACACAGACCCTCTACTGAATAACTCATCACTGATTTAACACCATCTGTCCTGAGCATTTAACATCACACACACTGGAGAAATGTGATACAGTCACACAGTGTTACCACAAACATGGAGCTGTGCGTCGGCTCAAAGGCTCAGTGTCTGCATGGAGATCTGTGACAAGGGGTGTCCCTCAGGGGTCAGAGCTCTGTAGCATCTTCATCAATGCCATCAACAGGCTCATGGTTTGGATGGCTGAGAATGCCATTCCATGGGAATAGCAAGGGATGCTTGTGACAGAGAGTCCATCTGTCTGCCATACAGCCAGCAGTGCCTTCGGGTCCTGAGAATGCTGCAGCCTTTTAAAATAACAACGTATCTCACACAAAAAGGCAAGCCAGTTTTCTCCAGTTCTCCTCTATGTAAAGCCTTAAAGATTTCAAAACAGCTAATCCTAAAGCAGCCATATGGTCAGAATCACGCAGATTACCAATGGAAATCATAAGCATAAACACAGAGGGAAGTAGCAGGCAGTTTTCACTACAAACCACACTATCTGCCCTGCCTCTGCTCCACAGAAAAGAGCAGCCACGAATAACACGAAGCCAATATTTCTTCACCTCGCATGCAGAGGAGCACTGCAGTGCCTCCCTGAATAGATAGATACAACCTGGCTGGCAGTGGGGCCACACATGGGTACAGAACTTACACCAGGCCCCAAGGATGCTCCAGCATCATATCACTGGGTACAGTCAATCCATACTTCCATATACTGCATATGCTGCATACTTCCATTGCTTCCAAATCAACTTTCTGACCTCAAGATGTACAGTAGCAATCTTAAGAAGCTGGAAAACACACCACAGGCTGTAGCAAGACTGTAACCCTTGGGTTTATTAACACTTCAGAGAGCTTTCCCTTTAACCACAGCAACAGAGTAGCACAGATGGAGTTTGTTTGCAAACAACAGGTAAAACAATGTAGTTTGCATGTTTATACTGCAGTTTCATTGAAGCTAACAGATCACTTACACAAGCAGCGTAGTTTTCCTGCCTACAGCATCTACCAGACCACTGCTTTCCTAAAAGAAGCTCCATTCTTTCAGATGATTAGAAATCTTATTGCCACATTAGTTTCCAATGTGCCCAAGCCTCTGGGGTCACAGAGGAGACCATTATGTGCCAGATACTTTAAACAACATAAACCAAATACAGACAACCTGAGGAGCAAGTGGCTTTAGCCACGTTAGCAATGCATGCCCACAAGGAAGATTATGGGCTGCAATTTAGCTTAAAAAAACACCAAGGAGTCTTCCTGGTGTTATATTTAATGACAAATAATTACACTGGCGGACCAACGGAAGCCCAACTAATACACATTTCAGACTAGAAATGGATAGCTCAGATCTCACAGGGCTTCAAGATTAATTACTTGTTTGGAGACTCAGCTAAACAGCAAGGCTGACTTCTTTATCCCCTGACTGCAGCAGAGCATCTGGCAGCAAGCACTTGTGATGTAAAAACGATGACAGCAGAAACAAAATGTTTACAACACCATTCACTCCGAGTCCCCAACTGCAATCAGTGACGTGCAAATTAACTGAAGTTATTTTGCTTATGTGATGCAATGGAAGCCTTACGCTGATAGAAGATTCAAAGGCGCTGATAGAAGATTCTGCCTTTGAGCTTCCAGAATCACGGGGCACCTCCTGAAAAACAAACTGCTGCGGATACCAACATCCTTGTTTAGAGCTGATGGAAGGAGTCTCAAAACAAGAGTCCCCGTGAGCCAAAGCCTATAGAAAACAAATCTTTGTTTCAATCGGAGCCTTCTCCAAGCACAGAACTGCTCTGAAAGCCTTTTGCAGCGGGCCAGATGGGGGACTTCACCAACCGCCTCCAAGAAGCGGGGCAGCAATTGTCAGCCTGCCTGGAAATTAAGATTCCTTTCACACACGCACCCAATTATCGCCAGGTCTCCTCTGTGCCCTCGGAACGCCACTCACCTCGCTAATTAAATCACAGCCTCAGCTCATCCCTCCCAAGGCCCTGCATCCCCAGCAGCTGCGGCCGAGGGGACACAGCGGAGCGGCCCAGGCTGCTTTTCCTCCCTTAAACCCCCACTATACGGACACGAGGCCACACCGACGTTCCTTTCAGATCCCCAAATCGCTCCTTAGAACCCGCTCTCACAGCTCCCCGACACCATCAGCCCCATCCTGACCCCAAAACTACACCCCCCCATCCCAGCCCCCCATCCCGGCCCGCCCCCCGCCGGGCCTAGCGCTCACCGATCAGCCGCCGCACCTCCTCCTCGCTCAGGTACAAACTCAAGCTGGGCCCTGGGCCGGCAGGAGGCCAGTCCGGAGGTCCGGAACCGAAAGCGGAGCCGGCCCGAGCGGCGGCGGGCAGCAGCAGCAGGAGGAGCGGCGGCAGGAGGCGGAGGAGATGGCGGCGCGGGCCCCGCCGGCACGACCCCGCGCCCTCCTCCTCCTCCCCCGGAGCCGAGATGGGCCGGCCTCGCCTCGGCCGCCGCCACCCCCCGCCGCGTCCCGGGCCCCGGCTCCCCGGCACCATGTCCGCGGGGAGGGAGGCGGCCCCGCCGACCCCTCCTCACACGCCGCGGCCGCCACCCCCCGCCCCGCCGCTCATGGCTGCGGCCGCCCGCCCCGCGCACGCGCGACACGACGCCGCCTCAGCGCCGCCCCGGACCCGCCTCACAGCCCTCACACAGGCGGTGGGGCGGCCCTTGGAAAAGGCGGAAAAATGCAATTCAGGAGCCAGCCCGAACGCTAAAGATCTTACGGTGATGTGTTTTGGCAGGATCAAGTCTTTCAAAACCGTTCTGGGTAAGGTTATATTGCAATAGGATACGGCCTGTCCGTGGAAAGCTGCTAAGCAATAGCTGTGGATTTGCTTACGGAGTAATGGCACCGATGGGAGCTTGGATTTGGACGTGGTGAATATAGCGGTGTGTGCATGGGTGCTGGGTGAAGGGGAGGACTCCAGTAATGGTGGTAAATGACCGTGCAAAAGAACCAGTCCCTCCATGTTGATACAGACATCTGTGCCTCCTCTGTCATTTCTCATAGCATCACAGAATGGCCTGGGTTGAAAAGGACCACAATGATCATCAGTTCCAACCCCCTGCTGTGTGCAGGGTCACAACCACCAGACCAGGCTGCACAGAGCCACATCCAGCCTGGCCTCGAATGTCTCCAGGACATCCATTTCTGTCTTCAAATGGGTTTCTCTTCATCACAAGAACTGGGTGATCAGAGCACTGTGATGGTGTCCAACAGAGCTGTGCTTTGGTTGCTCTTTGGTTCCCCTCTTCCCGTGGGAAGTAGAATCCTGCACTCCCATCTTTCAGATCCCTTCTGTAAGTCTTTCCCTCTGTTCTGGCAGCTTGAGCTGTTTTATGGCTTAGCAGGGTTTGTCAGAGCCCACACACGAGATAGGAATGGAGGCAATTAGTGTAGTAAGAGTTACTGTAACTCATCCTTCTTTCATACAAGGCGGCAATTGGAGCATTTACCCAGGAAGTGAAAAGCACTGCTTGGACTTCCTTTCTGAAATAGCCCTGAGCCTCATTTTTACAGGGACAAAGTGAACCAGGAGCACTGACTGACTCAGCCACTCTCACTGACTCCCAGTCCTGGACCCATCGAAGCAGGACGTGCAGCAGAGATGCCTCTCAATCTCCTCTCAGTGCTCATTTGACTGCAGAAACCAAACCTCCCTAAGCACAGTGAGTGCTGGATGACACCAAGGAGCTCATTACAGGCAACAGGAACCTTCCTGTAGCTTCTGGTGGCCTTTGGAGCAGAGCAGAAGGCGCCACAGGGAGGAAGGGGAGCAGTGGTATCCATTCCCTTGGCTGGACTCAGTACTATAATGAGGCCAAACATTATCTGCCTCCTATCCCAGCTCCGAGCACCATAAGCTCAGCTGGATGTCTTTTATTGAAAGCATTTCTTTTACCTCTTCAAAACAAATTCCTGTCAATGAGAAGCTTTCTAGGTAAAACTAGACCTGGATTGGTTTTAATTGTGCTTATGCTGCATGTCCTGTAAGCCAACTATTTTAATGGCTTCATTCTGAGTCCTTCTCTTAGGGCTTGGAACGTGCTCAACACCAATAAACCCAAAGACTTAGCAGGATGTTTCCCCTTGTTAAAATGCTTTGTGCTTTTGTCAATCCCATTCTTTGGATGCTGTGTTTTCAGAGATCCTCAGCTTGAAAACAGCCTTCCTCCTCCCATGCTGCTGTTCTGGGTGTTCTTGCAGTCCCTGCTGGACCATTCACTCACTCTGCAGCCACTCACAGCACGGGCAGTGATGGATGCCCATCATTTGAGTGGCTCAGTAGTAACTTAATGCTTTGGAGAAGTGACAGTAGCAAGCTCTGGGGATTTGCTGTTCCATTTACATGTTCTCTTTCTGTGCTCCCAGCCCTGCCTGCCATCCCAGATGTCCCAGAGCAGCATCCTTCACTCCAAGAAGCACAGAAGTAGCTGATGGCAGCATCCCACCACGCTGTCCCTGCCCACAGGGATCCCACCTGCATGTAGTGTGTGCCATCACCAGCTCAGTCCTCCTCTGGTTCAAGCTTCTTTGCTGCCTCATTGCTCCCCTGGTTCCCAGGCCAGGCGTTATCCAGGCCGCTGACCCAGCAGCGAGTCATCTAATGGCAGCACAGGAGCACAGGGCGTTGCTGTGCCGGATGCCAGCACCCTCCCTGCTCCTGACCTGAGTGGCTTCAGCAGCTCCTTATCTCGGCATTTCCCATCTCTTCAGCTTCCGTCCTTGTGCTGGTCGCACCCATGGGCTCTATGTCCTGTGGGTTGTGCCCCACTGTGTCCCTCTGTGGGTCGGGGTGGCAGGTGTGCTGTCACCCTTCTCCCCATCACCCCTGTATCCCAACCTTGGTGTTGCAAATATCAAACATTGCAAAGAACCTGAGGGCAGCTGCGCTCATCAAGCCTCCAGCCATGCCTTTTGCTTTCCAAATTGCCTTCGTTTTGGGTAACAGGGCGTCTCACAGCTCGCGTTACGCACAACGAAACCAGACAGAGTCTCCCACTCCGTATTGCATCAGGCAAACCCCCCCCCACCGTGGGGGTGCCGAGCTGAGCCATCGCTGAGCCATCGCTCCTCAAGGTCCCCGCTCCGGAGCGGACCACTAGGTGGCACTGCCTGCCCGGCATGGGACGGAGCGGCGCTGGGGACACGGCGGTGATAGGAGTGAGTGAGCTGAGGGGGTCCGGACACAAACAGCCCCGGGGGGGGTTGTGAGCACCGCACAGCAGAGCCCGGCTCTGTCTGAGAAGAGATCCCTCCTAACACCCAACCTGATCCTCCCCTGGTGCAGCTTCACACTATTACTTCTCATCCTGTGCATCTGGCTCTCCCTGGGGACACCCCATGAAGGACAGACCCCTTCATCCCTTCTCTCTTCACCCCAGGTTCCCCCCCCACCCCTCCAGGCTTCTCCCCCAGCCCAGCTCCCTCTTTTAACAGCGCTCTGGAGCAGCACTCAGCACTGCGGGGCCCAGCTGCTGCCAGGAGCCACGGTTTAAATAACACACGATAAATATTAGAGTAGCCTGAGCTACAGAGAACTCCTCAGACACCAGTTTCTAAGGATGACCTCATGCATTTCTTGGCCTCGCTGTTTCTTCTCATTACTCTTCTGCATTTTTTCGCCCCGCTATTTTTCCTCCCTCCCAATAAAATGTTTTGCTTTTCTTCTTCTCCCCCCACCCCTCCCCCCCTTCCCCCTTTGCTTGCTTCTCTGAAATATGCAGCCATGGCAACCGGCCTCGAGAGCGAATTCCCCGCATCCTCCCTCCTGTCCCTGGGGTCTGAATTCCTGCCGACCCCCCCCAGAGCAGGCACAAGGGGGCTGAGCCCTGCCTGGCCCTGCCGTGCACCCACAAACAGCCAAGCAGACCCAGCAGACACCCCCGAGCCTCCTCCCGGACCAAACAGCACCGTTTGCTGCTGGCATTTTTGGGAGCAGCATCGGGGTGGAATGCGGCCCTTGGCGTCGGGACAGGAGTTGACATTCCCAGCTCGGGCTGAAGAATGTGGACATGGTGTTCACTCCAAGCCCTGGAGTTCATTCACCCACGTGAGGGGAACACCAGGACCTCAGTGGCCGGGAGCTCCCTTCCCAATGCAGCAAACATGGGCTCTGCTATCCCCACCACCACCACCTCCATTACACCTAATGGAGGGCTGCAGCTGCTATTGACACACTTCAGAATGTCACACATTGCCTGGCGTCCCTTTTGTTCGGAGCAGGGTCTCACCATCCAGAATAGTTTTGCATCCCTGCTGTTCTCTCCGCTTCGTGGGGCTGAAATCAGACACGGCGCAGTTACTCACCATTTACTAAGACTGGTTTGCATGGGGCTCTGCCTCTTAACATAGCAAAGCTTCATCAACGGCGGTGATACGACACAGCGAAGGCAGAAAGATCCCCACTGATTCACCACCCCATTACATCAGTGCAACCACGTCGGGGAAATGCTTCATCCCACAGCTTGGAAAGGCCGCTGGAGCCCCGAGATTGCAGGGAAAGCTGGGGAGTTTCGGAAGGATGTGAGGAATTCTCCATTTGAATCACAGAGTCCTTATGTTTTCAAAGACCCCTCAGATCCCCAAGTCCAATGCAGCCCACCCCATTGTGCCCACTGCACTCAGTGAGCTGCAGAGCAATGAGGGCTCCCCTGAGCCTTCTCCAGCCTGACCCACCCCAGTTCCTTCAGCTGCTCCTCATCACACTTTGTGCCCCACAGCCCTCACAGCTCCGCTGCCCCCTGGACAGCATCAGTGTCGTTCAATGTATCAGCATCATCCAATGTCTTCCAGCATATTGAGCCACAGTTTGATGAACTTCCCCCTTTGAGGAACGGGGCTTCAGGAGGAGGTGTGTAGGATGGCAGTGGGCATCACACAAAGCTGTGTGCTTGAAGAGATGGTGATGCTGCCCCTCTGCATTGCTCCACAGCCCAGCCCTGCTCCTGGCAAAGCTCTGTGTGTTGCGCAAGGAGCAGGAGGCCGTGCAGGACCTGGAGCAGGCAGCAGGGCCGCTTGCCTTGACACGTTGCAGCAAGCCAGCTCTTCCTAGTCACACTGACAGCGCAGCGTTCCCCAGGCTCAAGACATTGAAAGACATCGCTGCTCCCTGCAGCTCCCTAAGGGAGGGTGCACTGAGTGCCCAGCACCCACGAGCTCAGCAGCTCATTTCAGGGCAGGGTCACCCTGGATGCCTGGGGATGTAAAAGCGGCTGCAGCCGATGCTCCGGTCCTCCCCTAAAAACGCAGACAGGCGTCTCAGCTGTGGGGCCATCACCTGAAATAGCTTGGGGCAGCTCTATTTGGGGACAGCGCTGCTGCTGAGCCCGGCCATGGGCTCCTGCCCTGCTCCGAGCTGTGTGAGCTGGGACAAACCCTCCCGGAGGAGGAGGAAGCCAGGCCAGTTTTCCAGATTATTTCATTTTCTTAGAATTTCCTCCATCGGTTCCGTTTTATGATGATGATTATTAATTACTAATTATTCTCCTTCTTCCACTTTCTTGTTGGTTTTCTTTTTTGGACAGCTGGACAAAACAACATTTGGGTCACCATGGCAATGTGCTCCCAAACTTCAGGCTGCGTTGGGATGCGCCAGGTTCTGTGTGGGGCTCTGTGTTGCTCCCCACTGCAGCCCACAGCCCCCTCACACACACCACAGCATCCCAAGGGCAGCTCAGTGTTGCTTCACACTGGATCCGATGCAAAGCAAACAAACAAACAAACCTCATGGCGCTTTCAGGGTGTTAAAAAATGTGGGTGGGAATATTTTCCAGCGCTCGTCATTTTCAGCTGAGGCCAAACGCTGCCTTCTGCCGCTCGCTCTCGCTGTTTGTGTGCCTGAAAGCTGCTTTCTCACTGCTGTACCACAGCCCTGTTATGTTGCATCCCTTCCCATTGCTGCCCAGCAGTCGCCGTCCTGCTCCAAAGGCAGCCCCCACCCCACACACACACCACAAAGGGTTTCAAGGAGACCCCATCCACTGACGGCTGCGCCATCTCAGGTAGCAGTAGCTGAACCTTCCCGTCCCTTCCCTCTGCCCGAATCCGTTTGTTTTCCCTAAATTTGATGAAAAATCTCTCTGTAAATTCCTGAGGCATGAGAGCACTGAAAGACACGCACTTTCTCTTGGATCAGCAAGCAAAAATCCTCACACGTTTGTGGGTTTGGAGAGTTTCAGCTCTGAAGTGGAAAGGAAAGCGACATTGCATAGGGGCAAAGCAATGCTGCACGGGGATAAAGAATCCCTAAAGCAAAGCCCATGGGAAGTGCAGCCCCACTATGGGGCAGAAGGGCCCCACTGACTCCCAGGCTGAGGTCTGGGTGAAGGATGGGTGATGGAGCAGGGTTATCCATGGCATCATACATCTGACTTTGGGGTTGCTTTGCGTTTTTCTAGCCTGGGAGACGCAACCAGGGCTGTGTCAGTTCTCTGCCTTTCAATTTCCACGTGAACATTTCCAAAGGCATGTTGGAAAACGGAGAGATTCACAAAGCAACCCGACCTCTGCAACCCAACAGTCACCTGAAAGAGCATCCATTGACCTCAAGGCCTTTCCCTCACCTCTCCCCATGCGCTGAGTGTGAGCCATGCACAGGTGGGAGAGGTGCCCCAAGGCCACCTCATCCCATGGGCTCCATCCCAACATCCACCCTCAGATCTGAGCACAAGTCATGGGATGGTTGGAATGGAGCAGCGCCATTGGCCATGCCTGGAAGGTTGGGAGCTCTTCAGGGATGGAAAACCCATGGGCTGCCCAGGTCCCTGTTCATAGAGCCCCGGAGCAGGGCAGGGAGCTCAGCGTGGGTTTGTTGGGGTCATGGAGGTGGTGGGAAGGAAAGGGAAGAGAGAGAGATGGAAGGAGAAGAGAGAGAAAAAAAGACAACTTGACTCAGAAACCGCAGGGAATTTTTTGCCTTTTTAGAATACTGGGAAGAGAAAAAATAGCCACAGTTATTCAAAGCATCCCGGATAATAACAGCCTGTTTACTGTTTGCATGCAAAGATGGCAGGCAGGCAGCGCAGAGAGGGGAACAGGAATGAGGAATTCGCCCGGCGCGCTCCAGCCCAGGAGGAGGAGGAGGAGGAGAAGGGCCAGGGCTGAGGAAGGAGCAGCCCTGCAGTGCAGAGAGCTGGAGCAGCGGGCAGAGCCTCATTCCTGCACCCCGAGCAAGCTGGGACGTGAGGCTGCACGCTCTGCCCAACTGGTTTGCTGTGCCCCACAGCTTGTCCCTGCACTGGTCCCTCCTCCATTAGACAAAGACTGGGGGAAATCCCCCTTCTGCCCAATCCTGATGGAAGGTGGGGATTTGGGGGCTTTTTAAAGCGGTGTTTTCCATCTCAAGGAGGTTGTGATGGGATCCCCTTTCCTTTTCCAGACACAGCATGTGGCTGTGGAAATAGAGCAGAGGCAGGAGGCTGAGGTGGCCCAGCCCTAGGGATGCTCTGAGGACCGAGTTCCATTCTCAGTTGGGATGCAGGGATGATGGATATAGATACAGGGATGCAGAGACCCGGGGATTGAAACCACAGGAGTTCAGGGATGAAAGACCGAGGACATGGGGACACAAAGACAAGGGGACCCAGGGACACAAGGATGGGAGCAGCTCCAGCTCCATCTCAGTGTTTCAGTTGAGAAAGCAAATAGATCCTTGTGACCCCATGACAGGGACGTGTCCTCACCTGAGCAGGACCTGGTGTGGGATGAAGGACAGCGGGTGCGAGCGAGGCTGTTGATGGCACAACCCTGAGGAGACAGCGTGGGTGGAGACCATACCACAAAGACAGAGACAGCAGCTTTTGGAGCCTGTCCACACACTCACTGAGCCGCATCAGGCTGCTCCGTGAGCTCCAAAACAACCCTATGAAATAAATGAGCTCATCCACACATTGGTGCATCCTCAGAAGGAGCCCCATCCTGCTCCATTTACAGGTGATTTTCAGGATTTTCCTTCCTTTATCCTCATTTCGTTTTGGTTTTTTTTTTTCGTTGCAGCTCTTGAAAAGCCGCCTGCAAAAGCAGCCAGACCTGCATCCGGATTTGGGTAAATAAAAGGAGCGGGGTGTGAGCACCAAGGAATGCCAGGAATGCTGCAGCCCTTCCCAGGCAGCCGCTGCAGCTGGAGGGAGCAGGAGGGGGGTGTGCAGCACAGGTACAGCCCTGGGAGGCCACATGAGTCCCATTGGAAGGCTGCGATGCAGAGCAAAGCAACACAACAGCTCAGGCCTTGCCATCGCTTTGAGCCTCTCCAATCCACCCTACAGCCACGGGAACCCCTACGCGCTCAGCCTCAGGCACCGTGTGCTAAAGGAGCACCAAAGGTTGAGCTCTATAATAAGGGGGGTGTTTTTTGGTATTGATTTTTATTATTAAAATACTGTTATACCAAGCAGAATGCTCCAGCAAACTCGGTATAAGGGCGGCATAACCAGACAGCCAGCTTTCCATTTAAATACTTCAGATAACTTAAAACTCACAAACAAGAACTCGTCGTCTTTGGCAGGAAAACAAAAGTTCACAGCACAAAAAAAATATATATATATAAAGAAATAACAATATTAATAGAAAATATATTAACTTGTGGGAAGATGGGGGGGAAGGGGAGAAAAAGGGGGAGTTCCTCTTTTTGTTTTGCTTTCTACTTTGTAAACAATGCATGAGAACAGAACGCATGTTTTACGTGTCTGAGAGAGAAAATACAAAATGCAGTTGTCCAGCAAATGCACTCGTTTGGAGGAGGAAGAAAACCATACATAGGGATGTATGAGGGCAGGGCTGGGAAGTGGCTGAGCTGCGAGGTCGGTGTTGGCTACGGGCAGCCAGCTGCCAGTAGAGAAGGGGAATGGGGCAGCACAACATCCCAGGCGGCCATGGGAGGCACTTGCTCCACTCTGAGCATCTCACCTCCATCCTCTTTCCTTTTTTGTTTCATTATTCCCCATTCTCTCCCTTTGCGAGGAAGCGCCCAGTGCTCTCCCAGCAGCTCCTTGAGATGGGGATGGAGAAGGGAAGGAGCTGATGAGGGAGGGATGGGAAGAAAGCCCAGGAGAGGAAGGGAAGGGAGGCTGAAGTGATAAATACATTTGCTCCTGTCCTACAAAACAGGGGTGTATTTACAGGGAGTCTCATCTTCTGGGCCGCCAGGGGCCAGGCACTCCAGTGTCCCTGGGGACACGCGTAGGGCACACGGTGGGGACGGTGGCAGAGATGGGACGTGGAGGACCACGCTGTCACCGCTCCTCTTTGGCCGGTTCCATCATCACGACGGCGGCACTCCTTGGCCAAAGCTGGAAAGTCCAAGCCAAGAGGCCAGTAGAGCCTTAAATCAAGATCTCCACCATATCAGACAGGTCTGGGGCTCTGGGGATGGTTGAGCTCTCTGCAGAGAAATGAAGTGAGAATGTGAGATCTGGAGAAAGGAGTACGACAGTCCTCCTGGAGCTGGACTATTTCAGTGTACAGATTTACAGCTGTAACACAAAGCCCAGCCCTGTTCTCTGTGCCCCCCCACAACCCTTGGTGCAGCCCTGGGGACCGCAGGACTCACCTGGTGAGCTGGCTGGGCATTCTGCACCCTCACCCCGGCTCTGTGCCGTCCCATCTGTCTGTGTGCTGCCATCCTTGCTGCCGTGCTTGGTGTGGGAGGGCAAAGGCACAGCGGTGGGCACCGATGCTGCCTCATCTGCAGCAGTTTTACCTGCTGGAGGAGACAGCGTTAGGAATTTGTCAGCATGGGAGAAATCCCACCCAAAACACTCCCAAATCTCCCAGTTACTGAGAGCCACCTCCAAAGTGGCAAGGGGAGATTTTGGGCCAGGATCCCCATTTACCTGTGCTGCCACGGGATGAGCCCTCTGCAGCAGAGGCAGCGAAGACAGATGGTACAGACTTGGCCGGCCGCAGGGAGCCTTGCAGGGCTTTGCTGGGGTCCCTCCGGGAGCGCTGCTGCAGGACTTTGATGACGGCATCTTTCTCCAGGATTTGGGCATGAAGAGCTTTTAATCTGATGAGAGACAAAGAGGGGGAAGATGAGATAGGAAGGAGGACCTTGTGATGGAATCAAAGCCATAAACTTCAATGGAGTCACTTGGACCACTGAGGATGCTCACAGCACCCAACAAGTGGCTCACAGGGAAGGTGGGGTACCTGCTCTCCATCTCCTGGTGCTTGTGGTTGGCCAGCAGGAGGTCCTCGTTGAAGCTGCTGTTGGGTGAGTGCCGTGGTGAGTGGCTGATGAGGGTGGTGTCCCGCTGGGCAGCAGCAGTGGCGGCAGCATCCATGGCAAACTGCCGCATGGTGCATTCCTCCAGGTACTTCTGCTCCCACTTGGTCATGTCAGCCTCCAGGGCCAAGATCTTCTCCTCCTTCTCCCTCAGCTGCTCAGACAGTCTATGGGCACTCAGCTCGGGCGTCCCTCCACCTGTGGTTCCCACTTGCCTCTGCAGCAGCCAAGAAATTACCCAGAGAGAAGGTGAGGAGATGCTGGGATGCAGATCACTGGCCCCTCCCACCTCACAGTCCCCAGGATGTCCTTTACCTGCTGAGCCCGCAGCATCTTCAGCTCCTGCTCCAGCCGGGTGCGCAGCCGCAGCTCCAGCTGCTCCCGCTTCTCACAGGCAGCCTGGAGCTGACCCAGGGCTGCCTGCAGCCGCTCCACCTTCTCCACATACGCCCGCTTCTTCCGCAGCTCGGCCTCTGCCTTGGCTGCCCGTGCCTGGGCACTGCCCAGCGCCTGTTCCAGCAGCTCTGCCCGCCGGCGCTGGTCCTCGTTGGCGCTGCGCAGCAGCGAGGCTTCCCGCTCCAGCTTCTCCTTCTCCTGTTGGTGCTCATAGCCTGCAAAAGAACATCTGGCTAAGACTCGGAGACACAGTGCAGGGGGGTTAAAAGGCCCACAGAGCCCCCCGGCCAAAAAAAGAGGCTGTGCCCACAGGTCTCCACTCAGCTGTGTGGTGTCAGCAGCCCTCAGCCAGCACATGAGGTGCGCTGGGGCCAAGGGCAACCCTGCAGCACACATTTCAGAACATGGCCGTGCCCTGATGGACATGACACCACCATGGACACTTGCTGCCATAGAAAGCCTCATTTTAGCAAATTCCAGCCAAAAATGTGGCCTGAGATGAGAAAATCCATCCTAGGTTACACCTAGCTGTTGATGTAAGGACTGTGACACGATTCCTCCCCCACGATACCAACGCCAGCTCTCTGATGAAATAGCATTTAGGAAAAATAAAGAGCTATGGATCTCGCCATATTTCTCCCCCAAGAAAAGAAATTCCAGCTTGCACAGGAGAGAAGCACGGAAGGGCTGGGCAAGCACAGCGAGGGAGTGCGGACTTTGTGCTGGAAGAGCCTGCACACGGCAGCAGGAATGTGGAGAATGCAGGTCACCCCGCCGGCCGGCCGGGATTAATGGCTTGCATCCAGCGCCCGGAGCAGCACAGCCATCCCTGGGGAAGGGCAAAAAGCTCCTCTCTACCCCCCCCCCACCTCTTCATCCAACATAAAGGCTTCTGCACTGAGTCCCTGCTGTGGCAAGTCAGGCAAAGCCGAACCCCTGGGGACTTACTCTGCGCTAGGAGCTTTGCCACCGTGCCCTGGTTGCTCTCCTGGTTCTCCTGGGTCTTGCTGGCCAGCTGCTTGTTGGCCGATTCCAAGCGTTCTGGTGCAAAAACACAAATAAAAGAAATGAGATTTAAAAAGGCTGTTTTGGACAGATGAATCCGCCTACCCCCTCCCACCTGTGAAAACACTCCGACTAATAAAACTGCTAAAAAGAAGTATACTGGGGAAAGGCTGATGGACAGAGAGGGCCTGCAGGAATAGGGGAGAGGAAGGGTCTGGAACTGGGAACTGGGGCACGGGAGCCACCCAATGGAGCTGTGGACCACAGCTACTCTCACCTTTCAGGTCTCGGTTGAAGTCCTGCAGCCGCCGCATCTCCCCATCTCTTTTGGCCCTCATGGCTTTCTCCAGTGCCTCCCTCTTGGAGGATGCCTTCATGAGGTTTTCGTAATCCTCTGAGATGCGCTGGATCTCCGTTTCCAGCTGGAGAGGAGGAAGTGATGGGCGGGGGTGAGATATTCGTGGAATGAGGAAAAGAAAGGCAGATGCTGGTGAAACACTGCCCAGGCTCAGGACCCGTCCTGCACTGCCAACAGGGCTCCGCAAACCCACAGAGGATGGGCAGGAGCCACAGAGTGAGAAACCCCCACAACAACACAGGTCTGGGGGCAAAAACCCTTTTTCTTTTGCTTTCAGCCCTGTGGGCACAGAGGGAGCTCTCTTGCCTTAGCATGGATTTGGCTGACTATGGTCCCCCCGGGGCTGGCCCAGCTTCTCCCTGTGCCTCCCAGTGTCCGTCTGTCCAGCAGGGAACAGCCCTGTCCTTGTGCAAAGCTGTACAAAGGGCTTTCTGTGGTGGCCGGGCACGCTCCTGGGGCGGGTGGAGACAGCCTGAGTGCTACTGGAGCCTCAGAATGGGCTCTTTTTCCCCTCTCTTCCACACTTGGCCAAGGAGCCGCGCTGCCACCAAAGTGCAGCTGCTTGCTGTGGGGGGCAGCCACCGGAGGGAGGGGGCAGAGATTAAAACACAAAAGGGGGTGAATTTTCACAGCAGCTGCTTGATCCTGCCCCAGGCGGCAAGGAAGCAAATGCACGAGCTCGCTCAAAAACAAGGGACAAAGCCGCACTGTGCAGATGAGGCCATTTCCAGGTGTACCTGCTCTCAGCCTAAACCTGCTGCCCGTGACACGGCAGGAGGTCAATCCCTTCCCCCCAAGGGATGGATGCTGGTGGGTGAGGCGCTGGGTGGGAGCAGGGGTGGGCTGAGCATCTGCACCCATTGCCCACATCCCAAATAACCAGCAGGGCTGGGGTCCTGCATCCTCAGCGTGCTGACAGGAAGCAAAGGCCAGCTCACCTTCTGGATCCTGCTGGCTTTCTCCGTGCAGCTCTCCAGCTCCCGTCGCAGCCTCTCATTGTCCAGCAGCAGCCTCTCATTCTCCCGCATCACAGCATCCACCTGGGCCAGCCGGCTGCCAGCTGAGGCCGCCTGTGCACTCACCAGGGCCTCCACACCAGCGGGGCTGAGAGAGCCCAGCGTGCTCGGTGAGGGCAGGAACGCTGCGGGGACGGGTGCTGGCATCAGCCTGCTGGGGGGAAAGAGAGGGGTGCTCAGCCACTTCATGGGGATGGACACACTGGCCACCACAAGCACCCTGCCCACATGTTCTCCTCTGTCAACCAACCCGTGTGGATACGCAGAGCTCCTGAAGCACCTTTGGACAAAAGAGGTGCTGGGTGCCCATGGGTCATGCTCAGAAGGATGAGTGCTCAACCTGCCCTGCACAGCTGGGAAGGGTTGGCTTTGGGCACACAAAATACGAAGGAAACCCCATCTGACGGCGCTGCCTGCAGCTTGAGCACCTCCACACCCAGGATTTAAGCACCTGAGAACATCAGGACTTGACTGCTAGGCCGGGGGGGGGGGGGCTCGGTACCACCCTGCTGCTGGGTGATGCAGTCAAGAAAAACCCTCAGCAAAGATGTATGTTGGAAACCTGCAGCACTACCACTTCTCCTCATGGTTTTCTGGGCAAGGAGAGGGCTCCTGGCTCCAAGCCTTGCCACCACACTGTTAATACAACCCCATTCTATCACCCAGAGTTCCTCGACATCCCATGGCTGCCTCAGCCATCCTGAGCCATGTGGCCGCCGTGCTGGAGCCTGCATTCCTATGGGGTGATCCAGGAGTGAGGAAGAACAAATGCATCTTCCTTACAGTTCTGCTTCCCCTCTTTGTTCCCTGGAAGGAGAGCTGTTTCCTGCCAGAAATGCTATCACTCCCTGCCCTGGTAAGTCAGCTTGGAGCTCCTGCCTATAGCAATTCCATGCCAGAACACCACACTTCCCAGCCTTCCCTGAGCACCAGGAGATGCCCAAATCTCCACACCCACAGACCTCCAAGCAGAGGCAGGTTTTGCTGGAGGTGTCAATGGGCTGGAAGGAAGGAGCAGTGCTCAACGCTCCCATACACTCTGCTGGAAGGCACGGGGCCGAGGGCACCCTCAGCCGGGGAGGCCAGGCAGCTTTTTCCACTCTGAGCAGCACATTTTCCTTCCACGCTGGCTCACGCCTGTTCCGAATTTAGCCATTTCCTGACCTGCCTCCAACTCCTGCATTAACCCCGAATCCCTCCCGGAGCAGCGGAGTTTTCACTGCTGGATGGAAATCCTGAACCAACCGAGGCAAACCGGGGCCAACCAGCACCCAAGAAGCGGCGAGGGCTGTGGGTTACCTGACTTCGGGGTGCTGGAAGCCGGCCCCGTCCCGGGAGCAGGGCCGGGACAGGTAAGCGACGGCCGCCTCCTGGCTGGGGAGGATGTAGGGATACTCCGGTGGAGGCCCGCGAGGCTCCGTTCCCTCGGGGCGCTGCCCTCGCAGGGTGTATTGCCGGGAGAGCTGCGGGAAGCTGTGGGACGAGCTGATGGGGCCGTGCGCTTTGGCCCCGTTCCTTTCCAGCGACATCTGCATCAGCCGTTCGCTCAGCGACCGCACGTGGCCGTGCTTCAGCTCCTTCAGGGCGTCGTCGGGGCGTCGGGTGCCGCCGTGCTGCTGCCCTGCCCGCTGCCCCGCGTAGTATTGCGAGTGCGCCTTGGCCTCCTCGTAGCTGGGGAGCTCCTCGCCCTTGTGCTGGGGCTGTGCCGGGCGGTATCCGCCGTGCTCGTTGTACAGGTGGTCGGCGTGGTGCTCCTGGCCCTGCGGCTCCTGCCGGGCGGACTGCGGCACCATCTGGCTCTCCTCCTGGGTCAGACTCTCCAGCGACGAGCGGGGGCTGCCGGCCGTGCCGCCGCGCAGCGCCTGTTGCTGGATGGCCAGCAGCGTGCGGTTCTCCGTCAGGTTCCCGTAGCGCAGCTGCTCCTGGATCAGGCGGTGCAGCACCGTCCCGCTCGAGTCCTCCGCCGTCCTCATCTCCGCCGCGTTCCGTCCGTCCGTCCGGGGGCTCTACGAGCGACGCGGGCACCTGCGGGGGGACACGGGGACGTCAGCGGGATTGGGGCCGGAGGAACGCGGCTCTCCCCACGGCTGTGCGGCTCCTCGGGGCCGGGGGCTGGGGGCAGGGCGGCGGTACTTACCGGGGCATGGCGGAGCGGCGAGGCCGTGCTGCCGCTCGGGGAACGAGGCCACTGCCGACTGCGGGCCCCGCCGGTAGCGGGGGCCGGGCTCGGGCGCTGCTATGCCCGGAATGCGGGGCCGGGCCCGCCCCGCCCCGCCGCCGCCTCCTCCTCCTCCTCCCCGTCCTCGCTCCGCCGCCAGGGGGAGCAGCGCCCGCCCCACCGCCATTCGGGGCCGGGCCGGTCGGTGTCGGCGCTGGGCCGGGGGCTGCCGAGGGGTTGGGGCAGCAGCTGCCGCCCGGGGGGGCTCCGAGGCTGTGCCCGCCAGCTGCCCGCCTGCATAAATCTTCGTGCCTGATCCCGGCCCCGAGAGACGCGCCATTGTCTCCCGGCCCTACAAAAAAACCGCGGCCCCATCTGCTCTGCCCTCTGCCAGCGCCGCTCCCCTACCCCAGCGCAGCCCCCCGACCCCCGCCTCTCGTGCGGGATACACGCGTATATTGCTCCTTCCCTTTGTGGGGTGCAGCAGGTCGGGACCCGCGGCACGGAGCCCGGGGCTGCCCGGCTTTGCGGAGCCGCTTCCCCGTCGTGCGGCCGCAGCGGAGGAGCCGCGGGACCCCCAGCGCCGGGCACGTCCGCCCGCGGGGCCCCGAGACGGCAGATGGTCCGAGGGGCGGCCGAGGAGCAGGTGCAGGGAAAATTGCTAATTAGATACGGGACATTAAGCTCTCATTCTTGAGAGAGGGAATTTGGCACCTTCCAAAGGCCGAACAAAGCCCGGAGCGCGCCGACGGGCTCTTCCTTTTGCCATCCTTTGGGGGGCTTTGTCTGGGGGGAGGAAGGGGACTGGCTGTGGGTAACGCTCTCTGCTCGGCCAGACCCCGCTGCATCCTTCAGAGGCACAGGGGCACGCTGCACAACCTGAAATTCGGCCAACCTCCCCTGCCGGCCCCCAACCATGGAGGTATCGGGCTGACGTTCAGCATCCAGCCGCTCACTGACTGATAACGGGGCTGAGAAACGAGCCCTGGACACAGGGCAGGTGTGGGCGAGATCCCAAACCCTACCGGGGGTCTCTTAGTGGGATGGGGGCACCCAGCATGCCGGAGGTCCCTGCTCCCCCCCGGCTCATCCAGCAGCCTTATCTATGCCTGCGTCATCCCGCTTCCCTTCCTATCTCCACACCGCTCTATTTTTGGCAGCAGGAAACCCCTCCTGGGCTGATAACAGCACTTTGGAAAGTGATCTGAAGAGGAAAAGCCCTCTGCTCCTCTTTTTCTTTCTAACACGGCAGATACGGGAAGCTTCCACCTTTCCATGCTCCCCCTGGACGAGCCTGACCAGCTGCTGGCTACTTCACACAGCCCTCCCCCATCCACAGACCCACACAGACCCACTGCTTCTCATCAGAAGATGAAGCACGTGGAAAGGTGAAAGCAGCCCACAAAGCCCAGACTTGGCTGTTCTGCAGGGAACGGATGCAGGGATGGAGATGGAGATGTGCGGTGCTGTGTCAAAGGTGAGATGCTCGGAATGCTTGTGACTGCCAATAGCCATCCCGGAGCTTCAGATCCTCTTAGCTGTGAGATTAGATATCAGATGGGTCGGTATCTCCTTTTAGAGATGAACAAGCAGAACCAGTGTTAATTTTAGCGGAAGGATGTACAAACAGGATAATGGACCAGAAGACACGGAAGTGGTTTCACTATGGGGAGAAGCATCTCCTTGCAGCCCTAACCCCAAAACACAGCACTAAGTGCAGGTGTTGGAGCTCTGGGCTCTCACTGACACACAGCTCGGCGATGCCAAACCCTGCTGCTGACCTCATCGTCCAGCCTTATCGCTGAGGCGTTGGAGCGAGCTGAATGAGCCAAGAAAATAGTCGTGGGATGAGATCACCTTGGCTTTCTTTGCGGCTCCCAGCTGCCACTCCCGAGCCCCGAAGCTGGGGAGGATGCGTGTGATGGAGAAGTTTGTGGCCAGCAAGATGGTTGTGAAGGGATGGTGACGGCACATGGGCAGCCTGGTGCCGTGTCCACTGAGCCCTGGGATGCCAAAAGCTCCCTCCTGGTCCTCTCACAAAACCCTGCTTCAAAGTAAGAATTAAAAACAGGGCTCAAGGAGCCACGCAAGCACCTGTTCCCCATTCCCGCACTGTTTACTCATGCCAGGATCCATGTGGGCTCGAATCATTGGGGCTGTCAACCCAACAGCATTATGAACAGCCCAACAGTGAGACCTCAGCAATGTCCCCAGGGACATCTCCAGCTCGTGTCAGCTTGGCTGGCACATGCAGGGCTATGCCATGTCTTGAAGGGGTGCAGGATGGGTGTAGTGACACCCATCACTTCTGCCCCATCATCCATTCTTCCCTCTCAGCCATCATCATCCCAAAATCTTTCCACTTCTGTATCTCACTGGGGGCTCAACTGGAGCGATGCAGGACCAGGGCAGGTGATGGTATCAATAGGCTCTTGGGGTGCTCCCCATGGGCAGCCATCCCCATGACACAGCTCCTACCACACTGAAGCACACATGGGCATCTTCTGTCCCAACATCAAAGTGTGAAGTGCAGATTTCTGACAGCATTATGTGCTTGTCAGAAATGGCTTCATGTCCTTCTCTTCTCTGCATTTTAACCTCCTGCCTCCCATCCCCCCCCATTCTTGAAATGAGTAATTTCCACTCCTGGATGTTAACTTGTCCTTTTTCTGTTCCCGCCAGCAATAATTTGGCCACATTCTCACCTTTGTGGCATTTTCACTGTTTCCTGAGAAATGCAGATCTCTGGGTGTGATTTCCTGCCTGCAGGAGGGCTGGCAGGGAGGGGGTTCCAGGGCAGAGGAGGGCTGTGGGGTGACACAAGAACAATTCATGGCACGTTTGCAGCCCTGTGGGCTATGGGATACCTCATGCAGGAAGGCTGGATTCACAGTCTTTCCATGGAGGGCTGGGAGTGGGAGCGGACTGAAAAGGCGGAACCTCTTCAAGGTGCAATTCTGTACAAGAACCTCAATCTACAGCCATCACCTGCAAAAGGAGTGGGGGTTGCATAGAGAGGGGCAGCAGGATGCTGCCACCCTGCTCCATATTGCTCTTCTGTGATGGATATCACTGCACACATCCAGACTGCTAAGGAAGCTTTGCATCTTCCCCACCATGGGGGTAACCTGCCATGGCAGAATCCTGTTGGTGTTGTGCTCCTGGATGTTTAAGTGAGAACTAATCAATTTGGAAGATCAGGGCTGGCCAATGGACAGCGAGCAGGGAAAGAAAAGGGATGTTGCCCCTTGTACCTAATGTGAAGTAGACTAAAACAACCATCTCCAACAGGTGCACTGGTTTGGTGAAATGAGAAATAAGAGCATGTTGTGTGCCAATGGTTGTGAGAGCAACATCTGGGCAGGTGGGGAGGTAGGCTCTAAAAATGCTTTTTCTTTCCATATATTCCATAATGGCACCAAAACAGAAGCCCTGTGACTGACTGCTGGGAGAAGCATGGATGGAAGAGGATCCAAGGGGAGAAGTGGGGAAATAAGAAGGAAAAACAGCAATACTGAACTCAGCTACAGTTGACATCAAGTGGACCAGGCCTCACAAGAAACTCAGCACCTTGAGTTGGAGCAGCAATACAACCAGCTCCAGGCAAGAGCAGCGCCGACACCGAGTCACAGCGCGGGCAGAGCAACTTTCCAGCCATGCAGTGTGTTTTAGCTGCTCGATGATACAATAGAAAGCGCCTGCAAGGCCGTGGCCCACTGGTGCATTTCCTTAGCTCGCTGGAATTTCCGTTTCGTTCTTCCTCTCCCAGGCTCTTACCGAAACATGGTGTCACCACGCGCGTCCCTTGGGCGGGCTCTGGAGGGAGGCCAGCCTCGAGGTCCCTTTGTCGTGCTCCCTGATGGTGCTGGGTTCAGCTCGCCCATTTATTAATCACCCACGGCGACGGTGCTGGTCAAGGGAAGATTTACAAGGCGGCCAGGAAGTTCTTATTTTTACAGGAGTGCCTCAAACACACGCACGCAGTAGGAAAAGCAAACATTCCAGGCATACCAAAGGATCCGCGGGATAAAAATTCCCCGAGCAGCCCAGATTAAGACACTCTCGGCACATGGAAACACTAAAACCCGGACTCAAGGATTTAATGGTGTGATTTAGCAGGCAGCCCCTAAGCTCTGCGTGGAACAACCTGACTTGCGTAGGAGAAGCCCCTATAGAGGGGCAAGGAGGGGGGCCGCCCTTGCTACAATAAAGGTCAGGGCTGACCCCACCCCATGCCCAGTTCCATGTGGACACCAGAGCCTTGCAGCAGGAGTTTACATGAGTTTGCCTTCAACTTTCAGCTTCTCTCCTTCACAATCCAGGCAAGAGTTACTGAACCAATGCACCACCTGGTTCCAGCCCAGTGGAACAGAGAATGATGCTGCTCTGGCTCTGCCTGCCCGGACCACAAGCTGGAGAGCAGCGGTTGTTGCTCCAGGTCAGCACATATTACCTCCTCCAAAGTCCTGGGGAGGTGATCTCAGCATAAGGATACATTCCTCAAACACTGTCTGGGTTGGATGACAGCACAATTTGGTCTCCCCAGTGGCCTCCACAGGACAACCTGCCTCCTGGGCTGCTCACCCAGCCCCACTGCCAACTGGTTCCCAAGTGCTGCCACCTGATGAAATGAACAGCAATATTTTTGCATGCACGGATTTGGGTTTGCAAAGAAACATAAGAAATGCGGAAGATAAAGCTCTTGAAGTTGCTAAGTTTGCTTGTAGGAACAAAAAATCAGCCTGAATTATGTGCTTCCCCTTTCTCTCTTGTACTTCCCTGTCAAAGGATCTGTGCAGCACATTCACAATGATGCCCTGAGTCCTGATGACATGTTGAGCAATAACCTGGACTTACTGGTGGGCCTTGTATCTCTCTGAGCGAAGAAGAAGCACTGAAGAACAGTAAAGTAAAAAGGGTCAGAAATCTCCATGGGCTGGAAATATCCTGGAAGCTTCTGGAAGAGCTGTGGGGGGGCTGATAAGGAAATAAGTCATCTGATGAAAGGGAGCGCTCAAGACAAGCACATGCTTAAGAATGTCCTAGAGAAAAATGCTCATTTGCCCAGTCAATAAGAAACCCTCCACACACAGAGCAGATATGAATTGCCCTCTGTGCTTATCCCACATCACAACCCATCCATAGGCACAAGCAGGACCACCCGTCCCAATAGCTCGCCACAGTTCCCCTCCTGCAGCCACAGCAAGGATGCTCTGCAAGATCTGGATGTACTATCAAGAGTGTATTGTCCGAACACTTATATTCTTTGTCTCCTGTCTTTCCTGCCTCTGTTCATCACCAGCCAAGGAGTTCAGGAGACCTTTTGGTTTTGACGCATTGTTTGGATACCAAGCTATCCTTACAGAATGGGCTTTGTCCCAGTAGCTGCAATTGGCTTTAATGTTACTGCACCCCTTTCCTTGCTTGTGGTTTTAACTGAGCTTCTTGCTGGTTTTCCCAGCAGGATTCTCCTCACAGTAAGTGCAAGCTTGCTAATGCGCATCCACACAGTGCAGCACATGCTTCCATTCACAGCAGGCTCTGAGCAGTGCAGGACTGAGTTCCGTGTCTACAGGCATGAGAAATGACCATAAAATCTGCGCTTTCCACACATGGCTCCTGGTGTCGATTTGATCCCCCCTGCAGACCTTACTTACTGACATCAACCCTCATTTCTGATTCTGACATTCTTGCTGCCAGCTGAGGCCAGGCCACCACAGCACGGCTGGGGTGGAGCCTTTCCCGTGCTACACCACGAGCCAGCTGCGTTTAGCAAATCTAACGTGGCATTGCAGAGATGTGAGTCATCAGCAGCAGCCTTGTTTTCACAGATATTCTCAGCGTAGATCCACGCCGTGGTATTTTTGTTTACCCCTGACCGTAAAAATATGACACATCCAGTTCACCCCATGATAACAAGAGCTGGCTTATTAGGAATGGTAAACAAAATCACTCCTTGCAGCCCAACAGCCACTGCTTACACTGCTCAGAAGGTGGTGTTGGGTTGACAGAAGCCCCATAGAGCCTATTCCTCAGGATCATCACATTGCCTGGCCATTGTGGTGCTGCTGCTATCACAGACCTGTGTCCTTGCTGGGGATGCGGGGAGTGGAGGTGGTGGTGAGGCAATATTAAGGACAATGAGACTTCTCAAAGGGAGAGCTGACAAGGGATGCTCTGGGCACTTTATGCCCTGCTTTGCCCTACCCTTAGGTACCCTTCCCTGAAGGCAAATTGGGATGGATGGGCAGAGAAGGTGCTAGGGCCACCCCACTACTAGCTGCAGTCAGAGCATGCATAGAGGATGGCACATCGATAACCTTCCATTGCATGGCCCAGGGCCTGCTGCCTGCGCTCTGGCTCTCTGGCCTTGGCCACGAACATGGCACTTTGCAGCACAAGCCTTGCCTTTCAGAGGAGCTGCTTTGCTATTTTGACCAGATGCCTTACTAGCATACAGCTAGGGTCAAGACAACATACCACCTCCACACAAGCCCTTGTGCCCAGTCTTTCTTGGTCCATGAGGCTGTGGAGACAGCACAGTCCCCTCTGAGCTGAGTGATAAAGGACACAGAGCCCACAGGGAAGGAGGAATGTCTGGGAGGTGTCAGTGGGCAGCCTAAAAGACAGGCATGAATTCAGTCCTGCCCTGTTTAGCTGAGCGAGGAGTTGAGTCAGTGTCCCACAACTCTATATCCCGAGGAACAGAAATTGGTGCTTTAAAAACACCTATTATTCAGGAATGGTTTCTTTGTACTCTGCCCAGATTGACACTAGGGTACAAGACACAAGACTGTTCCTGCCTGCCAAATTGTCTATTTTGGGGGGGGACATAGGGCCATACTATGAGGTCCTCAAAGGAAAGTCACCTCTGCCCTGGCAACATGCTGCCACACGTGGCGTCCACATGAGCCCCATTACCCAGCCAGACATGCTGGAGATGGAGCCACTTGGTGAAATATGCCCAGCTTGCTATGATGAACTATAAACACACTCTGCTAAACAGAAATGGGCTTAGATTTATTCCCGTCCCAAGCAGGAAACTAGAAGGGATAATACAGAATTAAGCCATGAAGTTAACCTTCAGCTATGTAAATTATAGGGAATGAAAAACGCAGTCAACGTGAAACAGTATTCTAAATGCACCTTAACTACAGGCGCTGTATTGTACAGTGTAATCTTGCAAGCTGGGGCAGTGGAAAACAGCAAGTAAGTTTCAGCCTCTGAGCTATCTGGGGTGAAAAGTATTTTTCCAACCGCTTCTGCTGTCGCACACTATTCCACTTGATAGCAACTGTACGAAATGGGCTGACCAGCTAAACACACACTAGTCATAAGGTAGCTATGTTGACAAATTGAATCATATTTTGTGGGATTAGACCCAAGGCAAAGAATTTGGAAGATTAGCAAGTGAGCAATGTGAAAGCATTGCCAAGCTCATGTTGCTGAGACTCGTACTGCTGGTTTGGGAGCGCTGCATTGCAAGCCCATGTGCCAAACCCCTCCTTCTTTGTGATCTGGAACCAATATTTGCACAAAGTGAAGCGAAAGCACGGGCACTGAGCAGCTAGATAGACTGCACACGGGGGTTTGATCGGGGTTGTTTTTGTAGGGCACAAGGTCCAGAGCCAAAGCACAGTGATGACGTAGATTGCGGCTGTTGAGCACAGTGGAGCCCCGTTGGCTTTAGACCAGGGGTGTGGTAGGGGGTATGAGGAAGCAAAGAGCTTTTTAGGGTACAGCGCTATGCCACCTGGACATCCCCAACACAGGGGAAATAAAGAGATTTTAATGACAGATAATGTGTATTCTTTATATACCTAAAATTACCATTCTATAGCATCCAGAGCAGTGAATTACACTGTTTCCACACTGACACTGTTATAAAGGCAAGGACTTTGGGTAACACACTATCACTGACCCCAGGTTCTGCAATCAATGCATTCACTACCGGGATCAGGGATGGGACACAGGTAACCCCTGTGTATTTCAATGCCCACTAACAGGATTCTGGATCTACGTGCACCAAATGCCATCATTTTGAGTCACTACACATCAGCGTACTGAGGAAGAAGCTCAGAGGCATAGTAAAGAACTAAGTCATGAAGTTAACCATCAGATTAAATTACAGGGATTGAGAAATGCAACTGTTGTAAAACTGACCTGCAAAGACAATGGATGTGTTACGATATATAACCTCCTGCAGGTATGTCTATTATTATCATCTTTCCCTTGTATTAAACTCTGCAAGAGGGCACCTGCTTCAATCAAACACACAGAATAACAGCCTGCCTAGTCCTGGTGAGGGCAGGGACTGCACTCTATGGCTCAGGACAGTCTCAACTATATGTGTCACAGATCTGTGCAGGTTTATTTGGAGGCTGGATGAGTCCCACAGTCACACAGACCCCACTGTCTCACAATTCCTAGTTCACAGCACATTATCGCTTGGCCTCAGCACAAGAGAGGCAACTTATACCTGCAGATCTGACAGCACACAGAACCAGCAGGAGCATTGCAAACGAGTCCTGGCTCTGCAGGACTAAGCTGACAAAAGAGTTTTTCCAACACAGGAATGCAAACAAACTCCCTGCGCCCCCTCCAGCTCTTTGCTGCAGAATGTGGCTAAACCTTGAGCACTGGGAGGAAGGGAAAGCAACCACAGCAGCATTTCTCAGCTGCAGGCTGTGCACAGTGCTGCCGTGCCCTCTGCCGGGCCGGTCTGCCTGTCAGATCACCCTTCCCATACATGCACATACATGCCCTCACCGCTCTGCTTACACACCTGCCTGTGTCCTCACAGCTTGGCTGCCACATCCAGCTTGGTCTAAGGTCACTGCCATCTCTTCTGGCCAACTGAAACAGACAAGGAGCAGTTAAGAAATGAGGAAGGTCGCTTCATTAAAACACAACACCCTGCAGGCACAGGAAACCAGCAGGACCTCCTGTGACAAACACAGCCCATGAAATGCCAGCTCTGCTCTGGGCTCTTGAATTGAGCCAGTTTGCTCCACAGCTTCCTGGCTTGCAATATACCGACCCCTGAACAAGCACTGGGTGCTGTGGGAACAGATGGTTTATAATAAACAGGCAGCAATCACAGAATCACAGAATTGTCAAGGTTGGAAAAGACCTAGAAGATCATCTAGTCCAACCATTCCCAATAGAATCACAGAATCACAGAATGTCCCGGGTTGGAAGGGACCTCAAGGATCATGTAGTTCCAACCCCCCTGCCTGGCAGGGCCACCAAACATACACCTTTACTAGATCAGGTTGCCCAGGGCCCCGTCCAACCTGGCCTTGAACACCTCCAAGGACGGGGCATCCACAACCTCCCTGTGCAGCCTGTTCCAGGGCCTAACCACTCTCCTAGTGAAGAGCTTCCCCCTAACATCCAACCTAAATCTTCCCTCTTTTAACTTAAAACCATTTCCCCGTGTCCTGCTATTGTCAGCCCTTTCCAAGAGTTGACTCCCCTCCTGGCAGTAAGTTCCCTTCAGGTACTGAAAGGCTGCAATACTTCCCGGCTAAATCATATTCCTCAGCACCGCATCCCAAACATCCAAATGCAGCAGCCCTTGGGCTGAGCCTCTCACCAGCTGATGTTAGAGACCAAGCACAGCCTTCCTGCACTAGAGGGGCAAGAGAGCTGATTCTGCACACATTACCCGGCACAAAGCTCTAAATAAACCCAGCAGCCCCGTGAGCAGGCTGAGCATTAGGTAACACTTGTGTTAACCTCAAACTGGGCTGCTCTGAAGCACCACCACAGGCCGAGCACACAACAGGCCTCACAGGAGCTACACAACGCGCATGCGCACCCCCAATAGCGGCCTCTCCGCCCAACCGGGAGCGCGCGCGGGGGCTACGTGCGCGCCGCCGCCGCCGGGAGCGAGGCACGTGCACGCGCACCTCTTGCCGCGAGTCTGCGCCTGCGCGCCGTCGCGCGAGATAGACGCAGTTCCGGCGGCGCCGGCCGGTCCGTTGGCCGCCCATGTCCCCCTATGTACCAATGGCTGCTGGCGGCTGTCGGCAGTCTCTTCGCCGCCGCGCGCCGCTCCGCGCCACCCCCGGCCCCGCGCAAACGGCCGTTCCTCAGGTCAGCGCTCCGCCGCGTGTCCCTCCGCGCTGCGCCCGGCCCGCAGCCGGCACGGGATGTGGGGCCCACAGAGCGTGCCGCCCATCGGCACTGAGGGAGCGGCCTGGGCAGCTGGGTGATGGCAGGAGCCCGGCCATGTACCTAAAGCACCGAGCACAGCACCCCGCTGCTGCACGGACACAGCGGATCGGCTGCCCCTCATCAGGGACATGCTCCGGGCCCTGAACTGCCCTCCCTTGGCTCTATGCAGCACTTCCCTGTCTGTCTGGCCTCCCTCAGCCCGCTGGGCACACGGGGTCCCATAGGCCTTACTGGCCACTCAAGTCCTTCTCTAACCAGCTCCTTTCCAGCATGTTTACACTGATATGTTTGGCTATTCCAGCCCATGTGTAGGGCTCTATGTGTGACACAGCAAGAGACGTGAACTGAGAAGTATGAAACTTCAGTTTCATACAAAAATGAAAGGGAAAAAAAAGCTCCTGTGGTGGTGTCGGAGCTGTGGAGTGGGTGGTGTGGTTTCCTTTGGAGATACTCAAGACCCTGAGCTCTTTTGTACCATAGGGAACCTGCTTTAACAGGTGGTTGGGCTGCATGATTCCAAAGGGGCCTCCCAGCTTCTACAGCTCACTGCAAAGTGAAAGGAAAGGCAATGCTTTTGATGGCACGCAGCAGAGCCATCCCTGCCCCATCCCTCTTCCCAAAGGGAGAGCAGCACGGGCTGCTTGCCACACTTTACGCACTCAGCTTTGCTGGGAGATGGCTGCAAATGAGGGGAGCAAATAGGGTGGAACTGCTGAAGTGGCTTCAAGAGCCGTGCTGTTGGGAGTAAGGTCTGAAATGCTGCTTGTCTCTAAAATGGCAAAGGTGTTCACAGCTCCTTGTCTGAGGCTCTACAAGAAAATCATCACAGAATGGCTTGGGTTGAAGAGGACCACAGTGATCATCTAGTTTTAACCCCCTGCTGTGTGCAGGGTCACCAACCAGCAGACCAGGCTGCACAGAGCCACATCCAGCCTGGCCTTGAATGCCTGCAGGGATGGGGCATCCACAGCCTCAGTTCTCCACGAGTGCTGTTTATCAGTCAAAATGCAGGTGAATGGGACAGCGTGGCCAGCTGAAGTTTTGGGTGCAGAGATGTCCTGAGCACACCCCATTCCCAATGTAAAGTGGCAGTGAAGTTACACAGAAGTTGCCTTTTACGTCATGTCTGCTACTTGGGCAGAAAGGTTGTCTCCCACAACAGAGAGAGGAAAAAATATGGATCTCAACGGTGAAAGTAATGGGGAAAGTGGGTAAAATGTCCAATTTTTACAGCTTCAAATGGTAAACTATCACAAAGTGCCCACAGCAGTGCTGCAGGAAGAGGTTTGGATGAGGAGAGATGCCCACACATGGGTGTGTGTACGCAGAAATAGTGGGGTTTTGTGACACCTTGCTTACACCCCCCCCCCCCCCCCACCTTTACAGTTGGGGGGGAATAGAATGTTTGGCTGTTGCCACGGTTTCGAGGGGTAGTTGGGCCCATCGTGGTGTGCAGGGCAGACGCACATCTGCCTCCTGCAGCATCTTTTCCACCTTTTTGCGCCTACTGCTCAACAACCTTTGGCTTTTGCTTCACCTGGAGCCTTAGAGGAGCCCCTGCTACAGGGGCAGTGCTCGGACTCTTCGTGAGTTGCGCTTTCCAGCTACAGACTTGTAGCTGAGCTTTTTTTCCTCTCACTCCTACCCGGAGTGAGAAATATTGAAGATATAGAAGGTTTTTCTAGCCTTTTTCGGAGTCGTTGACAGCAAGCTAATCCAGCTATGCCTCCAAAACCCAAGCCGACTAAGTGTAAACGGAAAAAACGACATTGTAACAGGTACCGGGTGCTGTATTGGAGCTGGGGGAGGGAGGCACTTGTCTTTTAAAGCTGCTGGTGGTAACATAGCCGGGTGTTTAAGCTGCTCTTAGCCCTGAGTGCAGCCCTGGGGAGGGCGTGTATGGCTGCGTCTGGGCAGAGGTTGAAGCTGGGAGCCTTCTACTGAAGGTGTAGCTGGTGCTACAAAAATGGATGGGAAGACACATTTGTTATTGTTTTCTTCTTAATTTAGCCTGCTGAAATATTAAATAAGTTGAGTAGGAGCGTGTCTTTTCGGGAATTATTTGTGTTTATCATTTATCCCTTGGTATTTTCTGCCTGATGTTAATAGCGCCGTAATGACCAATGTCATCTGTGTTACATCAAATGTAGAGTTAAGAAGTTGTTTTTCCTCTATGTTACATTAAATGTAGAGTTAAGAAGTTGTTTATCCTCTGTGTTACATCAAATGTAGAGTTAAGTTGTTTATCCTCTGTGTTACATTAAATGTAGAGTTAAGAAGTTGGTTTTTTGTCTTCCTGATGTGGAGGGATGTCAGTCCAGAGGGGGGAGATGAGCAGGGCTGGGATGTGTAACAGTTAGAATCAGTTAGAATCAGTTAGAATCCGGTTTGATCACAGAGGACCAAAGGGTCCCTGCTATGCAGGGAGGGGGGGCAGGACAGAAACATCACATTACATTTATGGAAACAAATAGGAAAATAAAAAAAACATATAGAAATAAGCTGTCTATTCCCAACGTTAATAAATAGATTTCTAGACTTTATCTTTGTGCCAACTGATGCAGTACTTCAGCTACCACTTAGTAAGGAGGGGTGCAGTTGAGAGTGATTGCAATGAGTGGTTTGCAAGCACTGATTTAGCAGTGAGTTATTTATGTGGGTGTACACACGTTGCTTTCCCATCTTATATTTCCTGTCCTACTTAGGCTTTTTTTTTCCCCTCTGCAGCTCATTGTAGTGAACTCACATGGCTTAGTAATCATTGGCGTATTTCTTTCCTTGAGGAAAGAGGCAAAGCCCATGTATTAATTAAGAGTTTTTGGTTGCTTGTAACAGTCAGAAAGTATATATTGAATGTTGGAGAAAGGGGCCTAATGCGGTTTTAGTGGGTGAATTAATTTTCCTGTGCGTGCTCTGCTGGATGGGAGACATCAGTGGGAGATGCTGCCACCTGTTTCTGTCTGGGCTGATCCTAGAGGTGCTTGGAGGGGAGAGCTCTGGGGTAGGAGGATTAGTTTGGGTCCTGTGCAGGGAAATGAGTCTCTTAGAATCTCACCTGCAGCTCCCAAATGCCGATCTGTGTGTTTTTTTTTCTTCCCTGCAGTACTCAGCAATCTCAGCAAGAAGATCCTCGTCAAGAAGATTCTTGGCAAGAAGATTCTGATGATTCTGATGAGGCTCAACCAAAAAGGAGAAGAGAAGGTACTGCACATTACAGACATTATTAATACACCTGGTTTTTTTTTAGGTTTCATGTACCTTATTAAACTGGCTTCTGTTCTTCAGCATAAAGACTGAAGTTCTGAGCCATTTCTCTTCATTGTGATCATCTGCGTAGCCAATAGCCTGAGGCAGTGTTGTGTCATGTGCTATGGCAGAAAGGTGTACATCTCCTAGCACAGATTTTATGGGGAGACACGGAGCTTTGTAGGCCATCCACGGTTCCCCTAATTTAATGCTGAACTGTTAGCGTGCTGTTCTGGTATCACTTGATCTCTATTTACCTTTTCAGTCATGTTCTTATATGAGCTGTCATATCTTTTTCTAAGACTCTGAGCCTCCAGGAGAAGCCAGCTCTTCTACTGAGGTGAACTCATCACCCAGGGCAGCAGATGAATACTGGGTAATTTCAGACAGCAGCATAAGTTCAACCACCCCCTGGGGAGAAGAGGTGAGCATGGATTTTAACAGTAGGCCATTGTGATATATTGTGAGAGACAAAAGGAAGGAGCTTCTCTGCATAATGAAGCCTGTACAGCAGTAGGTTCTTCTTTGCTACTTGTAGAGAGTTTCTTTTAAGGAACTTAATTTTTAGGGCCCAAACTCATGTTTCAGTGTGGTTAGGAGCTGACTGAGGACAACTCAAGGTTAGACTCAGGTTGTTTTAATCACTGCATATATGAGCTCCTGTATTAAAAGAAGTGTATTTGTCAGAGATTCTGCAAATATTTGCACTCTGCTGCAATCTGAACTGGCATATCATGATCCCTGAGTCCTAATAGAGAATGCCTACATTTCAGGAACATTATGTTTGCTTGTATTTGCATTCAAGTTATACTCACAGCAATGCTTCTGTGTTTCTATTCAAGCTTCCAGATGCTCCATATAACCTTGCATCTGATATGCCACCACGCCCTGTGCTGGAAAAGCTGAGTGTTGGTAAGGCTGACATCAGGTCACTAACTCATTTCTTTCTCACTCATCCTTGCATACCATATGACCCAACTTCAGACTTACATACAGATTATTGCAGGCACAGTATATAACATCTATGAATATTGCACATGAGCTCTGTTTCTGTTTGATTGGTGAAGCTCTTTACTGTAAACTCATAAAACTTTGGTTTCCTTTGTTACAGATAATATGCCTTTTGAAAGTGATGCTTACTCTGACAGTGTTACAGTGGCCCTTCCTCCTGCAACACCTCCACATCTGAGGTAAAAAAAGTCCTTCAGTTCCTTTGACTTTCTGTAAAGGCTTACCACCTTTCACATTCATTTTTGAACTTCTTGGCTATTGCCGAACACCTGGATCATTGTCCATATAGTAATAGTTATCCAAATTAATCATAAGTGCTTATTTGAATGTTTTCTTGATGCTGTTTCTTTTGCCTTTGTTATTTTTTTTAGCTCAAACAGGAATGACAAATACAACTCCAAATCTACTGCAGATGACAATGAGCCAAAACCTTCTACTTCAGGGATAGGCAAAACAGGGAGGCCTTGGCGCACCGTTGAGGAGGTACGTGGCTGAGAACGGCTTTTTGAAGTCAAACCATTCACTAATTACAGCTATGAAAACACCAAGAGGTCCTTCTAATGTCTGAAGCAGACATTAGAAAACACATAATAAACCTAGATTTCATGGGAAAAAAGTCTCAGACTGAAGTAGTGGGGAAGCAGGCTGTGGCAAGCAGTGAAGTATGATTAAGATATCCTGGGGACTCATAGCACACAGTCATTATGTGTACTGACAGGAATGCATATTAGCCTGAATTATTATGCAAGAGGTACAGACCGCAGCTGCAGATAAGAGGCCCACATTTGAGGAAATGGTTGCAAAAGACATTTTGAGAATTACAGTGGGGCACAAATCTTTCCCACGGGGGATAACACAAAACAAACGTGTAGGAATTCCTGGTAAAATGAGCTTCTTTAGGGAGCAACCTGTGCAGGCTGCACTAAGATGACAAGCATTTGCTTCATATGCAATGATTCCAATCTTTTCTTTGTTCCTTTTCCCCTCCGTTCTGCTAGGATGTTCAGAGAGAAGAAAAAGAGAGTTACAAACAACTCCTGAAACTACTGAAGGACAAATACGCTAAATACAGCCATACTCCAAAGCCGACAAGCTCCAAGTAAGTAATTATAGGATGAAATGAACATAAACTTTGTTGTACATGGGGAAGCAGAGGGAAAAAACTGCAACTCTTGCACTCTCAGGGCTCCTGACAGTGTCCTAAGGCAGGACTTGGCATAAACTAAGTTTTAAAAGCCCAGTAGACTAAAAGGAAGAAATCTCAATCTTACATACAGAACTCCTGTTCTGAATGCAACCTACAAGAGGGAACTTGCGTATAAATCTGATTCATGAGTACCAGTGATGTTGGTTTGATATCTCTGTTGCTGTGTAAGTGATTGCACAAAGTTAACCACACCAGGAAAAACACAAAAGTAATAGCTGTTATCTCAGTGGAATAGCTACACCCCAAAGCTTTGTACAAGGGGCCTAATTAGAAAATACTGATGCCAGAATGGTGCTGAAATTGCAGCGTGCCTTTTTGCACAGCTTCAATAAATAGACTGAAAAGGGTTGGCCAGGGACTGTAACAAAGAATGCTGCCTTGTCCTAGAGAACACAGACACAGATTGGTATGCACCAATATTATACTGTACAGATAGAAATTATGATTCTTGTTGTTGTCTTTTTTTCCTGCTGCACTAAAGTGTTGAAGTTTACACCAAAGAATCAACTGCTGCAAGTTACCTGGAAGAACAAAAATGTGCAGGGGATGCATCTCAGCTTGTGATAGTTATAAGTGGTGAGCAACCCCTGCTTTCTAGGTGCTTTGTTTTATAGCTAGGCTTACAAATAGAGTATTTAAGCTTACAAATAGAGTATTTAAGCTTACAAATAGAGTATTTAAGCTTACAAATAGAGTATTTAAGCTTACAAATAGAGTATTTAAGCTTACAAATAGAGTATTTAAGCTTACAAATAGAGTATTTAAGTCCTGAAGGTATGTTTTGTGCTATGCCAGACTTGCTGTAACTTACATTGGCTCTTAGAACAATATGACCACATCCATGATATCAGAGCTTGAACACTAAGCCAGTTGTTACAGTCTGAAAGATTAACACAGCAGAAAGGCGATACAGAAATGAAATAGCAAAAGGAACTAGCATGAAATGAGATAATGTTACAAAAGAAAAAGCACTCACCTGTCTCTGAAGATGTAGGCTCACAAGGGAGTCATCTCCGACCAGGGATCTTTCCCCACTGGCAGTCAGCCCTTAAACGGGGTCTAAGAGAGGTGCAGCCAGGCTCCACCTCTTCCAGTCTCACAGCTTCATTGCTTTCACCTGTGCTCCCCGGGCTGGCCAGGTCCTTTCCCAGGTGCTCAATCAGTGGTTCAGGCTGGGACTCAGCAGTTCCTATAAACCAGCAGATTGCTTCTTTCCTGGATTAGCACAGCACCTCTCTTTATAACAAGTTAGTTTCTCTTGTAGATCATCTTTTCTGGTAAGCTGAAGAATGTAACTACTGAAAGTGACTTTAGATCCTGGACATCAGAACTCATACACTTTCACATAATATCTAGGAGGCCTATTTGACAGAGTTTAAACTTCATAACCTTGTAGTTATTATTAGCAGGGTTGTTGGGGTTTTTTTTGTCTTTTCCATCATAATCTGAGAGTCATGCTTGCCTGATGGACATTAACTGTTGACTTCTTGTATGCTTTTTTGTGCAGATGATGACAGCAGCTCAAGCCAGTCTCTGGAAAATGACGAGACCAGGTAGAGTCTTGATTCCTCTTTGGTTTTGTTCTGTGTGTTCCAGCAGTGTCCAGAAAGAGAATAGTCATACTCATCTCAATGATGTGGCTCGTGTCTTGTTGCAGTAAGCACAGCCAGTGAGAGAGATTTTTGTATAGCTGATCTATGGTAACGCATTCCTTAACCAGAAGATGGATGTATAAGAACTATGCAGGATGATATTACTACAGCCTGCTTCTCTCTATTTCCTTTTGCAGTTACTACACACCAGAAGAAAAGGAAGACAAGAAAGGACAGGAGAAACAAGCCAGCACAGGGGTAAGCTTGTTATTTAGATGTATGTGGAGTATGGATGCATATTCAAAACACACTTCCAGTTTTATACATGAACAAGACTTTGTGTTATCCCCTAGCAAATTTGCTTGCTAGCTTGACTTCTTTTTGTCTAACTGAGACAGTGTGGAGATGAAAGCTCAGAGGAGGCCTCCTTTGAATTGCACCTGGCACCCGTTCAGACCAAAAAACCATCTGTCTATGATGTGGAAGAAAAGAAATTCCCAAGACCTAAAAAAAGAGAAATCTTTCCTCCGCTCACAGAGGTACCACAATTATCAGTCTGTTGTTCAAATTAGAAAGCTAGAATTAGAACATAGGTTGGTGTGCTCACAGGTTCTTTCCCATTCAATTGCTTGCTTCAGGCCATGGAGAGAGAGATCATGGCTGCGCTGGGCGAAGGTAAAGGGGACGAGATCATGAGCAGCGCCTTCAGACTCAGTCTCACCCGTGATGACATCCATACACTGAATGAACTTTGCTGGCTAAATGATGAGGTAAAACTAGCTGTGGCACTGTGATGTTCCCATTGTGTATGTCTTTTTAAATGTCCTCAATGCGTACAGGTGTCTGATTGCAGTTATTTGAGGTCTGCAGAACTTATAAACATCTGTCGAGTCTTATTTTAGGTACATAAAGGCTGAGTGTTTCTAGAAGCTCCTGTATTTCTTGGGTTGGTCTAGAAGTTAGTCTTCTGGAAGCATTGCTTCTCTGGTTTTGTGCTTTTTGGTTTTTATTTTGGTGAGCAGTCTCTTATTTTACATCTCATGATTGCTTTTTACCATGCAGGTCGTTAACTTCTACATGAATCTTCTGGTGGAAAGAGGCAAAAAAGATGACTATCCAACCGTCTATGCTTTTAGTACTTTCTTCTATCCCAAACTTGATTCTGATGGCTACAGAGCAGTGAGAAGATGGACCAGAAATGTGAATCTGTTCAACCAGGACATCATTTTGATTCCTATTCACCTGAGATCACACTGGACCTTGGTGGTGAGTCATGCTTTTATTTCAATTGAAGAATTAAGCAGGTAGAAAGCAAGCAAGCAAGAAATGTCGGCCAGCTTTTGTTCTGTTTGCTGCATAGGCTTGTGGGGTGTCTCATGGTTACTTTCCATTAACAGGTTGTCGATGTCAGAAAGAAAACTATCACCTACTTTGACTCGTTTGGAAAAAAAGGAAACAAGATTTGTGAGACTGTATTGTAAGTAACTGCTCGCTCAGTGCTTTTGCACTATGAGCTCAGAGAAGGCTTTTAGGTTTCTGTATCTGTAACACAACTGGAAGCCTTTGCTTTGTTTGTAGCTAGGGAATAGAAACCGTTCTCACATCACCTCCTCCATGTGTGATACATGTCTGGGTTTCCAGTATGTGCATGTGCAAAGCATCACCATGAAGTGTATGCAGACTTAAAGTTTGAATTGCTCCTCCAAATGCCTTATGGCACTAAATATCCACTGATGTTTTATTGTCCAGCCATTTGGCTTCCTGTGGTCTTTTCAGCATCTCTTTTTTGTCAGCCTAAAATACAGAGGTGGAGTTGTTTTATTTTGTTTTAAACAGCCAATACCTGCAAGAAGAAAGCTGGGAGAAACAAAAAGTCAAGCTGTCATCTTCAGAGTGGACTCTTCGCAGCATGGAGCCTCATGTATGTGAGCACTACCGGGATCTGAAATGTGAACCCCTAACTCATCACAAAGGCCTTAATGCTTTCTTACTTAGTCTAAGCTTTAAAGGGGTGTGAAGGTGTGGTTCACTGGGTGTACTCCTTGTGTGTGGGGATGGGCTGTGCATGTTGGTTCCACAAGAAAATGTGGTGGTGGTGGTGGGTGGTGCTGCCTCCAAGTCGCTTTTCTTTTAAGATGGAAAAAATTCTCCACCTTCTTTCCATTCTTTAGGAAATTCCTCAGCAATCAAATGGAAGTGACTGCGGAGTTTTTATGTGCAAATACGCAGATTACGTCTCCAGAGACAAACCCTTCACCTTCACTCAGGTGAGCCAAAGTTAGAGTTTGCCTTAAGCTGTTGTTAATAGTCAAATAAACGTGGTTGTGTTTCATCCCTGCAGCACCAAAGCGGGGGTGAGACATAGCAGTCCACGCTGTACTCACAGTGGCCGCGGTGACGGTGCTTAAAATGAACTTGGTGTGAAAGAACACGGTATGTATTTTCTGTCAATTTCTGCTATCATATTTAATGGGTTTGTTCTCTTCTTCTTTTCAGGAAAACATGCCTTACTTCCGCAAGAGGATGGTGTGGGAAATAATCCACCAGCAGCTGCTGTGAGACGTGAAGCGTTACGAGTATCGCCGCAGATGACCTCGGAGCCACTAACTTATATTTTGTCATATTATTTATTTCTGCGATGCCTTATTGAACCAGGCCGCAGCCACTTGAAAATGTTCCTGTTTTAAGCTATAAAGTATTGTTTAACTGTTTTTTCCTCAATTTCGGAGACAGTGCCTCTCTTTGAAATGAGCTGATGTGCCTTGAGTGAAAGTCTTTGAGAGTTTGCTGGGACTTCACCAGGGGAGTGGTTGAGAAGAAATGGTGTGAACTTCTGTCCTTGGGATGGAGGGCTCTCATCTTACAGCACACGTGGCCACATTGATGGACAAGTGGGACTTTGAATGGTGGTAACAGTCGTGGTAGCCAATCTGATCTCCCCAAGGACAATGTGTTTAGCTGCTGTTTCTTCAAGGAGAGTTTTCTGCTGTTTCTGGAATATCTATGATCTACTTGATTCCTATAACTGGATTTGTGATGACCATAGAAAGGGGGAAAAAAAGAATCTTTACGGTCTTTTTGATTTGTAACAAATCTGTAGTGAAGCCCCCATAGTTGGGGTGGTTTTGTTCTTGTTTTGTCTGCAGGGAATTACCTAATGTGAAAAGAGAAGTATTTATTTTGTGTCTTTATTAAATATGTAATTTATATAAAGAGCCTTTACTGGAAAGAAATTCTACCTGGTGATGAAATAGAGTGGAGTTTTATTTTCCTAAATGAAAAGATTTGATGTATCCGGAGTGGTTTTTTCTTGCTTATGTGAGGAAGGAGCCTCTAGCTAGGGTGAGTATCAGAGCATGGAAGCCTCTCAGCAATGCTTATGAAATCCTGAGGGGGCACTGAGAATGTCTTATTAAGTCCAGTTGATTTTGTTCTGTTGTTTGTATCCTGCTGAGCTCGTGCTCTTTAACTGGAGTAAGTTTGGGGGTCTTTGAGTTCCCTGTGTACTATTGCAGAGGGGAGGCTGCTAACAGCCGGCATGTAGGCTGCCTGTTGGAATGGTGCTATTAAGAACCACATCAGATGGTGTCTGGGAGGCGGTTCCTGACCAGTGACAAGGAGTTCCCTCAGCTCTGGGGTAAAGATGCTGATTTTTGGGGATGTCCCCTCTGTGCTCACATGAAATGATATGCTTTCAGGCTGCTGCTTCCCTAAGGGAGTGGATTTATCTGTGCTGTGGCCAGGAGCTGGATCAGTCTTTGCTTCCAAACTGATTAGCTTAATCCATCACAAATCAGAGGAGGTTCCCCGAAGAGGCAACTATTACAAAGGCAATCTGTTGTGGTTTGTCCTTACATGAGATACTTAATCTTCTGTGGATTCCCTGAGGACGTGAGGGATTTTAGCTGTTGATTACTGTTAGTAGCTGACTGCTTGAAGCATCCTTTTCCACTTTGCCTGTGGGCTGTTGCCCTTAGGTCCCTATAAGATGCTCTAAGAACATTCTTTAGTGGGAAATCATCTCTTATATCTTCTGTGCTGCCTTGAGAGCGTGCCTGGTGCCTGTGATGCAGTGTGAGTCACACCGAGAGCTCCCTGGGCGGGGAGGGGGAGGGAGAGGGGGCTGCGCTCATCCTGCCATGAGCTCTGCTGTGAGGCGATGCAGTCCTTACAGACAGGGAGGACCCTGGGAGGGCTCAGCCCCACGCGTCAGGATCAAACCCATCACTGAGGTTATTGTGGGTGATCCATTGGGGTGGGAGAGGTCATGGCTGACTGCGGGACGGCTGGGGGCCAGGGGACAGACCCGGGGATTGCTGCTGCAACACAAAGATGGAGGCTGCTTCTACAGAGCACGTGGGCACGAGCACCCTGCTTTGGTGTTTGGAGCTGCTGTTGATGGGTGCACCAGAGGGAAGGAGCCAAGTCCAAGGCTGTGAGTTGGGTTTTCTTTTTGCCAGCAGCCTCGCTGCCCAGGCACACATCTCCCACCAACAGTAAATCACACATGCAGGGAGCTCCCACTGCTGCAGCCTGAGAGGGTGGGATGTGGGAGACTGGGCTTCAACGCGAGTCCACTGGGTCAACATCCAGCCCCAAAGCCAGCAACAAAGACACTACACAATGCAGTGCAGGCTGATTGGGACAACACGCCTCTTCCTTTGGCCATAGAGCCTCCATGCTGCTGGCTTTACAACAAAACCCCCCCATCCCCAAGTGCAGCCCTACTGTCTGCCCCTTCCCCACCCAAGGCCTGTGCGCCCACCCTATGCTCAGCACAGCCATCACAGGGCACTGGAAAGAAAGCAACGCAGAGCAAGCTCAGGGCTCTTGTTAGCTGGATATATTTTGTGGGTGGTTTTTCGTCATCGGCGGCTTTTCTCACAGAACACTTTGCAGCAGACAAAAACTGGCCTTGCAGTCTGTCAGTACATCGCTGGCACTCAGCTCAGCCTTCAGCACCTCGCCAGGCACTCGGCCCTGGTCCTTCCTCTTGCCGGTTGGCTTTCATGGCCTTTTGATTTCATGGCCTTTTGGCTTTCATGGCCTTTTGCTCTATATATTTTTGGCTTTTTTTTTACCTTTTGTGCTTTTTTAATCTCCTCTTTTGAACGGTTCTCCAAACTTTCTCCGAAGGAACAGCCACGGGCTCTGGGCTAAAAGCAGGAGATTACAGAAGAGCTCTGGGACACGTTGGGCTGGTTTTCCTCCTCCTCCCGCCTCGCAGCTGACTTTGGTCGAAAGAGTTTTCCAACTTTTGTTTTTATTACAAAAATAATAATAATTAAAAAAAAAAAGCAGAAAAAAAAGAAGAAAAAAGCTCCAACTCTCAGTTTTACAAGGCATACAAAAAAACCTCTAAAAGGGAAACACAAGCGCAAGGTGCTGAGGTACGAAAACCTGAGGTAGTTCTTTGTGTGTGTGTTGTGTTCTTGTAAAGACTCTTGCAAGGTCTTTGTTCTTTCTTCAAGCCCTGGGCCAACAACGCTTTGAAGGTATTATTTCCCCTTCTTTCTCCCTCCATTATGAAAATAAAACCCCCCAAAAAAGCAATTTATCCCCCAAAAGAGGGATGGAGGTGGGGGGTGGGTGGTGAGGGGGTTGTTCTCTGCGGGCTGGTTTTGGGGTGCTGAGGTTGAGCACAGCTTTGCCTGGCAGTGATGGAGACAAAGAGATGGATGGGGATGGGGGGGGGAGAGGGGGCAGAACAGATGCAAAACCCAGTTATGGACTCTGTGAAGCAAAGAGGAAAGGGCGGGTGGAAGGGAGAGGTTTCTCTGCTAGGAGACGGTATCCCTTCTGTTGGCTCATACAGGCAGTCCCTGTGGCACTGCTCTCACAGCCCTTCAGAAACCGCTCATTAACACCTGTTTAATTGCTGTTGCTCTTGCTGGCAATCCTACAACTCTGCCCTACGATGCGTGAGAGAACCAGCCTAGAAAAGCCTGCTTTGACTAAAAACAAACATCCCAACCCCTCTGACATTAAAAAAAAAAAAAAACAGAAAAAGAAAAAAAAAAATTATTAAAAAAATTCTTACAAAAAAATTAAAAACCGGCGTTAAAGTTTTGTTATTGATATATTAATCCTAAAAGATACGACCCCCACCGGGTGCCGGATGGGATCCTCCAGCCACACCTGGCCAGGGAATGGTTCCAAAATGGGGCGTTTGGGGGGAAATGATAGAAATGATTAGAAAAAAAATAAAAACAACAAAAAACCCACCAAAACTAAACAAAGAAAACAAGAAAATCCCAAACCCCTCTGCCTATGTTAGTCCAACTCAAGGGATAGCGTTGGGTATCGAGTCTGGTGGAGGCTGTGGGATGGAGAGGCCGGGTGCTGCGGGGTGCAGGGGGCCGTCCCCACGCCACCCCCTCGCCCCAGGGTGCTCTTTGGTTGCTCCCTGCCCACGCTGGCAGGGTTTACATTCATCGTTGTGCCGGAGGGAGCCTCACTTGCTGTGCTGCGAGGCAGGGGCTCCCTGAGCGTGTTTCTGCTCCTGCTGCTTCACCTGCTGGACGATTTCCCTGATCTTGCGTTGTGCAGTCTGGGGAGAAAGCGAGAGGCGGCGTCAGGGGAGCACAGGGTGCCCATATGCGTGTGCTTTACCCGGCTGGAGCTCGTCTTTAATTTCAACACTACCGCCACTGGGGAGAGCTGCTGAGACACCGATAGTGCCTCCCAGAGCCACCGGGGAAAGGATGCTCACGTACAGTTGGTATCTGGAAGGCTGAACCTGGGGAGGTGAGAGAAGACACAGAAAAAGCCTCACCTGGCTGGCAAAGAAATGCCCGATGATCTTAACGATGACCTCCTCGTTCTCATCCGGGGTTTGGTCTCGGGGCACGATGACCTCCGCGCTCGTTAAGTTTTGCAGCTCATTCACCTGCAGCAGCAGAAGGCAGAGTCTGTGTTGCCGGGGTGGCCATAACCCAGGAGGACCCAGCCCTGCTGCTGCGCCTGCCGTACCGTTTTGCCACCTTTGCCAATCACACGGCCAGCAGCAAACGAAGGCACCTTGATGTGGGCTTCAAGCTTCACCTCTTCTTTCGGGTTGAAGAAGTTCTCTTCTTTCAGCTTCCCAAATATTCGCCCCTGGGCCTGTGGGAGGATGATGTGAAACGCAGGAAAACAGCAGCCTGCACCCCAGCACCAACAAGCAGTGCCCCCCAGGCCCAGGGCACCGGGGACCCAAGGGATGCCCCTGAGTTGTGCTCCCATTCCCAGCTCTGAGCCCACCTTGAACTGTGCCTCAGGTGGCCCTGTGATGATGACCATCCGCTCAGTGGCATCAGGACCTTCTGCTGGGGCGATCTGCAAAATAGGGGAGGGGGACATGAGTGTGTGAGCAGGCTCTGCTTTGGCAAGAGCCACAATCTCTTTGGAGGAGCCCTTTCCCATCTCCAACAAGAAGATGGATGCGAGGCCACTGCTCACCTTGATGGAAGCCCCTGCGAAGCGCGCCAGCTGCTTGATGTGCTGCCCCTTCTTCCCAATGATGGCCCCCACTGCCTGCGTCGGGATGAACAAGTTCACAACCTCCTGCTCCGGGAGCTGCTGGGGAGAGCACAAAGATTTATCCTCAACTCCTGTGTTATTCCATTTGCCTCCCCTGATATTGAAGCTGGTTGGCACAAGACCCCCAAAACTGTCCCAGGCAGAGCCTCCCAAGCAGGAGCACTGTGCTCTGTGGGGACAAGTGCTGCCCAAAGCCACATCTCTGCCCTTGGGACAGCAAAGGGGGAACTGTGGGGATGTGGGAGCACTTACGGGGTGCTGATGTGGGAAGGCGCCAACTGGGGAGGCTCCGTACAGCCCTGAGAGGTACGCCGAGGAGCTCTGCAAGGGGACAGGGAGCAAAGTCAGGGGTGTCCCCAGACCCCATGACAGGGACATGGGGATGTCCCTCAGTCTGTAAACCAACACCGAAACAATGCTTTGACCAACAGTGGTCCTCGGTGAAGACTGGGTTACAATTGAATCTGTGACCATTTTATGTCACGGATTTACAACATGCTTCTCAGTGTCAGAGGAGATAAAGGTTGTACCGAGCTTGTGCTCCAGCCACAGGCATCATCTCCTGCACCACAACACCCTGCCCAGCCCCAGGGGCATGGGGAGTTCAGCACTTCCCTATTTCCAACTCACACCATGAACCTCCTCCCTCATGCTCCACACACTTCTCCAAAGCTCAGGACATGAGTTCCAGCCACCACAGTCACCACTCTGACACTGACATGGATGCAATATTACGAACAATTTCCTCTCAGACAGAGCAGCAAGGTGCTGCACAGGGAGATGGGGGACTCAACATCCCTGCAGGTGTTCAGAGATGTGGCACCAAAGGACATGGGCTGTGGGCACAGGGGGGTGTGCTGGGTTGGAGCTGGGGATCTTGGAAATCTTTTCCAATTGTAATGACTTCTATGATTCCATGTGAAACAGAGGATAGCTGGGGGCAAGGAACTGCCTGGGAGCCAACTCCCTACTTAGTGTTGGTTTGCTCCTCAGTTTGCTCTGGGAAATACATGGTTTTGGGTAAAGGAGCCCAGGGACCTGCCTGGAAGGAGAACTGAAAGCTGCTCCAGCCCATGAAGCAAGAAATGCTGCTGCCAAATTAGATGCTCCAACCTGCATTTCCCAAAGGCACCAATCTGTATTTCCCATCCTCTCCCAGGGACACACGGACGGGCAGACTGACTATGCACCCCATAGACATGAAGTGTGCTGAGACACCCCCCTGCTGCTCCAGAGGCTGAAAGCAGGAAAGAAACAAAGGGGTTTCCCTTTGCTTTCAACCTGCTCCAATGCTCCTTAGCCCAGAATTCAGCAATGCCCAGGGGACAGGGACTCCTCTGGGTGTCACCACACATGGCCACAAGCCCCAGGGTCACACTCAGCCGCCTCTCTGCACCACAAGCCCACAGCATGGGCTCAGCACTCACCGTTCTCCTCCTGCCACTCTGCTGTTGGTGTTGCCAGAAAAAGAAAACAGTACAAAAGTAAATGAACATGCAGTGAGGCATCCTCCCTGCACTTAAAGCACCTGAGCAAACACAGAGAGAGAGATACAGACAGGGAGCTGGGCTGGCTTTGCAGGTTTGCACCCCTATGGCTGCTGGGGGACAAGAGGATGTTCACCACTGCTACAGGGGCCTGGTGTTCTCCCTGCCCACCATCCTCATGGGTTTTTGGCTTCCACATGTCTTGGTGTGTGTCTGTGCAGCTCAACAGGGACACACAGAGATCCAACAGTATAATGTGATGGAAAGTACAGCAACAATAGTGGGGTGGCAAAGTCTTTGTCTACAGCACATGAGGACAAGCCCAAATGCAGCAGCCATGGATGCAGAAATGAAAAAGCTGCTGACCTTTAGAATGCCCCAGGTAGGCAGGGACCTCAAGAGAGATACCTTTGCCTCTGCTGCCAACCCTAAACAAAGTGTGGGAAGGACTGGATCCTGGCTCCACCCTTGCAGTCACTCAGGTACATCACATGCACCTGAGCATCCCTGGGTTGGCCCTGCCTTCCACCAGGTGCTCAATCACTGCTTCAGGCCACGGCTTAGCCATTTCTGCTACAGTAGGCAATACAGCCCAAATACCTGAACTCATCTGCACACATCTCCTTCCTAAGGCTGTACCTGCATTTACCAGTTACAAGACTTCTGGAAAAGTCAGAAGGACCTGTGTCATGTCAACAAGAAATGCTCCTAGCGGTGTTTCTCTCTGAAGATATACCCTCAGTAAGCACAACCCTCAGAGTGTTAGGGCGAGCAGGAGTCACTGCTGCTCCTTCCCATCCCAGCCATACTCAGCATGTTGGCAGCAATGCCCACAGATCCTGCCACTGTTCAGCCCCCCTCAGGAGGAGGTGTGCCCACATTTGCATGGCATCACCTGGCCATGACACACAGGATGTGGATAGTGTGGGTTAAAAGCACCTTCAAGATACGGCAAGTCCTAGGCAGAGGTGAGACTGAGCTCAGAGCAACACCAGGACACAGCTCATCTACCCAGGGAGCAAAAGCCAAAGTGGGACAAGCCAAAGGCATTCAACATCCTCTCCACCTAGAGATAAGCATCTTCCCAAAGCAGCCAAGAGCTGGAGCTCTTGCTCAAGGCTCCCCAGGCCATGCCTCCCAGAGCTACAGCATCAACCCAACCCCAAGAGCTATGAGGGCTCCCACAAAATGAATCTCCACACCCCAAATTCTCATGCACTTACTGCAAAGGGATGGTAAGGGGCGGCCGCGGCAGCACCTCGAGCCCCTCCTGAGGATGGGAGCATGGACAGCCCTGTTGAGAAGATCCCCAAAGCGCTAAGGTTCAGTCCTGGGATCAGGTTGGCCTGCTGCTAGAAAAGACACACAGTGGGCAAATGGTTGAGTGGGCTTTTGAGGCTTTTTACCAATAGCACAGCCCTGCCCATAACAGATTGTCCCCCACAGCTCCATTGTTTTTCTGGTTGCCTCAGCAGTGGCTCTAAAGCATTCAGAGGGGTGGGCTGGGAACTTACACTGACGGCCACAATGTCATTCTCATAGGCTTCTCGCAGCTTCTTCATGATCTCCACTTCAGCATTGGAGCACGCCTCTGTGCTGCCCTTCACCGTGATGGTCCTCTCAGGGTTATAAATAGTTAAATCCTGCAAACTAGCCCACATTCAGACAGAACAGGAGATGCTGTTACTTATCATGCCAAAAAGAAAGGAAAACTGCCAAAGCAGAAAATAGGGATCACCCTCTGGACAGCACAGGACTAGGTGCGATGCTCCTCCCCAGCACCACCACCCATCCCTGATGAGGAATATACATAGGAGGATATTAGCTGTGGGGTTCAATGGTGTATTGGATGTGGGGAACCATCTGGTGTTACCCAGCACTTACGGTGAGATGGTGATCTTTGTGCCGGTGTCCTGCTCGATCTTTTTGAGGTTGCGGCCCTCCTTGCCAATCAGCCTCCCCACCAGGCTGTTATGTGCTAGGATTTTCAAGGGGATCTCTTCTGCTCTAAAACATGGAACAAAAACAACATCTCAAAGCCCAGTTGGCCCAGAGACCACTCTCCAGCAAAGGGGAGCAGCAACCTGTGAAAGGAACAGATCACTGCATCTCCTCAACTCCTGGGGAACAGGAGATTGGGGGCTAATGGCACTTCTGTGTTTCACATGGTTTGGAATAGCAGACTTGTTTCACCTGGAAGGGTTTTGCTCTCCAAGTTCACCTACACACACCCTCTAGAGCCACCTGAGCTTCTGGACCCCACAGCATCACCCAGCAAACCCGCTGACATGACGTGACTCAGCCAGGGGCACTTACGATTTGGTTTCATCAGCTTCCTTCTGCATGATATCAAGAATCATGCGGCACGCCTCGGAGCAGCCCTCTGGTGTGGCATGGATGGTGATGGGCTTCTCTGCAGCGCCAGCATTCTCCTTCCGATGGATGTCAACCCTACAGCGAAACAACCAGCAGAGAGAAGGCCCTGAGACGAGGCTGGTGTTGCAAGAAGGTACCTGAGAGTATAGTATTCAGCTTGCTAAACACAAACAGGCTCATATCAACATCTGATTTGTCTTTGGGCAAAGCTGATGTACATCCACTGCCCCTTGGAAGCAGCGTTTTGCTCCCTCTGATTAGATTGCATCTGGCCTGCATGTGCCCCTGCCATCTGCCTGGGAACAGTGGGACGTTAACCCCCATCCAACAACGCACCGAGATGGGGCTGAACAGATCTCTGCTGGACAGAGCCCTCAGCAGCCAGCTCTGTCCCTGCGGCTCATCCTGCTGGAGCAGGGATCAGCTCAGAGCCCTCCAGCCAACCTCAATCTCTCTGCACAACACCTGAGGCCGTGCAGTACCGCCACGTCCTCCAAGACGGAGGGACGACTTACCCATGGTTTCCAGGGCCTGGAGTCACACACGCACGTTAACAACAGCTCTTGTACTCACGCCCTTCCATGTGAGACCAGAAAGCTTTCCCCTGCGCACTGGCCGAGCCCGTGCTCTATCTCCTCGCTCCTCCCTCGGCAGGTGGCAGGAAGGAGGCACGGGCCTCACCGTGCCTGGCAAGGGCCCTGAGAGAGAGGAGAGAGGAAAGCAGGGTAGGAGATTCCCGGGCACGAACCACACATCTCGAAGAACAGCTTTCCTCCTTTTCCACCGCATCGTTGTCCCCCCAGAGGGCAACTCGCTGCAGCCATCTTGTTGGCTGTGTGGCCACCATCTTGCAGCCAGCCTTGACCTCCTTGGAAGGTGCTGTACTTGCTGTTAAGCAAATGTCACCAGCATTGCATGTTGAGCTCCATCTTGGCACTGGCTGGCAACAGCCAAGTTCTTGCTTTTCTATGAGGTCCACGTCCCAAACAGGACTGTTTGTGGGTGCCGCAGGGTAAGCAAGGCCAACTGTTGTAGTGTGAAGAGTGTCCCCCAGCACAACGCCTGGGTGATGTGGGGTCACGGCAGGTTTACATGGGTCATCTCCTCCAGGAGCCCATCAGCCAGCACACAGGACCATGAAGGCTTCATCTATAGGGAGGGGAAGCAGCTGGGCAAGCCCTCCCTGAGCTAAAGGTCTGGACTACAGCAGCTTTGGAACCAACCTGGGGGTGGTCTCAGCCAAGCACTGAAGAGGAAAAGCAGAGTCTGGTGGCTTGGCAGGCTGTGTTGCTTCAGCATATCTCCTATAGCTCTGGCTAGAACTGCTCAGGTAGGACACAGGTCCTGCTTGGACCGTACACAAAGAAGCACTGGTTGATTTAGTCTCTGCTTCAGTTGTGTCTATGGCACACAGTGACCAAGCTGCTTGCTGTCACTCACATGAGACACCTTCCAAGCTGCTCCAGGCTGTGCAGCTCCATCAGGTTGACTTGGAGAACTTGTTCCTTCAGAGGCTCGAGGCAGCGCTCAGCAAGCATGGGGACATCCCCTGCCATCCTGTGACACAGCTGGGGTAGCAAAAGGATCACAAAGTGATACCAGAAGGGATAACAGGTCTGTACTTCAGCATGGCGGTGCTGTGTTACACCAGCTTGGTGTGACTGCTGGGGGGGTACAAGGAAGAACCTGTGGCCACTGCAAAGAGAATGGAGCTGGGCACCTTGACCCCACAGGCCACTGAGGCTGGTGGAGATGGGGCACATGGCTGTGCCCTGGTCTCAAAGCAGAGCTGAGAGCCACGAATGAGCTGAGTAGAGGCTCCAAAACAATGAGAATCCAAGAGAAACATAGGCCAGGTTTCCTGCCTGCCTACAATCCATCCCAAATGTTGATGAGCGAGGATGAGCCGAGAGGAGATGGGACACCAGGAACAGGCTGCTGCATCCAGGTATGTCCTCCCCATACAGCCAGAGGGCTCCGGGCATCCCAGCACAACTCAGTGCTGATAGTGCACAGGTCAAGTCCAGTGGGAGGATGGAGAAGGGGATGGCCATGGAAGAGAATGATTCAGCCTGGGGTTGGTTTTGTCCCCTGAGCTCAGGAAGCATCTCTGGTCACCGCTAAGCATGGAAGCAAGCATGGGAAGCCTACAACTTTACAGCAGAAACTGCCCACACAGCAGCAAAAGATTTGGGGCAGAAATCAGGGCTTGCAGAGGAAAACTTTCCAGTCTCAGGTGGCAAGGGTGAGGGCACACCCACTGCCAAACACACTCAGGGACTCACCTGGAGAAGGGCTGTGATGAGCCAAAACACAGCACACGTTGCAGCTGGGAGGGCAGCAGGTGCCTTCACAGCTACGAGGTGGCCATGCTTCCCTCCTCATGGTGCTGCCCCCTCTCCATACAAACCTCTTTTTGTCCACCAGAACAACTCTAAAAACCAGCGCCCACAAGCTCTGGGAGCAGGGGATGGTGGCAAACAAGATGAGCAGAGCTCAAGCTCCAAGTTCAGCCCAAGGGACGCATGCACACAGACCTTCAAACGTTTCTCTTACCCAGGCTGGAGGTTAACTTTTCATACCAGAACGGGCAGGATGGGCACCAGTCTTTGCCTACTGCTGGCAGGAGTGAGCACCAGCAAAAAGAGCATCCTCCTGAGCTATGCCAAGCACTACATCACTCTGCTCTGCAGACCACGAGGCCACAAACACAGGAGACCATATTACAGAGATCTGCAGTGGTCAGCATGTTTCAGAGACAGCTGAGCAGCAGCTGGGGTCGGAAGGAATTCAGCTCAAGCAAATGCACTATTAAGGTTTAAATAATTTCCTCTAAAAGCTTCTCTGATAAATAGGTTGCTCTGGAGGATGTTCTGGTACAGGAGGCTCATGTCCTGTGGGATCAACGGGTTCAGGATGATGAACATGGGAGAAGACAGCTTTGGGTGAAACACAAACAAATCTGGGCAGAAACAAAGCGTGCAGGAAAACCATGCAATCAATGTAAACATCGACATGAGAAACATGGGAAACTTCAACAAGACATTTCTTTTGTTGCTTTCCTTTTCTCTTCAAAAGCAAAAACGTCAGATTGTGGGGGAAAAAAAAAGGCTTCAAATTGCTACAAAAAGCCCAACCTTCACTCTACGCTTGCGCATCACCCCATTTACCCCTATCTGACACCTCTTATCATTACAGAGCACTAAAAAGGAGCAAATCCCATGGGCAAAGATAGTCACCATCTCTCAGATCCCCATTTTATCCCCAGATTTGCCTATTTTCTCCCAGTGCTCAGCCTAAGCCATTTTCTCAGGGTGAGAGTTCTGCGACCCAAGTGATGCTGGCTGCCTGACTGCAGTGAGCGCATCCATATTGGGGCTGCACTGGAGCTGGCAGTGCTCTCCTGCTTTGTAAAGCACCAAGCTTTGAAATCTCCATTTCTGTCTATTTATAGTACAAGCTCCCCTCTGAGAGCCCTGCTGGAAGCAGACTCCCCCCAGGCCAGCAAGGATGTATCTGGGATGTGGGGTTGATCTGGCCGACACCATGGGACTCCATGACAATGGTACAGGCTCACTGCCCTCTGCTTGAAGCTACACCCCAAAAATACAACATTTGCCAACAGTCAAAAGCAAGGGAACCTACAGAGTCCTGTGGAAGGAAAGAAAACAGTTTGAGGTACTTACTTGGACTGGGTTTGCTTAGTTAGGTTCTTTATGGTCAAGCCCTCCTTTCCTATGATCGCACCAACAAACTGCGTGGGCACCAGCATCCGCAGTGGGAAATCGAGCTGTTTGGGCTGCGAGGAGCCCCCCGGGGAGGAGCCCTGCTCCCTGGCAGCGTGGCCCCCGCGGCGGGATCGCTGTGGGGGCGGAGGGGAGCTCACCTCTTCATCCGGGATGTAGGAAACCTTGAAGGAATAGCTCTCAAGCTGATGGCCGCTGAGTTTCTCAATTGCTCTGCAAGGCAGAGAGGGAAGGGGATAGTGAAAGGGATGACTTCTATAAGTCAGTCAGATGCTTCCCATGGATCCAGGGAGCAGAAGTGGAGCTTTTGCCAGCTTGGGTCTCCAACCTGACTTGTCCCCAGATGCCAAGAGGTACATGTAAGACTCCCACCACCACAGAGGCTCTTCAGCGCCTCTCCCACCTTCCTCTCAGTGTTCCTCCTTCCCAGCAGCTGAGGCTGGTTGTACTGGTGGTAACAGCTCATTCCCAGTTCAGGTCTAGACTTCCAAGCTGGTAAGACAGTTCCTTGTAGGAAAGACGGGGTGCGGAGGGCACTGCAAGTGGACACATCTGAGCGCTGCCTGGGGACAGGAGTAGGCACAGAGGGGACAAGCACAGGGCCATGGGGCAGCCCTGAAGGTATTTGAAGATCTATGAGATGAGAAACAACCCAAGGAGGCTGAGGGCTTGGGAAATGTAACTGGGCTTTGCTGTGAGAATTCACATGGTTGTCTGAAGATCTGTCTTGCCTGGAAGGTCCTCAGTGAGGGCAATGGGGCTGGTATCATCTCAGATCTCCCCTCCCTCGATGCTGCAGGGCTACTGCTCTCCACAGGAAGTGCCACAGCAATGAGAACAAAACCTGTCCCCATCACATGGAGATGCACCAGCCTCCACCAGCTCTATGGCTCATGGAAAAAAGCAAATGTGGCTGATGGGACAAACCCCTGCCCACGCATGGTGCTTCACCAAGTTCCCAGGACACAAAGAAAACACAGACAAAAGAAAAAAAAAGGAGCCACTTACACTTTTGCTTCTTCTTTCGTTGCATATGTGACGTTGACTACTGCAGTTTCTGTGTCTGTGTTAACTGGGGGAAAAGCAAGACAGGGAGCGTCAGTGCACAGCAGGAGATGGCCAGCACTACCAGCCCATCCCTTGGTACCCTGAGTTTGCAGCAGAACGCAAACCATTTCTCAGTCACTGGGAAAACCACATTTACATTTGCTAAGAGGTGGCTCTTCCAGCATGGGCTGTGCTTGGGATCAGCACTGGGGCTTTTGCACAGATGGGGACCACGCTAAGAAGAAAACCATGGAATCTCAGAGTACCCTGAGAGAGAAGGGACCAAAGGGGATCAATGAGCCCACCTGAAATCCAAACCCTAAGCCTGAGGACAGAAACAGCAAAACACCTTACCTTGCTCTACATTCTCCACTGTCCCGTACTGAGCCAAGAGACCATCCAGCACCTGGGGAGAGAGCAGTGAATGGGAAGCATGGGGCAGGAACCAGCCAGGCTCAGAACCTGCCCCACCTCCCACCTCCTCCCCAGGTCAGTTTCAGGATGAGCCATTTTTGGGAGGACTCCTGTGTTCCTCAGGGCTGTTTCCAAGCCACCTCCACCCAAAAGCTCCACCACCTTCACCCCATCAACCCAGAGTGACCATAGGAGGGAGCCCAGACCCTTCCCACCTCCCAGCTGGGATTACTGGGAGGTAAATGGAGGACCACACGGGGGCTCTGAGGGGGCACAGAGAGAGCGTGGCACTTCTCACCTCCCACTGCAGGTGCGGGGGGATGTTTCGGATCTGGATCTTTCTGCTCCTGCAAAGAGAAAGCCCTGAGTTGTGGTGGTGGGTAGGCAGCCGTACTGGGGGCTTTCTGGGAAGGAGACAGCAAGAGCCCACCAAAGCACCTCGCTGCCCAGAGAACCCCGGGGAATAGCCCCAAGTCCAGCCCTGGCCACCTCCTGCCAGGCCTGAAGCCATCTCAGGAAAGCTCCATCCCCACAGAGACGATGTGTTTCCAAGGAAACCTCTCTGCTCAGCCTCCGCGCACCACAGCAGTGCAGGATGCAGGCACACACCTGCCTGTACAACCCAGGTGCTGCTGCCACACAGCCCTGCATCCCTGCACTTCCCCCTCTGGCTCACCTGCACCTCATCACTGTGTTGTAACAGGTGTCCTTTTTCCCCTTTTTGCTGCCTTTTTCAGCTCAGGGCACCTCACAGAGCTGCCTTTCCCTGTGGCTGCATGAGTGCTCAGGCTGGTGCAGGGAATCTGCAGCTTGCTTTGGGGACCCACCAGCAGCCAGAGGTTTCTCAAAGCTTTGCCCTTGCTTGTGATGAGCTCCAGGTGGAGGCGTGCTGGGGATGCAGTGCTTAGGGTCACTGTTCCCAAAATACTTCTGCAAAACACCACTAATATACAGTCCCTTTCTGTGACCCTCTATATGTTGCAGGTCTCTCCAAAGGAGGCTCTGCCAATAGGAGAAATGGAGCACTGAAAGATATGGGGAAGCCAGAGTCAAAGAACGCACCATCTGCTGCAGCATTACCAAACCCTGATCCCTCCAGTGGCCATAGACTCCTGTCCCAGCTGTCACCAGGGGGATCAGGGCTGGGTGCACAGATGCAAGATCCTTCCAAGGCAAGGAGAAAGATTCATCCCACCCCATCCTCTTCATCCCATCCCATCAATTTTACTGCATCCCACCCATCTTATCCTTCCCAATCCACCCATCCCACTTCATCCCACTCTACTCCATCTCATTACACTCATCTTGTTCCACATTATCCCACCTATTCCACTTTACCCCACACATTCCATCCTCACCCCACCCATCCTGCCTCAACCCACCCATCCTTCTGCATCCCATCCCACTGCACTCATCCTGTCCCACAGCATCCCACCCTCCCCACCACACCTCAAAGCATCTCATCCTGATTCATCCCACCCACAGAATCAGACTTGTAGAGGTTGGAAGGGACCACTGGAGAACATATAGAGCGACCCTTTGCTAAAACAGCATCTCTATAGTAAGTTACACCCCACCCCATCCCAGTATTACTTCCACTGAGTCTGTACATCAGACCCCTGCTTGAAGCAGTGCTGGATCATGATAGCCACCACTACAGATCAGAGGGTTAATTAATTAATAATCATCATTATTTGTATTAGTTCCCATCTCTGGGAGCACCTCAGGCTAATTTAAGCCCCCTCACACTCCAACAACAGACCTCACGATGAATACACCTGCACCTCTCCTGCTTTGCAGTAGGCTGGGAGGAACCAATTACAATAATAGCCATCATCACTAAGGATGGTTTAAGGACAAGCACCTGACAAGCACTGCCAGCCCCACAGCAGCGAACTACCCTCAGCTTGAAGGAACGGGTAAATCCTTTGCACGGGCACACAAGCAAAGCCTGCTCATTTCCCACAGCTTTGCTCAAACAAATCACAAACACATGAGGAGAAATAAAAAAACAACCAACCAAGCAAGCGCTGGCAACAGGAACCAAAGCCACGGGCACTCAGGGTGACACCCACCTGCACTGACCCCAAACACTGAGCTCTGCTGGTTCCCCCCCTCCTGCTCGGGGGTTCCCATTTGGATACGGGGTTTGCGTGGGGAGGAGCATCGCTGCACTGCCCCACATCCACCAGCACAGTGCCCGGGGCTGCTCCTGATGCTCTGAAGGCATTAAGGTCCCCCTGCACATGTGACAGCACAGCTCTGGGGATACATAAGCGCGGGGCTGAGCGCTACAGTGTCCATCTGCCACGGTTTTTCCAGATTAAAGGGGGGGGGGGGGGGAGAAGGGGGAGGAGGAAAAAGAAAACAAACACACACCCTCCATGTTATCCCTTTCCTCCGCCGTGTTTTTTCCCAGCCCCAACCCCAGAGGTGGCCGTGGCCACACGCTGTGCCCTGGGGAGGGTCAGTGGCACTGGGAGCAGAGCCCACCAGCACAACACGGGGCTCTGCATCTAAGTCCTGCACCACCAAAAAGACTGAATGCTGCACAAAAGCAACGCACCAGGATCAGTGTGTGGGTCCCCACTGCAGCATCACCTCCCTCTAATTCGCTCTGAATTCCATTTTGAACCCTGAGCAAAGCTATTTGTGGCCAAATGATTTGAAAATCCTGCTTTTTTTCTGCACTGGATTTATGGCTGGCAGCACACTGTCCTGCTCTCAGCACGTGCGTAGTGCTGGTGTGTGGTGCTGCTCGAGGCTCTGCCCGCAAAGCTCTGCCCCAAAGGAGCACTGCAGCCACTGCCAAGCTGTGACAGTAGTAATATGGGGCTGGGGGAATGGAGCACCGAGCTCTGCCCTGCACCAGTGGGAAAAATAATCCACCCTCCAAAAGGTGCTGCAGCTCAGAAAGGATGGAAAAATAAAGCAAAATAAAATGGATTCAAATGGAGTGAAGGATCAGGAGTGTTCAAGGGATCCCAGCGACCCCCAGCGTGGAGCAACCCCTACGCTTTGAAAACGGTTCAGTTGATGGGGGCAGAAAAGGAAAGGCCCCCCCAGCCTCCCCACAGGAGCCCACCAAGGCACTGGGACACGGCTGGGCTCCGGGTGTTCCACTATCATCGACATTATTATCACTGCTATTATTACTGTTAACATCACGATTATTAGGGCTGTCACTATAATCCTGTTCTTTCCCATCTCCCCCCCACCAGCGGGATGCTCAGCCCATCCTTAGGGGCACACCAACAGCGCACCCCCCCGGTGCCCGTAAGCAGAGCTGCAGTACCCTGCTGAAACCAAACCGCACCTCGCGTTCCCAAATACTCCCCCAAAACGAACACAAAAAAGTTTTGTAACACATCATTTAACCCTCCGACACTCAGCACAGACGCACACAACCCCATCCCGACGGCGCAACCACCGATTTTCAACTCGCAAACCACGAATTGAGGTATAGGGAGGTGCGGATGCGGCAGCGAGCACCCATCGCTGTGACTCGCCCCCGGAGCGCCGCTGCCCCCCGAGCCCACGGCACAAACCACGCAGACACACGCGAGGCTCAGCCCGCAGCCCTCGCTTCGCACGTCGGGTGGGGAAAACGTGGGTCGGAGCCGCGATGCTGCGCTGCCCCCGATCGCGCCGCGCTCCGGGACACACGGCGCTCATTGTCGGGCTCGTTAGGGGAGCGGAGCGCTGCGGCCCACCCGGGGCAGAAGAGGTGTTCCCCGCGGGTGGAACGTGGGGAGAACGATGGGGAGCACGATGGGGAGCACGATGGGGACACCCCCCTCCCCGCTCCCTCGGTGCTGCCACCCGATCCGTCCTTCCCCCGCTCCCTCCTCCCAGCGCGGCGCTTCGCGGAGCGAAAGTAAAAGCGGGCGCCGCTCCCGCGCCCCCCCCACGCGTGTGCGCGTGTGTGCATATGCACGGCCCCGTGCCCCCTCTGCCCGCGGCTCCTCGCTCACCTGAGCTTTTTGGGCACGGAGTAATCCACCTCCAGCACTTTGCCGTGCAGCTCCGCTTTACCTGCGGGAAAAACGCGCTCAGCACCTCGCTACCGCACCCCCCAACCCCTCGCCCCGGGCCGCCCCCAGGCGAAGCGTTTCCCTGGGCACCCCTCCGCTGCTTATCCCCCATCCCCAGTTCATCACCCCCACCCCAAGGAACGCGGCCCCACGGCGCTGCTTTCCCCCCCTCCGCCCGCGGCCGCCTCGCCTCGCCGCCCCCCCCCCCTGCCGCCCCTTCGGCCGCCTCCCGCTCCGCGCCCCCGGCGAGTTGGGGCAGCGCACCTCGTAAAATGGTGCTCGGGGTCGGGGGGGTGCCGGGGGGGCGGCCGGCTCCGGGCTCCGTCGTTCGGTCGCCCCTCAATAAAATCGGAGAAAAAAATCAGCGAAAAATTCGTAGGGGCCGGAGAAACCGGGTGGGGGGGAGCGCGGAGGAGAGGGGCGGCCCGGGGGGGGACCGGGAGCCCGAACGGGGAACGGGGGGCGCGGGGGGGGGCGGCGCGGGGCTGCTCACCCGAGAGGGTCTCGATGGCGCGGATGGCCCAGTTCTGGTCCGGGTAATCCACGAAGGCGTAGCCGGACTTGAGCAGGACCTGGCCGGCCAGGGGCAGCTTCCTGTCGCCGAAGAGCTGCCGGAGGTCGTCGGCGGTGGCGGCGGGGCTGAGGTTGCCGATGTAGAGCTTGTTCATCCTCCGGCGCTTCATGGGGAGCCCCGCGGCTCCTCCCGCCCCGGCGGCCGGAGATGAGCGTCGGGCACGGCACGGCGCTGCGCCACCCGCCCGGCCGAGCCCGCGGCAGCCCTGCAACAGCGCCCCGCCGCCGGGCAGCGGGCGGAGCCGCGCCGAGCCGAGCCGAGCCCGGCCCGAGCCGCCTCCCCAGCTGAGCGGCGAACCACGGCGATGCCCCGCCGCCCCCAGACCCACAGCCGCACGTGGAGCCTCGGCCCCCCCGGCGGGGATGGGCCGAGATGTCCCCGCCTCGGGGAGGGAGCGGGCAGGGGATGGGGAGCGGGGGGAGACAGAGGGAAAGTGGGGAGGTGGGAGAGAGGGGAGGTGGAAGGGAGGGGGGTGAAAGAGGTAAAAGGGGGGAGGAAGGAAAGAAAAGGGGAAAAATAGGAAAAGAAAAAGATGGAAAGAAAAGAAAGGAAAAGGGACAGCAAAAAGGAAAAGGGAAGGAAAAGGAAAATAGGGAAAGAAAAAGGAAAGGTGAAAGAGAAGAGGGAGAAATAAATTGGAAAGGGAAAGAAAAAAGGAAGGGGGGCAGAAAAATGGGAAATGAGAAGAAAAGGGGGAAAGTGGAAGAAAAAACAGAAGAGGAAAGGGAAAGAAAACGGTGGACAGAGAACAGAATGAAGAATGGAAAGAAAGGTACAAGGAAATAAGGGAGAGATACATTGGGAAGGGGAAGAAGGGAAAGAGGATAAGGAAAGGGAAACAAGTGTAAGAAATGTGAAGAGGAAAAGGAAAGGGAGAAGGGATGGAAGGAGGAGAGGAAAGGGAGATTTATAAAGGGAAAGGGAAGGAAAAGAAGGAAAGGTAAAAGAAGAAAGGATGGAAAGGAGTGGGAAAAGAAAGGCAAATTGGGAAGGGAAAAAGGGAACAGAAAAAAGGGAAAAAAGGGAGGGGAGAGGAAAAGGAGAAATGAAAAGGGGATGGAAGGAAGGAAAAGAGGTGGAAAAGGGAAGGAAAGAATGAAAGGGGGCAGAGAAAGGGATGGAAAAGATGAATTGAAAAGGAAAAAAGAAGATGAAAGAAGGAAAAGTAAATAATGAAGAAAAGTAAAAAGGGAAATTAAAGTGAAAGTAAAGGTAACAAAAAATAGAAGGGGAATAAAGATTGATTAAAAGGGAAAAAGAATGGGGAAAAAAGAAAAACAAAAGAAATGAAAAGGGGTGAAAGAAAAGGAACGGAAAACTAAAGAAATAAATGAAAGGGGAAAATAAAGGAAGGGCAGCCAAGGAAGCCCACACAGTCAGTGTGCTGCTTCGGATGCTCCAGGAGCCCAGCACATCCCTGATGCTGCTGGCAAAGCCCCCAGGCCGGCCAACCCTGCAACAAGCAGCACCTGTCCTCAGCCCGATGCCATGGGCTGCCCTGGTGGGTGTGGATGCTCTGTGGGCACCCCAAGGAACCAGGAGCTCCCTGCAACAAGGCCGTATCTCTATGAGAGCGGCTGTGAGCGGAGCCTAAATTAAGGTGGTTGAGCCCAGCCTGGCTGGATGGAACAAGTGTCCTTGGAGGGCAGCGCTGTGCCTGCTGCCAGCTGTCCTCAGCCAATGGCCGCAGGGTGGTGAGTGGATTCCCCGGGTGTGCAGCAAAGCCAACGAGAGCAAAGCCCCTTCCCTGCTGGTGGCCGTCATGCGGCGGTGCGACCGGGTAGGAATAGCGGTGACGGGTGCTTGATGCCATGCGTACAGCAAAAATAGATGTGGTCAGACTGCGATGATGCAAAGCCAGAAGAATCCTTTCTCCTCCAATTTCTTCTTCTTTGCTCCCGGCACAGCTCCTGCCAGGCTCAGCATCGGGAGCCACGTTTTGGGGATGCTCGTAGGAGCCTCGTGAGGAGGGAGGGTGGTAGGAGCTGGTGCTTCCCATCCCGTGGGCACAAGGCAGCTGCCGGCTTCGTGCCTTCATTGAACTGAAAAATACCGATGCTGCGTGCCTATATTCAGCTCCTCCTGCCCAAATACTTCACGCAGAGCTCCCACATGAGCTCATCCCCCTGCCCACTGTTTTGGGCTTTGCAGAAGGAGCTTGCTGCTTTCTTTCTGATGCCATCCCAGTGTTGTGATGGACCTTAGGAGTGTGCAGGGCTCAGGTTTTGTTCCAAGAGTGGTGCAGGTGGGGATGCAATAAGATCGTGCCTCTCTAAGATGACTTAGGTTGTGTAACACATCTGGGAGGCAGCAGAGAGACAAAAAGAAGGAGGAAAAAAAAATAGGTGAGAGGAAGGGAAGGTGGAAGGAGGGATTGTTTAGTCTGGAGGAGGAGATAACAGGCTCGTGTTGTGCGTGAAGGGCTGCTCTGAAAAAACAGGAGAAATCTGGGGGAGAAGGGAGCTCGTGGTTGATCCGATACAGGAGAGGAGCTGGGGACATTCCTTGGTTGGAGATACTGGGAGCAGGCAGGCAAACATCTGCCAGAGGGGCAGTGCCAAACAGAAGGCATCAAATAGCCCCCAGGTAACCCTTCCATCCTCCGAACCGACTTGGTTCCTTTGCACGCTGACTTATTTTCTCTTCCTGCTCAAGCAGCAGCGGTGACTGTAGATGCCACAATATGCTGCATGGAGCTGCAGCCTGCTCAGGGAGGCACAAAAGCACATGGGCTCTGGATGTGGTTTATTACAGGTATTTGTCCCCAGAAAGAGCCTGAGATACGTGTCAAGGACCCACAGGCTCAAGGTAGAGCAAATCCAGCACAGCCACGGGCAGTCTGAGAAATACAGCATCAGTTTCACAGAATAAACTGTTCTGGTCTTGCCAGAGCTCCTAACAAAAGATGGATTTTCAGGAACTGTGATACAAACATCTCCTCTTCCCGACTCTCTGTGTATCCACTCCTAGCCGAGTTGCACAGTATCAAGGAGCAGGATAGTGATAGTAATGTTGGCACTCTGCTGCTAAGGGAGCGGCCTGCAAACACTCAGATCTCATTGTGAGCTTCCCTGAAACCATCCTTTGGGCTTTAAGAAATCTAGCAAGAAAACAAGCAGCTGCCATGGAGAGACAGGGAGAAGAGCTGCAATCAGCAGCACTGAGCACTACAGCATCCAGAGTGTTGTTAGTCCTGTTTTGAGAAGGTACTGGACAGTTTGGTTGGAAGATACACGTAGTACTTTTGTCCACTGTTTGCAAGGACACGAGTGAAGATTATCAAGCTGTTTTCCTGGCTGTTACAAAAGAGCATGGAAAAATCCTACAGGTGGACCGTGATGGTCTCCAGGAATTACACCTCCTCCAGGGCTGCGCATGACCCAGACACAGCAGATTCAATAGAGATGCACTAACAGCTCTTTCACAACAGGCCAAAGGGTTTTGATGGCTGTCCTAACGTGACCTTAAAAGGTATGAGTATCGAGGACCAAGTCTCTGAAGCAAAAGCCACGTCCCAGAGATGCAGTCCCAGGACAGCCACACAAACCTCTATTTTTTATGCTGGAGTTACTGGAACCAATACACAAATGACGAAATTACCCAAAGCCAAACTAGGGAGCTGTGATGTAACACCCCATTGTGCAGAGGTGCAGCTTGAACAGTCAGGTCAGCACAGGAAACCTGTCCCCTCCTGACATCCAAGTGAGAGCAGATACATTGCACCCCCCTTAGCATGGATAGCCTTGCTCAGAGCAGAGGGCTGGGTCTCTTGAGGTCCCATCCAATCTGAACCATACTGAGATTCTATGAAACTGCCTAATCCTCACAGAGTTAGATGCAACAGCATGAACATCGCCTGGTTTCCTTAGAACCCAAAAACCTGACAGCTCCTCACCCAACTGGCACCTTGGCTCTGCAGCTCTTCGTCCACCCCCCCAGTGCAGCCCTTGACTTGCATAATCACAGCTACCTATCAGCTTTTCCTGTAACCTTTCCATTGTTTTGTTTCCCACACACTTATAAGACCTTGTTTGCCTCAGTGTCTGCAGGAAAGAGGGTCAACGCAGGGCACTTCGCAACAACCCAACAGATGTTGCTTTGATTGTGCTATAGCAGTGTGACTCAGTGTCACTAGTGGCATCTCCTGAGCAGGGCTTGAAGGCCTCTTCTCAGCAAACTGCACAGAGAAGTGCCTACATTCTGCAGCCCCCACTATGGCAGAGGTCCGGACTATCTTTGCAGCCCTTCTGTGATGTGTTTCCATCTTTCCCTGCAGTCTCTGGTGCACAAATGCACTGCCACTATCCAGCTTCTCCTGAAGTTAAGGATAGGCTTGTCCCTGTGCTCAGTGCTGGCAGAGCATGAGGACATCCCACAGTGATTCAGGCGTGTTTCAGAAATGCATCACATACCACAGCAATCCGTCACTCCTGCCCAACAGGGCAGCATTACACACGCTGGGGGGCATCTCACCAGGGGCTGTTTCTGGGCTTGACAAGCAGCTCGAGCGATTCAGCAGCAGGAAACACCCAGACAAGAGGCTCTTCTGAGACACATCTTGACCAGCTCTGGATGCAGTTGATCCTACTAGCATGGATTTAGGACTTCTCAGAACTACCAGGTGTGAGAGTATGGGGTAGGAGTGGGAGGATGCCTTTGAGCATTAACAGGCCATCAGACAAACTCAGCTGCCAGGAAGCACATTGCAGATTGTGAAATCCTCATTTTACTAAAACACAAAAAAGCTTACCGGAGGACACAAGTTCCTGACTCTGCATTCGTCAACCCCAGTTTCATGAGTCAAAGGATGTACAAGATAGTGACTAATGAAACGTGGTCCAAAGAACAAACAGCTTCCCTGCTCTGCAAAGCAGAAAGGCCGCACCACACAGCAACTCCACTTGTAGGTGGAAAGCACATTCTTGTGTTCATAACCACAGCCCTAGAAATTGCACTGATCAGAAACAATGTTCAGGCATTCAAGTTGCAATGGGTAAAGGGCTGCCTGCCATCTTCCAGCACAGAACACTGCTACAGGTTTGAATGGAGATATAGGCTGGGTTAGAGAGATTACTATTAACTTCCATTAAAAATAATCAGTGCTGAAAACTTGGTAACAATTTTTATAGATACAATAAAAACTGAAATAAAAGAATACCTCAGTAGCTGTAGAAACTTTCCTTTGCAAGATGTTTGGCACACTGCTGTCAGTATTGCTGGCCTTTGCAAAGATGCTGCAGGCAGGGCTCATTTCTTCAGGCCCTAGAATACCACCTCTTACTTCATGCAGTGGCACAGAATGTGCTGAAACTTGCTTTCCCCTTTTGCTCTCTGAAGCATGTTTTTTTCCTACATCAGTACAGAATATAACTGACTTCAGAAATGAATATACTGCTAAATCTATGCGAGATACACTCGCTGTAAACCAATACGGAAAATTCAATGCATTTTCTACAGTGTGGTAAAAAATAAGTAGCACATGGATTCAACTACATAGACTCACTATGCAGTAAGATGGTATGTGCCCAGTCTTCTAGACATCTAACAGATTCAGGGTCAAACGACCACCTCTGAAAAGAACTGGGGTATAGCTCAGACACTACATCGGTAGATAAGCACTTGCTAAATTAAAGCATTTGGAGAAGGGGAGGAAGCTCACACCAATGTCTTACCACTTAAATCCCAACTTGTGATGGCCTTGGTGGCACCCTCTATTGCTGACAGTCTGCACAGCGGACCATAGAACCAGGATTGGTGTTCTCAAAAGTAAGACTGCAGTACCAAGTTTCCAATCATTGATCCTCTCCCTCTGGTGCAACCTCATGGAAGAAACTCTGAAAATCTCTGACTTTCTAGTACTAAATTGCACTTACTCCAGACCTACTGCAGGATACAGGTCACCTGTGCTACTGGGCTGGAGGCTGTTCTAGTTAGACATAGCTCCACACTGTTCCCAAATCTTGCAAGTAATATCTCTCTAAGTGTATGATACTCATGAATCCAAGTTGGCAAAAATGGTACTTCTGACTGCTTTAAGTAGGAAAGTGAAAGGAAAGCATTATTTGAGTCATACTGCCTCCAGCATTTCAGCCTCATATGCAGGTAAAGATATGCAGGTACTTTCAAAAAGAAAAAAAGTGAAATCAACATAACCTAAGCATTATTACATTGCCTTTTGTAAGCGTGTGGATACCTACTTCGCAGGAAACCCTCTGCCCCCTTTCGAGCTCTCCTTAAAGGATTACATCTTATATGGGATAAAGCATCTGCTAGCAGCTCACCCTCCTTACCCCCCCAACCAAAGCTCAGCAGTATTACCGTAAGTTTCTAAGATGTCCTGCTCCATGTGTACGCTGCCACTGAGTGATGTTCCTTCCTCCTGCTACTGTACATGCTAGTGGACTTCTCTACGCACTGGATTTATATACCTGAAGGTATTACAATTAGAAAACAATTACCCAACAACACAATCTGAGTGTGAACTTTACTTATGAACTCTGTGCCATAGATTATGGAATACTGTGTACGTGTGGGAGTCCCCTTTCAACCCATAATTTATACTTGTCAAAAGCACTGGAAAAAAAAAAATCAAACTTTTTTATTTTATTTTTCACTTTTTGAAAGCACTTTACACAGGTTTTGATCTTCAGAATACCTTGGAATCAGTAGAAAAAAACTAACTGAACAGTTTGTTTTTACAATAGAAACCTTTCAGGAGTCAAAATTGAGACTAAAAAAATACATGCAAAACATACTCCTTTCAAAACACAACTTGGAACAAAGCACCAAACTACACAAATATGCAGAATGAAACAGCATCACAGAAGTATTCTTCATAAAAGGTGTAAAAGTCACCTATTCACTAGGCACTGTTCACTTGTTTAAACAGACGAGACAATAAAAATATTGTCCACAAACTCGCAATTTCAACTCAAAGGCTGTAGCTAGAAATTCCTCTACATGCCATGCTTTAATAGCGACCTGAAAGAAAAAGAAATACACAGAATTAGACTTCCAAATACTAGTAGGTCTTTAAAGATTTCACTTGCACACCGAGTCTGCTTAGATTGCTTCCTAAGTGCCCAGCGATCTCCCTAACATCAGCACTATTCTGTCACTAAGTTCCAGTCACATCAGATAGACTCAGGGCTGATGCTTCAGCACACAGCTGGTATGTGCAACTGTAGCTGCAGCTGAAGCCAGTTTCCCTACTATCAGTAAAAGCACAGTTCCACCTGTTTTCCTTCAGACACAAAGAGTAAATATGAGAATGCTGAGAGCACAGCACATTCATTCTAAGTGTATCCATTACTAGGGGAATATGCTAGGAATGCCATTGCATTCTTATTAACTTTCTGCCAAAATACAGCTTTATCTGTCATGCAAATAAGCTATTTTGAAGAAAAGCACCACTCAGATCCTGGATTAACTTAGCCTCCCCGTTTCTACATTGCATCAGGAAATTTAGTTCCAATACCAGAACCTCTGCGACTTGAAAGTTCAGCCTTACTGGTCTACACTTAACCAAGCTCTCAACGTGCTACAAACTGCTGTTCAACTGAGCTCCCAAGAGAGAAGTGCCACCTCAGAGAAAGAAAAAAAAACAACAGTATTACCTAGTTTATTTTGTTGCAAACTAAATATTTGCTCTACCCTCAAGGTTGCCACATGCTCAGTGCAACTTTAAAGGGAAACTTAGAACAACATAAATACAACCACACTGAAGTCATTAGGGATGGGAAAGCACAAAGGAAGAAGTTCAGGTGAAGTGGAAATCAGCTTTTGACACGAGAACTCTAATGTTACTTACGAGGTGAATAGGATCGAGATCTGGATCGAGATCTGTAGCCCCCTCGGCTGTAATATGGGGATGGTGATCTCCTCCTGCAAAATAAGGCAACAGAAACAATCCCTCTTAAATCCTATGGGTGATGAATGGTAGCAGCGCTATTAGATACTGTTATCTCAATCAATAATGTACTCAGGAAAGCTAACATGAGTATGAAGACCTGATCAATGTTTCTACTGGAGAGCAAAGATGACATGAGTTTTATTAAAGTCTTTTTATGAATAGAGGGCCAGATTGATATTGCGTTGGACTAGTAAAGGAAATAAGCCCTCCTACACTCACACTTGGCTATGGATGAATTTTCTGTTTCAAGCCAAGAGCATCCCAAAGAAGCAGCAAAAGCCCAATCACACTTTAACTTTGAATTTGAAATACTTGTCTAGATGAAGAATCAACCTGAACAGCAGTCACTGCTGCCAACAAATCCCACCCCCAAAATTCTGGGATAGCTTTTCAATCCAACCACAAGTTTTTCAGTTCTTCACCTCGTTTCTCTAATCCCTTTAACAGTAATTCCCAAAAACTACTGAGGACATTAACTTCTTGGCACAGATCACAAGTTTTTCTTGTGTAAAGCTGCACTAACCTGCCTCCATACTAACCTCACCCCTTCACATAACGAGGAAGCCTTTGAAATAAATTCCACTGCTCATCCAAGATTCTCAAGCATTCAACAGTTGCCCCATTGCTCTTACTGCATTTGAAGACATCCTCAAGCTCGATTCAAACATCCCAAAGAGGCCACGTAGAAGAATGTTTCCATTTATTTTTTACCCGACACCAGATGATCTCCTGGCATACCTGTAAAACTGATCTCTGTCTTGAACAGCTCTCCATCCTCCTCCTCCACCACCGCCGCCTCCTCTGTGAAAACAGAAGCAGAGCGGTTTTTGAATATTTCACAAAGAAGCTCACCATACAAGTGAAAATCATGCTCAAGCATATGATAAAGACAAGAAAACATTTGGTAGCTTAACTAGATAAGTGCTTTGTTACTTCCCTACTACCTTCATTTTTGATTCCCAGGAATTAGTTAGCTGAGTACACTGGCAAGGTGCAGCTTTAGAGGTCTTGCACTTAGCTGGCCAATACTCTATTTTACATCATACTCTTCAAGAAGCTGTACTGCTCTGAAATCACAAAGCCCCTGCTTTTAAGGGCATTTCTATTTTCAGATGCTTGGCCATTGAAAGCACACAATCTTATTTGTTTTTTAAGCAGTGAGATCAGACTGCTGTCCTAAGGAAAGATGACCAAGTCGATGCCACATTTGAGGCAGACACCCATAACACTTCATGCTTCAACAAAGGCATCTTCAGAACAGTAGTACAACTTATACAGAAGTCCCCTAGAGCTAAAGCAACAGATGATAATACTTAAACAATATGCAGAAGCTGATCTACTACTTCCACAGACTCGGATATAGCAAAGCACTCCTGAATCAAGTTTGGATTACGGAACAGGTGTGACTACTACAGAGCTCTCACAGCTCAAAAAGGCATAATCATACAACAGTCAAAAAAAATCCACTACACTTCTAACCAGCAGTCTCCTCTTTTACTCCCCCCCCCCCAAAGAAGTCTTCTCTATTTTGCAGGCTAAGTATTCTACAGCAACATGAGAAGAATTTCAGTATGACAATTCCATCCTGCATTATATATCCCTTCAGGCTTCATTGCACAGAAAGCAAATAAGGAAGAAAATGTAAAGTAATTATTACTCATTGACTTTCTAGGGTCAAGTACTAGTGTGTAACACTTGCTGCTCAGGATTTAGAACTTATATATCCCATTTCCCTTATTCAAGGAAGAACCCACAGCATAAGCAACACTATTCTGATCTCTCCTTCAAACAAGCAATACCTGCAGGATAACTACTAAGTATTTAACTAGTAAAGACCATGATATTTGTAAAGCAGATACACACAAAAAGATTGAAAGTCAAAGATGTCTGCATCTGCTCTATCTGCTATTTTTCCATATCTGCAATATCAGTATCTGAAAAGACATTAGAAAAGTTATGCAGCGAGCCTCACAAAGATTTGTTATTTTAGGGGATGGGAATCATTCTTGCTGGAACTGTCGATACTCAGAGTATATCTACCCCAAAGCCCTAAATATCACATGACAGAGACAGAATGGGAGAGCACACAGGAAGGTCAGAACATGGCCTGGAGCACAACTGCTTGCAAGAGCTGAACTAAAGCATGGCTATGAATTCTGGTAACGCTAAAACCAGCACTCTGAACTGAAGCAGTTCACTCCCTCCTTCTCTAATTCATGTCCTCTTCTTTATGCACAGTCAATATCAGTCTCTGCATCTATTCTCAGTAGTATGCACTCAGAAGCGAAATAATGTAAACTCCTGATAATGTTTTACAAAAAGATCTGAGCCACAGCTCAACATCAAGAGCCACAAAACGTAAAGACACAACTACCACACTCTAAACTGAGGAATAAGTTACATATTAAAAACAAACAAGCAAGGACAGCCAGAAAACCTTGATAAACCCTGTGTAAAAGAAGATCTGTACCATCTTGCCAGAAAAACTGGCAATATAAAACTCTTATCAAACATTCCAGAGCCCTGTGTTTTTTTTTCTGGTCTCTGTATGCTTTTGCCATTTTTATAAGTTTACCACAATTCTTCCTAGGAGGAAGAATAAAGGAGAGAAACAAGCTACAAGCACCACTTAGACTGCTTTGATTATGTTGCAAGACTTCTCTGCTCCCCAACAATTTTGGGAGCTGCTTCAGCTGTTTTGTCTACTAGATTTCACTTCATTATCTTTAGGACATTAAGTAAAATGAGGATAATTGTCACTATTCTGAGCAAGCTTTTGTACCTCGTGCAGAAAGCTTGGTCAAATTGCTACTTTCAGGTCTCACCTACTTCATGTGGAAGCCTATGTACAATTGCTGGCAAGATGAAAACCAATATATCTTGTCCTTGTAACAGCTTAACCCTGACGTTCAAAGCCACTGACGTAGCAGGGAAATGAATTGTTTTTTAAGGCAGAAAATACTCTTTCCCAGAACTATGAGCAAAGCACTTGTGTCTCCAGCATTCAGTGTCGTGATGCAGAAGCACCTTAATCCTCCCCCAGCCCCTACAGTGCTGAAGTACAGAAAGGCAAGGAAGAGAGAAACAGACCAAATCCTTGATGACAGGCTGGAAAAAACAAGTGCCTGCAAGTAGTAGGACAGGAAAGAGGAAACAGTTGCCCAAAGTGACTGAGAAAGACCATACAAATGTAAATATCCAGAAGAGCACACTGCAAAAGCTCAGATCTCAGGATTTAGATTGTTCATTGTGAGCTATAAGTGAACAACAGAATTCAAACTCATGCTTCTCCAAACACTGTCATCAAGCAACCGTCATAGATGTACCCAGTGCTGATGCATTAAAGCACAGCAAACAACTCAGAACGGCTCTATGATTCTGCAACCAAAGGTACACCAGGCAATTAGATTAAAATAAAATAATGAAATGTGTCATCTGTGTGTCCAATTTAACGTGTTTGAGTCAAATTCTGGGAATTTCACATGACACAACTCCTCCGGGCAGTCATAACAGAGAACACAATATAGAGCTGGCTGTGCCACCAAAACCAATTAAGTGCCAACTGAGTTTTCAACACATTTTCTATCAGCTTTAGAAGCCCTCCAACAACCTATGCTGCCACTGGAATATTCAGCACTTTCACTGTACTGTTGAAAACCTAAGACTGCAGACAGAAATAAAAAGCACAAGTCCCTGCAAGAGAACATCCTCATCCAACCTGATAAGAGTATGCTAAAAAAGCCTTGCCAAACAAGCTTCGAGTACAGAACAAGTAATCCTCTAATATCTGATTCTTTGCTGTGGCAACATTTGAGATGTCATAATTGTTCAATGGTGACCATTGAAACATCCTACTTGTTGTCTACTACATTCAAAAACTAATTTGGCATCAAATTGCAAACTCAAATATCAGATTGACACCTGTACACCCATCATGTTAATGCTGGGAGAGGAACAAGAAACGTGAGTACAGAGAATGGTACTTTGTTTTTCATCAATTTAAAGAAGCAGTACAGAATAAACCACGCTCCTGTGAAACAGCACAAAGTATTTTTCTCATATCTGACCAACCTCATTTGTCTTGACCAGCCATTTTTGTAGAGGTATATGGAGATTCCAATTAGAATGAGCACAGAAATATTCTGGCACACACATGTAGAACAAAGTTGAAGTAGTTCAGCACTACAAACATTGCCTCACCTGTATGATCTGCTGTAATAGTCACGATCATCATATCCTCTATCATATCCTCTGTCATAGTAATCCCGTCGCCGTGAGCTGCCACTACAAGTAACAAAAGAGAATTTCATTTAAGAAAACATAAAACATCAATTCTGTTTGCAGTGCAGTCAGTCAAGCATATCCCTTTTTAACTCACTTAAGTTACTGTCTTCCATTCTCACAGTTAAGGTGATGCTATGAGTGTTTCCCAGTGATGCAGATGGAAACAGAACTACTTAACACTGCCGTTTAAAATGCTTGATCTTTAAAGCAGCTACTTTCCTCTCTGTCCTGAAACCTCTCAACATTTTAAGGCAGGCACACAAGGAATTCTATGTGCCTGTACCCAACTCCTCATTCACTTCTTACTCCCAGAAAGCTTTTGGATGAATTTCTCCATCAAAAAAATAAACTTAGAGCCTCAATACAACACCAATACACAGCCAACAGCTCTGTAACCAGAAAATCTTGAGAAAACAACTGAGAATTGACTTGGGAAAATAACTCACATTCTTAGTAACTTTGTCAAATGTTTACACTATGGATAGGGTAAACTGCAGCAAAGCTGCACAGTAGTATTTGTTGAGGGATGCTTGAAAACTAGAGCTTACAAAGCCACTGGTGTTTGAGAGCACACAGGGGAACATCCACTAATCAGAAACAACTTGAAATAATTTAGAACTTATCCAAAATTCTTACTGCAGACTTAAATGTGTAGACAGCTTATGTTTGGACTGCATAGCTAATGGACATAAGTTTCTGCTTACTGTAATCTAAACTGACCTCAGATCAGCCACTGAGAAATTGTTTTGTTGCTGTTATTTTGTCTTTTAAAATACAGGACACAATGTATCCTGACCCTTACACTTCCAGAGGAAAAAATGCCACAACTGTAACCTACTAAGTGGGTCTTCCCATGTAGATTCCAGGGGTAGGCGTGTGAGGTCTTTTTGTTATGGAAAAGTCTACCCGGATTCTTCTTCCATCCAACTCCATTCCATTGGCACGTTCCTTAGCCTAAACACAGATAAAATAGACTTAGCTGTAGGTATGAATTTTACTACCAACACAAATTCCTAAACACTGCTTGACGTATTAAGAAAAGCCCTAAGAGATCTCAGTTAAGGCAGTTCTGAATTTCACTTACGCCTCACACTTAATCACTGACCTAAACTCTAAGACATCCTAGGCCAGCTGGGTATAAGCTTCAGTAACTACTTTAACACAACTTATATTGCATGAAATGTCTGTGAGGAATGTAACTTACCCATGGTTTCACTCTTTCTGATATGATTAAGGAGAGCCTTTAAAAACGCTTCTACAAGTAATCTTAACTCCCTCAACATGGAACATCAAACAGCATAGAACCCCCCCTCTCCAAAGACATTCTCAAACTGTACCCTAACCTTGAATATAGTAATAACAAGCAAATCTGAAACAGTTTTTCTTTTTCCTGCCATGCAGGACAGCTTACATTCAAAGCTTCAGCTTAACACGGAAGTCTCTTGCCAAATTTAAGGGGTGGTGGGGGGAAAGTCACTCCAGACAATATGAAGTGGAATTTATGCAGAAGATGAGACTATTCACAGCACTATCCAGGCCAGGCCTGAGTGCAGAATTACACACTTAGCAAGCTCCTTTCCCTGGTCATTCTGTAGCGTTTGTAAGCATACATTCAGTAGTTTGTTGTTCAGTAGCGATATCATTTTAATTTAATGCCTGTCTGGCATTAAATTGGAAAGAAGATTTTCTCCTCCCTTTACATTTGAGGCACTAGAAGCAAACAGAATGCACGTTAATGCTTCCATAGGGCACCTGAGCATTTGAGAACGCTGAAGCACCAGTCTGGGGTACTCTGAACATTAATATTAAACAGAAGATCACACGTGAAGTTTGGAAAGAACATGCCTAATTAAGAGAAAAGAGAGCACGTGTTTCTATTTTCCTTTTCTTGTTGGCACAGTTCACACTAGAGTACGTTGATGTTTGCTTTTTGTGAATTATACGACAACTCAATCCACAGAGACCAAAATCATGCCCTTCCACTATTTCCTCTAGTACAAAGGAGGACTCTTTTGAACAAAGACTGACATTTATTGTGAGGTCTGAAGTACTTTTTAGGCTCTAGAATGCAGGGAAGACATTTTTGCGTTAGCTTGCATTATGCTTATTTCATCTAGTGAAAGCAATTAACACAAGAGGATCCTGTGTCACGCTAACAGGTCAAGCAGCAAGTTTCCCAGGCTACATCCTGGTATAGAACATACAGTACAGAATGCAGTCCACAACACAGCAACTTACTTCCTTAGCATCCTCAACATTTTCGAAGTACACAAATGCAAATCCCCTTGAACGTCGAGACTGCTGATCGTACACAATGGAAACATCAGCAATTGGACCATACTTGGAGAAAACCTCCCTCAGATCTCGTTCTGTGGTGTACAAGCTCAACCCGAACACACCAAGGCAACAATTTGGATCAGGATTCGCCTAAAGGAAGAGACAGATATCAGAATAAAAATGCCTATTTGCTACACCAGCTATTGCACAAGTTTGAATCCCCCAACAAAAATACACTGCTGAGACTAAAGCTGGGTTACTTTGAAGTGGATACTAATCTAATCAATCCTAAAGATATAAAAGCCTTCTTTCAGAAAAACACTTTGTATTTCTGGAAGCCCTGTATCAAACATAGTGGCAGCACAGGAAAAAAAAGATACTGTCTTCACTCCAAAGACTAGTTGATGACTGCTGAATATGGATACAGAGAGGCTTGGATAGCATTATACATTTTAGCTATTGCTTCCTCCCCAGCTTTAGCATGCATCCCACTGCTCTCAGGCACCTGAGACTCAACAGCTAGAAGAAAGTTGCTTTATGAGCTCTTACTTAACAAACCACTAAGACAGCTTTAAACTTTGACTGATTGAGGATACACTGATGACTACGTACCAGCAATCTACACCTAGAACACACATACCCTGTTTCCAATGTGGCGTCTGCGAGTAGACATGGGGGAATGGCTGTGACTGTGCCGCCGCCGATAATCCCGGCTGTACGACCTACTTCTGGATCTTCTGTGAGAGCGGGAGCGAGAGCGTGACCTGGTGTAGTGCCTGCGGGAACTCCTCCTTGATCTAGATCTGAGCAAAAAACAAGAGGGACAGTGTTGTTCTTCCAGAACCCTTCAGAAGGATCTCAGATATTCATACGCAGAAGTCTAAACAAATATATTTTAAGAACCTGTGGTGGCACGTGATTAAGCTACAATCAATCCAGTCACTAATCTCAAGGACCAAGCACTCAATCTTAACAGTTAGATTACTGCAAAACAGGGGCTTCAACATTTTGGTTGGCTTTTCAGTTCCTCAAAAAGCTTCAAACTTGCCTCACCCTGAACATTTACAGCAGTATTTAAACAAAAATAGCTGACAATTCTCTCCAAAAGACTTAGCAGAAAGAGGGAACAGGAATTAAAAGTAAACATGACTGTCACATGCACAACTGCAGAGGTGCACGCTCCTGTTTACTCTAGCACTCAGAATAGCACTGCCTTCAATGACACAGATAGACAAATACTTGTTGTACAGAGTTCACAATGACAGACACCAGAGTTTAACAGGAGTGGTAGCAAACCTATTTATCTTTTACTGTTTTAATAGTTATTTTACATTAGCTGTTCATACATGTTTCCAAGTTCACCTTTTGAGTGTGTTTAGGCAAAGGTGCAGCTGCACAGTGATTTCAGCCTGCTTCAACTTGGAAGTGTTTTGTGACAGCACCAGTTCTGTGTAAATAAGGCCAATAAACACTCCCGTTCCTTCATCTAAGCCAACAGTTCGCTCTCCCAGTGCAGATAGCTCTACCTGAAAAGCCAGGTAGGTGCTGGACCAGCTCCATCCAAGTGCAGTGTGCTGTTTGCAGTCACTGAATGATCTGCATTCCATGTAGCTACAAAGAAAATGGCTTCAAGACTAAGAAGTGCACTGAACAGTTTAATATCGAAGGACCTTTAGCCATAAATTACTCATATTCATGCTCTCATTTGTGCCCTGAATACCTTTCCCCTTTTGTGGAAGCTGACTGAGGCAAGAAGCCACTGCTGCAGGACCAGGTTTCACACAGTAGCCCAAGCGCTGCCCTGGGACAGATGATGGTTTTGATCCAAGCCAGTTTTCACTCCCTCCTGAGCATTTAACAGCTTCTTCCACTATTGGGTTTTGTCACTAGTTAAACATCTCTGTCTTTGACCTGTTCAGAAGTGAGCCCAGCCATTCTTGCCCTTCCCACCTTGAAGAATAAGTACACATCCAGAAGAAATGACTTCAGCGTGTCCCATTACAACACTCAGATAAGCACTAAGAACAGGTAATTGGGGAGGTAGGTAGGGTATAAGAACATAATACTAAAAGAAACAGAAGAGGGAACATCCCAGGGGCAGAGAAGATGGTATAAAAAGACAATGAAATAACACAACGAGAAACTCAGCATGTGCACACAGTTACACGGCCTCTGGTACAGGAAGCCTGAACACAAACACAGAATCGATGTTCCACATTCCAGAATGCACCCACTACAATGAACAAAAGACAGACCCTTCTAAGCTAGATAAACCACTAGAACAAGGCTTATTTTAAATAGACACTGGTCATATTGCTATCTTAAATGTTAAACACTACTGCCATTTTCCTCCCCAATGCAAAGCCATCACAGCTGAAAGTCATATTCCTTCATCAGGGACTGCTTAGACATTACAAAGAACTAAAGACAACAAAGCCTGTGCAGAATATCTGCTATTTCACTGATGGAAACTTCAAGAAAAACAGCTTTGGATTCCTCAAATCAGAAGTGTCCACACCCCAAATGGCAAATATACAAAGACACAGATTAGATCCTAACAGAAGCTCACACTCATAAAGCTAGCAGCTCAATAATATATTTGCAACAGAAACAACCACACAATATGGCAGACTTCACAATCTATCTCTGGTGAGAGTCAGAGCTCACGACCACATCCAAGCGTGTGCGATGGCACTTAAAATCAGACTGAAGGACACTGGCTCTACATACAGTTCGCAGTTCTGCTAATGAACCATCTCTTAAGCTTGCGAGACACTGTTGTTATTTCCAGCTGTAGGTATTTTCAGGACAGCTGTTAAATGCTCAGGAAGCTGTGGCAGTCATAAGCACCTACTGTTGTTCATCGAAAAGAAGTCAGGTGCCATGGTACAATTTCAAAGGTTCCTTGTAAATGGAAATTATCTGCACGGTTACTTGTAAAACTGGATCACAGCACCAAGACTTGGAAGGCCCAGTTCTTGTGTTTGCCTCTAGCAGCATTTCAAACTATGTGAGGCTGCATTCCTACATGGCATTGAGGTTACCCTGCAAGCGAAAAGCAGTGAGTGCTTCAAAGACTGTGGAAGCCCAAGGGGTTACTACAGTGCAACAGAACATGCTGGGCTGGGTCTTGACTTGCTTGCCACTCTAAAAGGTTCCTCAAGGAGCATGTGTGGTCTCCACCCACAAAGCCTTTAAAATCCCAACTGTACAAAGTTCCAAGAACACCATCTGAACCCAGAGTTGTCTGTCTTGAATAGAGCTTTGGGCAGGACCTTTCCCAAACTGTCCTTCAATTCTATCACTAGTAGCAACATGAAGCATTTGGTCCTTCAACTTCACATTTCTGTTCTTGCACTATAGGGATTTTTAAGCGTAAATCAGAGACAACTGCATCTGACTGCTATCAAAATTCTTGAGAAGATATTCACCTCGCCACTAAAGTCTTTCAGGCTGCTCATCCTGACCTTCCAATTCAGTCTAAGCACAATATACAACATCATTTTCCGTCAGGGGTGACTGCATGATGTCTTCCAGAAATGTTATCCCTCCCACAGCCTGACCCTGAGGCTCTGCTAAACCTAATTCAGAGCTTACACACAAAAACATATTGTGAACGGCTCAGCTGGAAATGCTGCCGCTGAAACCCAAGCTTTTGTTTGTTTTTCTCCTCTGACTGCTTACAAATGACTAAAGGTACCATCAGTACATTCATCCCGCACTGAATTATCTGCTCTTCAGAAAATAACGTCATTACCCTTCTGCTGGCTTTGTTGCCTCTTCATCATTCCTTTTTAATTATGTACCCCTTGCACAACACCCATGGTAAGCCCAATGCCAAGTGGGTAGCCCTGACGTTTAATGCCTTATTTTTAGACTATGGGCATATTTTGTGTCTCAGTAAGATGTCTGTTAGTGGTTTCAAGGGGAACGCCGTAACCGCCTACAGCCTACTTAGCTGATAAGCCAAAGGATTGGTAACGCAGTCCTGGAGTCATTGTCATGTGTTCAATGGTGGAATAAATCACTGAGTTATTTCTCCACAACTTTTCTGGAAGCTTAGGAAGCTGCCCAATCCTCAGAGCTCTTCAGGCAATTAGTTTGCAAGTTCAATTAATACATGTTGAAATGCTAAAACAGACGTCAAGGTGGGTTTGTTATGATACTTATCTGCTCCTTTCTCACAGAATGCATCAGCAACTATTCTAAAACATCACAGCATACAGTGGAAAAAGCGAGACAGTGTCACCTAAAACATAAAATGTGGTGACGTGCCCACGAGCGCCCAGAGCTTCAGGCTCAGAAGTCAGCCATTATTCCAAGAGAGACTTCAGAGGCAGGCGAGCTACAAAGCAGATCAGCAGAGATACAAGCCTACAAAGCAGCCTCTCAAATAGGGCTGCAATAAGATCTAACTTGATCATTCAGCTTTCTGAATTCTGAAACCAACCATGCCCCCTTGTGTGTGTACGGATCACCAATGACCTCCGGAAACAGAACTGGGCTGTAGTGCACTTCAGTTCACCTCTGACATAACAATCCAAAGACATCGGACTCGCCAAGAGAGGGGAAGAGGTAAAAAGAAACTCACCTGGATTCAGACCTGGATCTAGATTTTGACCTGGAACGCCTTGAATCCTCCTTAGATCGAGATCTTGCAGGGGTGTGTCTCCCCGACTTGCCAGACCCATGAGCACTTCCGCTTCTGGAAGCAGAACGGGATTCCTGCACGCAGATATTGAAAGCCTAATTTGTATACAATTTCTGCTTTACCTACGGTCTGTAAACAAGCTCCAGTGAAATAAATGGTAAAAATTCATATCTATGTGTCCGGGCAGTTGGCATTAGAACTGCCTAGATTATTTTTAAGAAGTTTTTCCCTGGTAGACACTTCTTTACCCTGCATATACTTTTGCTATTAAACAGATAATGCATGCATGTTTAGCAAAATATACAGGGACACATAAACAGACTAGTAATTACTTAGCGTAGTGCTTTCAGATTCCAGATTACTTCTTATCTTAACTTCATTTTTATTCCTTTTTCTTCATTCTTCCGTTTCAAATTCTGACTTCTTTCATCTTCCCCACTTCACACAAATTGCTCAATATTCTACAAGTGGGACTTCTGGTCTGATAATTAGCATGCATTCACTTTCTTTTTTTTCAAATTTCAGCTTCACTTATTCCTGAGCTTCAAATTATTCTCATTTATAAAACTTGTCAAATGGCGACTTCCGCATTTTCCTTCTTCACCATTAACCTTAATAGAAAAAGAACAGGATGAAGAATATTTAAAAACTCCAGGATCAAAATCTAGTGCCAAAACTGAAACTAGAAAAAAAATATATAATGTTCTGGACTTTTACTACATAAGCAGAATCGTATCTACCGTTTCCCTATTATTTTATAGACAGATTCAGTTTAAGCTTAGCGCTACGTAACTACATTCGCTATTTATGCCTATATTTAACAGCAAATGCACAACAGATCAACTAACGACCTACAGATCAATGTCAGCACGAGGAAACTCACATACTGGGTACTTAACGAGCCGCACACTTAATAATCAACAAGAAGTGCCTGAAGTGAAATCCCTGCTGCAGCCAGAGATGCCTCAAAGTGGAAGAATGCAGAAAGCAGAGCAGTTCCTCTTTTAGCCACTTCCTTCCACGCCCTCGTTGCTTTCTGGGACACGCTTAATGGGCAGCAAGCTTGTGAGTGCTCCATAGCACGCTATGCCTGCTTGCTGTGAGTGCTCTGCAGCTATGCCTGCACCAGCCTGGTTACACGTGCAGACCTGATGCCTCCAAATGGGAGTTTTCCAGTGTGCAAACAGGCTTCTGGGTAAAACACTCACACACTGCTGCTCTGGAAAATATCCCAACTGCTCTGTTATTTACTTGCACTCTGCTTTGGTAGGGACCTAACCTAATCAGGACATGATATGTTCTAAGACATCTGATCTCTAACATCTCTTCAATCTCAACATTCAACTTAGAAGGCATTCTGTATCAGACATTCAGAAACCTATTTGCTAAGCCTATGTCGAATTGCACTTCAGCTGCTCCCATGTGACTTACCACAGAGATTTACTATTTACAATCGCCCACCGTAAAATAACAGCTGAGGCAAGAGGAAGTTGCAGCGAAGTAGATTTTTAATTAATACTCACAGCAATAGAAAGAAAGCAAAGTTAGTCAAAGCCACATTTTTCTTCACCAAAACAAGCAAGGGGTGTTAAGCCATTGCCAGCACACTTAGCAACCCTGCGAAGGGCAGTGGAAATACTGAGACCTGAATAATAAGTTCACCCCACACCTGCTATTTCCTTCCAAAAGCCCACGTAGATGAGTTTTGAGCAGAGGTAAAGAAAGAGCTGGAAAAAGATTTGAAGAAGGGATTACACAAATAAACCAACTAAGGCTGTTCTTCTTCCGAGGGAATCCACTCGCTGAACATAACCCTCCTGGCAGAGCTCAGCAAGGCAGAAGGAGCAATGCCCAAAGACAGAAGGGCTCATAGCGACAGGACAAGGAACACACACTGCTGTGGGAGGGAGGCAACAAGGAGCACCACGCACAGCTGCACCCTGCACACCCTCCTCAGGGCTTCTGGAAGTCATTAAGCTTTGAAGAAATACAGCAGGAAAGTGGTATTAGCATAAGCAAATGGCTGACATCTTCATCTGCAAGCCCCAAATTTTATGCCCCATTATGTGACCTGATGAAGGTCCATATAAGCTTGACTCATTGTTCACTGATACTGGGACGTCCACTACTTTGTTTTAGTCATAACTCAGTGCCTTCTTTTCCTTTCTGCTCCTTTGTGAATTTCAGGCTTAAAGAAAAAAAAAAAAAAAGAAAGATTCATCAAGCTCACATCAAGGGGAAAAACTTCTTCCTGCTATAATCAAATACTCCTGGTGAGCAGCTCAAAGCTGGTGCTTCCTACTGAAGAGCTACTGTTTCTAATCTGGAAAAGCTGAAGAGCAGACCAAGTGTCCACAGGCAGCAGGTTCACACCAGAACTGTGTTATATCTCTACTTCCCAATCCAGCTTTTCCTCACTCAGAACTGTAAGTTATAGATTCATTTAACAACTTCAAATAGTCAGTATTACTGGTGCTATTTATACTAAATCCTTACCAAATCAGCTGTTCCTACTTGCTTTCCTGAGGGAATGTATACAACCTACCACTATGCATTACCAAATCAGGGTGTCAGGGTTTCACACACAGCCGTTCTATTGCTGAATTTAGCAATGGATCCAATAGTAAAAACAACAAAAAAAACAGCTTCTACTCGTGGCCCTGAAGCTCAGGATCACCTGATCCCTCAGTACTGTGAGCTGCCAGAGAAAAAAAGCCATATTACTGTGTGACAGCTCAGGGTACAGCACTGCCTACCTGGAGGTGTGGCCAAAAGCTGGGGGAGGAGGCACAAAACATGACCTACCTTGGTGGCATCGTGTTACTACACTGCTTCTAACCTAAGACTATGGGTTAATTTGCAGGGTGAATAGCTATCTGCAGACTGCAAACAAGCAGAGGGCAGAGGAAGCAAGACTTTCTAGCAACCAGCTGCCTTTGAAGCCCTATATAACTACACACACTCCAGCAAGCACAGTCACAGCGAAGAGTGTCTTCAGAAACAGCCACAGTTGGTTACAGTGTGCTGCCAATATTCCCGTGCTTGAAGCAATGTATCACTTATTTCTTCAGCTTCAGTTTCCAGAGTTTAATTGTATCACGATGCATAAGCTGAGAAAGAATTTGACTGGAAACATTTAAAATACAAACAAGCATAACTATGACATATGACAGTTTAAGTTCCTGTTGCCTCCAAAACAGCAAGTGCCATTAGGTGTGGAAGCACCCAGCACTGCTGCTTCATCCCCAGGACTAACAGGGTATTTATGGCTGGCTCACACAGCTGGAAATGGAACTGGACTAATTCAGCTGACTCCGTTCCCAGGTCTGACTGTACAAACAGTGCTGCAAGGGAGAAAGCGGGAACACAACTTCCAGGAGCACAGCTCTCATTGGCAGTGTGGACTTGGAACAGCTTCACAGCCAGCTGTAAAGTCATCCACTTGACTATTTATCCAAGCAGAGTTCCTACTCTGCAAGTCAATTTCAGTGCTTGCAGCTTAAGGAAATAGAAGGCCACTGAGTAAAACAGAAGCTTTGGTTATTCAAACACACCAACATTGGTAGTAACACTCACAAAGCCTCTCCCTCATCTACTCTAGAATAGCAAGTTTGTAACTAACTGGCTGTATCTGCATCCAACTTACCTATGAGTCTTGACAGCTACAGAGGAATAACATTCTTCTTCTAAACATGCTCTAGTCAGATGCAACTTACTTTAAGCTTCGTTCACGGTGCAGATGGTCTGTCCATTACTTTCTTTTATTTAATAAAAGTACACAAATATAGAAACAGACATACTCTATGTCTCAATACGACTCTACAATAAGGTCTTAATGCTTTCTACCATTGTAACAAAATAAAGCCCTATGCAGGTTAGCCTGACAAGCTTTACTAAAGTTAAGCTACCATCTTAAACTGGTTCTGAGCCTGACTTGCACAACTGCAATTAAATCTGTTTAAACTTAACATGCAGAAACCTATCCTGGGTACGTGAGATGCAATGCTTCCTAATGGGAAACACATCCGGTATGAGAACGGCATGGACTGCACTGGGGGCAGAACAAGTCGATACCTTAACGCCAGTTTTCAGTATCCAATTCCATCCAGCGTTCTCAGCCTGCAAGGATGACATTTTACTGACCTACCCTACCCTGAAATAGCAATGCTCACATCCTACCAAGCTTTACTGTAGAAAAAGGCCGTTTTCAAAGAAAGATGCAACAAGACATCGCAATTTCCCTCCCCCTTCAGCTTTATTACATCGCATTTTAATTCTTTTGACCCCTAAAGCGAAGGTTGAAGCTCTGAGCTCCCTACCACCCCCTCAATCCCCAGCTCTACAAGTTAAAAAAGCTACAGCCTGACTCTGAGACAATCAAAACACAGCAGTAATACCTACAGACCTCGGAGATTAAGAAACAACAGCTACAGCTGCAATAGAAGCAGATCTCCCCAGAAGCGGATGGCGATGCAGATTTAGGGCAGGATAACAAAGGACAAAGAGGCGGCGGGTTCCTCCTCAGCTCTGCCATTCTCTGCCATCCCCCCCCCACACCCCGTGCCCTGAGGTGCCGCCTTCCCCCTTATTGCCGCAGCCCGGTGAATGCCGCCCCGCAGCACCGGGCCCGGCCCGCGCCGCCCTCCCTCGGCCATTTTGTCCCTGTCGACACTCCCCGGTCACCAGCCCAAGATGGCGCCGGGCCGCCTCACCTCACCTCACCGGCCCGCCGCACGCCCCCCACCTCCTCCATCCCCGCCGCCATCTTCCCTCCACCGCGGCCTCCTCACCGCCGCCGCCCCGACGGCGACACGGGGGGCGGCCGCTCCTCCCGCCCGGAGCGAGACGTGTGAGGGGGGAGGGGCGGCCGGGCAGCGCGCTCCGGCTCCGTGTATTACCCGCTCGCCGTAGTTCTGCTCCCCGCTGTCGCTCATGGTCCCTCCGCTCCACTCCCCGCCACCGCCAGCACCGCGCCGACCCGACCCGACCGTCCCCGGCGCCAGCGCTGTCCGCAGAGGAAGTGACGTCAGCCGCACGCCGCGCAAGCCCCGCCCACCGCGAGGAGAACGTGAGGGGAAGCCCCGCCCACAACATTCCCGCCTTGTGAGAAGCCCCGCCCCTTAAACATGGCGTCCGCCCCTTAAAGATGGCGTCCTCCCTCCCCTCAGCAGCCTGCCTCAGCCCAGTCCACCCACAGCCCCCTGTAGCCCCCTGTAGCCCCCTGTAGCCCCCTGTAGCCCCCTGTAGCCCCCTGTAGCCCCCTGTAGCCCCCTGTAGCCCCCTGTAGCCCCCTGTAGCCCCCTGTAGCCCCCTGTAGCCCCCTGTAGCCCCCTGTAGCCCCCTGTAGCCCCCTGTAGCCCCCTGTAGCCCCGCTCCTCTCCTTCCACATCAGTGCAGGCGCTGCTTGTGGGCACTACCTCACGGCTCGCATCAGCCTCTTAAAGGGCATATTTCCAAGCGCTGTGGGAACGGATGTAAAAAGGGTTTTTATTTGAGGCAGTAATCCATCTAAAAGCTCCGCTTTAGTAGTGGAAATCGGGATATTTCCACAACAGCCGCGCGAGGGCAGCACAGCACCGCCCGATGCTTCCCTCACACCGCCGTGCACACAGCGCTACTTTCCAAAGCCTTTTCCTTAATACTTGGTGATGTTACAGCGCGCTCAGTGACGCTATGGCCAAAGCTATTACTTTCCTCGCCCTGCATTACTCAAAGGAGCGGATATTTTTCCACACATTCGGTGTTTTTTTGCATTTCCCGAGCTCTGCGGCCTACCCTGCTCCGCCCCGGCCGGGAGGAGCCAACGCTGGCGGCCGCCCCACCCTTAGCGACGGCGGGGCCCGGCCATGAGGCTGAGCCGGGCTGCAGTGCTGGCCAGGGCCAAAGCCGTCGCTCTCGATGGGGTCCGGAGGCTGAACTGCTGGTGGGGGCCTGGGATGTGGGATGTGGGGATAGGGACGGGGCTGAGGATGGGAACAGGAGGGGCCTTACCGTGAGAGGGATGTACGAGGGGATGGGGACGAGTAGGGCCTTGCAAGTGGGGGGGACAGGCCGAGGGATGGAGGCAGGCAGGGTATTGGGGAGGGATAGGTAGGGCTAAGGGTTGGGGACAGGGCTATGGGTTGGGGGCAGGCAGGGCCTTGCAATGGAAAGGACAGGCCGAGGGATGGAGGCAGGCAGGGCATTGAGGGGGGATAGGCAGGGAGAGGCTTTGGGGACAGGCAGGGCTTGTGAATATTGAGCAGCCTTGAGGTCCCAGGCAGGTCTGCAATGGCAGAGCAGCCCTGGAGGGGACATGGCAGAGGTGTAGGATAGGCCCAGGCCTGCAGTGCACAGCAGATGGGAAGCTGTGACCAAGGCCAATACACTGATAGCCCTTTCCTCCCACAGGGGCAGCCACATCACAGATGTAAGTACCGTGCTGCCGTCTGCTCATCTCATCGATCCCCTGCCTGTACCTGGAAAGAACTGGCACTGGGAGGGTACTGGGGTACCTGTGTTCACCTGACGATGCAGGATTTGGGCTCGTAGGCACATCTGCACTGCAGGAAAGGGATGCCCGGGTGAGAGGGATGGATCCTTCCTGGAAAGCAGCGTAAGGACTGCAGAGCTGCTGGAAAGAAGAGCAGCGAGATGCTGGCAGGGTGCAAAGGGTGGAGGAGCTGCTGATTCTGTGCTGGATCTGGCAGCAAATCCCTCAGGCGGTGCTAAGCTTGGGTTAGATTGAAGCAACCTGAATTCCTGCTCTAGCTTTTATCTTGTGTGGCTTAAACTGCTGTGTTTTGTTGTTGTTGTTCTGTTGTGCTTTGTGGGTTTGTTTGTTTTTGCCTGAGAGTGCAGTTTAATGTTTAATCTCTTCCTGCATAGATATCCATATGCCGAGATCTGCCCAACGTTGAAGTGATCACATTCAGGTGAATCCCAAGCTGCTGACACTGGCAAGAGCAGAGATCGTGTGTTTCACGTGGCTGTGTCCTGGCTTTGGGTTTGGTGCTGCCTCTTAGTGCGTGTCTCCAGGCTGTCAGCCTCTCCTCACCTCTTTTCTCAAGCAGGGATGTGGAAATTCTTATCCTTCAGCACACTCCTCTGTCCCCTTGCTATTTGTTTAGAGGGGGGTTAAAATGTCTCAGGGTTTTTGCTCCATAGGTCATATTCTATGGAGCATAGGATTTTCTGGGCCTCCACATGAAGCCAGTCTGCAGAAAGCTGGTTGAATGGAGCTCTCCAAGCTCCACATTTCTCCCATCTCACGTGGAGCCTCTGCTATCTTTGAAACAGAGCTTTTCAGCTTGGGAATCTTCTGTGGGTTCTTCTTCATGTTGGGAATCTGTGGGTTCTCCTTCAGCTGGAGCTGCTAGAGAAAAGGGCGTCAGTGTGATGGATGGTTGGGGGAAGCAAAAGCTGTTTGTCATCTTCAGCAGAGAGCAGCGCCTGCTTTTTTAATTCCTCCCTCTGTTTACAAAGATGAAATGCCATCTTTTTGTTCCATGCAAAGCCGTAGGCTCCTGATTACCGCCCTCGCTGTGTCGGTGTGAGGCTTCTCAGTGAAGCTGATGCAGAGAAAGGGGTTGAAAAGCTGCGTGCTGCAGGGGCCCTGCTCACCGCTAAGGGCACAATGAGGAAGGGTGGGCTGAGCCTGTGCTCTCTCTGCAGCCTGAATGGCATCTCAGACCTCGAGCCGCTGAACCAGTGCCAGAATCTGAGTGAGCTCTACTTGAGGAAGAACAACATAGCAAGCCTGAATGAGCTCTTCTACCTCAAAAACCTGCCCCGGCTGAGGGTCCTGTGGCTGTCTGAAAACCCCTGCTGTGGGTCGGACCCCCACCGCTACAGGATGACGGTGCTCCGCAACCTCCCCAGCCTGCAGAAGCTCGATAATCAAGGTGGGTGTTGGCAGGGAAATGAACAGCCCCGAGCCCTGGGTAGGGTGAACTGGAAACCAGTGTTGTGCTGGTTCCTCTTGTTCAGGTGTCCTCCACTCTTTGTGATGGGGAAATGTGGTACGGGTATGCAGGCAGGCTGGATCTGTCAGAAGTCGAGAGCCCCCCCTCTGTAGAACCATTGCTCTCAAGCTGGTTTCTCCATTTTGTGCCCTGCAGTGCCAGGGTTAGTGCTAGCGGGGCTGAAAGAGGCTCATTAGAGCTGAGGCTATAACATTCATTAGTGGTTTTTCAGAGCTTTCTCCTTTGCTCTGGCAAAACAAAGAATCTGTAATTGGATCTGCGGTTATAGAAAGAGCTTTTCTACCTGCTAGCAGTAATTTGGTGGCTTTTGGAGCCTTGCAGAGCATCTTTGCATCCCCGCCTGGTATCTTTCTCCTTTTAAGAGCTTGGTGACAGCCACTGTTCTCTCGTGGGGGAGAATGAAAGCAAAAGGCCTCTACAAAGCAGGATTGTTGGGTGAAATTCTCCGGGTGTAGCTCTGCAGCAGCAGCACATTCCTGATCACAGGCAATGTCTTTCTGGGCTGCTGGAGCTCATTGCAAGCAAATGGCTCCAGGCTGTTGTTTTTGCTTTCACAGCCGTGACAGAGGAAGAGCTGTCCCAGGCCCTGGTTGATGGGGAGGAAATCACGGCCCCACCAGCCAGGAGGAGTATGGAGAATGGCTGCTCTGCATCCACAGAGTCCAGTGCTGCCGAATCCACAATGGAGACTGAGAGCGAGATGCTGAGCTTCGGTTTGGAGGAGACCAAGTGAGATATTAGGGCTCTTGGGCTGGACCTGTGGGTAACATAATAGGACCCTGCCAGCCAAGCCCCTCATCTTCTATGGGCCAGCCCTGCAGTGGGTGCAGATTCCTGTTGTTCCAGTTAGTGTGATGGAGCAGTGCTGGGTCAACAGTACTCACGGGTCTGGTTCTCTATCTGCCAAACAGGCCCTTCCACGGAGGGGTGCTTGCTATCAGCTGCATGTGCAGACAGAGGTGGGTGAGCTCACCTCCTTAGCTCCCCTGCAGCATGCTTTGGTGCTCATCAGCACCGTGCACATGCTGGAGTGCAGTGTGATGCAATTGGTTCCCAGTCCTATGGCTGAGAGCAGCCTCCTCTTATTGCCTTGCCTAATTACATCCTGTAGCTGTGAGGCTCTTACTATGGTTTTGCCCAGGCTGCTGTGTTCTGTAGGCAGCCGAGGTGTGTGAGATGTGCTTTGAATCCCTTGGCTAGAGACTTGTTGGGTGACTGCCAGTGACTGCAGAATTTTGGCCTGGCAGAGTAAGGTTTTGCCTTCTGCTTATTGTAACATTTGCTCTTCTTCCCTTTCTTCAGCAAAATCCGAGAGCAGCTTGGTATGAAGCCTGTTCCTAGGGATAAATTTTCCTCCTTCTCATCTCAAGAGGTGGACTGTAGCCAAAAGACAAGAGTGAGTATCTTTCAAGTCCAAATTGCTTTTCATTTTTGCAATGCCGTGCTGTGTCTTTATTTTCCTCCGCACACAGAGAAAGCCTGATGAGGTTTGTGCTCTCCATCTGTCTGCCCACGGGCACGTATGTCCCTTCACTAAGGCAGTGCTAGGAGGTGGGCAGCAGCTGAAATGCAGCTGGTGAGCGGGAGGATGCTGAATCGAGTGCATAGGTGCATCTTCTGCCCCCTCGGTGGTGTAACCCCAGATGAACCTCATGGATCTTGGCTGTGCAGCTGGGAGCTGCTGTATTCTGGGCTCAGTGCCATCGCTGCAATTGGCATAGGGAGGCCATAGCGAGGATCTAGACCGTGTTCTGCCTCATTCTGATGCTTGTTGCCTTCATGCCCACGTTCTTTCGTATTGTAGGCTTCCTTTATAGCTCCAAGAGTACTACTGCAGGCCCTGCCTTTTTTCCCTGTTTTTTTTTTTCTTCTTTCTGCCAAATGAAAATGAAGGGGATGTGGGCACAGACTGCAGCTGTGGAGCTTTAAGTTGGACATTAGGAAGAAAGATTTCCCCTGTAGGTGCCTGGAGAGGTTGTGGAATCTCCCTCTGGAGTTTTTCACGACAGGGTTTGACAGAGCCGAGTTCTGGTGTTGGCAGCAGTCCTGCTTTGCTGGAAGGCTGGCCTGGGGACTTCCAAAGGTTCTATCCAGCTCCTGTTTTTGCTATTATCTTACCATTGCTCAGATCAGAGTGGGGGCAGGTCCTTTCTCACCCTTCATGTGGTCACACTGGAGAAAGGACAGCTGTTCAGTTGAGCGCCCTTTTCCCTACAGGAGCCAGAGGTGTGCGGGCAGTCTATGCAGGACTGGGTGGACGAGTTTGTCCTGCATTCCAGTGAGTCTCCTCCAAGGCAGCCTCTGCCCCTCAGGGCCTCAGGGGGGTCGGTTTGTCCTTGTAGGTGCAGGTGATGAAGTCCCTAGAAGGAGCAGCAACTCAAAAACCGAGTGCCCCCCTTCTCTGGGCTGATGTTAACGTGTTTGTATAAAGCAGTGTCTGTCTCATCCTGGCAGAACAACGTGCTGAACGCCATCCTGCTTCTCACGAAGGAGCTGGACGCGGAAGGTCTGGAGATCGTCCAGCAGACAGTGGGGAGGAGGCTGCAGGCCTTTCGGAAGAGAGAGCTGCAAGAGGAGTGAGGGTGCGTGCTGTATCCTGGAGCACTCCATGAGCCAGGGAGCTTGCCCCAGCCCAGCAGCACCACTCTGCCCATACATGCCTGGCTCAGCACGTCCCGCTGCACTTCCCCTGTGGATGAGGTGATGCTGGCTGAGAGCAACTGCCCCTTTACCTCTCCTGACATTGCCCCTGGCTGTGTGCATCACGCTGGCAGGTTCTGCCTCTCAGCTTTCCTGCTGGCGTGGCAGGCTCTGTTAATGTGTGCATGTTGCATCACTGGGGTCATTCGATGGGAGCCACGGCGTGATCAACAAGAAAAAGCTAATAGGGCTGTGGGCAGAGGTGCTGCTGTGCTGTACAAATGAAGGGGCTGGAAAGCCTGACAGCAGCCAGAAGTACCACTGCTCCCTGTTGGCCGAGCACTTGGCCAGTTGTCATAGAACAGGCTCTGAAGGCAGCTTCTCCCACAAAGGTTTGTTTGAATCTTGGGAAGACGCTGCCTGAAGGGTTTTCAACAACTCTCTGGTGCAGATGGTGAAGGTCAATGTCAAATTCTTTCTTTATCTTAAAACTCTTGATTTCTTTCGGCCTTGTTAGTACAAGCAGCATCTGATTCCATGGTCAGGTGGCCCATGGAAGACCTTGGTGCAGCCTGGGTGAAGCAGCACATCCTGAATGCTCTGCTGTAGTTTCGCCCCTGCTTGCCCTCGCAGGCATTTGAGCAGCCCAAGGTAAAATGAACCTTAGAGCAAAATGCTCCTGTGTGTTTTGGGAGAAAACGAGCCAAGCATTGCTGTCGGAATGCACAGGTATAAAGGGTGGTGCTTAAGTGAAGAAGCTGCGTTCAGAAGGGTTTTACAAAGCTGTTAAATACCACTTGAAACATTGTGACATAGCAAATAAAAGCCGTTTTCCCTCTAGGACCTGCGAGTTGTGGCTGGGGCTCGGCAACCATGGTGAGAGCAACTGACTCTGGGCATTGCTGTGTTACATCTGGGTCACGGCTCCCATTGTGAGCCCTCTGAAGCCGCAGGGCAGCTGTTGGCCCCTGCTCCATCCCGCTTCACTGACCGTGAAATGCTTCGTCTGACTGCAGTGCTGCTCATAACCACAACTGCTGCACCTCCCTGCTTTCCAAAGGCACTTTGCTGCTGGGGCAGCTCTCTGCAGCAGGGAGCAAAGGGACTGTGAGCAAGGCTTGGTGCTGGGATGCAAAGCCTGCAGGATGGGGGACGTGGCCTTTGGTGCGGTTCTTTGCAGCTCCTGGGGTGGTGGTTGTGGCTCTGCTCCCTGTGTCTGCACAGCCACCCAGGCCCCTGCACTGGGTTGTGCTGATAGGATGCTCCTTGGGGATGTTAGCCCCGTGCACACAAGCACATCTATGTGGCTTTGGGATGAGGGGACACAGCGTGTCCCTCTGGTGAGGATTGCTGATGCCTTTAACTCTTCAGATGACCTAGTTCTTGCCTGCTGTGTTAAGCCCAGCTGCACTGAACTGGTCAGTGTGATTTATTATATACTAGTCTTGCCCTGACAGCCAAAGCCCCAGAGACTTACCCGGCATCTTGTTTGCATCCTGCCCTTGTACAGAGGTTAAGTCTTCTCCCAGGCTGCCTCAACAGCTGTTTGGTGGCAGAATTTGCACCTTTCTGCAGCAGAGATCATGGGAGCAGCCACTGAAGTGTGTTGGCAGACACCCCATGGCCTGGAGCCCCCCATTTTGCTGGGAGGGGAGTGTCTGGAGCAAGCACTGTGGCTTGTCACAGGGCTGGTGGCGGCTGCCGGAGTGCTGAGCGTGGCCTGGGGCCGCTCTGGCGCAGCTCCTTTTTTCTCAGCTCACAGCAGTCAGGCTGTTAATCCCCGCCAGAGCGCTCTGCCTACGTGCCGTGCCTGTCATACTTGGCTGGTGCTGCTGCTGCAGCTGCCAGGTGCCCTCTCTGCTACTGGGGCACCTCGTAGCATCTTTGTTAGTGGCCTTCCTTCCCCTCTGTGATGCTCAGGGCCCTGTTGAGTGAGATGGGCTCCCCATATCAGCATAGGGCAACCACTTTCCCCCCTCCCCAGTGCCTGGAGTAGCGCTGTGATCTGTGCCTGGGGTCCCCAGGGCAGGTATCACCAGGGAAGAGCTGCTGTTTCATTCATCCAGTTCAGCTGGTTCTCTGCACTCAGCTCTTGCAGGGATGATGAGCTCACTGTCTTTATCCGGAGCCTAAAATAAGCGCTGTAGCCAGCTAGGGGAATAGCACTGCTGCCCTTAAAATCAAAGGGGCCTCCACATTGGGGATAACTCAGTGGAAAAAAGAACAGCTCTGTCCAAACCCTACAAGTGTGACACGTCCCCATGATGGTGATGTTCGTCAGTCTGGCTCTGGGAGGAAGGAGTCCTGGGAAATGAGTTGTCTGGCATTGGCTGAGCGCAGCCAAAGCCAAGGAGTTTGGCAGCTACACCCTGAGAAACTGCGTGTAAACCACACGCGTCACCCTGACCCATCCGCTTTGAACGTCCCTCCAAGGTGGGAACCAAACCCTGGGAGATGCAGTTTTCCTCCAGGGTTGAGAGGTCTCCTGGCACAGGGACACAGACTTTGCGTATTCTGGATGGAGTCATGCAATGAGAGGCTGCCTGGGCTCCTTTTCTCCCAGGACCCCAACTTGGGGGGTGCACAGAGCAGGGAAACATCCCAGCGTTAGTTGGGCTCTGCAGCTCAGCTTTCTCACACCCCCTCCTTAGAGCAGCACAGGATGGTCCCCCCCATCCCAGTGCACACCCCATGGGGTCAAAGCCTCTGGTCCTCCTCCCTATGGGACCCTGCAATGACCACGCTGGTGACGCAGTGTTGGCTCCAGCAGGTTTTATCTCTAAGACACAAGCGACGCCGCGATGGTGAGACACGGTGGGGTCACAGAGCGGTGGTGAGATGATGGGCACGGCCCTGCTGGTGGCATTGAGGGCCACGTGGTGGTGGTGACAGCCAAGCATCATGCAGGGTGGCCGGGGACAGGGGGCTGCCAGGACCGGTGTCCTGTGCCTGCTCTGGCACAGCACCACAACCTCTTCCACTCCACTCCCCTCCCGTGTGGGGTCGTCAGCTAAAAGCAGCAATTGGTTTGGGCTATCAAGCCATGAAATAAGGAATCGGGAGTACCCCATCATTAAATAATAAACTAGAAGACGATGATTTCAGGGCCGGGCTGCATAGCCAAGCACAGGGAAGCCTCCATTCCCATATCTGCACAGTGACTGGCCCCAAGGAGCAGCAATTTCAGGCAGGGTCTGGGGAGGTTGCATCGGGGATGGCCACTAGAAGCCCTTCTCGATGCTGAGCGTGCGCCGGGTGACGTGCTCCATGGTCCCCGAGATGTACTCGGTCAGGCTGATCTGGTAGTTGGCCAACATCTTCAGCATCAGCCGCAGGTTCAGCCACCACTGCTCCTGGGGCAGCCGGTGCCTGTAAAACAGGACACGGCTCTCCAGCGGCCCTGGGCACAGTGGGCCTCGCCACTGAGTTTTGGGCAGCCTGGGGGAGCCGTGGACAGGGGACGGGCACTTACTCAAAATCAGTGACTTTCTTGAGCTCCGTCACAGGGCTGAAGGCCACCACCTTCTTCCTCAGCCCAATGACACAGGCAGAGTCGGCCGAGTTGGCGAACACGCGCCCTGTAGGGGACACAAAGTCATCAGCAGGGACAGCGGCAATGCTGCAACCAGCACCCCCAGCCCTGCGCTCACCTTTGCGGTATGACTCCTGCAGCTTCTCTGACATCCACAGCACAGCCTTCACACCCAGCTTGGTCCCATAGTTGCGGTCAAAGGGGGTCGGAGCTCCCCCCTAGGGACAGAGAAAAAGCTGAGGTCAAGCCCCTGTGGGACGAGGCCCAGTGCTGGTGGCCCTCCCGTCCCTGTACCTGCTGGAGATGGCCCAGGACATTGATCCTGCAGTCGAAGATGCCCTTGCCCTCAGAGGAGTAGAGGTTATACAGGAACTCAGTGGTGTAGTGCTCGTGGCACTTCTCGTTGCTGAGGGAGCAGAGAGAAGGGATGGGGTTACTCCTTCGTGGGCTGTCCCCAGGGGGTCCCGAGGGACATGGATATGATGAGAGGTGGTGGCCTCGAGTTGTACCAGGGTCAGGTTGGATGTTGGGGAACATTCCTTCTCAGACAGAGCAGCGAGGCGCTGCACAGCCGCACAGGGAGGTGGGGCAGCCACCATCCCTGGAGGTGTTCAGAGCCATGGAGATGTGGCACTGAGGGACGTGGGCACAGTGGGGCAGGCTGGGGTTGGACTTGGGGATCTCATAGATCTTTTCCAACCCTAATGATTCTATGACTTAGGACTCACCGCAGCACCAGCCCTCTCTGGATGTCTGTCTTCATTTTGTCCGTCAGGTGCTCCACGTTGGCCTGCAGGACAAACCCCAGCATGTCCCCAGCCTTCCTCACCCACCCCACATTCCCCCAACCCAACCAGATCTCATCCGCAGCTCTTCCCAATTCCATTTCCCACCATGTTTCCCCACTAAAACAGGGTATTGCTGGGATACCGAGGGCCGCTCACCTTCAGGTCATGGATGGTGAAAGGCTCTTCATACACATAGGCAGCATCGGCACCCACGGCGATGCCGGTGACGGTGGACAGATACCCACAGTAGCCTCCCATGGTCTCCACGATGAAGACGCGGCGCTTGGTGCCCGACGCCGACTGCTTGATGCGGTCACAGCTCTGTGCAGGGACAACGCTGGTCACAGGGCCATGTTCATACAGCGCGGTGCTCCCACCCCACCGCTGCCCCTCACCTCCATGGCTGCGTTGACGGCTGTGTCTGAGCCCAGACTGAAGTCGGTGCCGGGCACGTTGTTGCTGATGGTGGCGGGGATGACACACATGATGATGCAGAGCTCCTCGTATTGCCCACGGGCTTCCACCAGCTGCAGCACCCCCTCGTATGCCTGCAATGGGCACGGCCGTCAGCAGGGTCCCACATCACACCACCACCCGGGGCCAGGATGGTGTCAGTGCATCTCCATCAGGTGTGGGAGATGCACTGACACCAAAGGGCACTTCTACATTCAGCATTCCCTCATACCTCAAAGCCGCCAATGACCAGCAGAGCTTGGATGTTGAATTTCCTCACATTCTCCACGATCTTTTCCATACAAGTCTTGGGCAGAGTCCTGGAAGGGGGAAAGACCCTGCACTGAGGCCACTGAGAAGCCCAGAGCCCTACAGTGTCCCTTATGGCCATGGGCCACTCACCGCTTGGTGCCGAGCATGGACCCACCACGTCCCAGCCAGCCTGCCACGTCGTGCCAGCCCACCTCGCGGATCTGCAAGAAGCAGTGCTCAATTTTGGAGCCAGGGACCACCCCAGTCAGAGCCCTGTGGGGTGTTTGGTGCCCCCACACTCACCTGTCCCTTGGCCAAGCCCTCGAAGCCGTCGCTCACCGCATAGACGGTGTGGCCGTGGCAGATGCTGATGCGCACAGCTGAGCGCACGGCCGCATTCATACCGGCAGCGGGGGCCCCCACGTTCAGGATGGCCAGGCTGAAGGGGCTCTGTGGGGACAGCAGCCGTGTGGTGGGGATGGTGGCACGACCACCAGGAGGGGAACAGCACTGTCCTCCTTAGAATTGAGGGGACGATGGAGAGGACAGCTTGGCAGCCCGTCTTACCTTCTCCTGCGCTGGCTTCTGGTGTGCCAACATTTTATAGATGTTCCAGTTGTTCTCAAAGCTCCTGCAAGGACAGCAGTGGCTCTAGTGGAGAACCTCTGTTCCAGCAGGTCTCCCCAATCACCCCATCTGGTTCCCCCATGGTGGCTCACCTCCCGCGGAGCTGGATCGCCTCATCAAACCTCTTCTCATCCATGGCCTTCTGCACGTCCTTTGTCTTGGGGGAGAGACACCCGCATGTGGAGTGACAGCAGCGGGACACCCAACAGAGGTGCCACCAACCCCATGGAGGTGCCACCACCAGCTCCGCACCCGCCAGTGCCCCCATGCACTCACCACCTGGACACACTCCATCAGCGGCAGCCGCACCGACTGGTTCCCTGACAGGCTGACTACGCAGGCAGGAGTGTCCGGGGTGGCCTCCAGCAGCGCCATCACCGCCTCCATCCCCATCTTGCTGCTCTGTAGTGGATCAGGGGCACCCACTGGGTGATGACAAAGCCCTTCTCCCACCTCCTGTCCCCATCCCGCAGCCCTGGGCACTCACCAGCACACGGTCGAAGGCAGAGGGCGTCCCACCACGCTGCACATGGCCCAGCACAGTGACACGGGTGTCAAAGCCCAGGCGCTGCACCACCAGCTGAGGGACAGAGAGGCTGTCAGAGCAGGCAGGGCCTGGCTGTGGGGCAGGCAATGGGGTGAGCCTTACGTCTTTGACGTAGTTGGAGGAGATGGGTTTGCCGTTGCGATCGATGGCCCCCTCTGCAATGATGATGATGTTGAGCCGTGAGCCTCGGCTGCGGGTCTGGGGGAGCAAAGGGCACAGCAGCTCAGCCACAGTCTGTGCCAGCTGAGCGTGTTCTGGACACAGGCATCCTCCTTGTATCCCCACGGTAGGGATGGGTGCCTCACCTCCCCGAGCCGCTCACACATCAGGTCCTCCCAGCCGTCCTCTGGGGGGGATTCGGGGATGAAGAGCCAGTCAGCCCCTGAGGCCAGTCCAGACACCAGCGCCAGGTACCTGCAGAGAGTGGTGGTGGCACACAGGTGTCCCCAAGGGCCCAAAGTACCACAGAAAGCCCCCACTCCATCCAGTGTCCTCACCCGCAGTGGCGGCCCATCACTTCCAGCACGAATGTCCTCTGGTGGCTGCAAGGACAAGGTTTAGGGACATGGTCAATGGGCATGGTGGGGTCAGGTCAATGGTTGGATGATCTTAGAGGTCATTTCCAACCTTAATGATTCTGTGATAACCAAGGGATGAAGGTGGAGGAGGATGAGGAGGGTGGGAGCCGTGCAATGGCCAGGCCAAAATTCTCACCTCTGCGCCGTGGTGGTGATGGCGTCGATCACCTCCATGATGCGATGCAGCGCCGAGTCGGTGCCGATGGTCATGTCGGTGCCGCAGAAGTCGTTGTCGATGGAGCCCACCAGCCCCACCACGTTGAGCCGCCCGTTGGCCTTCGCCATCTCCTCACTGATCACCCCTGCGCCCGACGCTTCGTGTTGAGCTCTGGGGTCACCCCATGGGTACCCACCCCATCCCACAGCACCCACCTTCCCGCAGCAGCTCATCCACCAGCCCGGCCCACTCAGCACGGAAGATATCGGCCCCGGTCAGGCTCCCATCGCCGCCGATGACGCAGAGGTTGGTGATGCCGTGCACGATCAGGTTGTGTGCAGCACGCAGGCGGCCCTGCCGCGTGGTGAAGGCTTTGCAGCGGGCGCTGCCGATGACCGTACCGCCCTGCAGAGGGGGACAGTAAGTGGGGGGTTGGGGGGGAACGTGGCACGGCGGTTTGTCACCTGGGTTTTGCCCCCGGAGCGGCCCGGCGATGCTCACCAGCTGGATGATGTTGGACACGCTGAGCCAGGTGGCCTGTTTGATGTTGTCGCCGCCTTCCACCAGCCCCTCGTAGCCCTGCGGGGACACGGAGGTGACATCCCTGCGTGCCGTACCCGGGGGCGGGGCGGCTGGCGGGGGCGCGGGGCGGGCAGACCTCGTAGATGAGGAAGACCTTTGCTCCCACGTAGATGCCCATGCGGGTGACGGCGCGCACGGCGGCGTTCATGCCTGCGGAGGGGACACGTGGCACCGCGGGGACATCGCTGCGCCAGGGGCGGACCCGCCGCTCTCGGCGGGCCAACATCCCGATGTCACGCAGCCCCACGCTCCATGTCCCCGCGTCCTACACCCCGCATCCCACAGGCCCCCGCGCCATCGAGGACTCCGGACCCGCCGCACTCCCACAAGGCTCCCGTGTGTGGGTACCCGCCCCCCCGGCCGCCCCTCGGGCCTCACCCTGCGCGTCGCCGCCGCTGGTGAGCACGGCTATGGCCATGCCGGCCCCCGCCATCCGCAGCCGCTCCAGCTCCGCCGCCGCCATCGCTGCGCTGCCCGGCACCGGCGGCCCCACCCCCGCTGCCCACGCCCACCCCTATGGCCACACCCATAAGGTGGGGCCACGCCCCCACCCGTCGGGCAGGGCCGGACGGAGCCGTGCGATGCTCATATAACAATGATTGATTGATTGATTGCCGATAAGATCATTAACGATGCACAGCTCCATCCCACCCGCGGGGCTGTCGCCGTGTCCCCACCGCTCTGACACAGCCCCGTCCGGCAGCGAAATGGTGCGGGCGTCGTGGGTGAAGGAAATGGGAGAGACCTGGCCGGAGTCCCGGCATCCTCCTCCTCCTCCTCCTCCTGCCCGGCCCCACCTCCCCGGTCCCGCTTAACTGCGGCCGCGGGGCCGCCGCATCCCGTGTGTAACCGCCCCGCCATGCTGAGGCTGCTGCTGCTCTGCGGAGCCCTGAGCTGCGGGGCATCGAGCGACGGTGAGGGCTGCGGGGATGCGTGGGGACACGCGTGGAGGAGTGGGACGCCACGGGGCTGGAGGGTGAGATGGGGAGGGACAACAGGTGACATGGGTGTCTCCTTCCAGCCCCGCTTACCTTCACCATGCTGCAGTGGACGCAGGTGTCCGACGGCAGCTCCGTGTTTTGGGGTAACGCCACGCTGGGCGGGCGGCTCAGCCACCTCCTGGACAACCGCAACGTCACTCAGGTGCTGCCGCTGGAGCCGCCCGCTGCCTGGGCACGGCAACGGGACACGGTGAGCAGCTACCTGAGCTACTTCAGCGCCATAGTGCAGGTCTTCAGCAAGGAGAGGCCCCTCAACTGTGAGTGCTGCTGGGGGCCGTGGGGCTGTGCTGATGGGGGTGGCTGCTCGGGGACAGGGACCCAAGGAGCTGAGGGCAGCCCTTGGACTGAGGGTTTACCATGGGGTCACTGCTTGGAAGGGGGATGCTGAGGGTGAGGAGGTTGTGTCCGTGCATAGGGCGCTGCTGGGGCTGTGCTCTGACACCTCTCTCTACATCCCCTCTACTCATGTTCCTCCCCAGAGCTCGTTTTGCCTCCATTCATTTCTGCACCTGGTGCAATCTCTCTCACCCTGGGTCACCACTGCTCGCCCTGTCCCTTTGTCCACTCTATACTCCATGTGAGAGCCATGAGGAGCTCACTGAGCACAGGGCAGCTTCCAAATGGGAAGCCCCAGGGAGTCCAGGTGGTGCATAGAGCAGCTGGATCCTGACACCCTCCATCTCACAGACACCCAGCTCCTGCTCTGCCGCCTGGGCTGCTGCCTCTTCCCCAACGGCACAACCCGCAGCTTCTACGAGGTATCCCTCAATGGAACAGCCTTCCTCACCTTCCACGTCCCCAGCGCCACCTGGGAGCTCCGCTGGCCACGCAGGGACCCGGTGGCCACTTATGCCCGGCGAGAGCTGATGAAATACACTGAGACCACCCATAACCTACAGCACTTCCTCAACACCACCTGCGTGGACATCCTGCGGGCCCAGAGCCCTCAGACAGGTGTGTGCCAGGCACAGTGTGGTGCGGGGGGGTCCCCCTGCTCCCAACACCCATCCCATGGGAATTAGGGTGACGTACCGTTGTTGCTTCTTGCAGGGAAGCAGAGAGGCCGCTCGCACGCCCCGCTGGTGCTGGGTCTGATCCTGGGGGTCTCTGCGGTGGTTGGAATGGCTGTGGGCATCTTCTTGTGCACAGGAGGGAGCTGCTAGCGAAACCACGGCTGTCCTGTGTCACCCTGTGGGCACAGGGGGCCAACCCGGCATCACCCCGGGGGGACCCCAGCTGGGATGGTCCCCCTGCCCCAGGGATGGTGCTCACAGTGCACTGAGGCTTAACATGGAGCCACGCTTGGCCTGGATGCATGAAACGTGGAAAGCCAGAAGAAAGCCCCAAAGGGTGAAGAGGTCGGCATTCAGACCGTGATACATCACCACGCTGGTGTGGAAGGGAGTGGATGCCTGGAGGACAGATGTCACATCTGGGAAAGGACCCATTGGTGGCCATCCGTATCTGTGCTCAACAGCCCTGCTTAGGGCCTGGTGCAATAAAGCCCTTCTGCCCCCACACTTGTGCCACAGTTCCTTGCATAGGGGGGTCACACAGCATGCACTGAGCTTGCACGGCCTCAGGAGAGGCTGCAGGGCTCATGCTGCCTGATCTCACCCCGACTGCACACTGCTCAGTTTAGCTGCAGCAGCAATTTATTCCCCTGAGGCCAATTGGTGTCCTTTACTTTCCCTTTACATCCCCATGGTGCACTATAGACGGTTTCTCCCAGGCAGATTAAAGGGTTCATCGCTGTCACATATTGGAACAGGACCCCAAAAGCTGGGTGAACGAAGGGGAAGAAAGAGAACAAGGAGCAATGGCAACCCTGGGTGCTGACACCAGGGCAAGGCAGGCCTGTAGAAAGCACAGAGAAGGTCACAAACACCTTTTGGCAACAAGGAGGGGAAAGCAAGAACAGAAGTGGGATGGGAGATGACATAGCAACATCCACAACAGGGGATGAAGATCTCTCTCAAGAGACCACAGCTCATATCTGCTGGAGCTGCCAGGCAGCCCTGGCTGCCCTCCATCGTGCAGCCCCCCACCCTTCAGGGGGCTGCTCCAGCAGAGTGAAGCAGCAGCCAAATGTCCTGGGATCCAAAGCACCAATCGAGGCAAACATCAGCACTCAGCTGGGTGGGAGGCCAGCTGTGCTGTGCATATGGGGAGGGGGGGATGGGGTGAAATCAGAGGGCTGTGTTTGTGGCACAGGGCAGTACCACTGCATCTCCATCACAAGCACAGAGTTGCAGGGCAAGATTTTGCATCGTAGTTCCAAGAGGTTTTGCAACTCACAGGCCATTAGAAAGCAATCTGGTGGCTCTGATGGGTGGCAGCACAAGGAGTGGGGAAACTGTAGGGGGTCAGAAGGAGAGGGCTTGTTTTGTTTCTGTAACACATCAGCTTTAGACAGCTGGGGCTGCCTCTGCTCTTGGCAGCTCTAGAAAAGCCTTTTTCCCTGTCTGTAGGCCCTGGAAGAGCTCCAGGATGTGGCTGCTCTGCCAGCTCAGAGAAAAGGGCAACAGCTGGAGCCCTTGGGGCCCTACAGCCTTCCCTGGGCACCGCACCCAGAGCCACCCTGTCCCTGGATCACTTCCCTGACGGTGACCGACATCAACCTACACATGACACAAAGGGAAGGGCTATGGCACTCATCTGCACCCCTCCCAGCTCACAGATTCTTCTGCCCACCCCTCAAACTGCCTCATCATAGGGTCACCACTGCCAGCAGCACGCAGGGCCCAGCTGGCAGCCCAGCTCATGTGTAGAGAAGGGTGGGCCCCAGTTGTTGCTTAAGTGCTTGCCATCATCCCCCAGCTGGTAGCCGCTGCCAGGGTCAGTCCTGCAAGCCCTCAGCACAAGTGCCAATCCTCAGCTGTATCCTGTCAGCCACAGGGCCCTTTCCCTTTCGTCCTGGCTTTATCCACCCTGCAGTCCCCTGGGGGTTTTCACCCCCCCCCCCACAGCATCCCCTTAAGAGCAAACAATGCTTTTCTCTCATCATGCCAAACACTTTCCATCACTCATCCTGCTATTGCTGCCAGCTGAGATAAGGAGCCCAGCCTCTAACACTGTGTGTTGTTGCAGTGAGTAAGGTGATGCCCACGGGCAAGGACTGGGTTTCCCCTTCACCTCCACACAGATCCCATGGGTGTGCACACATAGCCTAGCAGTGATGTGCTCATCCTTTGGGGTGGAACTGCACTCACCCTATAGGGAGGTGCTGGGTGGGAGTGAGGGCTGTACGGCACCTTTGGGGTCACACCGCAGCATCACTCCTGCTCCCCTCACACAGGGTGTCCCTCCATCCTTCTGGCACCACATTTAGGTCTCCCTCACCCCAAACCGCTGCATCTTTTGCTCATCACCAGGACAAGAAGAAGAGTTTATCCTCAACATAAACACACTCTATGTGCTCAATGCCTGTGCTGCAATCATCAGCGCTGCTCAGGACTAAACAAGCTCTGTTCCTCTGAACTGTCCTCAAAGGTCACGTTGTGACAGCCCCAGATGCTTTCATCTGTGGAATTTCCAGTTTCCAGACATCCTTTTTAACCCTGCTGCTGCAGTGGGCTGAGCACACTTGCTCCATTCAGGGCAGTGCTGCACAGCCCTCCTAGAGCCAGGGACTTACGTTTTGGTATTGTTTTTGACTCACAGTGAGTTTGGGATCTTTGGAAGCACTGAGATCTTCATCCACCACACTGCCAGCATTACGCCTTTTACTTCTGTGTTTGCCTTCTCCTATAGGCAGAGGAGCCTCCTGCTGTCTGTCAGCCTCCTGCTGCCAGGGGTGAGCAGGCAGATCCCTGGAAATACTTAGTGACAGAAGAGGCAGGGCTGACACATCCCTCCCACACAGAGGATGCCCGGCTCCTATCAGTGCCCTCTTCTCTTTCCTAACACCTCCCAGGTCAGCATGCCTGGCCCAGCTGGAGGAAACAGGAGGCAAAAGCTGAGCTCTGTCCACAGTCAACACTGAGCACAGCGATGTGGCAAACAGAAGCTGTTGGGCAGTTATTGCACCTCCCTGCCAGCCACAGCTGGGCTGTCCCCTGGGTGGGACAAGCTTCTGTCTGAGTAAGCCATTCCCTTATGAGACCAAGTGAGCAGCTCAGCACTACAGCATGGGAGCAGAGCGGCTGCTATCCAAACACCACCTAAATATCATTTAAAAGAACACCAGTAAGGAACTGCCACTTCACCTTCCTTTCCTGTCCAGCCCCACACAAATTTAAACAGCTGGATTCTGGGCGCCTTCAGGACAGCAGCTCTCCCCTGGCAGCAGTCACCTCTCCCCTCCTATCTCCACTGCCTGGCTCTCCAAAATAGATATGTTTAGATACAGATAAGTACTTTAGAATAACAAGCTCTTCAGGGGAAAAAAAAACCAAGCCAGCCCACACAACCCTTCCAGAAAAGTTTCCATGGATGCTGCTGTTTGGGAACACTTTCACCCCTGCCTGTACTTGGTGAGGAAGGGACACTGTGCAAGCAGTTTAATAGGCTCTAGTGAGAAATAAGGCAGCAGCTGCTCTTGCCTGGCCAAAAGCATCAGGAACAAATCCCCCCTGGGGCCACATGGTTGCTAAGGACCCACATACCAAACACAAAAGCTCCTGTGTATGATCTCAAAACTGCAGCATCTTGTCTAGGGGGCTTTGCAGGCAGAAAACCTGTCTTGGAGTGACTAGATAACTGGGCAAGGTCATTGGGTCAGCAACTGTTGCTTCCCTCTCCTCAGAACATGTAGGTTGTCATAATGCTTTCTGGAAAAGCCATCCTATACCACGATTTCATCATCATCTACCTTTGATGAACACTGCTGGCCAGGGAAGCTGACCAGATAACCAGCAGTAGTACCCAGGCTGGCTGAGCAAGAAAGAACAGGTGGTCTTATCCATCTCTGATCAGTGAGGTTGCACATCTCCAAGAAGAATACATTCTCTCTGAGCCTATCCAGAGACAGCAGGATGCAGCAAGGGGGGAGTAACAAAGCACTTATGGTAGCAATGGAATCTTGACCTAGAGCTGAGGGAGCCTGTGGTTAGACTCTGGAAGAACATGCAACTTGGAGGTGATCAGAAGCATTCACTTTGTAAATCACAATCCTCTTCTAGGCAGGCAATAAAACCATTTGCTTTTTAAAACACACCCTTCTCAAAGTGGCAAGAGCTTCTCCAAAAACATGTTTCGAGGACAAGTGTCTTGATAAAAGAATTGAACGACATCCCTGCATCTGAACTGCTAATCCTTGCCTTGCACAAGGCTGTGTGAGATAAAGCAGTCCACGTGTGCTATGACTCACTCACGCTGGTTAAGCTTTACTGAGAGAGAGGACGCAGTATCTCACAGCCACCAATCACTGCAGAACCTGGGGATCACAGGGACAGACACATCTGAGGTCTGGACTTTCTGAGTGCTGGTCTTTCCTGGAGCCAACGCAGCCAAATCCCAAGTGGAACATTTGAACAATAACCTTGCAAGCACTAATGCATGCTGCTTCCTGGAAAGACAGAACAGAAACCCTGGGAGCTTGTCTGAAGGCAGGGACAGCAACAAATCCCAACTGCACACATACACTACACAGCAGGGGAAAGAAGGCAGCAGGAAGCCTGGTAGGATTTGAGTTTTTTTTCTGTTTTTCTTCTTGGATCATGTCTCAGTGAATTACCTGCACCACAAACAATGGAGCTGTTCTCTGTTGACTTGTGCTTTGCTCTCACACCGGCAAATACTGTGGCTTGGCAGCTATTGTTACTGTTCAGCACAGCACCGGCCTCTTAGAGCAGCACTGATCCACAATGGAAAGGGAAAAACATCCTACAGGAAGGAAAAGGATTAGCATGAAAAGGAAAAGCAGTGGCGGGCAGAAGTAGTTGCGTTCACAATACATGCCCTGCCTGCTGCTGGGGGTTGGGGTAGGAAGGGTTACATTACAGCCAAAATCTCACACGCAGAAGGTGAGACCTGGCTATAGTTTTCAGCTTTATCTCTGTACCAGCAGCACAGGGCATGTTGGTTGGGGTAGGAAGAAAGGCGGGCCACGCAGCTGTCAGCAAATAGACCCTTGTCTATTTACACTGACACAACAGGAACTAGTGCAGCCCTGACAGGTGTGTCTGTCTTTGAAATCTAAGGTTTCTTAATCAGAGCCAAGGGGAGAGGCGGGGCACAGAGCTGCCTACAGAGACCTGGAAACAGCAGGTCAAACAGGCTGATGCTCTAGGTAGCAGTCTCAGCCAGGATTAACACCTCAAGCTCTAATGAAGACTTAGAGGAAGACTGAGGGTTATGCACCCTGGGTTCCCTGAGCCCCATACTTTGCTCTGCCAAAACAAATATACAAAGGATCCAGCAGGAAACCTTCCCAGTGCTGCTGCTTCCACTGCGTCAGCTCCTGCTGCTGCTGGGTGGGACACGGCTGGACCATTGCAGCACAATGCCGCAGCTCTCCTCCTAACTCAGATCTGTGCTGCTTTAACTTGAAAGCAAAGGAAAACCCTTAACAACAAAAGCCAAAAAGCAACTTGCAGTTTCCTGCTGCCGCTCCCCTAGAAAGCACTTCCCAGTTCACAAGCAGATCTTATTCACTTCCCAGCTCAGGGAAGGAAGAATAAAGCAGCAGCAGCCATCCCACTTTGCAGCCCTAAGGAGCACGGGATGAAGATGCAGAGCAGCATCCTACACCACCAACTGACTCATCTCTCTCCCTGCCTGCATCCCTGTCACAGCAAAGCAGCACGAGGCTGACTGACGCAGGCACCTCTGGGAACCTTCTTAGCTACCACTCCCAAAGTTCTTGCAAATAACATGCAGAGACAAGCATTTCTGACAAGGATGCTTAAAGGAGCAGCGCCTCCATGACGGACATCAGAGCAGCACAGGTCTCTCCCTGATGAGTTGCTGGGCCCTTGGTACAATTAAAGCAACTATGGAGCTTTTGCTGGTGTTAGCAGCAGTAGTTTCATCCTTTGTGACAGCTCATAGCAAGACGATCACAAGTCCAATGACTTGCAGCTCTACCAGAGTAAGGGCTGCTGAAATACATAAGCAGGGAGTTTTTTTGCCATTCCAACTCAAACATCTTTATTTCTGCACTGTTACCTTCCCCATCCTCACAGAGGACGGAGCGCAGAAGGGAAGTAAACTTTGCCAGACAACTGTTGGTTACATTCAGGGACTAGGAAGAATAAGATCATGAAGAGTCACTGCCATTATTTTCCCCATAATCTCACGCTGAAAGTCCAAAGAGTCTCAGCTAAGCTGCTGCAACTCTGAATTTAAAACTGAGCATTGACTTTTGGGATAACAGACCTACTTTGTAGTAAGGAGAGCGCACAGGAGCTTTCAGAAACTCCTTCCCTTGCTTTCCCAGCCACACATGGGCCTAACATGTTCTGCAAAGACCCTCCTGCCAGCCCACCCCCAACAACACCTGCATGCCTGCCCAAGAAGCACTCACTCCAAAGCAACACCACACTCTGGACTCAGAGGGGAAGGGGAAGAAGATCTGGGATTTAAATCAAACCAAAAGAAGAAAAACCCAGAGATCAACATGGAGGACAAAACAGGAGAAGCTATGAAAATATGCTGAGATGGTCGAGAAAAGTCACATCAAAATATATTTAAAAACCAGGAATTCCAATCTGTGTGGAATTTAAAACTCCTTTTCCCACTTTTCTGTCTGCACAAGGAATTCTTGTTGTTCCGGGACATGGAACATGAAAAGCAGCACCCATTGTGTCCTGAAAAGGGTAGTCTTCCCCCCCTCCCAACTCATCTGAACAATTCCACCATTTACCAAAAAGAAATTATATATACCTTAACAACCACCCCACCCTCCCTGTTTTCCATTCTACAGCGGGCAGGAGGAAGAACTGCAAACAGAGATGACTTTTGATTAAAGTCCTTTTTTCCCCCCTCACCACCATCAATATCCCTGCAATCCGTTGTACACCTTCTGCACAGATCCTTGTTTCAACAGCTGTTTGAGACCTGCAAAAGAAATGAAAGCATTACCAATACAGCACAAACAGGAGGAAGACTCTGCAGTTGCTGTTTATTCCATTTACAGATCAGACATAGGGGCCCTATGGCACTAGCCTCAAGCTTGATCACACATTTCTGAATAACAGGAAAAAAAAACAGACACCAGAAACACCATTTAAACAACAAAGAAAATCTCCCCAAATTCAGGGGCACAGCAGCTTTACTCTGCTCCTTCAACATTCCCGCCAGCAGAAATAAGACTAAATAGGACCAAACAATAAGTCAATGCCTCCAGGGAGAAAAAGGGAGAAAATCTCCCTCACTACAAACTCAGAGCAGCACACCACCTCGAGATCCTCACAGACGGCTAAGGCTGAGTCCCAGAGCTGCTTTGCTATTGAAGTTGAGAACACGTTTGTCATCTTAAGTACAACTGCATCAAGAAGCAGCTTTATGAGCATTGCCAGAGTTGAATTCCAGTAGCTCAACTCATCTACTCAGCTCCCTTTACAGCCCTACAAAAATCCTTTAGCACTGAGTTTGGGAAAGCTATGTTTGGTTCCTCCTGAACTTGTCAGCTAAAGAAACTCACATGAATAACTACAGAAGAGAGGTTTTCACGCTCAGAAGTAGTAGCTGGGAATATTACTGACTGCTAGAATTAGTCCCTAGAGAGTAAGCTTGTTTCTCTTACTTGCATCTGCAGACTTGATAGTACCCTACTGAAAGCCTGCATTTATGTTTCGAAAGCCACTGTGTTACGAAGGGGTCTAAAGGAGCATCACTAGGTTGGATTCAGTGCCATCCTCCCCACTTCTGGAAAGCCATTCATAAAACATTTCAAAGAATTGATGACCTGATGTCCTGTCAGCACTCAGGTTTTACCAGAGCCGGATAAGAGAACAGGAAGGCGAGTCAGCACTGAAACCATAGCAGCTAATCTAGTGGGGTCAGCATGGCCAGAAAAAGACTAGCAGGTCTTTACTGCTACTTAAGGGTCAAGCCTGAACAAAAGAAGCAGGCTGTCAAGAATCTACATGATGCACTTTTTCCTGAGGTAGAATCAACGGGGACTCCCTCTTCAACAGCAGCCAGGACTCCCAGCCCTGGTCATGGGATAGCCCTGCTCTGATCAGCACCAGAAAGGATCACACAGGCAGGATCTGAGATGGTGAGATTGAACTCCTCACATCATGGGTAACTTCCAAATTATAAGAACAGCAATAATAAAACCCCACTAAGTTGCTTTAAACCCAACTAAATTCTGCTACTGGGTATCTCCAAAACAGCATCAGCTTCACAATAACAAGCACTGGCAGCTGGCTTGCAGCTCAACATGACAGGATTTGTCCTGCCTCAGATCAGCCTGCTGGACTGAGGCCAGAGTCCTGGTGAAAAGTCCTGGGCTGGATGCTGACATTTGTAGAACAGATCAGATTAGGCTGCCTAGAAAATACCTCAGTAGTTATCAGCTTTAAGCAAGGCACGTATGAAGGGAGAAGCACAACCAGTTATTAAAATCAACTGACTTACCACAGAACAACCCCCCTAACTTTCGGGCATGCAAGTCATTCAGAAAAAACTAGTTTAAGAGATTATGTGCCTCCCTGCAACCTTTGCCCTGCTTGTCTATCTTAAACAATTCTGACTACAGGGACTACTGTGACTTTAGCCCCATCGGAATACTGGAAAACAGTCCTGGAAAGAACTGGAAGTAGGAGGCTGGCAGCCACTTCCTGGCTAATGTGCGAGTAGATGTGCCTTCTGGCAATGCAGCCTCTCGAAAGGAAGGACGTAACTGAAGAAAGGTGAGTTCCAGTAACCCTGAAAAGCATGGCATTAGTACTACTTTTGTACCTTGTTTCCTGCTGGCTAGCCCTTAAGCATCTGCATGCTGGCCTGAAAGATAACCTCATTAGCTCACAGGAAATGTTAGTATTTATCCCCAGTGTTGAAGGCTTGGTTTTGACAGCCAGGAATCTTGATATTTGGTTCTAATGTGCTCTTAGATATTTAACGGAGCCAGCTTAAAGTTCTTCCTGACATCACGAGCTGGTGACAGGTCACAGCACAACTTGGGCGCTGCTGCCTGCTCCTGCTTACTGAGCACTGAGGCTAAAACACGGAGAATAAACAAACCCCAGCAGTAATGGATTACGGACAAGAGATATAGTCACTTCTGATCAACATGCAATAAATTCCCTGATACCACCCAGACAGAGAAGAGCCTGTTGTTTCTCTGATTCCAGAGCATCAGCATCATGTTCTCAGTGTCTTCTGCCTGCCCCAGGAGCCATCCATATGGTTTTGAGATAAGAAATTAGGAACAGTGCCAACAATAAGAAAAAGGGATGTTTTGAATGCCAAGGCCTACACTCTTCCTCTGAGTGTACGCACTGAACTGCTGTCACACACCATGAACAGACCTATTCCCTCATAAAACTCCGTAAATCCCTACATGTTTGGAGATACTCTAGCACACAAGAATGCATCTGACTGCTTACCCAGTCACCTTCCCCTAGGAAGGGTGGGATTGCTTCAGCAAAGTATGAAACACCCAAAGGCCCTGTGCTTGAACACGCTCATGTCTGTACCACCACCTCCTAGGCATGCTTGCTAGCAGTTCTGACAGTCACACAGGACTCTGTCATTGCTTCTAGCCCACAGTCTTCTCTCAAACTGAGAGCAGCAGACTGAAAAAAAATCTCAGTTCCAACTGAGAGGTGCTGCTGCCATGTGCAGCATTGAGAAGAGCAGCACAGTGTGGAAGGAAAAGGCCTTAAACTGATACAGACACAGACACCCCAGCCTGGATAGCTGTAGAAAGGCTGCAAGAGAATATGCCGCAGATGACTGGTCAACCCAGAGCTGTATCTCCAAGTAGTAGCTCACACAGCAATGTCAACACAGCAGGAAGTGATGAAAAGAGACCACACAGGGCTTGGCTGCCCTCTACACACTTGAGGAGCGCAGGAAAGCTACACATTTGCTTCCCCCTAGCAGGACAGCTGCCAGAATCAACTAAAACAGCACATTCAGGGTGATCGTACCTTCTTCTGACCAGCAGAAAGAAGCTGGGGAGCAGGATTTTTTTTTCTGTAGGAGAGCTGCACTGGTATGTGCAGGAACTTCTTTGCCCCACAGCAGAGGATGGGGCTCCTTGACACCTACTCTGATGCCTTGAGCAGAGCAGGAGAACCCACTGCAAAAGCTGACAAAGCAGAGATCAATTTCCATCTCGGAGCATAGTATTTAGCCTCCTGACAGTGTTAGGAGTTCTACACTTCTTACTCAAGAGCTTCCATTTTGGCACTGATGCTGATCTCTCCCACAAAACAGGTGTGTGTGTGTCTTCACTGCGCACTTCCTTCCTACACACACATGAAGCACTTATGGTAGAGGGAGATGTAGGGAGGCACAGACCTCACCCACTGCTGTACAACACTGTTCACCCTTGACTGTAGAAGGATTTTCACAAATCTGGAGTATCCAAGTAGAAATCTTGTGATCTTATTCCAGGAAAGGCCAATCAGATAGGGGCTAAGCCCAGTAAGTCCCTCAGTTCAGACATATGGCCAGCTACAAAACACAGCACTGCTAACTGTGCCAAGTGAAACAACCAAGTGCAACATCTTCACCTAATCCTGTTCCCTACAAATGCAGCAGCCAAGCTTGCAGCCTTCAAAAGAAAATGATAGTTATTCACAGGGCACTTGGCCAACCATATTATGCTATTCGAGGGGTAAATGGTAATGAAAGTCTTTCCTGATCACTACAGGCCGGCGGTGCCATTACACCAACTTCTTACCAGCTTCTGTGAGAGATCTGTGCAGCCCAAAGCCATAACAGAGCTTTGTAACACCCACCTTCTCGCTGTTCGCTGGTCAACTGCTCTTTGGGGAACTCCACATCAAATGTTATTATTAGTGAGCCTTTGATATTGTTGTTATCGAAATTTGGAAGACCTTCTCCTTTCTTCCACAGTTTGGCCCCAGGTTTAGTAATTTTATCCCGAGCCACATGAACCTGGAGACAAAAGAAATTTGAGAACATTACTTTTGTTCTATGAATACATCCCAGTACCTTGAATGTCCTCCGCAGCCCACTGAAAAGCTTCAACTGACACTGATTCCTTGCCAAAGCCCACGATATTCAAGGGAACAGGCAGCATTACTGCCAGGATACTGAAGACAACACATGCAGTTGCTACTCTGATGGGCTGGAACCTTGATCCTCATCATTCACTCCTTGTACCAAGCCTGTTTTGACTCTGGATAAATTGGTCTGGAGGTCTCTAGAAAAGCCAACCAGAAAAGGCCAGCAGGTAGATTTTATTTATTTAGAGCAAGAAAGCAAATCTTTTCCTCACCTTGTGCCCATCCAAGTGGGCTATATCCATTTCAAAGCCTGTAAGTGCCTCGACCAGCGAGATTGTCACGTTTGTGTATAAGTCATCTCCTCTTCTTTCAAAGACTGGGTGCCTGCGGAAATAAGAGATTGTAGCTTTCCTCCTTTTCCCATGGAAAAGGAGATTCTCCAGCTTCCTCCCATCCATTTGTGAAAAGAGATTGGAGACTTCACATAAACCAGAGAGGAAGTCAAGAATGAATGAAACTTAGCTTTGTTTTCCTGTGTGCAAAGCATCCTACTTATAGCCTTTCTATTTCCAGAGCAGTGAGTGGTAAGGAGTGTCAAGTTGTGACTCATCCAGTCTTTCCTTGCAGCACATTTTCTTACAATAGGGAAATAGTATGTTTATGGAAAAAGGAGATATCACATGATTCAGGCAGGGACTAATCTATGCCAGAATTTAAGGGAAACAGAAGTGGAATACCACTGCAGCATCGTGACAGCAGTGAATCTCTAGAATCCTCAGGATTGAACATCCTGCACTGTCCCAAATACCTGAGCCCTGATTGTACTGAAGGATAAACTAGACACAAGCCAAGCAGGCAACACTAGCCAGAAAACTGTTTGCAAGTTTCCTTGAGAGTAACTAGAAAGAGTGGTCTAACAAGGCCAGTCACTTACTTGAGAACCTTTATTCGGAAACGCAAATCACCTGGCTCCCCATCCACATGGGGTTCCCCTGTGAAGGAAGAAGAGCTGTTTATCCAGCCAGAAACAGCTAAAGAAACAAGCAGCATATTAAACACAATAGAGATTTGCAGCTCATATGTCAAAGGGAAAAAACAACAACCAGTTGTTTCTCTTGTGACTAAAACCCTGCTGACATGTATTTCTTTTACTAAACAGTTTAGGATTTTCAGAGTGCTACTTCAAATTCACCCCTCTCTGCTGTTCTGAAGACCTGCCCGCACAGTAATGAGAACCATCCTTTAATAAATAAAGGACATAAACTCCTTCTATAAGAGGGATTCCTTCACATATTGGAGTCTGGAGCAAATGTTCTTTAATGTTTCTTAACAAAGGGAGAGAATCTCAAGAGTGTTACCCAAACTTGCAAAGACCGGGCTGCTGGATTTGAGCAGCACACTCTGGATGCAGAACTTCACATAACGTGTCCTGAACATTTACCTAAAGCAGAGCTGGGACACTTTCACACTGCCATAAAGATCAGCCTTGTATTAGAGAAAAGAAGCAAGTCATAAGCTGGGCACTGCCCGTATACATACCCTCACCAATGAAGGGATATTCCATACCGTCCCTCACACCTGGCTCTATTTCCACTTCTAGTGTTCGCTCTTCATTCACAAGCCTGCAAGGGGGAATATGCAAGCACAGTTTTCAGCATTAGGTGGTAGCATTTGCTTTGTTACTGGAAAATGAGAACACCCCTACAAATGACACATTCCTTGCTTACACTTAGAGCTGGAAGCCAAATGCTGCCCTTCTCACTTATTTACAAATTGAGCAAGTTCTTCGTCTAATAGATCTACTCATTTCTACTTTAATAATTAAGACTGTCTTCTTGGAAACGAGAAACCCGTGTTAAGTGCTTTGATATTCCCCAGATATTCCTGGTTGTACAGACACTCTTCTCCCTCTAGTGGCAGGTTTTTGAATTAACAGCATATAGCACTGAAGAGCACAACTCACTTGACATTGGGACATTCATCGCAAACAACTTCTTGAGTCATCTGGAAACGCCCAGGGCCCAGCTGTGTGGTCCTCATCTCCTGCCGGCAATTGCATTTCCGTTTGCCAGGTGCCTGTCTTGCCACTGGCTTGTTCCTGACAACCTGCAACCAAGAGGAAGAGGCTGACACCAGCACACACGCCAGCACCCCAGGTCTTGATCACACAATCTGAATGCAGCAGCCAATCCAGTCATCTGAAACTTGGTTACATTGGAGAGACCAACAGGCCAGCAAACTTACTTCTACGAAGTTTCCTGAATACACCTCCTCCAGTGTAACCTCCAGGTCCACAATGATGTCACTGCCCCGAGGGATGTTCCTGTCTTGTTGGCGAGGGCTACCTCCAAACATGAATCCAAAGTCCCCAAAAAAGCTGGAGAGAAACACACCAGTTAGTTCTGGAAGGAATTCTGGCCAAGAAGCCAGCCACCTAAGGCAGGACCAACGGGTGACTGAAAGAGATTTCTCTGCTTAGGAAAACCAAGCTGTTTACGTGGGAAGACAACGCTGGTTTCAATTCACTGATCTTGGAGATGGGACCAAGACAAGACACACAAGAACAACACGTGGAATATGTGTGCATTTCTTCATAACCTTAACTGTCACTGCCTCCTGACTAGGTGCGAGGTCTTAACACTGAACTGACCTGCATCAAATTCACGCACAAGCATCACAGAATTAAAGCTCTGACTGTGAAATAACTCAAACTGGTAAAACCTCCTTACTGTGAGAAGATGTCTCCATGGGAACTCTGGTGCCCATCCTTCAACCCCTCCTCGCCATACGCATCGTACTGTTTCCTCTTCTCCTCATCTGACAGCACCTGGCAAGAGGACACAGAAGGACAAGGTGTTCACCCACAGGGCACCTGGATGCTTACACAAAGCTCAAAGAGGAGCCTTGTCAGAGCTCTTAGCTGGGGGGCAAGTAGAAGTGCATTACAGCACAAAAGCATTGGCTGGAACTTGCCTGCTGTGCTTGGAAATTAAACATTTCTTGTGTTGTTTAACCTCATAAAAGTTAGAATTAATATATTAAAATGGCAGATGCAACACAGAGAATATTAAAAATATATTGAGTTTACTCTGAATGAGTTGAGAGAGACTCAGAAGGGGATAATAACTCAAAATCAAGTCTTACAAAGCAGGAACTGCTCCTCTGTGAAAAGAAGAAAATCACGTAACATGTAATAGAGCCCTGGTTTCTCAGTTCTTTAAGCACGTGGAATTCATTTATCTGACGCATACTTCATAATTATTAGCAGTGACAGCAAGTTTGCCTACCAAGCTGAACCTGCTGAGTACAATAACTCCACACCAACTTCAACACTGACTCAGTTCCTATGGGCAGCAAAATTCAGGAGCAGTCTCAGTCCTGAGGTAGAACAGTGCATCCCAATAGACAGCACTCAAGGTCACAAAGCTTCAGTTTTAATTCCTAGGTATTATCTTTGCTTTTATTCTCCACTCCACAGATTTCCAGCCAGATTTTGCCTTCCTTCCCTTTCCTGGCCCAATGGCTATTTTTTGGAAGGCTGAAGTTGCCAGGTTAGATTTCAGAGAGGAATGGAAACAGCTGGAGAAAAGCTGGTTTAATGATGAAAGGCAGCCTCCAATTGTAGGTAATGATAAATGCCAGCAGCAAGAGAGGTTAGAAGAAAAACTAAACAGTGACTTGAAGTACTGGCTTCACCTTTCCAGGACTAAAGGTTAAGAGCTCAGCTCTCCCTGTGCCACCTAAGATATGCAACACAACACCCACCTGAGAAAACTGGATTAAGTTCCACAGTCCATTAATAGACTACTAACAATGTTACAAGAAAGAAAGGAATAAAGAATACAAAATATTTGCTTTTCCATTCACTTTGCTTCCTTAGCAGGCTTCTGGAGGTTCAAGAACACAGCACTCCAAATACTGTATAGAGTTCTTGCCCATGTTAGGTTGCCTCAAAAGCAATGCAATTCAGCAGATAAGCTGAAAACCAAAACCAAGATGAACTCCAGCCCCCAAACCACCCTGACACTAACAGGTGCTACGTGAAGAAGCCTCTTAGCAAAAGAACTCCAGGTTTTATGCTGAAGAAATCAGGCTCTGTATTTTAGTAGCACTTTGGCAAGGGAAAGGAAGGTAGATTGTCACCACTCAATTTTTGCTGCCTCTGCCACTACGTCCTATACTGTTTTATGATTTTACAGCTGCTTCTTCCCTATTATTTTGCTGTAGGAAAGACCCTTTCAACTGCTTCTGTGGCTAAGACATAAACTGGAACCCTGAGAACACATAAACGCTCTCTGTGCATTAAGTGCTGTCAAGTACGACAAGGCCCCAGCTCACATAAACTACACCAAGCCCACAGCTTTGAAGCATGAATCAGCCTTCAAATCAAAGACGGTAAATTCCGCATCTCCCACCAAAGAATTCTTTATACTCACCAACTCTGCTGTGAGACTAAGTTAACTTATTTAAGAATAGAAGTCTGAACTAAAAGGAACTGTATGACACACACAAAAAAGTTAAAGTCTTTCTTCTGAATACATTCAAGCTGCTTCTCACCTCACTTCCTCAGTCATTTTATAGTTACATGCCAGAAGAAGGAAGCAGCATAAGGGACAGCAGCAGGAACCTATGGCCACAGGTTCAGCTACAGCATCAGCCCAGGTAGGAAGATAATCTCTTTTACTCCTAAAGATAACAATGGGATACAGATTGTCCTATGGCCTGGCTCCTCAAAGCTAGCACAAACCTCCTACCTAAACTGACAGCTCTTCCTCAGGAGCTTTCCTCTGTTCTATGAGGAGAAGCAGGAAGAAACCAGCAGAAGGGCCCAGGTTCTTTGCAGTGGTGTGCAGTGACAGGACAAGGGGCAACGGGCAAAAACTGAAACACAAAGCTCCATACAATCACAAGGAATAATCAATCTCTATGCTGTTGAGGGTGACAGAGCACTGGAACAAGCTGCTCACATTGGTTGTGCAGTCTCCTTCCTTCTCTAGATGCGTTCAGAACCCACCTGGATGCTTTCTTGTGCAATCTACTATAGGGAACCTACTTTAGCAGGTCTGTTAACTAGATGGGACCCAAAGTTCCTTTTAACCTCTATGATTCTGAGATGGGAAGCAAAAGGACAGAGGACACGAAGGAAACACAGCCCACCATCCACAGCAGAGGAAAAAAACAGATTTCTTACAAGCGTTGAGTAATAAAACAGTTTATATGTGATTTATGCAGTGTGTGATGCTAGAAATATAAATTATTACTTAAATGCTATGCCTTAGGATAGATATAACAGAATTCATTAAGCATATGGGGCTTCAGCAATGACTTTTCACCCTTCAACATGTTTACTAGAAGGCAACCAACAGCCTTTCACTTCCTACCAGCCAAAACTTACAGTCACGCTCTACACATACAAACAAATGAGTTCCTGTGCCAACACTCACAGCTGATGCATTCCCTTTTTGTACTCAAACAACTATTAATAAGATCAAACAGCTCGAGCTCCACACACCCCCAGCAAGGTGAACTGCTGCCCTTTATTGCCCTCAAACAAGCGGACTTCCCAGGTCAGCCTGGCAGCCTCTCTGCTTTGTTATCAGGCATCACACCTGAAATTCAACACAGCGTTTAACAGGTGAGAAGGGATGACAGCAGCACCCTATAGAGAATCATTTATGTGGGAATTCGTCCCCGAGTCTTGACCTTATTGCAGCCTTTCAATACCTGAAGGGAACTTACTCCCAGGATGGGAGTAAACTCTTGGAAAGGGCTGACAATAGCAGGACACGGGGAAATGGTTTTAAGTTAAAAGAGGGAAGATTTAGGTTGGATGTTAGGGGGAAGTTCTTCACTAGGAGAGTGGTTAGGCCCTGGAACAGGCTGCCCAGGGAGGTTGTGGATGCCCCGTCCTTGGAGGTGTTCAAGACCAGGTTGGACGGGGCCCTGGGCAACCTGATCTAGTAAAGGTGTATGTTTGGTGGCCCTGCCAGGCAGGGGGTTGGAACTACATGATCCTTGAAGTCCCTTCCAACCCGGGTCATTCTGTGATTCTGTGACAGCTGTTCTGGACCTACACATTGCCCTGACAGCCAAAGGACGGTGCCTCAACGCCTGGTCCAGCCCGTTGTACCACTCGGTTCCCTCCTGAGCCCCCTTCCCCGCCCACAGCCCATCCCCACCTCATAGGCAGCCCCCAGGTCCTGGAACTTCTCCTGTGCCCGCGGGTCGTCGGGGTTCCTGTCGGGGTGCAGCTGCAGCGCCAGTTTGCGGTACGCCTTCTTGATGTCCTTCACGGAGGCGCCTCGGGACACCCCCAGGATCTTATAGAAATCCCTCCTGAGGGGCGAGACAAGAGAGAAGGCCCCGTCAGCTGGGCCGGGCCGTGCGCTGTGGAGCCGCAGGCCTATAGGAAGGAGGGAGGGGATAAGGGAAGAACAGCCCCCCGGGAGCACTCACCCGGCGGCGGCCTCCCCGCAGAGGCAGAGCAGGAGCAGACACACTCGGCCGAGCCAGCCGGGGGCCATGGCCGGGCCGACAGGAGCCCGCCGCCCGCAGCCCGTCCCTCACACACGAAGCCGGCGCCCGGCCGCAGCCGCCAGCCAATGAGAGAGCGACCCAACCATAGCCGCCAGCCATTGGGGAGCGGCCCGGCCCCGCGCGGCTCGGGCTGACAACCAATCGCTTGCGCACACTTCACCACCGCCTCGCGGCCGCGGCCCAATCGCATCGCAGAGAGCCGGAAGGAGAAGACGGCGACCAATCGCAAGGCGTGTCGCTTCTTCCCGCCTCCGCGCCGGCTCCGGTAGCCAATGGCGAGCGGCTCCCGAGGGGAGGCGGGAAGCGTCGTCTGGTTGGTTGGCGGTGCTGTCATGGCGGCCGCCGTGTCGCTGTGGCCGCGGACGGAGCCGCTGCTGCTGGGCGCGCTGCCCGTGCCGCCCCCCGCCCGCTTGGGCCCACACTACCTGCGCAAAATGGCGGCCTACACGCGGGCGAGGGCGGCCGAGGGCTGTTACCCGCGGCTGAGCTGGCCGCGTTGGCGGTACATCGCCTGTGATAAACTGCAGCTGGACCGCGACCTGGCTTGGCTGTACTTCGAGCGATTCCACGGCCTCCTCCCTCCTCCCGATCCGCCCCGCAGGCTGCAGCGAGCCGAGGCCGAGGCGGCGTGTGGGAACGGCGAGGAGCTGGAGCGGGAGCGCGGCAAGGCAGGGACCGGGGACGGGGAGGGAGCGGGGCGGCCGGCGGCACCTAACGGCATCTCCCCTCTCGGCAGCTCGCCGTGGACACGCTGCGCTTCCTGCTCTTCCTCTACCTGCAGCAGCTGAACAAAGCCTCCCTGAGGACGTCCCTCATCGGCGAGGAGTGGCCCAGCCCCAGGGCTAGAGCTGCAGGGCTGCCGGGCAGGGCCGCGGGGCAGAGCAAGGTAATGGGGCTGTGGGGAGGGGAGGCTGCTCTACTGGGCGTCCCTGAGCAGAGCGAGCTGCCGCCCCTTATAGAATCACAGAATTGTAGGGGTTGGAAGGGACCTCTAGAGATCATCGAGTCCAACCCCCTGCGAAAGCAGGTTCCCTACACCATGTCACACAGGAAGGCGTCCAGGCGGGTCTTGAATATCTCCAGAGAAGGAGACTCCACCACCTCCCTGGGCAGCCTGTTCCAGTGCTCCGTCACCCTCACTGTAAAGAAGTTCTTCCGCACATTCGTGCGGAACTTCCTATGCTGTGCTTTCATCCCGTTACCCCTAGTCCTGTCCCCACGCACTAATGAAAAGAGACCAGACTCACCACTATGGCTCCCACATCTCAGGTATTTACAAACCTGGATCAAGTTCCCTCTCAGCCTTCTTTTTTCAAGGCTAAACAGACCCAGTTCCCTAAGTCAAGGAAAATAGTGGAAATGGAAATAGTGGTGAGGGTGGTGACAGCAGAAGGGATAGGGATGGGAATGGGGATGGAGGTGGTGGTGGGGACCGGGATGGGGAGAGTGGTGGAGCTGGAGCTGGCAGCGGGGATGGGGACGGGGTCAGAGCTGGCGACACCAGGAGGGGTAGGGATGGGGCCGGTTTATTTATAGCTGATAAATTTGATGTATTCCCTGTAACTGTTGCTAAAACGTCAGTGGTTATATCCATGTAGGATATACCCATATATAACCTGGAGAAGGAGGCTGAGGGGAAGGCCTCATTGTTCTCTACAGCTCACGGAAAGGAGAGCATAGCAACTTTAGGTTTATTCTCAGAGGTAATGGTGATAGGATGAAGGTGATGGCCCCAAGTTTCACTAGGGAAGGTTAAGTTTGGATATTTCTTCTTGGAAAGAGCAGTGAGATGCTGCACAGGGAGGTGGGGCAGTCACCATCCCTGAAGGTGTTCAGACCTGTGGGGCTGTGGCACTGAGGGATGTGGGCAGTGGACATGGTGGAGTGGGATTGGTTACTTGTGAAGCGTCTCTCATAGTCTTTGTGGTTCTCTTTTTAAGAAGCTGTAGCCTCTGCACTTCCTTTCCCTTTAAAATTTGAACTAACACTTCTTTCAGAGGCTGGTTGGTTTATTGGTCCACTTGCTAGTGAAGGAATGACCCTCTGCTTTTTATTATTATTATCTCTGGCTTCGCATCAGAAGCACTCAATCATAGCTGAAGGTCTGGAGCAGATGCAGCGATGTTTCCAACAGATGCATAGCAAGACCTTGGCTGTCAGTTACTGATTTGTTTCCTCCCTTCACTACTAGCAGCAGCTGCCTGAATCTGTGTGGGAAGGATTGCAGGAGAATCTGTTTTTGCTTTCTAAAATGAAATATTTGATACTTGGACTTAGAATGACACCACATTTCTTTTTCTTCTTGCTCTTGATGCTGAATCCAGCTTCCTTTCTGTGTGTGGAAAGAGAGCAGCAGGACCAAGTCTGACTTGTTTTCTTTCTTTTACAAGTATAAGCAAAGATGTGTTGTACAGCGTTGGTGGAGCTTGTCAGCTGTATGATAATTCACCTTGTTCTTATTTTTCTGCCCCTAAGAACTGGAATGACCAGGACCACCTTGCCTTCGTGCTCACACACCTTCCAGACATGCTGGAGCTGCTGCTGGAGCCAGAACAGCTCAGTGCCTCCTCACACGCCACCCACAACAGCTTGGTGTCCTACGAAGCTGTCTGTGCCCTCAGCTTCCTCATCGAAGGGACTGTGAACAACTCAAGGACCATTCATCCTCTGCATGAGCTCGCCCTCTGGCAGCCCTGTCATGGGCAGAATGGCTACTCTGAGAGCTCCAAAACCTTCTCCTTTCCCAAACTGGAGAACTGGCTGCGCTCCTGCCTGATAATAAATCCTTTTGGAATGACTGCCTGCCTACGGTCTGGGAAGAAGCTTGCGTGGGCACAACAAGGTATCTGCAGGTTTTACCTTCATTCTTAGAGACAAATTTACAGTCTTAGTTCCTTAGTGCTGGGTGACCAGGCATCTGAAAGTGCCATTGCTACTGCCTGTTTCCTTCTGCTGCTAGTAAATATGGGGAAAGTGCTAGGTTAGGGGTGAGTCTGGAAGAGTAGAGGGTGCTGTGTGTTGCCTGTGTGTAGTTGCTGGTCCTTGGGTTACTTTGTGAGCAACTATGAATGAGCTTCAAAGGCCCCACTGAGTGAGGTCACTTATCACTACCATCACTGGTCATTGCTGAGGTACAGCCAGACATAGAAAAGAGATAACGTGATGTGTTTGTGGCAAAGCTGAGAACTGATCAAGGTTCTCATGCCTTGAATCACAGCTCTTCACCTGCAAGGGCATTGCAGAGTAGCAAAGGCACCATACAACTTAAGGGGTGAATGTTAGGACTTGTGTGGTGATACAGTATCACTGTACTGCCCTGAAGTTTGGTGCTGAATGTTTCCTTGAGTGATGTGGACAGTGAACCACCATGTCTGTTGCTCTGTAGGAGATGTGTATAGGCTTTTTTGACTTTTTTTTTTTCCCTTCAATTTAAATGCATTGGTTAACTTTATTTTGCAGTTGAAGGAACAACCAGGAGAGCCAAGATTGCCTGTAACACTCGTGTGGTGCCTGAGGTGTCTCCTATGGTGATCATGAGCCAGGTGTACAAACAGACACTGGCCAAGAGCTCAGACACCTTGGTGGGTGCCCATGTCAGAATTCATCGCTGCAAAGAGTCCTTCATTTATCTCCTCTCTCCTCTTTGGTGAGGTTTTGTTCTCTTGAGGCACAGCCAAATGTCCTTTCAGCATTTGCTCATGTTGCCATCTTCCCTTCTCACTGTATTTTTGTTGTTTTACAGTTCTGTGACCATTGAGAAGTGCCAGAATAGCACGTTCGTGCTCGGCCCTGTAGAGGCATCTGTTCACGTCCACAGCTGTGACAACGTCAAAGTCATCACTGTTTGCTATTGCTTGTCTCTTTCCTCCACCACCGGCTGTACTTTTCACATTCTGACTCCTACCCAGCCTCTTATCTTGGCGGGTAACCAAGCAGTCAGCTTTGCCCCTTTCCACACCCATTACCCCATGCTGGAAGACCACATGGCTCAGGTGGGGCTGGCCACCGTGCCCAACTACTGGGACAGCCCCATGCTGCTGTGCAAGGAGGGCAGTGATGCCAGCGTCTTCCGCCTCCTGTCGCCTTTGGACTTCTACACCTTTGTGATTCCTTTTGAGATGGAAGGAGACACCACAGAGACACCAGGGGGGCTTCCCCATGCCTATCAGAAGGCACTGAATCAGCGAGAGCAGAAGGTACAGATCTGGCAGAAAATGGTGAAGAAGGCGTGCCTGACCAAGTGAGTACTGTGTCCTGAAAGGCATCTGAACTGTGCTGAAGCTCAGCACAGTCGTACATCGTTCATTGTGGTTCAGAAAAGTATTGGTTTGGTTTGATTTTTGTGAGCTACATCTTGCCACTTCTAAAGCATTAATAGTTGGCAATCTTGAGATCCTGATCTTTGGCATTGTAATGAGGGGAATAATGTTTACAACTGTAAATCTCAAAAAGAATGCTTTGTTGTAACTGCAATTTCCTAACCTGCAAAGCTGAAGGAAAACATGCCTAGATGCTGCTGAGGGCCGAGGAGAGGTGTCCTGGTGGCATGAGTTTATGGCTTCCCTCATGCTGGGTACTGTCTCCTTGCTGTCTCTGTTCTGCTTCCAGTGCTGCATGCTGACATGGGTGAGATCTGGGCCCCTACCCTGAACAACAGCTCCACCAATTATTGGCCTGCAGCTGATTGGTGATCATTCTTAACCCCAACCTGTACAGTGAAGCTTTATATTACTGTCCCACCTGTTGTTGAGGTGAGCTAAGCATGTGCATGTGGACCATTAGAATACATCACCTCATGGACAGTAGCTTTTAAAGTCCTCTTTAAAATCCTCTGCCCAGCTTCTACTGTATGAGCTAGGCCTCTCCTCACCCATCTCATGTGCTGATACGCATCTATTTGCCTTCTCAGCACCAGCTGCTGAGCTCTGAAGGAGTCCACCTTGCTTTCTTTGTCAGCGTGCTTTGTTGAGCAGTCAGGTGTAAAAATATGTCAGCTTCAGTTTTGCTGCTTTGTCTTTTGTGAACAAAACGTTGCGATGCAGCAATCTGAGGATCTTCCTTTGCAAATACAGAATGGAGATGGAAACCCAGATACTTGGTTTTAAAGCCTTAAAGAGGTGGAAACAAGTTTTGATCCCTCAAAAAGCTGTATTTGAGCTCTTGTTTTCTTCCCATTCTGTGCTCAGTCCATGAGTTACAGTGGACATGTAACTGCATGTGATTTCAGAGGAGTTTAGTTTATGGGACACACAGGACATGAAAACCTCCTGTTGAGTCACACAGTCAGCACTTCCCATCACACCAAGCTGCAGAGCTGTAATCCATTTGGTTGTTTTTAGAGCAGCTCCCTGAGCTTTCCCTGTTCCTTTCTGAACGCCAGGTGCCTTTGTGTTGGGAGCAGAGGAACCTGCCATTTGAAAAAGCTCCAGAGTGAGAAGGAGAAAGGGCCCTTTGGGAGGATTTTGCTACAGACAGAGGATGGCTGAACAGTAGTGATCCAGTAGTGGTGACAGATGTAAAAACCTTAAAACCTCCCAGCCTTGCATCTTGGAGAGCAGCAGAAAGTTTTAACTTAAGCTTTTGTGCTGGAATCATTTCTTGTGTCTGTCAGTCTCATCTGCAGTGCTCCTTCTTTCCTCTGCCATTGCCCTGCCAGGGCTGCTGCTTCTCATCCTGTTTTTATGAAGGTGTTTTACCTACCAAAGTCTAACAATTAAAGAAAGATTAGATGGTATAGGTGATGCACTTAGATTTAGCACCCTCTGCAGCAGTCAGAGGAGGTGAGAGCTTGGTACTGGAGTCGTTTATTTCATGAAAGGGGGGAAAAAATATGCCAGAATTAGCACCTTGCTGGAAAGAAGCTGGGCAGCTGGTAGTATAAGGTGTCTCTGTGCCCTGTGGGCAGGGAGACAGCTAGAGAGACAACCCAAAGCAAGCAGATTGTCTGACTTGTAGAAAGAAGAAAAGCTGCTGGTGTTTGAACAGTGAGGTGAAAAGAATAAGAAGATGTCTTTCAAGAAGTTGAAGCTGTCTGGAAGAGGAAAATGGGGGGGGGGAAAGGATGTAAATCCTGCCAGGCTAAAGGTAAAAGCCCCGTAAGACAGGACCAGAAAGAGAGCTTGAAGAACAAGTTGTAAAAGCGTAAAATCCTGCTTGCTCGTTTTCTGAGCACATCAGAGAGAAAGCCTTTAAAGGTCTGTAGCAGACGGAGGTATATAATAAGCACTTGAAGAAGATAAATTCTAAGAGAAGAAAGAAGCGACTGCGTTTGTGTTTGCATTCACTGGGGAGGAATTTAGGTTAGTTTCCAGCTTAGAAACCTGCTTTCTGGGGGATCTGTCAGTGAATGTTTCCAATGGAAGTGACAGTGCAAAGAAGAGTCTTTAACTTGAAAACAGGGTATACCAGGCCCCTTTGAAGCTGAGTGGCACAGAAATATATGGGGATGGTTTGCTGCTTTTTCCCAGTCCGTGATAGGAGCATCAAAACAAATTAGGAATGGGGTCAAAACAAAACCACGCAATCTCCACAGGATATTAGAAACATTTGTGTTTTGTGTAGGTCTTCAGAAATGGAAAGAATATCTGTCAGGAGCTATTTAAGAATAGAAATTCAGGAGTTGAGCTGATCCCAAACGGCTGGGATGCTCCTCTGGAGGAGTGCTGCCATGAGCCTGTGCTTCTCTTGGACATCTGATTGCTGATAGAGCTCCTGAGCTGAGTGATGCACCCTGTTGTCGCTGCTCTTAGCGAAATCAGAACAGTTATTTCCCTGCAATGGAAACGATTTGAGGAGTCCTGTTTATAACCACATCGTTTTCCTGATCTCCTTCCTCTCTCTTCAAATGCTGTCAGAACAAAATTTTATGTCTTTGGTGCTTGAGCACTCATTGCTGATGTGTTATTCTGCCTTTTTGGACATCATCTGTGCTCTGAGAGTAAAGCAGAAGAGGGAGGCCTTATGGAGCAGAGTGGCTGCTAGTGGAATGGGGAAGCTTGCATGTCTGAGTTCTTCCTTTGGGGTTAATTTTAGTCATATTCACTTTGTGGAAGCTTTCTTTACAGGGCACAGTTCTTGAACCAAGCCCAGCTCTTAGCTGGTATTTGTAGAGGCTTGTTTCAGAAGTGAAGTTCATAAGTGCAGAAAACTGTGACTTCTGCATGCTTCTTTTCTGATCATGTTTTTGTTGCAGGGATCAAAGGAAGCAGCTCCAGATGCTGGTGGAAAGCAAGTTCCAAGAATGGCTGATTCAGACAGGGAACCGTCAGCAGCTGGATAGCCTCATCCCTCCTGCTGTGGGCTCCAAGCAGGCTGCAGGATAGCATCATGTTCCTCTGCACCAAAAGGAAAGGAAGGGTGAGTAGAAGGCATCTCTTTTTGATTCTTCTGTTCCTAGAGGAGTTGTCCCATATTTATGTGTACAGCCTAGGTAGAGGTAGAAGAGTTGGATGCTGTTCAGTGGTGATTCTCCCAAGAGCCTTGCAGTTGGTTTTCTTTATTTTGCAGTCAGAACCTCTTTTTAGTTGAGCCTGTTGTGTGTGTACTCAGCACCTCCTTTGTTCTCTGCAGGTGGTTTGTTGGGGACGCCCTTGTGTGTCTGTAAAGGCAGATAGGCATGTTCTATGTGACTTGAAGTAAAAGCTTGAGCAGCCGGCTTTTGAAAGATGTGTAGTAATATCCGTGCTTACCTGTCTCACTTTTTGTTTAAGAGGATTGAGTGAGACTTCAAATAATTGTTACCCTGCAGTCTCTTTCTCTTCCCAAGCAGAAGTGGTGTAGGAGCTGGAGGCATTATTCCCTTCTATTCTCTCATTATTCTCTTCTATTGCATGTTTCAAACCATAAGAAATGTTTTTATTTCCTTTTATTTTTCCCATTTTTCTTTACGTTGCTTTGTCTTTGATGGTGTTGGGCATAAAATCTGCACCTCTGCTTTGTTGTAGAGTTGTGGGAACAGACAGCGCTGTCCTGAAAACATTTCCCATAAAGACTTTGTGGCTGTTTTGACTGCACGCGCTCGATGTGGATCTGATGCTCAACCTGTGTGTGGATTTGGACATCTCTCTGGTTTAGGATTTGTAATAGCTTCTGCTTTCCCAGGAACATACTGTAACTGTTTTGTTGGTAAATGAGAAGGAAGGTGCGTGCTGCTGGAGGATGATGAGAAAACACAAGTGCCCCTTGCTGCAAGGAGCCTCATGTCGTGCTTAGCATTTGTGGTATGCATGGGTCCAGCAAAGGAGCCTTTCCTGGTGTACAGCTGGATGCAGGGCCTTGGCTGTCACACGTGTCTTTATTGTACAGACCAGCTTCACTGTTTTTATAAAGATGAAAAACAAATGTTTGTTTGTTTATGAGTGAAATGCTATAGATCTGTTTAATATGAAGATAGCACTTAAGCAATGTGATTTTGGTGGATTTACCTTTCTTGTATATTTGACTTGTTTGACAGATGTCAATAAAACTCAAGGTAAGTCTGATACAAGCTCTAAGTAATGAGTTATACCTATACTATTATTATTAGGGGAACACAGCATCTTCACTGCTTCAATGAGCTGTGTACTGGTCAGCTGAGAGAAAAGCACTGATTTCTTAATAGCAGTGAAGCTGAAGGCTTTGCAGGTTGTCTTAGTTGCAGCGTTTTGACACAAACACAATCTCCTACATTTGTTATTTCCTAGTAGACTATCAACTTGAATGAGTCCCACTCTTGTTTTGTGTTGGTGGACCCTCTCTTGGGGCGGTGTGCTACCAGATGAGCACCTGAATGAGCTGGGCAGAGTAGACAGAGGCACTGATTGCATGGACGGCTGAATGCAGCAGCTGTGTGATTTGTATCCACACTGAGGATGGATGGTGGCAATGGGATTCAGTGCCCTGGGACTCATGGCTCTCGGGCTGCTGGAAGGTCTCTAGACTCCTGGAGAGGCAGCCCATTTCACTCAGGAAGAGGAACTGGGATCAGGTATTGATTTGGGGTCAGATGAATGTGTACTTGTCATTCCCAGCTGAAGATTTGGCATCTTCTGAAGGTGCGCCTTTTAAAAGCATTTGTAAAGCTGAGCTGTTTAGTATCTGAGGGTGAGGCTTCCTCCAAACGTTTAGCATCTGTCCTCTGTCGTCTTGGCTGCTCAGCATCACTTGAGTACCAGAACTTGCTTTTTATCAACACCTGGTCTCTGGGTCAGTTCTTAATGAAAGCAAAATAATATTCATCTGCAGCTTTTGTTCTTTGGACCAATGCCAGTTCCACCTCTGTTTTTAGTACTGTGTAAAGCTGTAAGATGTAATTCTAAGGGGAGTTTTTCATATTTAGTCAGAGTGAGTGCAGTGGAGCTTGGAGATGTCCTGCTGTACCTGCTGGATTGCCTTTTAGTAGGAACTCAGTTCTGGTTGGACTCTGAAACATCTGTTAGCATCTCCACTGGTTGCCAGCACTGAGAGCTGCGAGCAGCAGTGCTAGACGAGTCAAGACACCTAAAATGGGAAGAGGATGAGGTACTGCTGTGCCTCTGTCACTGACAGTCAAGTGTGAGTGTAACTTCCTACAAGGTGCAGCAGAGCTGCACCAGTGTATGTGGAGTCAGTGTGTGTGGGACAGCCCAGAGACTGCTTGTCCTGACAGATTAGAAGTAAGGTCTGTGTGTTTCAGACACAGCTGTGCCAGCTTCGCGCCCCTTTGTCTCACTAAGCCTTTGGGATGCTGCAGTGAATAGCTGCAGAGGTGTTTGTTGTAATGCAGTGGCTTGGGGAGAGGTGTGGATGGACAGAAGCCAGCATTCCTCTCCCTCCCTGCTCAGTGGGCCAGATGAGGGCAGAAGAAATGATCCCTTCCTCGAATTGCAAGCAGTGAGGTAAGACTTTTTTGAGTGGAGTTTATCACTGGTAAGTTTTGTCAGCTCAGCTGAGGATACGCTATAAAAATACACATCATCTCTGCTGCGCAGATGTTTCCACTGTGGGCTTTTGAAGTAGACGCTTTAATCAGAGTCTGTTCTTTGCCACCCTGTGCTCCACCCTGTGCATGTGTCCACCCTTCCATGGCTGCGCCCTTCATTGCATGGGAGTGTTCTCCAATAAGTACTTGAATTTCTTCCTTACAGTTGGGGATGGGCCTCTTTAGAGCTGACTGGGAACAATGATTGTTTGACATGCTTAGAAGGAAGAGAGCAGCCAAAACACCCCCCTACACCCCATCTTCCAGGTCTTGGCAGGGGGCTGTGTGTTTGGAGTGCATTTGGCAGAGTTTTGGTGTTCTGACTCAGCAGATGATAACAAAGGGAGGACGGCGAAGCGTTCCTTTATTCCATAATCCTGTTTGCTTTTCTGGAAACGGGCTATAGCCTCAGAATCACTGACTCAAATTTTGGATCCTATTCCCATGACAAAGCGGCTGTCTGGTTTCAAACAAGCCCATTATAAAAAGGGTGCCTGGGACCTGCCTGTTTTGTAACAGCTCCTGACTTGACTCCAGCACTGGGAAGTTTGGTTGGAACAGAAAATGTCCAGGGCTGGACCCAAGGTAAGCTTGTTTGCAGCCTATACATGTTATAGACACGAGCCTGTTTCATTGCGTGCAGTGGAATGTCTGGGATGAGTTAAGTCTATGAATGAGTGCAAATCTCATCTTTTCTCTGTGCCACGTTCAAGTGGCATTTTGCATAGAGGGAAAGAAAAGGTAAAGGAGACAAGGAAACAGCATTTCCCACTTGATCTGCACCAGAGAGGGGTCACTGCCCCTATGCAGCTTTATTAGAAAGCACTGGGTGTTGCCTTGTGTAAGGTAACCTAAAGAACTACGTCCATCATTGAGAATGTGCATCTGACGGCCCCATGACCAAGTTACACGCTGATCACACCAATATGGTGAGCTGTAAAATGGCGTTTAATGAACCGTGTGAGACCCTTATATAGGGCTCCAATTTCAGCCTCATACATATACATTACCGAGCACGGGGAGGCCTATCGCGTTACATCCCGTGAGTTCGTGCCGCCTAATACATCATTTCCCCCTCTCCATGCTCGATAAAGTATGCCCCGTTACATCCCGAACGCTAATCCTTAATCCTAATATAAAAATGTTAGTCTCTATAATTTAAACTTAATAAGTTATCTAAAAAGTGAGGTAGACAAGCTACAGAGGTAGGTAGTGCAATATCTAATAACATCAGTAGTTTTCTAATGATTATATCCAAGGCATCTTGGGTTTATACAGTTCCTTCTTCTCAAAGTTTATCATATACCCGTTGGTACTCCATTTTTTCGTTAAACATTCTTTCTATCATACGCTGTAAACAACCCTGGACACATTGAAACAAACAAGGTAAGCAAATCATTAAAGCTAAAAAGAATAAAATACCTATGATTAATACTTTGAGAAACTGCTTAAGCCATGGGCCCAGATTACCAAACAGTCCCTCCAACCAGCTTCCGAATGCATCATCTATTGCGATCTTCTTCGTGTGTTCTTGCATCCATTCCAACTTCCTATGTATCGAATCGCTGTGGTCGCTCAGATTGAAACAACACATCCCTTCAAAGTCCTTGCACCCGTGCCCTTGAGCAAGCAGCAGAAAGTCAATTGCAGCTCTATTTTGAAGAACAGCGTGTCTGATGTTGTTAACGTCCATCAGGAGTTCCGACAGGACTGCTGTGGTGACATTAGCTTGCTTCACGGACCAGCATGCCAATCTCTCAATTTCTCTTAGGGCCTGGGCTGAAGCTACTCCCGGAGCTAAGACGGATGCAAAGATTCTAGCTGTGGGACCCCACAGCTGAACCTCATCACTACAATCCTGGTCCAATGTTTTTATTGACCTTTTCTGGCGTCGAGCTCGATCGATCTTTTTCATAACACTTATCATTGCAGTGTGATTGGGAGCCAACAAGGTCAGCTTTCCCAAATAACACGGCCCCCCAACTGGATTCTTTGGTATCCCTTGCCAAGCTCTATCCCCACATATCAAAAATATGTCCTTAGGAAGGGCCTTGGCTGTACCATTGCAGTTTATTCCTTCCCCAGCTAAAGGTTCTTTTCGAGAACAACAACCAGAACATGCCAGATCGTCAGGGCCCCAGTAGCATGAGAGATTATAGGTGGACCCGTTAGGATGACGTACCACATACTTCTGATTGTAAGAGAGCCACCTCCCACCCTGCTTTATGCATTGGTCTGCAAATCCATTCTTGGAGCCATCCCCGGAGCAGGGATGGGAGAATCCCTCCACCCTTTCAGCTGAGAAACCACAATATGCCCCTGACAAGCTATATATGTCAAATTGAATGGGGTTAAGTAAAGTAAAGGGTTCCGACCCAGTTGTTCCCGAGAATGGTGCCCCATTCCCGAGTAGGCCTTCCCATACCCTGCGATTGGACAGTTGACCCGGTGTCCTAAAACCCGAAAAATACAAACATCTAACCGGGCGTTCCCACTTTTGAGAGTTCTTATTCCATGTTACGTTACCAACCGATTGGGATCCAAGAAGCTGCAACTCTGGTGGATCCCAGGGCAAGGAGGTGTTCAAGGATCTAATAAAACATGCAGATATTCTGGCCCAGTCAGTGAACTTAGACTCAAATGCTTTCATAAAGAAAACTTTGTCCACTGCATCTCTCTTGCAGTTGTTCTTATGCACATATCCGTTAAACTCCTTTGGGTCCCACCTGGGTACACCTATAAGGCATGTTCTAAACGGTGATGTGGCTGACTGCAGGCTAAGGCAGAAATCTTTCTGCCCAGTTCGATTAGACCATGTAACCCAAATATTTTCTGGTTGTGATGTTAAGTGAGTACCCTCTCCCCCGGTAATGAATGCAATTACACAAAGACACACAGCAAGTGATACAACAGATGTCCTTCTCGTTGGTACTAGCAGCAGTTCTTTATCTGTTCTTTTTCCTTTTTCTGAAGAGTCACTTTTATGAGCCTTTTGCTTCAGGCAATCCTTTATAACAGAAGTCAGCGCTTCCTTAGGCAGTTCCGATCCTTCTACTGCCCATATCAATCGATTGGCAAACTCAGAGAATGACTCTGAGGGACCCTGCATAATCTCTGACCACGGGGCTACAGGCTCTGCTTTTCTTATAAAGTGTATAAAAGCAGAGGTAGCCGCCCCCGTGGTGGCAAGCAGCTCTCCTGGGCGGAGGTCCCTAAGCTGCCTCTCTGCAGATCCAGCCAAATCCGCAGATGAACCTGAAAGCCTCATTAAATCAGTTTTTGGATCTCCCTCCTTCCCATTTGCTGGATGCTGTGGATCGCGCGCAGCCTGTGCTAAAACAGCTTTGAGTTGTATTATCCACTCCTCCTTCCACACAGTAAACTGTACTGGTTCGAGGGCTACTCTCATAAGGCTTTCAATATCATATGGGAGTAGGGGACCTGGGGCTACGAGAGCCTCAAAGGCACTCATTGTCATCGGGGATCTCAATCCCTTTTTGTCAATCGCCTCTATAAACCGAGCAACTGCTTTTGCTTCCAAAGGTACCCAAACCGGTCCCTCCTGTTTGACTACAATTGGGAACACCGCCCAGTCCCGCTCCTTGAGCCCCACCTCTCGCATTGTATCGCAAATGTCAGTCCAATCAGTGGGCTTACGCGATATCTCTCGCTCCTCCCACTTCTCCCCCCTCCTCCGGGGAACCACGACCGACTGGGTGGGGACAGGCAATTCCTTCCGTTCCTCCCCTTTCTCCTCCCCCTTCGCGGGAGACGAAACCGACGGGGTGAAGGCAGACAGTACCTTTTGTTCCTCCCCTTTCTCCTCCCCCTCCGCGGGAGACGAAACCAAAGGGGTAGGGGCAGGCAGTACCTTTCGTTCCTCCCCTTTCGCGGGATGAGGTCCCTCCTCCGGGGGCGGGTCTAGGGGTGGCTTAACGCCTCCACGGCGCGCCTCCCCCCATGACTCTCCCTCCCTCGGACAGGACCCACCCCCCTCAGGTGAACGAAAGCTCTGCAAACAGGGGTATAGGCGGGGATAATATGGCGGCGCCTCCCCAGATGAGGCAACTTCCGCCATCCCTTCCGGAGTTGTTACGGGCGCCGCCATGGCCATTGTGAAAACGGCCGGCGTGGTCGGCGCCATCTTGGGTACGGAGTCGCCGCAAGGGAGCGGTTCCTCCGTACCCTCCGGGACCCCAGACGTCCCGGAACCCACCCCAAAAACCCCATTCGCGACTGCCTGGATCTTTTTCTCCTCCTTAGCCGCTTTAAGCGCACCCAGGACCAAAACCCAGGTTTTTAACTCCTCCGCCTTATAATCGTTTGTTGCTCTTAGGAGCAGGGCAGCGGTGAAAGATTCCCACCGCTCCGAATCGAGCAAATTACAAGGGGAGGGTGAAAGCTCCGCTTCCTGCAAAAAAGTAATAACGGCAACAATCTCCTTCATAGAAGGAGCATTCCTACCGCAGTGGGTTTTACAAACCCGTAATAGTACCTTTGTGACGGAATCCATGTTTTTTTCTGGTGCTCGACACCGTACGTCCTCGCACCCTTTGTATATATACCCGGGCCCAAAGTCCCACGGTCTTCCACGGTCTTACCGCAGGATAATCAGTAGCTGCAGCCAATATATCGCCCCTCCGGCGCTTCCACGGGATCTAACCGCAGGATTCGCGTCCGTCTCGCGGTTAGCCGTCGCACACTCACTCTCAGGACAGCCTCACACGGGGCACCAATTGTTGCCTTGTGTAAGGTAACCTAAAGAACTACGTCCATCATTGAGAATGTGCATCTGACGGCCCCATGACCAAGTTACACGCTGATCACACCAATATGGTGAGCTGTAAAATGGCGTTTAATGAACCGTGTGAGACCCTTATATAGGGCTCCAATTTCAGCCTCATACATATACATTACCGAGCACGGGGAGGCCTATCGCGTTACATCCCGTGAGTTCGTGCCGCCTAATACATCAACTGGGTACTGCTAGGTATTGCTTACAGTTGCTGCTTATGAGTTTCCTTCTAACACTGCTGTTAGGTGGCCGATGCTCTTTGAGTTTTGCAGTCATGTAAGGAAGATCTGCTGTGGCAAATCTGTTATCTGCCAGGTAAGCCCAGAAGAAAAGTTTGGACAGTGAGCAGTTAAGGGGATATCACTGTGAGCAGAACAACTCAATGGCTTTACTGACAGGTGGCGATTTGCATCAGAGTAATGTGTGACTGAAACGAACTGACGGATCTGGAATTGAAATCTGCAGTTCACCTGTCATTGTCCTGTGGGGGGAAACCATCTGCCTCCTCTGTGCCTGTAGCATCACAGGGAAGCTGAGAAGTGCTGAGTCTGAGGGACGGGAGCGAGCAGAGGGTGTGTGAAGGGCAACGCAGGTGGGCAGGAGCCATCTCCTTCAGTCTCTGTATGTGCTCTAGAAAGAAAGCAGCAAACCACACCTCTAGTTGGTCACTGCTTAGTGGCTTGAATTGCAAGTCACTTGTAGCTCCTCAGGGTGGGAAGGGGACACCAGATGAGCTCTCCTGTTACAAAACAGGAAGCCACCTTGACCAACTTAACAGGCAAATCAGGGTGCTGTGATAGGGCACGTGAACCCACAGATGCCTGGTTGGGCTGGTAGGGCACAATGACCAACCAGCTATAACTGCGGCTCACTTACTTTTTTACAGAAAGTGAATGTGTAAAAAAGTTAGTGAGGTTGTCCTATATCTGAGTCTAGTTCCGAGGCTGAGATGGCAGCCTTGGACTGTATTTTTCACAGCAGCAATATTAAATCAATACAAGAAGCCAAGGTGCTGTAGGTGAAGTACAGCTAGCTGGGATCAAGAGGTGATTGTGTATCTTAATGAACTATGGAATAACCAAGGAATCAGCTGGTTGATGTTTGCTGTGATTGGGAAAGCTATGACCAGGGGATACTGAGACTGCTGGTGTTTCTGCTTTGCCTTAGCATTAGCTAAGTCTCCTTTGGGGACAGAGGGTGAAGAAGTCAGGCTGGTGTGCATGAAAAAATGGATTACAAGGCTCTGTGTGTTAGATGTTTAAATCACTGGGGCAGGGAAAATTCTGTCCAGAGCAGCTGTAGGAGTTGGCTGAGGCAATTTCCAACGTTGCCAAACAACCCAGGCAGCATGTATGGGGCTGATGCCCTTCTAAGGAGGCTGGAAAAGGGCAAATGCTGCCTGAGTCTGCATGGTGTTGAATCAACTGACTTGCACATCAGTTGTCCTTTTCCTATTTCTCCCCATGTTGGAGGCAGCAGGGGTTACAGATGGGCTCAGATTGTGGCTGCATGCTTTGGAGCATTGCCCTTCCAGTGGCAACACCAATGCTGTTCATGGAGGGATGAGGTACCCCCTGCTTCCCTCCCCTGCTGGTCTTTCAGGTCACCTTCTATGAAGACAAGAATTTCCTGGGTCGTCGCTACGAGTGCAATGCCGACTGCCCTGATTTCCACACCTACCTGAACCGCTGCAACTCCATCCGGGTGGAGGGAGGCACCTGGGTGGCCTACGAGAGGCCCAACTATTTGGGGAACATGTATGTGCTGAGGCGGGGGGAGTACCCTGATTACCACCACTGGATGGGCCTCAATGACCGCCTCGGCTCCTGCAAAGCCGTCCACATAGTAAGTGTGATGCTTCCCTAGGGGGGGTATCTTAGTTCACCAACCTGCCACTTCAGCTTGCTTCATAGTGTCATAGAATGGCTTGGGTTGGAAGGAACCTCAAAGACCATCTACTTTCAACCACCCATCATGTGTGGGGGATACCTCCCATTAGATCAAGTTGTCCAAAGCCCCATCCATCCTGTCCTTGAGCGCCTCTAGGGATGGTGCTTTCAGGTGGCCCCCATCTTCCTGGGGTCCCTAAGAAGAGGACAGCAATGGGTGGGTGGCACCAAGTCCCACAGCTGGGGTAATGACCTCGGGGGGGAGCAGCCTCCAACCTTGCAGGGTGGGAATATGGTGTTAGAGCTGAGTGCTGCTGCCCTGGTGTCAGTACCAGCAGCATAGCTGGTGCCTTGTGGGCATGGTGTTGATGGGTCAGTAATTGGACTAGATGATCTTAATGGTCTTTTCCAACCTTAAAGATTCTATGATTTGTGCATTCCTAGTGTGGGTAATGATTTGCCATTGCATGGAGCAGGTCTTAAAGCTGCAAGAAGAAGAGGCTTTCGCTTTTGTCTGTTGCGGGTTTGAGGTGTGTGTAAACCCCTTAGCCTAGGGCAGGAAGAGTTTGTCAGCCAGTTCAGAGCTCTGAACTGCTGCAAGGGATAGAGCAGGAGCGCATGGGATGTGTAAGAGCAGCACAGCATTCTCTACCAGCACGAAGAACAGAGGTGATGCTGCATGTCCACTATGTTTGGCTTCCCCTCCCATATTTGGGGAGGAGGCACTGGGACCAGCTGCTCGTAGATGTTGGCTCAGAGCCCCCAGAACAGTGGCACAGAGCTGTGAGACTCTGCAGAGTTTGGCTGGGGTGGGTAGTGAGAACAGGTGGAGGGGAGGCGGGGGGAGACTGTGTCCAGGCAGCCACAGATTAAAACCACCGCAGTGCCTTCAGGCAACACAGCGCTTGAAATCACAGTGGAAAATACCCGTGCTGCGTTCGTCTGTAATACAACCCAGCTGGGGTCAGCAGCTCATTAAACTCCTCATTGCCCAGAGGAGCGGGGAGCAGAGGGGTGCATCCCTCCTGATGCTTGCACTGAGTGGCTTTGAGCAGGCTGCCTGCATGGGATAGAGCTCAGCGTGCGCTCATCTCTCTCCACACCCATCTGAAACTGGGGCTGTGGTGGGGGTTTAGGCTGAAAGTGCTCTTTGCTTGTGATGCTTGGTCAAGAATTACCCCATGCTGTGCTTAGGGGCTGATGTGAGCTATTCAAGCACTGTGCCAGTGTGTTGGGGTGTTGGTGCCTGACCTGAGCTTGGATGTGCCTCTGCTTTCACCCCAGATGCATCCCAACCCCCCTGCAATTCTCTCCCTTCTTCCTTCCAGCCAAGTGGAGCCCAGGGCCACATCCAGGTGTTTGAGAAGGGGGATTTCGGTGGGCAGATGTTTGAAGCCACTGAAGACTGCCCTTCCATCCTGGAGGAGTGCCACTTCCGTGAAGTCCACGCCTGCCGGGTGCTGGAGGGCACCTGGGTGTTTTATGAGCACCCCAACTATCGGGGCAGGCAGTACCTGCTGCCCAAGGGCGAGTACCGGCAGCCAGTGGAATGGGGGGCAGTGACCCCTGCTGTCCAGTCCTTCCGCAGCATCTCTGAGTAAATGGTGGGGAGCCGGGCCCCCAATAAAGCACCTTGAGTCACTCAGAAGCTCTGTCCCGCTTCTTCCCCATGTGTGAACCCGTTGGCCAGGTGCTGCCTTTGGGCAGAATGCTCTCCACCAGCTCCTACTGCATCCAGCTGTGGCAGTGGGCAGGGACTCTGGAGCAGGGGGTTGCTGGGCATCCTGGCTGTATTAGGATGCTGCTTGGTGTGGGACGAGGGGGGCAGCTACCAAAAATAGGGCAGTTAGAAGAAGATAAAGGGATTGGATGTGGACAGAGACAGTGAAAACATCTCAAAACTACCCTGAGATTGCTGCTAAATGTTCCCAAAGAGCAGCAGAGGGTGGGGAGGGGTCAGTCCCCAGGCCCTGAGCAGAAGGAGGTACCAGGCTCCCAGTCATTCCAGTTTGGAACACCTGCTTTGCCCTGTGCCACTAGATGTCAGACTGGTCATGCCCGTGCAGGAAGCTGTGATGCAAGGCGTTCCTCATGGGGACTCTAGTCTGTTTGCATGTGGAGCAGAGGGACTCCGGGCTAATGATGGCAGTGCAAGCAGAGCCCTTGCAGCCATGCTCCCCAGTCTCCTTGGTTGATGTATGAGGTTATTATGGAGCAGGGAGGCAGGCAAAGTGATGCTTGTCAACCTGCAGCCCCCGGGAGCACAGCTCCCTGCAAAGGGTGATGCACGTCCCCATCCTCCCCCAGTCCCTTCTTTGCTCTATCACCTCTCTCCTTTCCTCTGAGGTTTAATTCTGCCTCCTCAGACACTCGAGCATTACCCAGCTCTTAGCAATTGGGGTCGGTGCACAAACAATCCCCCAGCAGCTTGATCAGCTCCTGGGCAAAGCTCTCCGGGACCTAAAGGGCACCAGCTTGGGCATGGTGTGTATGTTGGGTTTTGTTGCCTTTCCCATACTTACATGGAAGATTCCTGCAGGTGGGCATAGCAGCTGGTGAGTTTGGGTGCTGCAGTTCCAGCTGCACCCTCATGCTGGGGCATCAGGCTCTGCTTCCTCCCTGCAGTCCTATTACCTCCCTGTGTCCTTCCCGTGCCATCACCTAAATGCAATTATCCCAACTCTTCCCCTCCCCACCCTCCTGCCCTCCGGTAAATTCCACATTATGCCCCAAATGCTGGCAACCAAGGCGAACAACAGTCAAAATATGCCTAGTTGTATGGGGTTTTATTTTATTTTATTATTATTCCTGATTACTTTTTCCACTGGGGGCTCCCTCGTTGCGGGTGTCTCTGAGCTGCAGGAGCACAGGCCATCCAGCCCGGCCTGCTTGATGGCTAATTTCCATTTCTCAGTATCAGGGGGTCTGCTCCGGTAATTGGCATGCAGATTGAGTCTGATGGGCCTGTTCCACACGAGAAAAGGCTCCGCTCGTTAGAATAAGCCAACCCCAGGCTGATGGATGGGGCGGAAGGAGGTCATTGCGAAAGAGAATACAGAGAATACAGCGATATACGTGCACAAGATGGGAAATTTCTCCTCCTCCCCCCCCTTACTTTCTTTATCCGGCCAACTCTAATCTATCATATTTCATTGAGACAAATCCTGCTCCGTTTCTTTCTCCTTTTTCCCTCAAAGGGAAATGTGCTGGAACCTGCTCCTGGATTTAATAAGAAGATGGTGCGGTGGTGCAGGAATTAAAGCGGTGCCATGGTTCATTAGCAGCTGGGGAGCGCGCCGAGCTGGCCCAGATGTTAATTACACTTTGGGAATTAATTTCTATAAGACGCTCCTCTATCATCCCTAATCCAGCAGGCACGCCAGGGCTTCTCAAAGAGGAAGCTGCGGGGCGGGCATCTGTCCCCTCCTCTGTCTGTCTGTCCCCACTGTCTGTCCCTTCTGTCTCTCCTGCTGCTACGTATCCTCCCATTACTGTCCTAGGATCGTAGCGAGGCAGGCCTGACAGTCCTCATGCGTGGTTCCAAGCCGTGCAAAGTAGATTCAGAGGCAGAGCCAAGCTGCTCCATGCCCTGTGTTAAACACCCCAGCTTGGAGTTCCCTTGGAATTGCAGAGGGAGATGGAGACAGAAAAGCAGTGCCCGAGGGTTCAGCTGTCCCTTTGGCAGTCCCCAGCAGAGGGCAATAGAAGCAAATAGAAGAGACAAGGCTTTGCGAGTGATGTGCAAGAGGAGCCGTTTGCAAGCCTGTGACATGAAGGCAGGACGATGTGCATGTAGAATAATGTGCAAACAGCATTGATGTGCGAGCCCAACCATGTGTAAGTGGAATGATGTGCAGGTAGGGGTAGGTACAAGCACAAACACAGGCTTATGCAAACAGAGACGTGCAAATGGAAGCAGTGTACGAGTGAAAGCAAGGTGCAAGTGGAGCAATGTGCAGGGGAATGATGCAAACAGGAGATGTGCAAGTGAAGCAATGCTTGGGGAGGTGGGGCTTGAGAAAGCAGTCAAAGCAAAACAGAGCAACTGAGGGGTATTTTCACAGAATCATAGAATAGGTTGGAAAACACCTCTAAGATCATCAGGTCCTACCACCAACCCATCTTCATTATGCCCACTAACCACATCCCTTGGTTCACCCTTGGTAGGACATAAAGCAAATCAGTTCTCTGGGTGCAAGTGATTGCTTTAAGTTTGGATGGAGGAGATCCTTGAGAGGAGAAGATAATGAGGGCAGTGTTCCTTCCTGGGTGCCCAGACCCGGCAGTTTTGGGGATGGGAAATCATCTCATTAGAATGACACCAATGTCCCCATCTCACACGTATCCCCATTCATTCTGCAACATGATCCAGTACATTGGGATTAGTACGTGTTCCAGCCTAAGCAAGTGGCAGACAGCTATTTCCTGATGGGGAAGTGCTATGGCCACTTATTAATGAACAATGTGTCATTAAGGGGGGAGAGCTTCCAGGGCTTCTAAATGTGTTTCAGAGGACACAGTGCAAGCAGAGCCCACCACTGCATATCTGGGGGATGTGGGCAAAATGCGTAACAAGGAATATACTGAGCCCAGTGTTATTAACTAATTCTCAATCAAAAGGGTTTTGGATCTGAATGGTCAGGGAATTCAATGATGGGTTTCCTAATGAAGTGCTGTGTGCCGAAGCAGGGATATTTTCTCTTGGAAAATCGGGGATGAGATCAGGGCACAGCTCCTCCTGCAGGGCACACATACACCAAGGGCAGATGGAGATGTTCCATGAGGTGTGACCCCATAGCTGATTATTTTCACCCCATACCTGATATTTCTCATCCCATACCTGTTTTTGGCATATCAATGGCTCCTCTATTCCGGCACTGATAGAAGGGGCTGGGGGACATGGTTCCATGCAGCCTATATCCCTCAGCACCTCCTAATCCCCCTCTGGAGACCCCAGCAGGGGAGGTTTCCCCCTCCACCCCCCAAATGCAGCCTCCAGTTAAAAGCAACATTGTTCTCCATCTATGAAAGGAGCCTCCTCCGATCCTCCAGTAGTTTCTCTTCTTATAGAAAGTTGGTTTGCTCACTTTACAAAGGGAAATGTATTATGAATCTTTCCTTCATTCCCCTCCTTTTTTTTTTCTCTCCACGTTTAACAACCGATTTGTGTGTTGCATGAAAGTTACACAGTTCTTTAGATGCATTTGCTATTTTATTTTCTTTCATTCAAAAATATGTCAGTAATCTTTTTGTTAACATGAAAGATAAAGGATTAGTAATGCAAGATGCAGTTTTCTTGTAACCTTCTTGAAAGCAGACTATAGTTTCTTATCTGGCTCTAACATTCATTTTCCTGAAATGAAAAAAAAAAAAAAAAGAAAAGAAAAGAAAAAGGGACTTTTAAAATGAAATAAACTGTGTTCGATTCAGAGGAGAAGCACTAGCGAAGAAATTTATTGCAGCTGACAGAAGGGAGAGCTGCACAGAAGTCCTTCTGCTGCAGCAGCCGGCACCTCTCAAACAGAACCATGCACGCATGCACACCCACGTGCATGGGGAATGAGGCTTTAGGGGCAAAGCAGCACAGCCAAGCTCTGTGCCATCACTGACACATCACAGCTTGGGTCTGGCAGCCGTGGCAAGCTGCTGCTTGTGAGGCATTGGGCTTTAGAGCTGGTGGTGATAATTGCATTGAGGACATCCAGCTGGGGCATCCCAAAGTGGAGCGGGGACTGGTTGGCGTTGGTGTTCGTTGGGTTACCCATTGCAATCCATTTGGCTTTGGGTTTGCCTTGTGAACCTGGTGGCTTCTGGGGTAATCATGGTGCTGGGTGTCCTGCACACCCTGCGGGGTGGGATTCTTAGCACTTGAGAACCATATGTTCAAGGGAAGGTTGCTGCGGTGCTCATGAGTGCAGCCCAAATGCTCTGTTGGCTGTGAAGCATCACAGTGAGCGCTGTGCCCATGGCACTGAGCTCTCAAGTGCCTACAAGCAGAGCTCTGATATCAGGTAGAATCTAAAGAGAGATGGATGAGAAGAAAACCTGACCATTGGAGCAGGAATTATAGTCTGGGACTGGAGGGATGGAGACAAGAGCTTTGGTGTGGGTTAGGAACCAGCAGTGCTTAGAGGAACCATTGCAGCCAGGCATGCAGAGCACCCAGAGGCAGTGCTGGTGGCTGCAGCTCCTGGGCTGTCTGCTGTATCTTCTGCTGATGGCTCATAGCACCTCATCCTGTGTAGTTCTTGGGTGGACCAGATGGACCTGCTGTCATTTCTGACCCCAACCACTCTGGGATTGTCTGCCAAGGGAAAACCTTACATCCCACTGCTTTGTAGGTATGGAGAATGGAAGCAAAGGTTACAGTCTGCACCAGCCTCCTTGGGTGGAGAAACCATGGCTGTGATAGGAGAGGAAATGCAGAGAGCCCAGGAGGAGCAGTGGCCCTGGGGCCCAAGGGTTAAATCATGATATAAAATGTCAGGTTTCTACGGCAATTAGCTAATGGGCCCCAAGCACGTGCAAGGTGCTTTCCCCCATCACGTGCATTTGGTTAATACTGAGTTGGCACTACAGGGAGCTGTGCTTTCAAGTTTGTTTATAATCTCATTTGTTGTTTTGCTCCAGAGAAACTTGATCTTTTCTATCGCCGACGGAAATGCTGATTTCTTTTGTGCGTGATACGGCTTGCATCTCGCTCCTTGTGCAGGGCTTCATCATCACAAAATGAAACAAAGGGCTTCGTCTTTAGGCTGAAATCTTTCTCTTTGGAGTCCTGTGCCAGCACATCCTTGCTTTCATTTGAGGAAAAGTGGGTTTTCATATCAAAGGGCCCCCCCCCATGACCCAGCCTTCCCTCTCCCCCTCTCTGCCCCGGCACACGCGCTCTTTTAATATTTCATATATTTCCTAAGCTTTTATGCCTCTAAAAGAGAAGTGAATTTGTGGAGAGTTGAGCTCTCCAGAGCTGTACTTCAGAGCTGGGAAGTAATTCAGGGTGAAGCCTGTATTAATCTCAGGTGAGAGAGATATTTAAATTCAGGCTACCAGTGTGAATATAAAATGGGGATCTCTTTACAAAACTTTCAAATTGTAATATGCAAAGCTTAAAGAAAAGAAACCCCAAGGGAACAGCTTTCTTCCGGAACATTTTGTTCCAACCATCATCTCTTTACCTTTATTTATTTATTTATTTTTTTATATTTCAGAAACCCTCCCTTTGCCATTTTGACTGTTATTTTCTTTTCTTTTCTTATTTTATTTTATTTTAAATGAAATCTCATGGTGTTTTGAAAAATGAAATTCTCCATCGTGGGGAGACGGCGGTGGGGCAAAGGAAGAAGCAGTGGAAAACCATGTGCCAGACCCAGATTTGAGCTGCAGCGGAAGGAAGGGACCCGCAGCTCCTGCCATGTATTTTTCCTCTCCCCAGCCCTATTTTCTACACAGATACATGGGATGAAGTGCTCAAAGGCCTTGCTGGAAACCCCTCTGCTACTCTGGGTGCAACAGTGGGAATTGGAGCTGAAAACCTAACCCTAACCCCCACCGGGAGGGAGGTTGAGGCAGAGCGCTCTGCCCTTGCTGTTGCTGTCAGCTCATGGCACGCATCCACCCGCTTTCTCCTGCTGCACAGATAACATGTTAATATCGATCTCTGATCCCAGGCAGCCGATCTCAGTGTGTTTCAGTGGGGAGGTGAATTGGTTTGGCAGTGGATCAAGCCCGGTGTTGCTCTCCTGCCGCCGCTGCACGCCCCTCTGGCTCCCAGGTCAGGAAGAATATGTGACTGATGACACGCCACTATCAGCGCCGTCAATTAATTAAATTACACATTATGCTTATGAGGAGTGATACACTGAGCCACTCTAGATTAAGTGTCTCAATTAAGTCTTTAATTTAGATTTAATAAGTAAGTTATTATATGCTAATAAAAGATCAATTAGTTGTTAAAAGAGCATTGATCCAGGTACAATAAGTGTGTCAGGGCGACAACAAACTGGTGCTGAAGACATTGTGTGAACAGCGTGGGTACAGTTGGGTATCTGATGTTGGGACACTGGGGTGATGCTGTGCTGAGCCTTACAACCCCTTCTGCAGAACCCAGCTCTCCCTATGCTATAAAGGTGCAGGGACAGCTGGATTTAGTGAGCCCTGGCATGGTGAATCCTTGGGGCTCTGCGTGAGTCACTTCTCCTCCATGGGGTAACCCATGGGAAGGAGCCAGTCCCTTCTTCCAAACTCATCCTTATGTGTGATTGGTGATACAGGCAATGCTCCCCATACAAACCCCATGCTGTCATCCTGATGCCTGTCCACCTGTTTATCCATCAGCCTCAGCTGCTCTTCCCAGAGGGAGATTTGGGGTGAGCAGGGACCACTCGGGAACCTGCGGTTGGGCTGGAGATGGGAATAGGGGTGAGGATGGGGCTGGGGATGTGGGGGAAGAGCTGGGCTCCAGTGGAGCTGAGATTTCAGCTGAATATGGATGACATCATTATACGGGTGATCCTTTCAGCGACAGCGAGCCGGGTTTTAAAGTAGCGACCTACAGCATACAAATGATGGGTTTAAAGGAAATAAAAAAAGAGATGATTTGAATAGCATACATTTATAGAAGAAAAGCCTTCTTCCCCCCACCCCCCTCCATTTCTAATATCTTTCTACGGGGCAGGCGCTGTGCATTGGAAAAGAAATTAAAACACTCCTCCTAAATACACTCCAGGCAGTAACAATGGCAAAGTTAAGAAGGTTACGAGACTTAGTTGTCCCAGCAACATGTCATCAAGTTGAAATGAGCAGGAAACACAGATAATGTAAGAAAGAGGAGAGGGGGGAGGAGAAGAATAAAACCACAGGAGGAAAAAATGCCAAGAGATTGAGAAAGAAAAGGGAAAACCCTTTTTATTTGCTGTTTCATTAGGATGAATCTGATTTTATAGTCTCTAAAAGAGGCTAAAATATAATCTCCTTTTGTGTAATGCGCGCGTTAGGAAAATGTGTCATCAGCAATTCTTCTGTACACTACAGCAATATTCAAAAAATTAGCAGGGATATTCAAGCCGAGCGACAAAGAAACACAAACAGAAGACTCACATCTCCAGCTCGAGCTGTCATTTAAGAACGTGTTCAACTTTTTATTAACCTCTCTGATTGTCCCTTATGGTTTCTCTCTGCTGCAGCAGAAGAGCTCTGAGTTTCAGAGGGAAGACAAAGCTGCTGGAGGGAGAGGCTGGGAATGCAGCTTTGGCTGCCTTGCAAGCCAAGGGCTCTTCCTGCTCCTTCAGCACAGTGGGTTTTGTGCCAGGTGCTGGATGTGGGCGTGCAGAGGGAGCACACACGTCTCAGGTGGCAGAGTAGAGGTGAATACAAGGAAATGTGGGCCGTAAGTGCAAATCTGCTTGGTCAGACACTGGGCATAGACACTTATTCAAGGCACCAGCTCAGTGCTAAAGCTCTACAGCATGTTGGCGTTGGATTGCTTTCGTCTCACAGTGTCAAAACTGAGTCTCATGGGGATCTACAGCTTTTGGGGGATTCATCTCCATGGCTTTGTGTGGTGCTTATGGAACCACATCCTTCCTATGCATGGTTGTTTTGGGGTGCCCCAGTGGGACCTGTGTCTTCACATGGGAATCATTCCCATCTGTTGGGGACCCTGCCATGGGAGGAGGTTGCCCACGTTGTGTGGGGTGCCATGGGGTCCATGGGGGCAATTCTGGAATTCAAGCATTGATCTCTGTGTTGCTGAAGAGTTTGGGACAGTGTGGGCAGTGGGGATTCAGGGCAGGGGACCGGGATCAACAAAGCTACGTGTGATGTTGAGGTTTGATCCCATCTGAGAGTCACTGGGTATTACTTTGGTTTAAATAGTAATACACCCATCAGGCACTCAGCCTCCTCTGTGGTCGCTGCAGGAGATGCAGGGCTCCAAGAAGCAAACTGCTTGCTCTGCTCCCAAAACAGAGGCACTGGAGCAGTAGACAGTTCAGTCAGTAGGGGGCATTGCAACAGGAAGAAATGGGGCTGAGAGGAGAGAAATTGTCTTTTCATGGCAGAGCAAGGAGCCAGCACCCTACTCAGAGTGCTGGTAGCATGCTGATGTCGGTGAGTGATGACACCAGCACTGTCTGTGCTGGCAGGGATGGGCCTTGAGGTCCTGCAGAGCTCTTCTAGTTGCATGTCTCTAAACATAGGCATAGGAACACAGTTTTATGTATACTGCTTTACAGAATGTCAACCCAGGCGGTTGTTTGGTGTGTACTCCAATTCATGACATCCCTGGAGTCCTTCAGCTATGCTCAGCAATACGACCTTAGTGTGCTGAGATATTCAGGCAACTGCCTGAAATAATTCTGCTCTCTGATAAGAATCTCTCTCCTCCCCACCCTTCTCTTCCACAAAGATATTTATTTGTTGTTCTTGTGCTTGTTATTTTCTATTTTTAATTGTCTCTTGCTGTGGCTTCTTGTTGTGGATTATATTTTGAAGCAAGGATTGATTTAGCTAATTGATGGAGAGCTTTGCCTGTGAGGATTTCATAATCCTTGCTATTTTATCTTTGCAATAATTGCTATGATTATGATTATTTCAAAGGGCTGTAAAAAAGGAGACAACAGGAAAACAGGCTCACCCGCTCCTATTTTGCAGCTTCTCCAGGCACCTGGGTGGGCTCCTCCTCCACAGGGTGTTCTCTGGGTAAGAACAGCTCATAGAGGGCTTGTAGGAAATGCATGGGATGAGGCATCCACCAAGGACACCTTGGGGTCTTACAGCCCTAACTGTAGCCTTGCTGGCTATGGGCCCACTGTGACAACCCATCTGACAGAGAAGCTGGTTTTGCCATGCCATGTGAGGACACTGGGTGCAAAGCCATACTTGTGTTTGCTATGGAACATGGACATAAAGCCAGGCTGGTGTTCACTATGTGATATTGGAGCTGAGCCCACACTTGTGTTCACTGTGTGATGCTGAGCATGAGGCCATGCTGATCTTCACTGTGTGACACTGGACGTGAGACCACACTGTTCTTCGCTGTGTCATGTTGGCTGTGAAGCCAAGCTGGCGTTCAACACTGGACACTGGGTGAGAGGCAGCATCGGTGTCCACCATGGGACACTGGACATGAGGCTGCACCAGAGTTCACTGTAGGATGTTGGATGTGAGGCCACGCTGGTCTTCACCATGGGATGCCATTGGGCATGAGGCCACACTGTTGTTCACCATGGGACTCAAGATGCACAACTACACTGCTGTTGTTTGCCAGCTGGCCGCTGGAGGCTGCTGCTGTCTTTGCAGTCACTGGCAGCTGCCTGCAGGCCCTGTGCACCTACCTTGAGTTCTGCCTGGTGCAGACCCGAGGCCAATGGAGGCTGCTTGGGCCTCTTCCAGCAGCCCATGGGGCAGGAAGCATCCTCCTTTTTGGACAGAAGATATTGAAAAAGCTCCTGGTTGTAGGATTAGAGACATCCCTGATGTGATGTCAGAGCCAGGGCACTACCAGGCTCTGAGCAGGTTCACCGGGGGTCCCCATCTACCCACTGGCTTCCCATAGGTCCAGGAGCTCCACTGAAGCCCTTAGGCTTAGATCAGGCTATATGTGTGCTTGTCTTTGGTCTTTCTTCTGGTCTCTCTCTTGGGTTGATTTTGTAGCTTATTTCTGGCTCCATTTCCTGATGGAATCTTACAGATGGATTTTGGACTTGGTTCATCCCCACTGTTCGGTGGGCGCTGCTGGGTGCTCTGTTCAGGAGCTGTGGGATCATGCCTTGATGGGTGAGGGTACTGCCTTGGCTCCTGGCTCACCCTGCCTTGTAAAGCATCTTGCTGCCTGATATGCAGTACTAAACACAGCGTGGCTGCAGCAACACAGGCACTCAGCTTGTTGCTGAGGATCTTGGTGATGAGCCAACATCCATCTTCCCTCATCCTCAGCTCCCTCTACTTGTTCTTCTCATCACTTTGATGTTCCTTGGCAAGGAACGTAATCTAGATAAGGTACGCTCTGAATACCACACCTGATTTAAAACTTAGGTGTGAAGTGAGCTCCAAGTTTGACATCTAACAGGGAGAGTGTTGGTTACCCTGCAGTAAAGGAAATAAGTTCATTCATGTTTCTGTGTTCCAGCTGCTTTCTGTGCATGCATTGTGCAAGAGCTGATGGTTCTGGTGGCATCTCCCTGGCCTCCTGCCTTAAACCTGCTTTGTTTGGCCAGTCCTACTGAAGGATACCAGTGCATGTTAAGGAAAGTGCTTCTGTAATTCTCCAAGAGTTATAAATTGGGTTCCCTGGGCTTTTGTCTGGTATAATTTGATCAAGCCCTAGGGATACATGGGAAAACCCCTTAAATTGCACAAAGTCCATGTCTTGCATCCAAATGTCTTCACAGTATGGGATCTGAGAAGGTTTCAAGAGCTGCCGGCAATATTTCTTACCTTCTAATTGTTCAGGTAGAGTCATAGCATCATTAAGGCTGGAAAAGACCTCTAAGATCCCCAGGTCCAACCCAATCCCATTCCACCATGCCCACTGACCTCATCACCTCATCCCTCAGTGCCATGTCTCCACTGTTCTTGACCAACAGCAGCAGGGAAAGAGGAGGGAGGCAGTGTGATCTTTGGGGCTCCCCCAGCCCCTCTGCAAGGCAGCACCATGCAGGGATTGAGGACTCAGGACACAGGAGGGGGCCTTCATCAGCCTGAGGAGAACGGATTAGCTCCTGGCAGTGCTTACTGGGTCATCCCCTCCTGCTGCTGCTTCATGCACACTTTCCTGGTGCTAAATCCAGGGAAGGGAAGGCTGGTGATGTGACTGCAGGAGCAGAGCTCAGCTTGATCAGCTCCTAAGCTGAAGTGCTGTGTTTTTCCTAAACCTTCAAGGGCTGGAATTGCTCAAGGTGGTCCTGAGTTTAAGACACATCTATCACCTGGGCAGTTGTACACTACCACTTGTACCTGGAAGACAGCATCAGGCTTAGCTTTGAGCCATAATTATCAGGTTTGCCCCTGCACTGGAAGTAGTGTTAGTACTAAGGAAAATGGTTGAGACAGCTGTCAGACAGATGCTACAATTGCCACCCTGCCTTTAGGAATCTAGGAAATAGCTGAAAGAGATGGAAAATACCAAGGAAGGCAAATATGGAGATCTGTCGTTGGTTAAAGTGAGACACATCACTGATTTACAACAACTTTGCATTCCCAGAGGCAGGGAAGTCTGGTGTTTCCTCCAGTATAAGAACTATGGACATGAGATGACACTGGTAAGGAGATTCTGAAGATGGAGAAAGGGATGTGTTACTTTGCACAGTGTGTATTTAAGATGTTGGTTTTCAATGCTGGGTGACTGCCCTGGGTATGTCCTGGTGACTTCTTACCAGACCTGAGGACTTTCATTCTCTGTGGCATTTGTGGGTTCCTTCCCTTCCTCAGTGAGTGATCACAGCGGGGCTACCATTGGAAGCTCTTGTCCTGTTCTTGTCCTGCCTCCCTGGGCAGCCTGTTCCAGGACCTCACCACTCTCCTAGTAAAGAACTTCCTCCTAACATCCAACCTAAATCTACCCTCTTTCAACTTAAATCCATTTCCCCTTGTCCTGGTATTATCAGTCCTTTTGAAGAGTTTACTCCCCTCCTAGATATAGGTTCCCTTCAGGTACTGAAAGGCTGCAATGAGGTCACAAGGTCTTGTGAAAGGCCTTGTTGTCACAGTTGGGTGTCATCTTAGAGAAGGCAAAATATCTATTTTTCCTGAACTCCATAGAGGAAAAGAGCTAATGTGTTCATCCCTGAGACTAGAGAGCATGGGGCTTCTATCCCAGCACCTAAATGGGAAACATCTGTTTGGATTTGGCTGTTGCTTCATTTGCCCCATCTCACACCATGTGCTGTGACATCCACCATGATGCCCATCTCCCATCGTGAATGGGGACAGCTGGCTGTGCTCCACTGGAAATCACACCCTATGGAAAGAGGGCAGGAAGAGCAGCAGTGGGGGCGGCTGAAGGTCCCTTCCTACCACCCCACCTGCAAGCACGGTGTGCACACACAGTCACTGCAACAGCACCGTGCTCCTGCCAGCAGAAACTTAGAGAGAGGGGGGGGAGAAGAGAAGGGAGACAGCAAGAATACTTATCAAGTGGCTTGGACCGTAGCCGATTTGAAATATTACTAACCTTGCATTTTCAAATTTGATGCACAACAACCAAGATGCTAATACTTTCCTTAGTTTAGGGAAAAAAAAATCCTTTCACCCATCTCTTCTAGCCGAAGATTAGGAGAGAAGCTTTAAGAAGATTTAAAAAAAAAAAAAAAAAAAAAAAAAATCAACTTCTGAGCAGCGGAAAAAATGGTTTGTGATTCAGGGGCTCCGGGCAATTCATCATGGAAATTGGGTTTCTTAGCCGACATCATGTGAATCCTTTCGGCCCTGTCAACTTTTTAATACATTACATTGAGAATGTAAATCGTGTTGGTGAGGGGGAAAGAAGAGGGGGAAAAGCAAAAAAAAAAGGAGAGAGAGAGAGAGAAAAAAAAGAGCTGCTTCATTTTGGGTTTAGAGGGGAGGCAGCTTGAGGCCTGTAATTCATATTAACTAAATAATGCTTAAAAAAAACCCCACTCTCCAAATATACAGCTATGTATATACACCTCAGGAAGGGAGGGGGGAGGGAAGAGAATGAGACAGACCAAAATTGAAATCATTTTATCCTTTTTGAAGGGTGAGTATTTGAAAGGGGTTTGTTATGGATTTATTTTTATTTTCTTTTATTATTATTATTATTATTTTATTTGAGTTTATTTTATCCCTTTCTCTGCTTGAGCTGGTTGTTCCGTCAATGAGGAAAGAAAATGAATGTTTTGGAGGTGGAGGAAGATGGAAGCAACAGAAACGGAGGGAGAAAAAAAGGAAAAGATCCCACACTATCCTGGCAGTGAGTTTTTGTGTGTGTGTGCATGCACGCTGTATCCTGGTGATCTCAATTAACTCTTTCGTGGGGGGTGAAAGCTGGTAGTGCCGTGAAAGCTGAGCCCAGCCTGGATGTGCTCTGAGCCTTTGCCCTGAAGACCTCCGGAGGCTCAGAACAGGCTCTGTGCAGCACAAAGGCTCTGCATAAACCCCTGGACAGGGCTTAGCTGTGGTGCTGGCTTGCAGCTAGCTCGGATGTGGGGAATCCTTGCCAAGTGTATTCCCATTAGGGGATGTGCCTTCAGTGCTCCCAGCGTGTAGCTGGAATAACCTGGAAGAGGCATCCAGCTCCACAAAGAGGCCTTCTCTAGTTTTAACTTGTTCGATGGTTCAACCTGGTGATTGAGAGAGATGTTTTATAACAATTGTCTGTAGATGTCCCTATTCATTGCACAAGATTTGCACCAGATGACCTTGATGACCAGATGTCCCTTCCAACTCAAATGATTCTGTGATTCTACACTTCACATCTGAAGGATCTTCTGGAGGTTTTCTATACCTGCTCTGAGCTTAGCAGTCCTCCATATCCAAAGGCCCTCCATATGGAAGAAGGCAGTGAAGGAAATTGGAAAGGAGTTGCATGAAGAAGGGTGGTAGCAAACAGAGCAAAGTAGCAATTGGCTTCAGCATGGGCTATGAGAGTCTGTAAGGCTCTGGTGTTCTCAGAGAAGGGAAAAGTGAGGATTGTGGCATGCATGTCTAGAAAGGTAGAGAAAACAAGCAGAGGGACACAGTCAGTTGGCATGGCAGTCAACAAGTAGATGATTTTAGTGGTCTTTTCCAACCTTGATGGTTCTATGATCACCTCCCTTGTTCCAAGTTTGCAGCTGAGATTTGCAGTGTAAAATCCAACAGCAAACAGTGATCCCTCAATTTTCCTTCTCCTTCTGCTGAGCCTGGCTGCCTGTCTCCAGCCTCTCTGTGCAGTGATTTAACACAGTAACACAGCTATGCTGTTAAGGTACCTTCCAGACCTTCCACATCCTCACCAACGGAGATGCTGCCTCCTGGCTCACTTCTAGGGAAGCTTTGTGCTTTATTCCTCCATCCTCAATCACCACCTTCCTGAAGGAAATGAGTTGTTGAGGCTGTCAGTACTAATTGCTTTTGGATTTTAATGACCTCCTGAACACCTGGTTTTATTGCATACATTGTGTTCTGTAGGTGGCGAAAGGACAGATTCTCAGTTGACAACGACAGTATTAAAACCAAAGTATCCTCTATGGTGGGATCCAAGAAACAGCATACGCAGTCATTTGCAAAACACTTGCAAAACCCCGACCTTTGTTGCAGAATGTAACTTCAAGGCTCGGCTGACTTTTTATATGTGATCTAATTAAGCCTGCCTGAAAGTGTGTGTTCAAGAAAAAAAAAGACAGAAGTGCTTATAATGCAGTGTTCTCAAGTCTCTTCAGCATTCCTTGAATAGCTGCATTCCTGCTTTGGTTCAGGAGCGGCACATGCTCCTAGTGGGCAATCCCCAAATGACTCTTCACTTGCAATATTACTCAATTCCTACAGCTGTTTGGCTCCCGTTTGAGTATCTGAAATGCACTGATCCATGTGTGCTTCCTGCATTGCTGGGTGTGTTATTCCACTGATTTTAAGGCAAATTCTCATTCTGCGTCTGCATATCCTAAACATATTTGGCAGCATTTTTCTTTCTGTCTCTATTATCTTTGTGTTGCACTGACTGAGCAAGTGCAAGAGAAAATAACATTCCTGGAAGGTCTTTTCAACTTTGTTGGCCAAGTTAGAGAGTCCATGTTTGTTTTCAATGATGGCCAAAAGAAATCAAAGCAGACAGGCATTTTTGAGAAATAAAGTATTGCAGCTGTACCGTGAACATCCCAACTGCGAGTAGTGTTAAGTCTTGAATAACTGTTCCCATAGTCTTGCAGACTAGAAAATGAGAAAGCTAAGCTGGAGGGCTTTGAGGTTTGTGCTTCAGACTGAGAAGAAATGACAGGTGAAGAAGAGAACTCCAGGAGAGTTATGAGAGGCACCAAATCCTAATAGCGTTTGGGTAGAAGTGGGGGGTTTTGTGGAAGACCAAAGCATCTCCTGAGTTGTGATATTCTGGGAGGCATCCCCAAGTATAAGCCATTTGTGACTTTTTTAAAGGTTTAAGGTTCAGAAAACTCAGGAAAAAAAAAAGTCGTGTGAATAAGAAGCATGACGGCTGCTTTCAGCAGAAATGGAAAAGAAAGGAAAAGTCTGGCAGACCAGTAGTGTCCTGCTGCTTTTATTTATTTCTACTGAAAGTTGCTGCACGCCAGCCCTCCCGGTAAGAATGTTAGCTCTGAGGGTGGCAAGGATTTGCATTTTGGCAGGATTTATTAAAGTTGGGTGGGATTTGTTATCATTTTCAGGAAACATCTGGACGCTGCTTTCAGACAGAGGGTCTGGTTTTTGGGTGGTACTGTGTGGAACCAGGAGGTGGACTCAACAATCCTTACACATCCCTTCCAACTCAATGTATTTTATGATTATATGATTGTTGCTTAATATTTATACTGTACATGTGTCCCAGAAGCTGCATTTGGTCTTGGCTTGTGATGGGTTGAGTACGAGGTAAATGGCAGCCCACTGGTAGCAAAAAAGAAAGCAGCCTTGTCTCAAAAGCATCTCTCTCCAGTTCTTCCTCCCTCCACACAGGTGTCGCCAAGAGCTTCCCTCATCTCCCTGATGCCCATCTGTGGTGGTGGTGGTGACCCCCATGTTCTGCCAGGAGGCCTGGTGCGGGATGGTGGGCACTGTGTCACTGCCCTGGAAAGGCAATGAATGAGTATAAAGCCTGCCTGAATCTCTGAACAAATGTAAATACTTGTTCACATTGGGACAGTGATGGGGAACTGGGCATCCCTCGGTGCTTAGCTCAGTGAGCTCAGACTGGCATGTGGTGCCTTCTTTCATTTTCCTATTGTAGGCACTGTGAGCATAAGTATAGTGCTGAATATCACGTCAGGAATTATCACATTGAGAAAGCTTTGGAATATTAATATTTTATCTTACAGCTGATGAAATGATCGCAGCAGAGCATGATGTAATATGGGATGGGGGTTATTCTTTTGGGAAAAGGGCTCTTTTCATAACCTGAGTTGCTGAATTCTTTCTTTCTGAATGAGCAAAGCGTGCAAGCCGGCCCATTGTGTGTCAAGGAGATGAACTCCTAGACTAAAATGCATGATGACCCTTGAAATGAAGAGTCTTTGGCAAGCAGGAGTGATTGCATGGGCTGCTCTGGAGCTGGGAGCTAATTCAAGAAGGAAGACCACTGAGATTTCTGGCGATGGAAAAATTGTGACTGTGTTAGCACTTTTCAATTAAATTGCATGAAAACCACGAGCAGAGTTTCAAGGCTTAAGGGCAAAATGAAACACCGTTTTTAATACCAGAGGAAAAACATTTAGAACCATTTTTTCTGCGTAAGATTTACAAACGTGGTGTTTGTTCTGAGGCAGAATTGGAGTAAAATTTAGAAATTGTGAAAATTTCACTGCAAACCTTTTCCAGCTTTCAGCAGAGTTTGAATAGACCTAAAAGGACAGAGAAGTTCTATCTGAAGGCCTGTAAGATGGAAATAAACTTACTGCTCACTATAGAGGTGTAATACTCTCATGGTGCTTTTATACTTAATGATCGTGAGGTTCGTAGGTGAAAGGAGAACATCTGTTGGTCTAATAGGACTCCTACCTCCAAACTTTTGTTATAATAGTAGGAATGCTAAATGAAAACAAAGCCTTAAAGAACGTTAAAGAATGATGGAGATGTGGCAGTGAGTGACGTGGTCACTGGCCATGGTGGGATAGACTGGGGTTGGACTTGGGGTCTTAGAGCATGTGGATGCTTTACCAACAAAAGTGAAGACAGCAAGTCCACCATTGGAAGAGGACATTTGGTTCAGTCTTCACTCTGTAAGAGGAAGGCCATGAGTATGTCAAAGCCAGGGGTTCAGCATGCACACCTGCATGCAGCGTTCAGTGGGTTCAGGCTGCTAAAAGAAAACTCTGGAGGATGATTTGACTGTGGTATCTCAATGTCAGTGCAGGCATCCTGTGCTATGGGGATTGTTGCTCTAATAGACCCAGCACTTCTTGCTGAACTTGTATAACGGAGAGACCAGAAAATGAGCACTTGATTGGACTAAAGAGTGATAAATTCCAGAGGAAAATAAGATGCTGGCAGTGAGAGCAATTAACTGCTGCAGCAACCTCTTGTGGAGAGCATGAATCTGTCATGGCTGTATGCCTCTTCCTTCTCAACTAAATGGCTCTCTGAAAGGTTTGTTCAGTTTCAAACACTGCTCTGGAATGAGTACTGAGTGTGTCCTCCTCAAATGCCTTTGTCACTTAGAGCTGCTTCCCTGGACCCAGTCAGAGTCATCTCATGAACACATTGATTAATGCAGAGTCATTGACGGTGATTGGTCTGCCAAGAGACCTTTCTTCCTTCTGGAAAGATGTGTTATAAATGTACATGACACAAGGGCTGTGATCCCTGGCTGCTCCCAAGCATCAGCACCCCAGATTCTTTATCTGGGATTAAAACCTGGTACCCAAGAGGAGATGTTACATGGGCCATAAGGGACTACTGACTGTGACACCACAAACATGGTGCAACAGTGCACAGAAGATGGGAAGACCAAAGACGTGCATCCAATAACGACTTGTTGGCACTTCCTCTCCATTTCTTTCATTCCCACTCCCCACCAACTTGTCTCCTTCACACTTGTTTCCCTTTTTTCTTCCCTTCTTATCTTCCTCACTATCTCTCTGGCTGTGTGTGTCGGCCATTCTTGCCACAAATCAAACCTATTAGGAGCTCCAGAGGGACTCCTGCCAATGGCCTCTCTTTGTGAACCCTCTGGCTTTTTTTTTTTAATCTGCAGTGTTCCACATTATATTGCCATTGATTTAATAGTCTGCCATGAATTTTACTACCTGTCAAGCAGCACAATTATTTTGAGTTCTATTGTGGGAGAGCATAACACCCAGCTCCGGATCACTTTACACTTTTCACCTGAGGGACCCCCCTTGCTAAAGGGCACTTGCCAGTTCAGGATAACCTTTGTGTGATTGCAGGGTGGCATTTTGTGCCATCGTTTTAATTTGGCGTTTGGGGGGGAGGGTGCTGAACGGATTGGCAGTTGATGGATTAAAACCAACGACGTGTGGGATGTGGCAGCTATTTGCTGTTGGTTCATTCTTCATGGACTGATATTGAAGGCTTCCCAAGCTGGGTACTGAGAGCCCTGCTCTGATGGGAGCGCTCAGCACCCACCAGCAGTGATGCTACTTGCCTGTGCCCGGAGGTGCATTCCCTGTGGGTGGTTGAATGGGAACTGAGAGATACTTTCTGAGAGCTCAGGTTGGCACTTGCCACTGTGCAGCAGATTTCTCACTTAGAACAATGAGTGGATTACATCTGCTTAAAATAAAGAAAAGATTGGCTAATTCAGGATGAATCGGCCTTTTGTATCCTTTCTTTTTTGGAGAGCTCTCTTTCCATTATCTTGCACAACCAGGATAAATTGTTTTTCAGATGACAGGAATAACAGATTGAGACTGTTGCCTTGAGATTTGGTTGTTGCTGATGTGGGCAGTGGGCACGGTGGGGTGGGCTGGGGTTGGACTTGGGGATCTGAGGGGTCCATCTTTAGTCAGGGCTTTGGGAGAAATTGCTCCATATGCCCTTTGCAGAGTGAGACCCACTATGCACAGATGTAACTGACCATGAAGGAGCTGCTGGCCCCTGGGCATGAGCTGAGAGCTGCCTTGAATCCACCATGGCAAGTGGCCATGGTGAGCAAGTCAAGCCTTGAGTTCAAGCCTACTTCTCTTCCTTTGACCCGAGAGAGAAGGTGAAACCACTGTGACAGGCATAGTTAATGCTCTATATAGATTAGAGAATAGAGAATACACTTCTGGGTGTCCATGGCTTTGCATTTGGGAAGCCTTGTTGTTCCCTTTCAGGAAACTGGTGGGATGGCACAGACACCTCATAGAGTTCCATCACAATTGAGGTTCATGTTTGACCCACTGGGGGCTTTCTGGTTTGAGGTGAGAAATCCATGGATTGCATGGAGCTCCTGGGGAAGTGGGAGGCAGGATGAGATGGCACTGCTGACTGTACGCTAAGGCTCTGCTGGGTGATGTATGGAATTGGGCCTGGGTCCCCCTGCCTCCCTCACAAACACAGCCATGATAATGTTCAGAATGCCCAGGATCCTCCTCCCCCAGCACTGTTACAAATACACATCGTGTTCTCTTTTGGAGATCGCAGTCAGAGAGAATAATTAGGTGGCAACACAATTTATTGCCTGCGGCCCTATAAAGCTCGGGAAGCACTCTTTCAGCTTTCAGCTGGTATTTAATCAACAAATCATAACTTTTATTAAGCCTAAATGCAATGCTTCTGAGATACTAAATTTAAAGTGTGCCTGGAAACCAGGGTCATTTTTTTGTTTGATTTACATATCGCAGCATCATGCAAACTGGGAATAGGAGAACAAGAGGCCCAGATTACAGTCATCTCCCAGGGGCTGCTTTGCAGGATTCTTTATCAGTGGCACTGAGGGACGTGGGCAGTGGGCACGGTGGGGTGGGCTGGAGTTGGACTTGGGGATTTCAGGGGTCTCTTCCCATCTCATTGATTCTGTTATTCTATGTCTACCTGCCATAGGCTTCCCCAGGCTGAATGGCGGGGCCTGTTTCCAGTTGTGATGGTCGAGGAGGATGGAGGCTGCTCGGTCTGCAACAGCACTCCCAGGCCCCACAGCCAACAACTGCTTTGGATTTGACAGATACTCCAACTTTGCCAAATACTGGAGACTGACTTAAAATGCTAACGACAATATGTAAAACCCATGAAAATTCTAAAACAAGGATGTTATTAAAGTGGAATTAAGGACAAAAGAGTTGCTAATATCTTCAAGAAAAGGGAGAATAAGAACGTTTGGGGTTTAAATGGTATTAGAATATTAGCTGAAATCTAGAAATAAGATTTATCTGTGAAACACTGCATCTGAGAAGGTTTCAATTCACTGACTGTCAACAGTCAGCACCTCTTGTGCCAGGGGGTGATTTTCCTGCTTATGAATCTCAGGGTTTGGGAGAATGTTGCTCTCTGGACACGTGAAGGTTTCAATGGTAAACACTGACATGTTTGCTTTGATATTGCCTTCCCTCTCCCCTGTAAAGGTCCTGGGTTGATGATTTTAGAGATGGTTAGAAGCTGCAGCTTAAGGTAGGTTCTAAGAAAGAAGTGGTTTTACCAACAGCGGCCTCCATAATGGAGGTTTGCTTTCTTTTTCACCCTATTGTAATGCTTATATTAGGAACTTCAGCAAGCTGGAGTTGTCCTCTAGACTTGCATAGGAGCTGGTCATCTGACATAGAGGTCTGGTCCATGATCATCATGGTGTCGTGATGTGGGGAGAGACTGAGGGTGCAGGGACAGAGATCAGAGCCCTGGGAAGATTTGCATCTTTGGAACTCTTCACCACTCAGCATTTTCCTCCAAGGTTCTTACAGATGGCTGGAGCTCCAGCGTGTTTGCATTGCTTTACATGCTGCCCTCAATCCTCTCTCGCTTCTGTTCCTAATTTCTCGGTAATTAAAATTTCAGCACTGCAGTAAATGTGCGCTCTGGGCTGTCGTTGAGCAGTGTGGCTAGCAGAGACCCAGCAAAGCCATGGAGCAGGGCCATGGAGCTCCATGAAGTAGGCTTCCAACACGAGCTTTCCAGACCTTTCCTAAACCTCCTGTCATTCTATATATTTGTTAGCACATGGATGATGCTGAAACTGAGCTATAATTATTGGTGGAGCTGGCAGTGGTGCCTATAATTAAGGTTGCCAGACATTTCCCATTAAAAGATTCTGTTTTCCAACCCTATGTCCTTGCCAACGTGTAACTGTTCAGGCTGAAATTTTCAGTTGCAGGCCGCTGGCTCGGGCTGGCCTTTGTATGTATGAATGTGTGTGTGAGTAAAACAGAGCTCAGCCAGATCCAGCAGCCTGATACAGTGAAAAAACATTGTTTTATAGTTACTTAAGGGAAAAAAATAAATAAATGATAATCACATTGTTGAGAAAGTCATGGCATGTTGAGAAGTTCTGGCACTCCTGTGCTTTATTTTTGCTGGGACTTGATGTTTGGCTTTTTGTTTGGTCTGGGCTTTGTCATTCTCAGGCTCCTCTTTCTGGTTATGACCAGCAGCCTGCCCTGTGGTTTGGCCAGGGAGCAGTGAGCAGGCAGCCCTGGTTTCCCACAGCCAGGGTATTTCTCCAGCTGGTTCATGCAACAAGGAGTCATCATTGTGTATTTAAGTTGTACAGATCCCTCTGATTCTCTAGAGCACTACTTCATCTCAAGTTCATGTTGTTTATGCGTGTAATCCTACCTACATCGCTGTCTATCCATATGGAGATATATGCAGGTAGATAGTTAGAAGATGTTCCAAAATTTCCTGGCCACCGGAATAGGATCATAGAATCATTTGCATTAGAAGGAACCCTTAAAGACCATCTGGTCCAACTCCCTTGCAAAGAACAGGGACACCTACAGCTCCATCAGGTGCTCAGAGCACCATCCAGCCTGACCTTGGGCATCTCCAAGGATGGAGTATTCACCAATAATCTGCGCAACCTGTGCCAGTGCCTCAGCACCCTTACTGTAAAAAACTTGTTCTTCATGTCTGATCTGATTCTCCCCTATGCTAGTTCAAAACCATTTCCCTGTGAATAGTAGGGTATGGGGAAGGCTTTCCATGCATGTAGGCCTGTAGCTCACTTGACTTCAGTGGATTTACTTTGACTTCACCAGCAAAATATCCAGTGTTTGCTTGCCTTTTAAGAAATCTAATTATATAGAGGTTCTAAGAAGACATTGGAAGATACAGTCTTTTTTTTTCTTAGTTTGTTGTTATTCATTTATCTGGTCTGTTGTCTTTCTTCAATGAATTGAAATTGTCAGGAAAGACAATACTGGAAGTACGTCTGAGATAGCACTGCTTAAAGTTCCCGTCCTTGGTTCCTATGTGAGATATTTCAGAGATAACTCATGAGCGAGGGTGGAAGTGTGTATTCATTTATGACAGGCTGCCCATTCCAAACACAGGACCATCAGGAGGAAAAAAAAAAACCTATATTCAGATTTTGAAAAGACAGCCTTTGCAAGGCTTACCCTGCAAAAGTACAGCGCTTCTTAGCAAGATGCTGAGAAAAATCAATTTGCCTTTAACGAGTCAGGCAGGGTACCAATCTCAGCCAAGATACAGTAAAACAGGCAATTTGAGGCTGGCTAAAGAAAAAATTGCGACGTGACTGTGTAAGTGAATTTGCCAGTCACGCTGCCATAATTATTTGCAACTATAACATCTGATGTTGCACTCCATTGGTGTCTGTCGCTGTCTTAATTGCACTGAGGTCAGCAAATCCTCCCATCTGCGGGAGATCTACAAGGAGTTTGTCCTGGAGCTTCTCCCATCCTTCACCTTTAGAAGCATCTTCCCTCCTCCATCTTTCTTACATGAACTTTTAGAAGCGTGCTGAATACTGTGCAGCTTGGTCTGCTGCCTGGTCAAACCAGCATTTCTTAGAGCAGAAGGGCAATCATCTTGCTGAGATGGTGGGGAAGCAATGGTAGAAACCAGATGTTATGTCTTAATGACCTCAGTTATTTAAATGGAAAACGTAAATGCTCCTTTCAGTACTTTACTTCAAGTTTCAGGTAGCCAGATTCAGCTATTTTCACAAAAATTCCTGGATCTGATGGATTTCTTATTTTCTGGAAACTACGCTGCCTAAAAGTAGTAGAAATTCAGTGTTAAGATGCTAGTAGTCCTATGTGGGCCTAATGCTCAGCTGGCATAAATTGTGGCAACTCTACTGACTTCACAGGCACGGTGATGCTGTACAGCAACTAAGGATTTGGACTTGCATTTTGACCTTGCTGATAATGAGATCCAGGGATGCATGAGGGATCACTTTACCCTAACTAACCTATTGGGGTCTGTATCTCTGTTGATAACTTCAGACTCCTTCTTATAGCGTGTGGGCACATAGCTGACATGCGCAGTGGTATTTGGAGAGTGACTCATTAGACCAGGCAGGTATCTGGGTTTGGCTGAGATACTGGAGGCTATTGGTAGAGTTTCCTAGTTTGTAAATGGGATTAAAACCAATAGAAAAGCCCATGTTGGATATATACATAAAGGCACCCCCTGTAACATCTGCAGTGAACGCT